>NC_142467.1:45074090-45679545 GCF_049115385.1 Moschus berezovskii | reverse complement strand
TTCTCCTGTCTGTTATATGCTGTGTGTCCCTGAGCAAGTCCCTTCTCCTCCCTGGGCCTCAAGTTCTCCTTACAGCCATGAGAAGAAGGGGAGCAAGTTAAATAAAGTTCAGCCTGGAACCTTCTAGTCCTCTAGATCTTGCATCTCATATTTTGAAATGGGCCAGATCTTGTTAGGGATTTATTTTCCAAGTTCACCTAGGAAGTGGGGTCCCCTCCCGGTTTTCCTGTTGGTGTCTCCCACCCTCAGGTTTCTGGGCTTCTGGTGGAGTGGGTCCAGGAGTCAGCATCCAGAGCTGGCTTCCTGCAGCTGCCCACAGTTCTGCCAGTCTCTGGCCTCACGCAGCTGCCTCCTCTTTTGTTCCCGGCTTAGCATACCTGGCTTCCCGGATGATGCTCAGGGCAGTCTGCAGCTCTTTGCCTTCAAGTCTGACTTGGTTTGGGGCTGGCATAGTGACAGCTCTGGGCGCACTTCACACCCACTCTCACAACAGAACGCCACAGAAACAAAGGAACACGGTGAGCCCTCAGAAAAAGCAGGTTTCTTAGCAACTTTTACAGCCTTTGTTCATGAGCTCCTTGGAACTGAAGCAGCGTCTGATCTCCTGCCAGCTCTTGCCTGGGGATGGGGAGAAGGGGATGGCAGGTGTGCCTTTGCTGGAGGTGGGAGCTCAGCTCCCCCACCATTGACCTGTCAGTCAGCCTGGGAGACAAAGACCTAAATGCCAAATTTGTCCAGGTTCTAAGAAAAGTCCTCGCCATGGTTTCTACACAGCTGCAGAATTCAGCCAGCAAACATGTACTGAAGCATATTCTGTGGGCTTATGGTGGCCCCTGATCTGTGCCGAGAGTTGTAAATCCCAGCACTGTCCTTGGCCCAGGAAAGACAGCGGTGAATAAGGGACCACCTGCAACCTCTCACATCTCTTGATAAAAACAAACAAGGACCCAGGCAGGTGAGGGAAAAAAACTGACTCCAACTGCATTGTCTACATGTTGCAGCTTCCACTGGGGTCTTAGTTCCCTGACCAGGAATCGAACCTGCGCCCCCTGCATTGAAAGTGTGGAGTCTTAAACCACTCGACCACTAGGGAAAGTCCCCTTGCTGCAATTTTTGAGGTCTCTTGTGGACACGTGCATGTGTAGAGTGGTGAAAGATTGGAGTCGCCCAACATGCATGTTCCCAGCTGAGGTCAATTCAGCTCTCACACTGTAAACAAGAGTCCTTGCCATCCTACTGTGTGCCGCACTTCTTACATGTTTGTGCTTTTGTGGGTGGTTTTGGTTTTAAGATGCCCTGCAAGCATAGTGCTGAAGTGCTTGCAGCAGAGGGACCAGTGGGGTCTGGAGATGGAAAAGCCTTGGCCTGTGTGGGCACCAGAGCCCTGTTGGGAGGTGTACAAGCCCACAGTACATGTTTCAGTACATCTTTGTTGATTGAATTCTGCAGCTTACATGGTTTACTACAGGCCTTTAGAATAAAACCCAAACTTCTTAGCCAGGTCCCATAGCTCCTTTGGAGCTGCCCCTTGGCTGCTTCTCCATCACCTCCCAGCAGGGCTCAGGTGCCCTCACAGGCCAAGGCTTTCCCATCTCCAGACATCACTGGTCCCTCTGCTTGGAGAACACTCCACCTGCTCGGCAGCTTCTTTTCCCCCTTTGGGTCTCAGCTCAGCTGTCAGAGGCCTCACTCAAGAGGCCTCTCTATCGAGAATAGACACATGTACATCATTCACTCTTTCTCAGCACCTCTGTAGCTCCTCTTCTCTTATCCTAACAAAACAGCCCATTCCCATGATGCACAGTAGTTTTGTTCAATAAAGTTGCTGCGGATGCCAAGTGAGTGAACACAGAACTATCGCTCCCAGGGGCACAGGGTTAGGTTCCTCCAACCTCTGGTCACCCACTGTTATCACACCTTGTTTTGTGCACATTTTGGTTTCAGTTCAGTTCAGTTCAGTCGCTCAGTTGTGTCCGACTCTCCGCGACCCTATGAATCACAGCACGCCAGGCCTCCCTGTCCATCACCAACTCCTGGAGTTCACTCAAACTCATGTCCACAGAGTCGGTGATGCCATCCAGCCATCTCATTCTCTGGTTTAAAGACACCTTATTTCATATAGATCATTAATCCATTCATGTTGAACTCACAGCCAACAACAACACTATAACTCAAGCTGCAGTGAAACTTATCTAACATATATCTTTTCTCCATCAGGCACAACCCAGCCTTCTGTGCTTAGGAACATGAGACAGCACCTCAGCACTGTGCTTACAGGACATCTAAAGACCAAAATCACCAACAAAAGCACAAAAATGTAAAAAGTGTGGCACAGAATAATGGCAAGAAGGACTCTTGTTTACAGTGTGAGAACTCAATTGACCACAGCTGGGAACATGCATGTTGGGCAACTCCAATTTTCCACCACTCTACACAAGAACATGTCCACAAGTGACCTCAAAACTCCAACAAGGGGATTTTCCCTAGCAGTCCAGTGGTTAAGACTCCATACTTGCAATGCAGGGGGGCAGGTTCGATCCCTGGTCAGGGAACTAAGATCCCAAATGCGTTGGGGCACAGCCAAATTAATTAACTAATTAATTAAAGTAGCCTTTAAAACATGCCCCCAAATATCAGTTTTGAACTTATATTTTAGTGAGTAGAAGAATTTGCAAACAAGAAATTAGCGAATGGGGATTATTTTGTTATTTTATTTCTTTGTTTGGGTGTTTGATGTCTATCTCCTTCACTGGACTTCATGAGGGTAGGGCTTTTTCTGTACTGGTCACCATTTTATCCCCAGCTCTTAGCAGAACTGATTCAGAATTTGGAAATTGTTGAGCCATGATGAACCAAATACTTCCCTCTGGAATTTTAGTTTTGTGAGATTTATTAACACTCATTATTTATTTCAACATTAGTTGTCTATTTAGTTAAGGCCAAAATGAAACTGCTTTTTAGGGCTTTTTTCTGATCACACTCACAGAAGATTGATAAATCAAAAGTTGGCTTTTTTTTATGGGCATTAGAATTTTCCAGTGAGCCAAATAATTATATGCAGTCTCCTAGTCTCGGTTGAATTATTCCTTAGAAACTTGCTTGGTGACCTGGCATTGAAGAAAGAAGTGGAGAGGGCTAAGGGAACATTTGCCTTCCTTATGACAGAGTATACACAGGCCCCTAAGTCCAAACATAAATTCACTTCTGAAAATGTGACTAACGTCAAAAGTCAAACAACAAATGTACTCTGTCAACAGAGCACATCTGTTCCTAGGTAATAAAATGTGGTATAACACTGCCAATTACACCTGCATTTTTGGACACAACCTTGGATGATATATATTCAGTCTTGGCTAATATATCTTCAGTTTGATTGTTTCCCTTCACAAATCAAAAAACAGGCTTAAGAATATTTAGTGGAGGTCAAAGATTTATCCCTTTCAACAAATCTAATTATTTCTTTATCAATTATAGTTAATGGTATCCTTTCTTCCTTTTTAGAACAGCTTTATTGAGCTTTTCACCCATTTAGAGTACAGAACTCAATGTTATTAGTATATTCACAAGGTTATGAAGCCATTACCACTTCCTAGTTCCAAAACACTTGTCCCCCTAGAAAGAAACCCCGTACCCATTGGCAATCACTCCCCTCCAACACTCAACCCCCCCCCAAGTCCCTGAGCCGCTGGCAACCACTAAATCTTACTGTCTCTGTGGATTTACCTTTTCTGGACATTTCACGTACATGGAATCATAAAATATGAGACCATTTGTGTTTGGCTTTCCCTTACCATGTTTTCAAGGTTTATACATGTTGTAGCGTGTATCAGTACTTGATTCCTTTTTATAGACGTCTGGGTAGACCAGACGTTCGTATCTGTTCATATCATGTTCTTTATCTGTTCATCAGTTGATAGATTTTTTGGGTTTCCACATTTGGGGCCATGTGAATAATGCTGCTGTGAACATTCATGTACAGGTTTTTATGTAGATATATGCATTTGCTTCTCAGGTAGATACCTAAAAGTGGAATTGCTAGGTCATATGGTAATTGTGTGTTTAACATTTTGAGGAACTGCTGAACTGTTTTCCACAGTGGCATCACCGTTTTGCATTTATACCAACAGATGCACGTTTCCGTTTCTTCAGATCCTCACCAGTATTTGCTGTGGTCCATCTTATTGACTGCAGCCATTCTAGTAGGTGTGAAGCAATATTTTAGTGTGGCTTTGATTTACTTTTCCCTAACAATTAGCGATGCTGAGCATCTTTTCATGTGCTTATTGGTCATTTGTATACCCTCTTTGGAGAAATGTCTATTCAAAACCTTTGTCCACTTTTTAATTGGCTTGTCTTTTTCTTGAGCTGTGTTATGTATTCTGTTTACAAGCTCTTGTATGTGTGACTTTTGAACATTTTCTCTCATTCCGTGGATTTGTTGCTCTCACTTGGTGTGCGATAGTCACATCACTACTGTTAGTACTTTCATTTTGCCATTCACAGAATTTTATGAGATTAAGGTGCAATAAAATAATCAAAATTTCCCAATTATTGCTGGGTAGACGGATATAGAGACCACCCATGTAGAAGCCAAACAGTTGGCAGATAAGCAGTGCCACCCTGCCATCTTGTCATATGATGTCTCCTTCCCCAGCATGCAGAAACCTGAGCTCAGTAGGAAGCTTAGAGGTGTTAGCATGTAACATATGAAGTAACAACTGCTGCTTATTGAACGCTTACTATGCTCTAGACATTGTGCTAAGTGCTTTCCATTGATCACATCTGAGCTTCCCTGGTGGCTCAGAAGGGAAAGCGTCTGCCTGCAGTGCAGGAGACCTGGGTTCAATCCCTGGGTCAGGAAGATCCCCTGGAGAAGGAAATGGCACTGTACTCCAGTGTTCTTGCCTGGAAAATCCCGTGGATGGAGGAGCCTGGTGGGCTACAGTCCACGGGGTCGCAACGAGTCGGACACGACTGAGCGACTTCACTTTCACTTTCAAAGTCCTGTAAGAGAGAGATTAATTGCTCAGTCATGTCCAACTCTTGGTAACCCCATGGACTGTAGCCCACCAGGCTCCTCTGTTCATGGGATTTTTCAGGTATGAATACTGGAGTCAGTTGCCATTCCCTTCTTCAGGGGACCTTCCTGACCCAGGGATCAAACTTGAGTCTCCTATGTCTCCTGCTTTCCAGGCAGATTCTTTACCACTAAGCCATCATCTCATTTTACAGATAGAGAAAACTCAGGCTCTTATAGTTTAAGCTGTCAACGGTTCTACAGTGAGTAAAGTGGCAGACCTGGAATTCAAACCAAGTGCTTCTGAGTAAGGAGTCCTTGCTGTTATCCACAATACCAAGAGCTGCACTCAAGTGCCAGACCACAGCCAGAGTCACAGGAAGATCGTGGAATGAGGAAAATGAGGCTAAATTTATACCATTTCAGGGGCTTCGGTGATGGCTCAGTGGTAAAGAATCCACCTGCCAATGCATAAGCCATAGGAGACTCAAGTTCAGTCCCTGGGTCAGGAAGATCCCTTGGAGATGGAAATGGCAATCCACTCCCATACTCTTGCCTGGGAAATCCCATGGACAGACGAGCCTGGTGGGTTATAGTCCATAGGGTTGCAAAGAGTCAGACACAACTGAACAGGAGCACAATTCCATTTAGATGACTGGCCTTTGAGATTCTTCTTACTTTTTTGGTATTCTATATTGCCTACTAATAGTACCAAAAGAGGTATTTTTCCTACTATTATTATATAAGAAATATAGTCACATGCTAAAATATTCAACTAGGGAAAATGGTTATTAACTTCAACTTCTTTCTGCCTTTCCTCCCTTGACCTGCAATCTCCACAGAAGCAACCACAATTACTAGTTTCTTGTGTATCCTTCATATATATGTGTGTATATGTATGTGTAAAATTTTCTTCAAATACAAATGGAACTTCTACTCTATATACTGTTTGTATTTTTTTCACTTGATAAATATCTTGGTATAGTTGAACACTGAAAAAATATTGACTGATTCTCTACTCTGGTAGCCACCAGAATTGGAGAATTAGTGTTGCAGGCAGGGAAGCAACAGCAACAAATAATCCAGGAATTGTTCCTGCCTTCATGGAGTTTATACTGTATGAGGAGAGACAGTTACACAACAAATATAATAAAAGAGATTAATTACATGTGATGAATGCTATAAGAAGACACTGAATAAAGAGTAGTGATGGGCAGGGGGAAACCAACTGCTCTTAATCAGGATAGACTCTCTAGAAAGATGACATTTAAATTAAAATTTGAAGGATGGAGCCTTCAAATAGAGGAGCAGGCGGAACAGCATTTCAGGCAGAGGGAACTGCCAATTCAAAGCCCTCAAGGTAGGAAGGAGCTTGGCTTATTTGAGGAGCTTAAAGAAGAATAACAGAGCTGAGGGATGAGGAGCAGGGCAAAGAGATGGCAGCTTCCCAGGATGCACTGGGAAGCTGGTGAGGGGCCTTAAGGAGGGTGTGGCATGGTCTAGGTTTGCTCCCTAGAGAATGAGTGATTTAGGTACAGGACAATGAAACAGTCCAGGCAAAAGATCATGCTGGGCTGGGCTGAGCTGAGCTGCTGGCTGTAGAAAACGAAGGGGAGAAATTCTGAATATCTATTGAAAATAGAAGAAAAATGCCTTAATGATGAGTTGGCTTGAAGTAGAGGGAGAGGGAGGGAGAGTCAAGGATGATGCCAGTTGGAGTTTATGGATTTGGGTGTCAGAAAAAGTTAACTTGAACAGTGTGGTCTGCAATGCCTCTAAAGCATTTCCGAGCAAAGAGCTGAATGTTGTTATCTGGAGTTCAGAAGAGAGGTCTCAGCTAGAACTATAAAATTGGGGGTTCAGTTCAGTTCAGTTCAGTCACTCAGTCATGTCTGACTCTTTGCAACCCCATTAATCACAGCACGCCAGGCCTCCCTATCCATCACCAGCTCCCAGAGTTCACTCAAACTCATGTCCATCGAGTCGGTGATGCCATCCAGCCATCTCATTCTCTGTCGTCCCCGTCTCCTCCCACCCCCAATCCCTCCCAGCATCAGACTCTTTTCCAGTGAGTCAACTCGTCGCAAGAGGTGGCCAGAGTATTGGAGTTTCAGCTTTAGCATCAGTCCTTCCAATGAACACTCAGGATTGATCTCCTTTAGAATGGACTGGTTGGATCTCCTTGCAGTCCAAGGGACTCTCAAGAGTCTTCTCCAGCACCACAGTTCAAAAACTTCAATTCTTTGGCGATCAGCTTTCTTCACAGTCCAACACTCACATCCATACATGACCATGGGAAAAACCATAGGCTTGACTAGACGGACCTTTGTTGGCAAAGTAATGTCTCTGCTTTTTAATATGTTATCTAGGTTGGTCATAACTTTCCTTCCAAGGAGTAAGCGTCTTTTAATTTCCTGGCTGCAATCAGCATCTGCAGTGATTTTGGAGCCCCAAAAAATAAAGTCTGACACTGTTTCCACTGTTTCCCCATCTATTTCCCATGAAGTGATGGGACCAGATGCCATGATCTTCGTTTTCTGAATGTTGAGCTTCAAGCCAAACTTTTCACTCTCCTCTTTCACTTTCATCAAAAGGCCTTTGAGTTCCTCTTCACTTTCTGCCATAAGGGTGGTGTTACTGATCTGCTATTTTAAATACCTGGGGGTAGGCTTGGGTATGGGAAAGAATGTTATTGCCCATTCAAAAACCTAGCTTTTCTTAAAGACTTTAAGTTCAACTTATGAACCTTGTTATTCTATTATAAATCTAGTAAATTTTTTGTATAAAGATAAGAACAATCATTTTCACTTGTTCTGTGATTACTATTAATTCTTAAGTTTAGTAGATTCAGTCCTCCTTAAACATTGAACAGACTTACAGCCTTAATTAATCAAATTTCCTTAGACATTTCCAACTACAATTACTAATTTAATATGCCTGATTTTCTCAAATATTTGAAATGCCCAACAGGGTAGACTTACAAATATAAAAAGCCAGATATTTCTAAGCACTTAAGCAAATGTTGTAAATTAATTACCTAGACTTGTAAGTCAGACTCTCGGGGCCATTTCAAGAATCTTAAATCCTACACAAAGCAGGACAAGATCACAGAATCTTCTCTCTCTCCTGTATTCATTCCTGCAATATGACTATTTATTCCTATCTCTTTTCTGGAGTTATAGATTTATTCCCCCAGCAAGGAGATTGGAATTTTTTTCAGATATTACTATTTGTGACTAATCTATATAATAACACAAAGAACGTTTATGATAAAGGTTTCTTTTGTTGTTGTTTTGTCTCTTTTTGCGGTGGGCTGGGTGCGGGGGGTCCTTTGGACTGCAAGGAGATCCAACCAGTCCATTCTAACGGAGATCAGTCCTGGGTGTTCATTGGAAGGACTGATGCTAAAGCTGAAACTCCAATACTTTGACCACCTCATGCGAAGAGTTGACTCACTGGAAAAGGCTCTGATGCTGGGAGGGATTGGGGGCAGGAGGAGAAGGGGACGACAGAGAATGAGATGGCTGGATGGCATCACCGACTCGATGGATGTGAGTTTGAGTGAACTCCGGGAGTTGGTGATGGACAAGGAGGCCTGGGGTGCTTGATTCATGGGTTCACAAAGAGTCGGGCATGACTGAGCGACTGAACTGAACTGAACTGAGCTGAGCTGAGCTGGGGGCACGTTGCCGGGGACCGGCGGGGGGCAGGTAAAGCAGAAAGGATAGCTTTATTGTTTTGCCAGGCAAAGGGAAACACACCAGGCTTCTGCCTTGAAAAACTATGTCTCAACCCCAGGGAATTTGATGAGGGTTTTTATAACAGTGGGTCAAAGGTGGGGTCTGACAAGAATAGGGTGTGAATAGGGCTTGTACTCCTTTCATATCATCTCACACAGTTGGTCTCCTAATCTTGATGAGCTTCTCTGGTTTCTTTAATCTTGCCTCAGGTGGTTTCTAGGCTGCTCCTCAACTGTTCCAGTCCAACAGTTGGGAACTCAGGGAAGGTCAAGGAGGCTGGAGCCTTGCCTGGCAAAGTGCATTGCTTCTCTGTTCTTGGAGCCCTGTAATCCAGGCCACCCAAGACAGCTATTCCTATTTCCAGGCAAGCAGGTGATTCCTTAGCTCATGGCTCTCTTCCTCCATCCTCAGAGACAGCAACGTTGTATCTCTCTGACCCTTCTCTATTAGTCATGTTTCCCCTGAAGAAAGACTACAAAATTGTATGCAAAGGCTAATTAAAAGCATGTGTCCCACCCCCAAAAAATACACAGAGGCTGGAGGTAATTAGAAGAGAAACTGCACAGTAATTTGAATGGAGAAAAGTAAAGATTTATTAATTATAATGGGACTGTAGTAAGGAGGCATTCCCCAGTAAGAAGTAAAGAGAACTTTAAAGAATACAGGAGTAGCAGATATAGGAAATCCAAAAAAGGGGACATATGTATATGTAAAGCTGATTTGTTTTGCTGTAAAGGAGGAACTAACAAAACATTGTAAAGCTACTGTACTCCAAAAAAAATTAATTGAAAAAAAAACTATAATTTTTTAAAATAGATGGCCAGTGATATAGTATCTTGCTCTAATAAATACTTCACACACAAAAAAATAAGAATAACAGATATAAGGAGCAGACAATACTTTCTTCTAGGGCTTTCTTCTAGTTGCTCAGTCGTGTTCAACATTTTGTGACCCTTTGGACTGTAGCCTGCTAGGCTCCTTTGTCCATGGGATTCTTCAGGCAAGAATACTGGAGTAGATTGTCATTCCCTTCTCCAGGGGATCTTCCCAACCCAGGAATCTAATCCGCATCTCCTGTGTTTCCTGCGTTGCAGGAGGATTCTTTACCCACTGAGCTATCAGGGAAGCCCCCAAGAATAAGTACCCCATTCCCCTCCCCACCAGAAGGGTGGTGATAGGAGAAGCTGGTGCAGAAGAAACTCTGTGTACTGCAGCACCCTGGTGCTAGGGACAAATGCTATTTTGAAAAAATATAGGGAAAAAAATATGGAAAATGTAGGAGCTCTTATCCATACCAATCAAGTTTGAAACCAATATCACACACTGCCTTGTACAGATAACCAGCTGTTTTTCTGTGTGTATGTCTGAACTTCCCTGCTAGAAGCTATACTCTTTTAAGTCTAGGATTATATTTCATCTTCTTCCTGTGGCCAAGCCCGAAATGAGTACATACACTATATGCTCAATAATTTACTTTTGAATTTTTGAACTCCAAGGGAAGAATCTTATTAAACTTGCCTTTTTTCTATTAATTTTTATTCTATTTTTTCCTAATAGAAAGGCAAGAAATGTTTATTGGGGAAAATGCAAACGTAGAATAACAGGAGAAAAATATTAAACCTATTTCCACTCCCCCAAAATAATTACTGTTGATATTCGGTGTACTTTTTATGTACAAATAGTTGTTTTTCTTTTTTAAAAAACATAGATGTACACACATCATATCCCAAACGCAGGGTTAGGTTTTTTATTTAACCATTTCCAGTATGGAACTTTTCGGTTCTTTTCAAATTTTCCCATTATAAATAATCCCATAATGAACATTGCTGTGTTTGAAATATTCTCTAGTAGGCCAGTGTCCTAAAATGGCTGTCTCACATACGAAATTACTAGGCTACAGGGTACAAATACGTTTAAGGCCACTGAAGAAAACGGAAGATCACAGGGCATCTGCTTCTAAACACGGAAACTGGTAGTTTCCCGTTTTCAACAAGACACAAACCAGAAGCCTCTTCGAGTCAACCTAGTACTACCAAAACAGGTACACGTGCGACTCTAACGCTCCCTGTCCCCTTCACGCCCCTCCCTCGCAGAAAATGCCTCCCAGCCCTAACAGACTGCGTGACTGCCTGACCCTGGACTGGTCCCTGTGGGCCTCTGGCCCTCATCTGTCCCCAGACCACCCAGGGGAGAGGTGGCCCGACTGGGCGTGCTGGAGCAGATTTCCCTACGGCCCTGGAGGTGTGCGTGACATCCTGGGCTCCGAACCCCAAGTCCCGGGCTCTGCAGGGCGCGGCCACCTCGCGAGTAAACCTGGAGGCTTAGAGCAATAACAGCCTCAGCTTACAGAGCTCCAGGGAGGGCCCAAAATACGGCAAACCCTTCTCCACGCCGAGATTGGCCCAGCCTTTTTCTGCATCTCTTCCGCAGCCCCTCCTCTTCCCCGCGCGGTTCACTGAGTCCACCCTCCAGACCTAGTCCCGACTTCCGATTCTTCCCGGCTGAAGGGTCACCCAAGCCCCTCGGGTCCCCGTCCCTCTCCCCGTCTCCTTCCTCACCGACCAAGCCTGTCCCAGCTCCACAGTGGGGAGTCTCCGCCACCCCTAAGCTTCTGACCGCCTTACGAGACCCGCCACCAGACCCCCATCACCTCTTCATGTCTTTCCACGGAACTGTCCCGACTGTCCCTCTGTCTTTCCCGCCATGACTGTCTTCCTATCCGGCTTCTCTCCCGCGGGTCTGCGGGTCCTCTGGCCCTGGTCCTTCCGTTTCACCCAGTCTGAACCTGTCATGACAGTACCTCTCTCTTTAGGTCCCCCCTTCACAAGCCCCGCCGCGTAACTGTCCCTCCGCGCCTCCGCCCGCGTCTGTACTTCTGTCCCCCGAAGGTGATCGTCTGTCTCCGGAGTCGGGCCCTCCGTCCAGCCGGGACCCCGCTAACCATCCCTCCCCGAGCCCGGAAAGTCTGCGGCCGCGCTTGTCTCCCTCACCCGGGGAACTCTTCCCTCTTCCACTTTCTCTACTTTGAACCCATCCCAGCAGAGTCCAGGAAGTAGCCAGGCGCCGGGGACTGGCGGCGATGGCGCCCAATGGGACATGCCAGCGGCGGCGGAGGCCCCGCCCAGAGAGGAAAGACTGCCAATGGGCTCGCGGAGGCGGGACTTCCGCTGTCCCGCGGAGGGCGGGGGGGAGCGAACTGTTGTGGTGCGGGGCGTTGGGCGGGCGGCGGCCGGGCGGCCCAGGGGCTGCCTCGGGACTTGGGGCGCAGCCGAGCCGCTGCAGGGGTGGGGCGGGCCGGAGGAGCGGCGGGGCCCGGGCGCCGCGGGTTCGAGGCCGGGCCCCGCGCGGGGAGGCCGCGCCACCCCGGGGGAGCTGCCCAGCGGCGAGTTTGCCTGGCAGCCGAAAGAAGGCGGGAGCCAGCGGGGGCCCTCAGAACCCTCTGGCAACCCGGGCCCGGAGTCCTCGGGGAGCTGCTGCTTCCTGGGACGGCCTCCTGGACGTCCCCGCCGAAGGGTAACGGTTCAGGGCCCCCGGCAGAAGGCGCCTCAGGGTGACTCCCGGCGGGGCCCTGCAAGCCGCAGGAGACGACCCCGGGGCCGCGCGCAGGGAGGAAGGGGCTTGGTGGAGACGCGGGCCGGGAACCGAAGGAGCCGGAGCGCGGCTGAGCGGAGCCGGGCCTCCCGGGCGCGGGGCCCGGCAGCGCCTCGGCTGGAGACGGACTCTGGGACCCTCGAGTGCGGGGGCCTCGGCGACCTGCCCCGCGGGGAGCGCGGCTGCGGAGTGGCCTACGGGGGACCTTCCCCCAGAGGGTCCGGCCCGGGGCGAGGAGATGAACGGCTTTAGCACCGAGGAGGACAGCCGCGAAGGGCCCCCCGCCGCCCCCGCCGCCGCCCCGGGCTACGGCCAGAGCTGCTGCCTCATCGAGGACGGCGAGCGCTGCGTCCGGCCCGCGGGCAACGCCTCCTTCAGCAAGAGAGTCCAGAAGAGCATCTCGCAGAAGAAACTCAAGCTGGACATCGACAAGAGCGTGAGTCCGCCCCAGCCCCCGGCTGGGTCCCCGCGCCGGGCGGCTCTCGGGCCGCTGCCCTGGGCTGCGGGCGGGACTCGGGGGCCCTCCCCGCCCTGGGCCTCGCCGCCCTTTATCTGCAAATTGAGGAGTTGGACTCGGGCTTGCAAAGGCCGCTCGGCGTTGACGGGCTCTAACTAGGACTCTGCCCAAATCCGGGAGGTTAGTGGCGGGGCTGCTCCGAGGACCCATCCTGCCGGGGAAGATCTGACACCAATTTTTAGCGCGTTTTATCGGTGTAGTCAGGGGAGCAGGAAGAGGTGGGTTCATTTGGTTGGCCCACGGAGGAGCAGGTGATGAAGGGACCCGGCTCTTCTCCAACTTCTCCCTCCTTCTCGGATCCCTGTTATTCCTTCAGAAAAGGAAAGGTGGCAGCTCCTTTCCTGTCTGCGGTGGCCTCAGCTTCTGCACAGGGTCGCCGAGCTCGCTGCTTAGCAGGCAGCTGTGGGGAAATGGGATTTTCAAGGATGTGGCAGAAATAAGGCCAGGACCTGGTCTTGGGAGGTGGCTCAGGCAATGAAACTGGCTTGGGAGGAAGAAAATCCACTTTTATAGGGTTAACTTCTTTAGAAATGTCCGGGGAGCGGTGGGGGTGGGTAATTTAAATTCGCATAGAAAACTTTTCCGGTGCGATTTCACCACTGTAGTTAACTATCTAAAAATTCTGAAGATGTGCCTATTGTCAACCAATTAAGAACTTTTTCGTTTGACATCTGTTGCTGTAAGCCTAAAGTGGCTGCCAGGTGATTAGGAATTGGAAATGAGTTAGGGGGGTATTATTAAATACCAGATGGACCAGCTAGATTAGGTGATTAACCATCTCTTCTCTTTCAAGACCAAGATTTCTCCACTTTGGGGGGAAATCAGAGATTGCTCATTAAACTGAAAGGACACCCACTTTTTCCACTTCTGATGTTACAAGGGAAACTGAGACCCAGAGATAGGAAGCGAGGGTGCCAAAGTCACACAGCACCTAAGAGACTGGTTAATTTCTTGAATCTGTTGTCTGATTTACTTCTGGGCCTCATACATAAGTCTTGATTAAGTCTTCAATAAATAAAAAATTAAAAATATCTTCCCTGCGCTTTCTTCTACACTCCTACTCTCACATCCAGTTGTTGTTTTAAGTTAACAGTTATATTTGCAACTCTCCAATGGAAAGATGCTGTTTTTAAGTGGTTAGGGGTGAATTGATGGCTTTCTCACTGCAAGTCTCTATCAGTGAATGAAAGGAATTCATCTGAGAGCAAATAACTGGCTAACCACTGTGGTGGCCTGGAACGGGACAATATGGAAGTGAAATGCTCAATTCTAGGACAGCAGTGGATTCATCCTCATGGAAGCACTGCCCACCTTCTATGTAGATTGTTGAGAGTCTTTGCTGCTGCTAAGTCACTTCAATCGTGTCCGACTCTGTGTGACCCCAGAGATGGCAGCCCACCAGGCTACCCCATCCCTGGGATTCTCCAGGCAAGAACACTGGAGTGGGTGGCTATTTCCTTCTCCGATGTGTGAAAGGGAAAAGTGAAAGTGAAGTCGCTCAGTCGTGTCCGACTCTTAGCGACCCCACGGACTGCAGCCTACCAGGGATTTTCTAGGCAAGAGTACTGGAGTGGTTGCCATTGCCTTCTCCAGTTGAGAGTCTTTACTTAATATTTTTTCCAGTCCTTAAGAAACCGAAATTCCCGGTTCTTTTAAACCCACCATCTGAACAGTTGTGTGGCTGCATCTGGGGTTCCATTTTCCCAGTGACCCCTCTGGAAAACCTGTGTAGGGCTAGGTTGACTTTGATACACACTGTCTGGAAGAGAGGCAGCCTGAGCCCGGTACTAGAGTCCCCAAAAGGTCATGCTTTTGAAGGAGTAGGATTTCAAGGCAGATTCACTCACAGTTTGTTTCAAGGTGGTGTTGTAGAGTCATTATTTCTGAAAGGGATTCTATTTCATTCTCACAGGCTTAGGCAGGAATTCAATTCTAAGTAACTGCTGTGTTACAAGAATTTTTAGCTGTTGCAGAAAGTGAAACAGGAAAAAAAAAAAAAAAACTAGAGCCTTTTCTATCACCCTCCTTCCTCCACCCCCAACTCCCCAAAGGCCACTGGGCTTTGAAATTTCTGAAAACCAATATGTACTTGAAAATGGTTAAGGAAGAATAATGACTATTTATCTTGTAAAAGGGTCTAGCAGAGAACCTTTTAAAATAATAGCACCTTAAATCCAACTCAGGCAGTTTAACTCCTTCTGTATAGACATTGGCAGTGTTCTGTGATTTATTAAGATATAACATGCTTTCAAACATCCCTCCGATTGACATATATCTCCTTTTTTCTGGAGGAAAGTGGAAGTGGAGAACAGTGTAAGGAAGATGTTGCAGTAGGAAAGGACACGTGCCCAGGGTTAGAAGGTCTGGATGACCTTGGCCAGGTCATTTCCTCACTCAAGGTGGCTTCAGTTTATATCTCCAGAAAATGAGATGGGAGCCAGGGGGTTTGCACTAGTGATTGCTGCGTTCTTGTCCATCTAGGATTCTATTATTCTAGCATCTTGACCTGAAATCTCCCAGTCACAACTTTAGGAATCATGCCTTCTGCCTGTTCTTTTTCTAAGTCTGTCAGTCTGTGAATTTGAAGAACAGCTTAGTCTTACATGTGAAACTAGCTAGCATGAGGGATGTAGGCTATGTTGTGAATGTGCTTTCTTCCCTGATGAAAGCATGTCCAGTCCTCTATGCATCAGCTGGATGGGATTCTTTGAGACTGTGACACGTGCTGTGTCTGAAAGTCCTTTGACAGAGTTAAATCTGGCAAAGTCATTCAAATTTATAGCCATATGTAAATGTGGCTTTTACTGACCTAAGCTGCTTTTGGATGCAAGGGGCTGCCTGTGTTGGTACAGCAACATTTATTGGGTACCTGCTGTCTGCAAGACACTATCCAATGTAAACGTAAAACTACTCATGGCTCACTAATCTAACCACGTTGAAAGTGCTGATTCATGTGAATAAGAAACAGTTTCCATTATTTTCTCCATGGAAAGGCCTGAATTATGCTGGTTTCCTATCAGCTTACTTTAATCTTTAAGCAGTTGAGGAATAAACTCATATTCAGAAGTCTCTCAAGAACATTTGTGTAACATCTGGTTCAGTGTCAACAACCCCAAGTCATTTACACAGACATTCAGTTTGTTAGGTTCTTGAATGGTTCCTCCATCTCAACCCTTGTACTTATATTCTTAATAAAAACACATCCTTCACATCTTAGCTGCTGCTTCCACCTTACTTACTATTATGCCTCCAGCCTACATTAGAAAATCAGTAGTGGTATCCAGCTTCTTTTATGTGGTTTCACCTTGTGAGAATCTCTGCACCTCTTTCGGCTTCTCTTTGTGGATTCTGTGAGTGCTGATGCAAGCATTATAAATTGATACATAGAAATAGTTTTTCAGAGGGCTGTCATGGTATAGTAGTTGCTATTGTCAATGAAAAAACAGGATGGCCGCTATCCTATCATTACCACAGTGCCCGCTTTCATGCTTCCAGGGGCAGTGCATTCCAGCCCCATGTAAGTTACTCACTCCTACAGGTCTGAAGATATCACATCTCAGGGGGACTCTGTCTTGTTTGAAGGAAAGTCTAAGCTGTTCTCATGTCCCACACCCCTTAATTTCTCCTGATGCTCCTACACAGGCAGTCACTTTCACCTAAGTGACACAGTCTCCTCAGGGCCTCCTCCCTCACGCCTTCTGTCAGCCTCCTTTGAAACTTCAGTCTTGGCTGTTCCATCCAGAATGCTTCCTATCTCCCTGAAGTTCCTCCCTTCTGGTCAGGGACTTCCACTCCAGCTGTATCTGTCACATGTGTTGTGTTTATCATTCGGGGGAACTTGATTTATAATGAACTGCCCGGTGTGATATTAGTGTTCTCTCTGAGGAAATGATGGCTTGTATCTGTTTCTTCCTGTGGTCTCTCCAATGCCTCACGAAGGAGAAAAGGCCCATAACTTAACAGATACCTGTTGCTCTTTTCATGGGATTGGCAACTCTGACTTTAATTTGCTTCCCATCAGGTAAGGCATCTGTATATTTGCGATTTCCACAAAAATTTCATCCAGAGTGTACGAAATAAAAGGAAGAGGAAGACAAGTGACGATGGCGGAGATTCTCCTGAGCATGACACTGACATTCCTGAGGTAAAAGTCCAAAACTCACCTTGAGAAAGCTGGGAGAATGAATTCTGACCTGTTCCTTACCTCTGGCCTGGTCTAAGAAGTAACTTTAGTCGCCTTTGTGTTGCTGTGGTGTATCTGAAAAGCGAATCATAGCATCATAGTAATATGGAATCTGAGGGCTGAAAACTTAGAAACCAGCTGGTCTAGCAGCCCTGCCGCTTCACTGACGGGCACAGACACTCAGGGCCACACACTCATCGGGGCTCCAGTCCAGTGCCCTCTTCAGTATCTGTGCGGCCTTTCTTCAAGAAGCCCCTGAAAAATACTTAAATACAGCCACAGTGCCGAGTTGTTCAGAACTTTGGTTTTGCCCTTGAAGTTGGAAACTGAGTGTGTCTGGATTGGGGAAGTCACTTCCGCTTTGTTTCCTGGTCTGCAAAATGAAGATGTAAATTGTCATGTCCCACCAGGTCGGATTTCCTATCACTTTCTGATTCCTGGTCCAGGCTCATTCCCAAAGATCTATTCCAAGGTCAGTTACACTGGCACAGAGTTTCTCAACAGTGGCACTGTTGACATTTGGAGCCAGATAATTCTTTGTGGTGGTGGCTGTCCTGTGCCTCGTAGGATGTTAAGCAGCATCCCTGGCCTCTACCCACCAAGTGCCAGGTACGCCACCACTCCCAGTGTTTCCAGACATTGCAGGTGTCCTCTGGGGACAGAATTGTCCTGCTGAGAACCATCACTTCTCAAACCAGAAGGCCACCATCCCTTCAAAGTGCCAGTGTCTATTAAACAAGGTTACAGGAATGAATATCGAATTTTCTTTCTATCTAAATTGTTTTCACTTAAGACTCAGCAAAAGAAGAACCATTTATAATGTACACTGAATATTTGACGCATGAATATTTCATAAGGCAACGGCCTGTTAGCACTCAGGGTGAAAATGACTGTGTAGGAATAGAAAGAGTAGGCGGGCCTTTGTCTGCAGATGCGGAGGAAAATCTTTGAAAATATAGCCCTTTCCCTCTGCCCCTCTCTGTGTCCCCTTTTCTATCACTGGTTTACAGTATCTTTCTAATGCTTTTAGCATTATTATTATTATTTTATGAAGGAATGGATGTATTCACTATCAAAATGCTTTTCACAAAAAAAAAAGCGATTTGAGGAATGTTTGAAAAGAATGAAGGACTTTGGTCCCTCATATTGATCATTCATTTTGTTTTTAAGTGCTCTCCACCTGCCTGAAGCAAGAACATCTCTTTTAGAGGCAGGTAAAGGCAGCCCAACTTTCCGGGCCTTCACTATTTCATGACTGTGCAGCTTTCCTCTCTTCCTTTATTAGAAAAAAATAAAAGGAGAGTCCTTTCCCCTCTGTTACCCAGTCATCTACAGAGACCCAGACCCTAGCCTGCCGATTTGTCCATCTGCTACAGTAGCTATGAGCTGTCTCTGGGCGGGGGGCGGTTAAGGATCCTCACACCCAAAGGCCAGGCCTAGGGGAGAACTACCTGAGAACACTAGTGTGGCCTTCTGTCCTTCACGCCCCTCTGTCCACTCTGGGCTGAGCTCTGACCTGTCCTCCAGGATGTCTGTCTGCCTTTCCCTTTTCTCTCCTTGCCTGCTGCCCCCTCCAGCGTCAGCACCCCTGCTTTCCCATCTCATTGCTGTATCATCACTGCAGCAGCTCCCTCTGTCATCCCCCCGCACCCCAGTCAGTCTTCCTACAAACCACCACAGATTCATCTTCTGGGGATAGCACCCCCCTCCTCAAACCAGTATCGCTACTTCTGCTTGTCAAGACATGCTACCACCTAGTCTCACCCTTTAAACCCACCATAAGTGCCTCTGATCCCCTAGCGCGTGTGTCTCTCCCTTGGCTTTCTGAGCTCATGGCCTTCTCTATACTTCCCTACTCTCTGTTCCTTGCTCCCTTTCTAAACTCTGCCTGTCCTTAGCGTAAGCTTCACCACCTCCATCAGCCTTCTAGGACCACCCCTCCCTAGCCAAAATTCTGCTTCCACTGGTGTCTCTGTCCTCCCAGCCAGTAATTAGTCCTCAGTGGGCCATTTCTAAGACTTGTCTGTAGTCCTCGCCCTCCCCACCCCTACCTAGCATAGTGCTAGGCACATAGGGGGCGTTTGATGAGTCGTGGCTGGTCAGGTGATGGATAATGTGTTTCTCCTTTTCTCTCTAGGTTGATCTGTTCCAGCTGCAGGTGAACACTCTCCGACGTTATAAACGACACTACAAATTGCAGACCAGACCAGGCTTCAATAAGGCCCAGTTAGCAGAAGTAGGTAGACCGACTTGCCCTCTAAAGAGGGAGAGCCAGCACTGTGCTGCTGACCGTGACCTTGATTCTCCCTGTGTGTCTATACATAGCCCCTCCAGACCTCTGGAAGCAACTTCCTCTTCCCTCTTTTGCACAATTTAGAATCCCCCAGCTTTAGACCTAGAAAGGCCTGATTTCCATAAAAGAAACCAGGACACAGAGAAAAAGAAAGGACTTGCTTAAATCGCATAGCAAGTTGGTAGGTTGGAATCTCACGACTCCTGATTCTAAGTCCTGAGAGTTCTTTTGTTTGCTCGTTTGTTTGAATCTTGTTTTGCAAGATTCTTTCCAGATATGTTCCATTCTGCACATGAGGTGTGTCTGATTAATCATCCCTAAACCTTCACTCATATTCTGTAGGAGCTATTTTTCTTTCTTTATTTTCTTTCCTTGATTTTTTTCTACTCTGGTATTGATAATAGAAGTATTTATTATAATGAATGGAGCCCAAGAATGTTTTCTCCTGCCCTGAGTCCCTATCTAGTTCAGGGCATGGGATGCGGTTGGGGGTGCTCCATTGGCCATTATTTTAATATACTGACAGCCTGCTTTGATACTTCTGTCCTATTGGTATGTATATGGGCATCCTCTCATCCTTCTTTTCTAAATGTGTTTTTCTCTATAGAAAATTTGGAAATGATGAAAAATACAATCTTACCACTCAAAGACAACCACTCTGTAGTTTTCATTCTCTGACTCCCTTTTTATCTGTCCTAGAGCTCTTGGTCCATTCAGAGATTTCCTTATGGGCTCACATCCCTGTTGGTTTTTGATCTTTACTTGAGCGCTTTCTTGCTGATCCATCATTTTTTCTTAAACCTCTCCTTTGCTAGCATCCAGATAAAACATAGAAGTACATAAGCCTTTCATACTTCAAGACCAATGTCCACCCCTGGTGGGAAGGATGGGATGAGATGGAGCAAGTGGAGATTGCATTCTCAGGACTTGAAATAGATCAGAATATTCGGAATACATAATATGTGATGAATTTTCCTTCAAATCTGATGTCTTTCAAGAGGCAGTTACATATTATTTAGATGATTTTTTGGGTCAGGCCCTTACATCTGTTCAGTTGGCTGTTTATTTGACACAATTTTAAAAAGACACTTTTCGGCCCAGTTCCAGGGCCTGAGAGGTTATGGTAGATGCTGGTCACCCAGAGCAGTCCCAGTCTCCTCCTCCATGGAGATGACCTTGAGACTATGCTGTGATGGATAGGCTAGCTGCCCCTGAAATAGGACTGCATCTTGGGAGTGCTGTGGGTTAAAACGTTGCTTTTGGAAGCCCGGAAACCAAATCCCCTAAGCCTGGGAAAGAAGGGCATTCACATTCTGCATTCTGGAGCACTGCAGGGAGTTGTGCAGTAATCATAACTCCCTCCCAGCTCTGGAAGCAGCTTGCTGTTTCCCTTTTACACAACTGAGAATCCGCGGCCCTGGTTTATTAACGTGGTTTAATGGGCTCTGTTTTCCCCTGCCATATAGACGGTCAGCCGACACTTCAGGAATATACCTGTGAATGAAAAGGAGACCCTCGCTTACTTCATCTACATGGTGAAGAGTAACAAGAGTAGACTGGACCAGAAGTCAGAGAGTGGCAAGCAGCTTGAGTGATGATGAAGCACCTTCAAGGAATGAAGCATAATACTTAATGCACAGGTGACATCTGCTACATTTAAGCCCAGAAAGACTGTTAAATTTTATTGTAAATAAAAAAGTTTGAATAATGAATACTGTAAATCTTTTCGGGCAGGAGGATTATATTCTCATGATTCAGCATGTTTATACACAGACTTTCTTTTAAGGCAACTACCGGACTAAAAAAAAACACAAAATCGGAAGAAGAATGAAAGGAAAACAATGCATTGCCGCCTTCTACAGAGCACTAAGTCAATTCTGCTGGACATGTGGGGTGACAGATATTTTGATAGTCACCTTGTAATTCCACGCGACCACTTGTGAGGTATAGCCCCGGACCAGCAGTGAGGTACGGCTGGCAGAGAGGTGCATGAGCAGACGTCTGCCGGGGACGTAGATACCACGCTTTGTCGCTTATCAGCAAATCATTTGAGCCCAGCCCCTCACCAGCTCTGTGCTGTGCACACAGTAGACACTCAGGCAGGGTTTACTGGCACATCCAGCTGTCACTAGCAGAGCCAGTCTTGGGCTTCCCACCTCTTGGTACCAAGGCCTCTGCCGTTCCTGTTGCTCACCACTTCATTTCTAGAGTGTGAGGAAGTCCTGATGCACCAGCAGGAGGTTTCAGATCAGACTGAGACTCCAGGGCAGACTCATGTGCCAAGCTGTATTTGTGGAGGTGCCAGAAACGCTGATGCAGAGCCCCTCCTGAGAGCCGCAGCCCGTTGCGCACCCCTCCAAGCTTCATGCTTCAGGGTCAAGTGATGTATTGGGACTTCAGTCATTCTCCTGGGCAAGAAATGCTTTGACACATGGAGATATTTAGTGGTTTGGGGCTCATGTTTTCAGAAATACTAATCCTTAATTCACAACCACAAGGAAGCTGCCAAGGACCAGGTGGTTTCTGCTCGAAGTCCAGCTCTGGGATAGAAAGTCTGACCAGCTTTGGCCTCTTTGGAGGTCAGCAACAAATCATGGGTTTGAGCAACACAGGTCAGTGCCATCTGATGTTCATTTTTGTGAGCAATTGGCCTCTCTTTTAGGGGGCAAGTTGCTAAAGTGGTTTTTTTTTTTTAAGTATTAATAATTACCTGAATTTTTTTTATGTTCAAAACCTCAGATTCCTCTATCTAATTATATCAGAGCCAAAGTATCCTTTGAAAACAAAGCTTTATATCCAAAAGTATGCTTTTGCAAAATTTTCTAGTCAGTGTATTGGAGGGCAGAGGATGTGGACAGGGAGTGGGAAGAAAAGCGAAGAAAGGACTTTAATTTCTGACCATCTTAACATATATTGTGGTCAAAGGTATCACTTTCTAACTCAGTTTTCATTCGAGTTCTTCCCTAAGCCTTAAAATATAGAAGCAGCATTGGACAGCGTAGCCTGGCAGTGTTTTAGTGTCTCATAGATGACTTAATCTGAGCGTCCACACATCGAAGTCAGAACAGCCACCAACACATACACACCCAGCAGGGTGGTAGGGTGGCCAAAGGTGTCAGTTCCACAGAGCGTACTTTCTATGGACAGGGTTAGGGCCACCACTGTCACTCAGTAAAGCACCGTGTGTTCAGCTGCAGCCCAGCTCTCACCGGTGTTCACTACGCATGTCTAGCAGATTGCAGCCTTTTAAGATATGTATAAATGAATGCACATAGAGCATACTTGAGAATGAGTGGATCTTATTTTCGTACATCTGGCGATGGATGGCACGTCAGGGTGCTCTGTGCGTGTTTTCAGTTGTGCCGATTCAACAGGTGTTTAAAGAGTCTCACTACTCACAGCTGAAGGCTCTTGATGTGTGGGCATCAAGAAGGCTCTAATGTAGATTTTTTTTTCCCTCTGAGGAGCTGAATTAGAACGGCTTTGAAGGCATCAAACACCAAGCACCCTTTATCCAGGAAAGTGTTTTCTCATCAGGCTGGAGTTTGGGGGCAGATAGGCTTAAGGCATTGGGAACCTGCTCTCTGGAAATGTCCACAACTCATTGAGAAAAAAAGTGTATTTTTCTGATGTTTGAACCAGAATTGGGGATGCATAGGTCATGTCACTGTTTCTTCAACAGCAGATCTGTGTTCCCAGTTAAGAGAGAGCAGTGCACTTCTGTACAAGAAGCTGTGGTATTAGGTCCCATCTGTTTAAGCATGGCTATGAGAGTGCTTTCGTTCCCACGTGAAGCCTGGGGAAGCTTCCCTCTCAGCCAGATGCTGTGCGCCCTCAAGTCCTGTGCCAGCTTTCCTCTAAGGAGAGGGCCTTTGGAGAGTGGAGGTTGTGGGTGTCTCTTCAACCGTTGAAAGCATGTCAGGTGAGAGAAAAGACAGAACTCTCTGAGCTTGTACTTTCCTTGTGTGCAGAAATCTGTTCATCAGACCACTAAGCCACTTGCCTTAGCCTCTTCTGCAGTTTCCCACGGTTTGATCTGGAGCAGGAGACGTCTACCTGTTAGAGGTGGCCGACCCTCCAAAGCAACCAGGTCTGGCTGTGGGGAGCAGTGGGGCTTGGGGAGCTCAGCGCTCATCATGGCTGCCTGCATTTTTCTACCACCTGTCAAGGACTTGTGCTTCTCTCCACCTGTCACGTCGCAGCATTGCCTTCTCTCCTCTTGGTGCTCCTGGGCAAAACTGGAATCTGCAATCCAGAACTGGCTTTGTCTTCTTAAAGAGCACGGCTCCTGCCTCAGTTCCAGCCTGCTTGGTTCTTTCCTGTGCCCTGAAGAGTGTCACGTGGAATTGTCAACATCTTGCCATCCATGTTGCTTCCTTTTAAGGTTTTTAAAAAACAAATAGACAAACTTATTTCAGTGAACAAACTCTTAGGTTGGCAACAGCGTGTGAAAACGATCATAGCCAAATCCCTTGAGAGACTGCAACCAGAGGATTCAAGACCAGGGGTGTAAAAGGAAGAGGAATTTCATGTATGTGATGCAGCCGCCAAGTTGTTAGATGTTCCTGTCATAGCTAAATAGTCACAGCTAGTCTTCCAGAGAGGAGATATGAATAACTGCTTGCAGCTGGAATGTTGCATCTAACCTTGATATTTCAGCTGTTTATTTAGTGGGAACTTTTTATTAACATCCTGGAGGGCACCTGCATAGTAGGAAGGAGAAAGCCAGAGTGGGAACTTACTCAGGAGCCCGACCACGAATCCCAGAGCTGTTGCTGCACGGAAATCATCTGAGCACTCTGTCATTACAGCAACAAGATCCACAAGTTGGGAAAGGACCTCTAAGTCATCCAGTCCAGTCTCCCATAGGTGCTGACATTCTGCCTACAACCATCCCACCAAGGTTGGAGCAGTCTGGGCTTAAACACCTCCGAGGACAGAGAACTCACTACCTCCTGGGGAAGCCTGTCCTATCTTTGTAAACCTCTGGCTTTTCTATGTTCTCTGTAATTTCCATCTTAGTCTCTGCCTAATGGGGGCCAAGTAAGTTAGCCGAGGACTAATTGCTGGCACCATCCCAGGGCATAGTGTTTGTCTTTGGGGAAGGAGCAACTAGCAAACAGACCCTTTGGTGTCCCGACTGTTCTCCCCTCTAAGTATTATTAGTCCATTTAGTTCCTTATTGAAGATGCTGAGGAAACCCCAGTTATACTCCCTCAATCTTGCTAAAGCTGATGGAGGAGGTCAGGGGAGAAAAGAGTGCTCTCAGAACTGCTAAAAAAATAACCTTAGGACAGAAGAGGCCTTAATTTTGTGTTTGCCTCACAAAACTTAGGAAGAGTTTTAGCTGGAAGATTGTAAACAGTGATCATGCTCTGCCTGAAGTTGAAAGGTTAAATAGTCCCCAAGGGTGAATACCTTAAGATTTCTGCAAGTACTGCACACACTGCTTTTATGGAGAAAGCAAAGCTTCGGAACTTGGGGGAACCACATGTCTCAGTGTCAGAGAGGTGCCATATTTTCCAACTGGAAACTCCTTAAAGGTTGCCATTGCCCAGTCATTGATTTTTAGAGATGGGGAAACCGAGATTCGAAAAGACTTGCCCGAATGCTTTGGCATCATCTAGACCCACTTAGCGCTCATTCACTTCACAACTCACAGCATAGCTGGAACCCAGTCTGCAAGGGAGCTGCCCTCAGATCCTTGAGACCTGCCACTGAGCAGAGGTTCCCCAGGCCAGCCGGGCTCTCAGGGACTGTGAACCAACCTGCAGAACTCAAGGCTGTAAGACCTGACTGGGAAGGCCATCAGTTGAGTTTTGAATGGGAGGGGAGATCAGAAGGAGCCTGCAATTTAAGACCAAGGTTCCAGAGTCCTGGCAGGAAATGTGATGGTGTCCTAGAATCTAAGTTCTCACAAAATGCACTTGCTTTTCAGGTGGGTCAATCAGGTGACCCTGACTTGAGCAAAATGGCCCTGCCATTCGCAGCCCCTGTCCCTGTTAGCAAGAGAGGCAGTTGAACTGAAGGATAGGTGAGCTCAAGACCATGCCCTGGGAAGCGTGGTGCTCTAGGGGTGTTTTTGTGTTCCTTTCATTTTATTACAGACTGTTTCCAAGTTCATGGAAACAGGGTAAAGTCAATCCCATTTTTTGAGGTGGAATCTAGCCAGAGGCAGGGTGGGACTTTTCTTACAGTAGGAATGTCTACAGTCATTTCATCTGGCTTGCATCTTCACACACAAACTCTTCAGTGGCTTTCATTTAATGAACACATCTTTGCCAATGGCAGAGGCTTGTGCAGGATCCCTGTTTCACATGTCTGTTATCTGTTCAGCCCATCAGAGTGTTTTAGGGGTGTGGGTTGGTTTGGGTTTTGTTTTTTTTTTTTCCATTTTGTAACTGCCTTATCGAAAAGCAAGTGCCCTTCCATTCCAGGCCTCCTCATTGTACATGTTTCCTGCCAATTGGGGGGATCATTTGTATTTTAATTTTGTAATCTATGGCTCTGTACTGTTGAAAGGCTCTCAATTCTGTGGGGTCTCCTTAGTATGTATATGACTTTTCATGTTGCAATATCACACAGATGGGATGGCCCGACTTTTGCTCTTAATAAACGATCTAAATGAGAAACAAGAGACATTCTGTTATCCCCTTTGAATGCCCATGTGGAGCTCAGATCTTTCCCTTGTGCGTTCGGCCAATAGCTATGTAGGACAGTGACTGGTGATAGCCGTCTTCCCTCCATTTGCCCTTCCACCCCCAGTGTACCCTGCCTGAGTGCAGGTCACAGAAGTCTGACCCTGCCCTCCTGCTCACTCCTGTGCAAACTAACTGCAGTTGATTGGCTGACTGATCAAGCCTGAGTGCTATCCAGCAGAGCAGGCACCCTGGCCCCAGAGCTTCACTCTGGTCTTCGGTTATCCATGTATAGTTGTCCACCCATCTACTGGATGGATGATTGCAAATTGAAATGCCTGATGAGGGGGCAGAGAGAGTTGCAAACTGGAAAATCCAGGTCCCTTCTAAGGGCCGCCACCACTGTGTGTTACACGTTGTGTTGAGTCGTTCAGTTGTGTCCGACTCTGTG
This sequence comes from Moschus berezovskii, assembly GCF_049115385.1. Taxonomy (NCBI): domain Eukaryota; kingdom Metazoa; phylum Chordata; class Mammalia; order Artiodactyla; family Moschidae; genus Moschus; species Moschus berezovskii. The sequence continues at coordinate 45,653,115 of NC_142467.1, read as the reverse complement.
ACCCTGTGGACCATAGCCCACCAGCTTCCTCTGTCCATGGGGATTCTGCAGGTTAGAATACTGGAGTGGGTTGCCACGTCCTCCTCCAGGGGATCTTCCCGACCCAGGGATCAAACCCAGTTCTCCTGCACTGCGGGTGGATTCTTAACCATCTGAGCCACCAGGGAAGCCAGCCTGTTTTTGCCACATGGGAGTGCAAACTCTAAATTTTAAATGGAAATCTTCAAAGTACAGTTACTCCCTCAGCACCCTCACCCTCACCCATTTCACTCCCATGAAAATAGTGTGGAGGTGGATTTCTCAGCATCCTAGGTGGCAAGGAGAGTGGGGAGTCTTGTCACCTGGAACCATCAGGGTCAGTGATAGGCTGTTGCTGAAGCATGCCATCTTTCAGAGTCATCTTCCTTCAGAAAGCAAAGGAAGGTCCAATCTTCTACCATGCAGTCTTTTGATCTGAGATATAACACAAGTATTTCCTTCCATTTCTCTGTCTGTGCCCTCCCTTTCACATGAAACTGCTGAGGGCTGCCTCTGACCACTCACACACTGAACCTCGGAGAGGTGCTTTGTTGCCAGGCTTCCCCTAAATTGGCCAACCCCTGCTGAAGTCGACCTCGTGAGGATCCACAGACATCAGTTGTGATGAACAGTCATGATGGAAGGATGAGCCCACATCTTAATGTACCGTGGGCAGAGGTTCTACCAGGAACCAGACATCCTTTTTTCAAAACAGACCTTTAGACTGTTGAATATCAGATCAGCTGAGGTTCAGTCTTTTGGAAGGGTGGCACTTGCCACCTCCCACCCCCATCAGACTGTTACAATGCCAATTCCTGGGCCCCACCCCAGATTCTCAGTATGGAAAGCTCAGGGGCTGAATTCCAGGAATATGAATTTTTTGATTTCCCCAACTAAGACTCAAGCTTATTAGAGTTGAGAAGTATAAAACTGTTCCAGCGGTTTCTCAATTCAGCAACTTCAAACTCATCAGGAATACTGGTTAGAAGTTTCCAGTAAGACCTACTTAATGAAACTCTTTGCCAGGGCAGCCCAGGAAAAATCCCCTGGGGAATTTGCACATCCAGATGCAGATGGCCCTGAGTCCAACCGCCTAAGGCCCAGGAAGGCAAAGAAGCTACTGTCAGCCTCAAGCAGCTCAGAAAGGTCAGAGCTGAGCAAATACAGTGACGTGCACAGCGAAGACACTTTGAAGATGAATCACTGGAATAGATGCTCTTCCCTCTGGAGAAAAAACAAAAAAACAGAATGAAAATAATCCACAGTGCCTGGCATGTAGGAAGACACAAAAAATGTCTGGAATTGAATCTTCCATTTACTTAACAGCTTTTTAGTTTGTAAGGATCTTCTACATCTGGATATAATAATAGCCATTGAGTGCAGTGCGCAGGGCTTCCCAGGTGACTCAGAAGGTAAAGAACCCACCTGCATTGCAGGAGACAGAGATGTGCGTTCAATCCCTGGGTCAGGAAGATCTCCTGGAGAAGGAAATGGCAACCCACTCCAGTGTCTTGCCTGGGAAATCCCATGGACAGAGGAGCCTGAAGGGCTACAGACCATAGGGTCATAAAGAGTCGGACACAACTGAAGTGACTGAGCACACACGCAGGCAATGTACATACCAGACAACCTGTTACTAATTTTACATGCATCGGTGTATCCAGTCTCACTATAGTCATATCAAGTAGGAACTGTTACTCACTCCAGTTTATAGAGAAGGAAACACAGGCTCAGAGAGGTCTAGGAACTGTCCAAGTAACAGCAAGAGCTGGAGACACTCCTGGGAGTGAGTCCAAGGATTGTCCGGCCGAGGGACACTTGTCAGCTCCACCACCAAAGAACTCAGGAGCACCACATTATGCAGCTGTGCAGCTGCAACAGTTCCCCTTGACCTGATCAACTGGACTCACTCCACTTTAATGAGGGATTCCTCGAAGTCACTCAGACTCAAGTTAGGAAATTTAATAGGGTTTAATGGAGGTTAACAAGGCACATCCAACTTTCCAGCCAGGTTTTAACTTACCAGAGCTGAACAGAGATTAACAAGCCCAGGAGGTGTAACGGCACCTGCATGATTTAACAGGGTTAATGAAACTGTCAGAGGTTGGCTGAGAGGGACAGAGCTGGAGCACGCCTCTGTTAACGAGTCAATCTGCTGAAGGTCAACAGACATTAAAAAGCAGATGCTGGCCCTGGCTTGCCCTGGGGCACCACAGGGCTAGCAAGGAAAAGAAGACCATAGCCATTATGCCAACCATGCTCCATCCTGGTTGGTGGGATCCGGAATTTTATTTTCTTCTTTGTGCTTTCTTGGTTTTCTCTAAATTATTTAGAATGAGCATGAATCATTTTCACCAAAACTGTAAAATAGCAAAGCAGGTTTTTTTTTTAAGTGCTCTCAAATGCATTTACTCTCCCTTTGTATAGTTTGTTACATCGTCCTAAAACCTGTAGAAAACAGTAAGAGAAATAAAAACAGAAGCAGTAATACATTCCTAAATTAAGGCAGCACTTAACTGCTGTAGAGGGCTGCCACCTGTTACCTCTGAGGGTTTTTGTCACACATTACAAAATAGGAGTGTACATAATGACACTGGTCAGGGGGACAGTGAATCCTCCTCTGTCTCCCAGATTGCTGCCGTTTCTGGCCTGAGCACTTAGTATCTGCCAGGCCCAATATTAAGCCCTTTACGTTCTATTATTCAATTTGATAGATAAGGAAACAGAAATTTAGGAAGGTGAAACGGCTTGTCCCAGGTCAGCAGAGAGTGGTAGGTGGGGATAAGTCAAACACAGGTCTGTCTGACCCCAGAGTCCAGTGTGCCTGGCTGCCTACTAACTGGTTAAGCTAGTATTTCATGGGAACATTTTTTAGAACAGTGAAGAACTCTCAAATATGTCAAATAATAGGGGAATGATTTTAACGGTATTACACTTATGTCAACATTGTGAAATATATAATGACATAGAAGGGTGTTCCTATCAGTTTAGAAATAGCAGATATGTATATTTATGTATGCATATTATATGAATATATATGTGTGGGTTGGTGTGCATATTTATATATCGTATGTATACAGTTGGCCCTCCATATCCACAAGTTCCAAATCGAGGTTACAAAGGGCCGATTGTACCATGCCATTTCATATAAGGGACCTGAGCATCCATGAATTTTGATATCTTTGGGGTTCCTGGAGTCATCTCCCTGTGAATACAGAGGGATTCAGACTGTATACGCTGCGTATGTGTGTATGTATACACACATGTTTATATATACACACGTTCCTGAATCTGTGACTATGGGCATATCTGTAGGCATATCAAAACATCTACCAACCCCCATGTGTAGCCTGCTGTATCTCTATGATTCAGAGTAAGGGGGAAAGGTCAGAAAGGAAAGGGCTTTCTGAAAATCAAGGGGCCTGGAAAAAAGGCTCCTCTGTCGGCCCTTGAGGGAAATGGAAAACAGGAGACAAGAGTGAGGGCAAGTCCAGTCCAGTACAGAAAGCCTCACACACTGGACTGAGGAGCTTGTACTCTGGAGTCACCAAACCTGCTTTCATTAAACAACGAAATGTGATCAAGAAGATGTTTGTGTGTCTACCGGGAGCCAAGGGGAATCTGGAAATGGACTCTGCCCTCCAGGAGCTGGGAATTTCAGAGTTCACACCCAGACAGGGGTGGAAAGCAGTCCTTCCACTGCTGAAATCCTAGGATCTGTGAAGAAGCCTCGGAGCCCCCCGAGTTCTGATGAAGGAGCCAGGTGTAATGAGCTCTGAGGTCTTGGAGAAGCCAGTGAAGCTTACAAAGTGTGATGAGCTTAATTCAGCCAAGGTGGCTAATGAGACTTCCTGAGAGCTCACGGCCACCAGCAAGGTTGGACTCTGCTAAGGAGCAGAGGTAGCATACCTGTGCCCATCCAGACCCCTCTGAGCATCCTGCTCAGGAGACAAGGAGTGGCAGGAGTCAGAGGGCCCCAAGGAGAACCAGTGCTGCCGAGGGGCAGGGGTCAGACTCGGCTACATTAGCAAGCAACTGCCTGAAATGAAATCATCTGATGAAGCTCAGCACCGCTGGAAAGAATGAGGTCTAAGAGACCTCAGCTTGCCTACCAGGGTTTAGCTCAACTAGGTGAAACTGAAACTTGGCTGAGCCCACAGTCCAAGGAGGCCCTGCCATCTCCAGTGGTAAGGGTGTTTTCTTTGTGGTCGCTCATATCATCTTCAAATGCATACTGTTCCTGTTTCTATCTAGGAATATTTCCAAAACTGAACATGAAAAAAGAAAAGTGGTCAGGATGACCTGTAGCAATGGCAGCATTTATTTGTTAAACACCTACTAGGTGCTGGACACTAGGCTAGAACACTTAAGTTCACAGCCATAATCCTCACAGAAACCCGCAGAGAAGCTGTTACCATCCCTAGTTTTCAGATGGGTAACTGAGGCTCAAGAGACGTTAAATAGCTTGCCTTATAATGAGCCGGAATTTGAACCCATATCAGTCTGACCCCTCCATACATCATGTGACCTCTACCACAGACAGTAGAATACTGGCTGTATGGGGGAGATGGAAGAGTAGTAAGAGCTGTTAGAAAAACTCAGGATCCCAATAGTCTAGGATGTTTAAGGGGAAACGGCCCCCTGCATTCTGAAAGCCCAGAGCAATAGTGACAGAAGGATGTTGTTACCAATAGAAGATTATGTTTTGTTCAGTAGCTTCCATCCAAAGAAACAGAAGAAAAATATATATGTGTGTGTGTGATGCATCTTACACTCCACATAGTAGGAAAATACGGATCCCTGCCCAAAGGTGCCTTTAGAGGATTTGGATTGCAAAACCCTAATGTCCTTTGTTGGATGCTTTCGAATTGTGATGCTTGAGAGCCCCTTGGACTGCAAGGAAGTCAATCCTGAATATTCTTTGGAAGGACTGATGCTGAGGCTGAAGCTCCAGTACTTTGGCCACCTGATGTGAAGAGCTGACTCACTGGAAAATACCCTGATGCTGGGAAAGATTGCATGCAAAAGGAGAAGGGGGCAACAGAGGATGGGATGGTTAGACTCAAAGGACATGTGAGTGAAAGTCAATTAGTCGTGTCCGACTCTTTGCGAGCCCTTGGACTATACAGTCCATGGAATTCTCCAGGCCAACAAACTGGAATGGGTAGCCTTTCCCTTCTCCAGGAGATCTTCCCAACCCAGGGACTGAACCCAGGTCTCCTGCATTGCAGGCGGATTTTTTTTACCAGCTGAGCCACAAGGGAAGCCCAAGAATACTGAAGTGGGTAGCCTATCCCTTCTCCAGCAGATTTTCCCAATCCAGGAATTGAACTGGGGTCTCCTGCATTGCAGGCAGATTCTTTACCAACTGAGCTATCAGGGAAATCAATGGACACAAATCTGAGCAAATCTCAGGAGATAGTGGAGGACAGAAGAGCCTGGCGTGCTGCAGTCCGTGGGGTTGAAAAGAGTTGGAAGTGACTGAACAACAATGGCAACAACATCCCTTGGGAGTTAACCTCATGCCCAGGGCTCCTAGCTCTGTGAACTCTCTGGGTCCCTTCTCTGGGTCCCCTCTCTGCTCCCCTCAACTTCCAAAGGAAGTTAGAAAAAGTGTGCCCTGGGACTGTGGAATCACTGCTTGAAAGTGAAAATGAAGTCACTCTATCGTGTCAGATTCTTTGCGACCCTATGAACTGTAGCCCACCAGGCTCCTCTGTCCATGGGTTTTCCAGGCAAGAATTCTGGAGTGGGTTGCCACAGATAAGCGGAGAGAATTTGGCTGATGCTCTACACTAAACTGGCCACCAGGTGGCGCCGTCCCCTTAGTGAGTGGCAACCCCAGGCCACCTGGGAAGGCTCAGGGCTATTTTCTGTCCCCCTCACAAGCTGCTGTTTTGTAAACGCCTTGATTCATATCAATGTAAAAATCTGGACAGTCAGAGCAGAAAGGGACTTAGTTCTCTGGTCCTAACCCCTCATTTTACAGAGGACACCAAGGTCCAGTGGAAGCAAGGAGGTGCCCAAGTTCACACAGCAGGCTGAACTCTTGACTGCTGGGTGTATTGCTTTTTCCACCATGCTAACTGTTCTCACTCTCCCCTGAACACCTCCCACATGCAACCTGAGACTGCCAGAATCCTACCCTGAGCCAGAGCTGGCTCAGCTTCCCTGCCATTCCCTGTCGTTTCCTCTCCAGGCCCTGAAGCCCAATCCCACCTGCTATAATAGCAGCAGGAACAATAGCTCAGGTTTACCACTTCCTACTCTGGGTCAGCCTGAGAGCTTCCCATTGGTTATTTAATCATTATTGGATCTTGGCAATATCTCTGCAAGCTATTCTGCTTTCCTTTTTACAGAAGTCTCAGAGAGGTTAAGAAACCTGCACAGTACCACACAGCTCATCTAACCAGCTCATCTGGCTGTGAATACAGGCCCTCAGGCCCATCCCAACCTCCCTGTTGATACCTGCCTGGTCTCTTAGGCTGTATTCTCTGTTTCAAAACACTATCAAAGACCTTTCCCCCTCCTTTGCCTGACAAGTGTTCAGTGGGGTGAGGAAAGGTATTGTTAGCCCATCTTAGAGATTAGAGGACTGGGGCCCTAGAGGATGATTGGTCTGAAGTCACCTGACTCATGGGAGACTTGGATATGCAACAAGTTTCCACCACCAGCAGGACATTCTAGAGGACTCTCCACATCTCATAGCCCAACCTACACCCCTGCAGCTGTCCCTGAAAATCATGGAACTCAGTGGCCAAAACTGCAGGTTTGGGAGACAGGAGGGGCTGGGTCTGCCTGCCCTGTATAAGTCATGTGACTATAAACTATACACACACCCTCTGTGGTTGCTGGGACAAGTAAGTGAGTCCATGTAGGTTGAGCACTGCTGTTGGGTACACAGGAAGTGCTTAGTAAATGGTGGCTACTTATTGATATGACTAACTAAAGCTCTGTATTAAATACTCCTGCTACACGATCTGTTAGGTCCGCACTGTCCAAATGGTAGCCAATAGCCATGTGTACTGGCTTTTGAATGCTTAAAACTTGGTCCAAACTGAGATGTGCTTTAATCTGTGTAAAACACACCCCACTTTCAATCAGTATGGAAAGAATATGTAAAATATATCAATAATAATTTTTATGTTGGCTACATGTTGAAGTTATATTCTAGGCATATTGAGTTAAATACATATATCAAATTTAATATTAAATATTGCATTAGCCAAAAAGTTCTTTTGGATTTTTCTGTATGGTCTTATGGAAAAACCAGAACAAACTTTTTTGGCCAACCCAATATATTATATATATTTAATATATATTTTTAATTCAATAATAAATTCACCTGTTTTCCTTTATTTTTTAAAGTGGCTACTAGAAAAATTGTAATTACGTACATGGCTCCCTTTGGTGACTTGCATAAAAGAAACATACTACTATATTCTTACATTAAGAGCACTATGTCACTTAGTGCTGCCTTGGACAGGTTCAGAAACTCAGCTGCCTCAGCCTGCCTGCCCCTTGGTTTGTCTTAATGATGCGGGATATAAGGGCTTTGAACCAGGACTCTACTCACTGGCTATGTGCCTGTGGGCAGGTCGCTGCAACCTCTGTGCCGATCTTTCCAAAACAAGCAAACCAAAATAAATCCTCAATGCCTCACAAGGCTATTGCAAGGATTAAATAAAATAATAAAAATAGCTCTGCCATGGACACAACACTAAGTGCTCTGCACACTTTATCTCATTTGACCCTCACAAGCCCCGGGAAGTTGGGGCACTTTGTATATGAAGAAACTGAGGCTCAGAAGTCTTCAGTAACTTGTGCAGAGTCTCATGGCCACTGTTGGATTCTATGCCCTGCCCTAGAAGGAGTGGGGTTAAGTAGACAAGGGGGGAAGAAGAATATAACTCCCCAGGTGACCTTGGGCAAGTCTCTCCTCTCTGCAGGCCTCAGTTTCCCCTTCTGTAAAATGACAGAAATGTTTGGATGGTGCATAAGGATCCTTGAGGTCCCAGTGTGATGGGGTGCTTGAACATTTCAGGGAACATAAGATTTCTGGATGGCTTCGAAAGTCCGATGCCTTCTGTTGTCCATTCCGTGGGGATAAATGTGCATTTCTGTTTGTTTTAATAACATTTGTAGGAGCTTTATATAGTGTCTATGTCTGCTTACATTAGACGCTGTGTATTATAGTTAAGAGTCTTTCACTATTTCCCATATAAACCTTGTTTTTTATGGGTTTGGGAGAGCTCAGCTGTAAAAACTCCCTTGGTCGAAAAAAAAATTTTTTTTTCAAACAAATTAGGTTTAAATCAGGAGGCTGATTTCAGACACTTTAGAGCCTGTGTATTTTTTCTTAGCAGTCACTTTTCATTTAAAAAATGAGACTGGCTGATTTCTTAGTTTCATTTCTTTTTTATGAAGATTTAGGACTTCCCTGTTGGCTCAGACAGTAAAGCATCTGCCTACAATGTGGGAGACCCGGGTTCAATCCCTGGGTCAGGAAGATCTCCTGGAGAAGGAAATGGTAACCCACTCCAGTATTCTTGCCTGGAAGATCCCATGGATGGAGGAGCCTGGTAGACTACAGTCCATGGGGTCACAGAGAGTCAGACATGACTGAAAAATTTCACTTCACTTCACTTAAGCTGGTTGCTCAAAGAGAAGGATCCAGAGCCTTTTCCAGTAGAGACCTGGGCCTGCTGCCTGCCAGCTAATGCCAGTTCAGTCTTTGACTGCTGTGTGACTTCGAGCTGGTCTTGTCGCTCTCGGAGTCTTCCCTTCTCCTTTACCTAGGGGAGCATAATTCCTGCCCTTCTCCCTTCTAGTAAGGACAAAGATGTCCTTACTAGACATTTTTGTCTAGTAGAAATGAAATAGAAATGAAAAGTACCGAGGAAAGGTGAATGCACTATACAAACATCAAAGGCTGGAGCAAAGAATAACATGGTGTTTTTCACCAGCAGAATGTAGCTTCCTAGAATCAGTGTTACAGTTAGGAAAGAAGCTAGGAGTCAAGGAGCCCACCCCTTCCTCATTTTATAGATGGGATCCATTCTGAGTTGGAACAGAGGAGGAGGATTCCAGGGGAAGACTACAGTTAGAATCTAGATCCCTTTACAAACCCCCTTCTTTCTTTCTCTACTTATTTTGGAGACCAAAGAAGATTAGACCAAGAGAGGCTGTATTTGTTTGTACACGCACACACACACACACCCTGGAGGTGCTCCAGGATGTGGGGGAAACTCAAGTCCCCGGAGGCCAAGAGACCTGCCTTTGATCCAAGCCCAGCCTGCCTTTTACCATCTATGTGACCTTGAACAAAGTTCTTCACCTCTCCGAGCTTCACCTGCCTGAGTATTAACCTCATACAATCCTCTTAAGGCTTGAATGAAATAATACATGCTAAGGGCTTAAATAATGTCCTTAATAAAATTTAACTTTTTTTTCAATAAAAAGACTACATTTACTGTGTGGAAGGAATAATAAGCCCTTCAAGACAGATATTTACTATTGTATGTTAATTGGTGATGATTATTAGGATTCTCATTCGTTATTTATACCCACAGTGCCAATCACAAGGTGGATGCTCAGTTAACTCATGTTGAATAAACAGTGTACTGAAAGTACACTGGCCACGGGAGAAATTAGAAGGAAATTTCAGCTTAACTTTTTATTGCAAAAATAATACTTATTCATTGTATAAAAATACATATATACATATATGGCTAAGCAGAAGGAAAAGTCAAAATTATCCTTATTCCTACAACTCAGAGATAGAGGGGTAACTGTTTTGGTGTACAGTTTTCCACGTTTCTCCATGAATGATATTTACGTATTCATTTTTATGTAAAGCAGGTCGCTACTGACAGTCTTCAGTAAACTGAGAAGGTTTTATTTTCCCTCAGTTATATCAGGAACAATCTCTGTATCAATTATATTTTTTTCTTAGGGGCTGAGTAGTAACCCACTGATGGATTTATTTAACCAGTTGTGTAATTATAACACTTTGGAGATCCCTTTATCCATTTCACTCGTTAGTTGACTAGTTCTGTGCTTAAAGCTTTATAACATCAGTATTTTCTTACGGCAAACTCCTGGAATTTACTTTGAAGTTAGTGATTATACTCCACTTCCCGTTTAAAACAAAAAAAGTGATGTCCTTAATTCAAATTAATAATGATACTATCTGTCACAGCCAGGTAGAGGTAGGTTTCCCAGAAAAGGCGTTAAACCCTGGGAGAGAATGAGAAAGTCAAAGGCAAGCTCCAAAGCTACTCCTCCGTGGAGATGGAGCTAATGACGGAGGAGAGGGTTGAGAGCCCGGTGCAGGAAGAAGGTCTGGACCCCTGGTGAAGAAGGTCTAGAGGCGTCGGCGAAAACTGGTTTGCAAAACCCGGAGCAACTCTGCTCTGCCCAGGGAACTCTGCTTTTACAGCTGGGAGTGAAGGCTGGAAATGTGGCTCGAGCTTTCCAGGCGATGGAGTTAAGTCCTGGGGAAACGGAGAGGACATCCCAGTGACCCCCTCAGAGGGCACTGGCTGGCCCTGTGTCTCAGCGCCCGGCTGCCAGGTCTGAGATCAGGACCAGACGCGGCTGGGACCGAATGTGAGGTTCCCAGCTGTCTTCTCCAAGAGGGTGTGCTCCCGGCGGGATGGGGTTTTCAGAGCAGGCTGCCGCGGTCGGTACCCCTCGGTACCCCGCTCTCCTGTCACTGGCCGGGGCTTCAAGAAAGCAGGACCGGGTGCGCATTCTTCCCGTGCCTGGGATACTTCATGGTGCTAAAAATAGTCTCGGGCGGGGTGCTCTGTGTATAGCGAGCGGATGGTCTGTAAACTCAACTGGAGTCCTGGGTTCAAATCCAGAAAAGGTCTCCGTGCCGGGGCACCACCAGCGGCTTGCTCCCCGAGTCCCAGTTTCCCTGTTTCTAAGGCGCTTCTCAGCTCTCGGAAAGAAAATGAAAGAAAGAAAGCTCGATTTTTCTTTCCTGCTCCTCCCCGAGGGGCTTTGGGGCCTCAGGCCCGGTACCAGGGCCGCACAGCTCATTACCGCGAGGTGTTGCCCTAGTTAAGTCGCGGGCCTCTTTGATCTGGCGGCGGGTGGCGAGAGGGAATAAAGAAAAAAGTAGGGGAGTCAGAGTAAAGAGAAGCTCACACCTCCGCCGCCGTTTCCTCGCGCCCATAAAACACCTTTTATTAACTCCTTCGCGTCCGAAAAGGCCCCCGTGGCCGCTCAGCCCTGCCACGGGTGTTTACAGCTCAGACTAATGGGGCTCCATATTCACCCCGATGCGGGTACGAGGCGCCTGGAACACGCCTGGCCCCGGCGCTGCCCGAGTCTCCTTTCCAGGCCCCAAGCTCCGGCCTCCAGCTCCGGATGTGAGCGGGAAAGCGCCGCCGAGAGACCCGCGCACGGGCGTCCTGGCGCCTAGCTCGCAGAGCGCGTCGGAGACCTGCCCGCACTGCAGAGTACGCGCTGCCTCCGGCGATCGTGAGATACAAAAGCGCTTAGTATAGAGTCCCGCACACAGTTGGCACAAACCAAACTGGTTGCCTGTACACTATTATTCAGGGACAGAAACGCCAGCATTTGCCCGGCCCAGTTCATCCCAGCACGCATCCGAGCCTCGACAAATGCAGCCACTTTTATTCTCACCCTCACACCTAGCCACGTGGAGGCGCAGAAACCGCTGCTCTCCTCCAAGCACCCGAAGTGTGCGAATTAGCCACCACGCCCCTCACCCCATCCTTTTGCACAAGTCCATATACTCGCACAAATACTTGTTGAGTGCTTTGTTGCTAGGGAGAAATGGTGCCCTTTGACCATGAGCACTCACGAACTCCCTTCCTTCACGTCTAAGATCACAGCTGCTCCGTCTTGTCGAGTCCTTACGGTGCGCTGGGGCTGTGTTCCATTGCCGTTTGTCGGCCCCACCTCAGCCACGGGGCTCCGTGTGAGTTCTTGCACCAAGGCACAAACTATTGTTGTAGGTTCATAATTTCACATAAGTGAACGTATTCCGGAGGGCATTCCCCTCTGCCGAGCTACCCTGCCCTTGTGTAACCTTCCGTTTGTGTGACAGATCCCCTTCCCAATTGCCCCAAACCGCGGATGTCAGACACCGATGTGCAACACCAATCCACAGACAGGCCCAAATGCTGGCCCATCCTAGCCTGTCATCTCTGGGTCTAATTCATTTCCAGGTTTCCCTTCTTTAGGTTCATTATAGCTATCATATCTCCCCATCATCTTCTAAGGAGAACTTCGCTTTTCATACCAGGAGTAAATTCTTTATCTGCCCCCTTCCCTTGATTTAATTTGCAGTTTAGTTCGACATTTATCAAAAAAAAAAAAAAAGAAATAGGAACAGGAGGTTCTCCAACTAGCAGAAACGATGGAGCCGACCGGGGATAGCCGCCAATATATCACACAGGCTTCTGCTGATTTCAAAAAATGTTTTATTAGTCAAGAGCATAGATTCTGCTTTGGCAAAAGGAGGGGACGGTGAGTGGTCATACAGATTTGAGGTAGAAAAAGGGTGGGGATGGGGGAATTAACAAACACCTGAGCAGAGCAGGCATGGTAGGTAGTTTAAATACATAAAAACTTTTCAACATGGAAAAGTTTTTATTTACAAAGGAAGGAAGGAAGGGAAAGGAAGAAAAAAGAAAGGAAGACAAGACAAGAAAGAATGGAAGACGCAAGGAAAGAGCCGTTTTCCTTGGAACTAAGTAGGAAGTGCAGTGACAAAAAATAAAATACAATAAAAACATCACTGTTTGAGGAAAAACAACAAAGGCAGCCCTTTCATCTTCCTGGTTTGGTTCTCTTTCCCTGGCAGAAAACTATTGATTCCTCTTATTGCATTTTAATTAGGGAGGAGAGAACGCGCGCGCGGACGCGCGGAGGGTTTTGACGCGAAGCCGAGAGGGGCGCGAGAAAGGCAGATAGTGTAATGGGGAAGGCAGATAGTGTTAGGGGTCCTAATTTCGCCCCAGAACGGTTGGAAGGTTTACGTCTTAGCATGCTTGGGTCCCACAGTCCTTCCTTCTCGAATCGTGCAGCCAACTCGGTTGCCGTGGGGGTGGGGATGGTTTTATATATATATATATATTTCTCTTTCTCTTCATGTATTAAAAACAATTTCAAATGACATTGCACGTGCGATTGAAGTGTGTAGTTGCAGCCGGCGACCTGCCGGCACGCAGCGGAGGCTAGACGGGATGCTCCCCTAAGACCCTGGCATCCAGAGCCGGGCCCTGGCCTCCGCCTTCTCTCCTCCCGGGGCTCTGCGTCGGGGCAGCTGTGGCGGGATCCTCGGCTCAGGCCTCGGCTCACTGGTTTAACTCCAGCGCCCAGACTTGCTGCGGCCAGCCTGTGCGCCCTTTAATCCTCTTCTCGCCTGGGCCCAGGGCAGGAGGAAAGCCTTCGTGCTGCTGCTGCCAGAGGACACACACAAGAAAAGGGGCGAAAGAGACACGTTTAAATGTTTCTGCTCCGCTCGCCCAGGCGTAGAATAAAAGTAAGGGTGGGGTGAAAGGTGTTGGGAGCAGTAACTGGGAGCCTTTAAATAAGTGATGAATTTTTGTTTGCAAAATAGGCAAACAGGCTCATAAATTTGCCTTTATGCGCCGAGTTCCCGGGGGACCCGGATGGGCTGGGCAGCTTCTGAGGGGTTGGTAATGAGAATTTTCTGCGGCTGGTGAAACTGTTGCTCGTAGGTTTGGCTTTATGGCGCCGAAGGGGGACTGCAGGGTTTGGAATGGGAGGGTTGGCAATCAAGTTTCCTCGCTCCAGGACCTGCACCGGCGACACATCCACCGGCTTTTCTCCTTTAGCGCCTGAGCATGGATACCGCGCTGGGTCCCTCCAACCGGCTCTGGGCGCTCAGAAGTCTCCTCGAATGAGGGAGGAAGTCGGTCTGGCCTAGCATCCCCTTTCCCGGCTACTTGAAGAAGGCAGCGATATGCAGCGGGTGGGGATATGCCCAATAACTACTTCCAACCAGGCCTCCCGATCCCCGGGCCTGCATCTCTTCCAGCCCAAGACAGTGGTTTATAGATTCGCTGACCACGGTCTTTCCCAGTCTCCCGAGGTGACTTCCCTAGATTAGCACAGCTCCGGCAGGTCAGAGAAAACCCAGGGGGACTCTCTAGTCAACTCCAACACGCGGTGGTCCCCAATGCTCCAATCTAGAGAAACTAGTTGGGCTCCCCAGGCTGGGAATCACTGTCTTCAGAGGCCCCAGATCCCTGGGCCAGTGAAACCGACCTCCAGAAATTGTCACTGGAGAGAATCCAGAAAGGCCTAGTAGGGACTGGGATCTCCAAAGCCAAAAGAAGTCATCAAGGTGACTGAAGAACCAGAGGTGGGGAGTGGGGAGCAGGGAAACGTCCTCTGGACAGAGAATAAACTGACTTATTCTACCGAAGTAAACAACTCCTTGGGTAGGTGGCCTCCACATCCTGTCCAGCTCTGGGCCTCAGTTTCCCTATGTACAATGATGAAAATAGACCAGCCTCTCCAGCAAAGATCTTTTGAAAACGGCAGCTGAGCGCATATGCATAAATTCACTTTCAGGCAAATGTAAGTAACAAACTACAGCATTCTTAACCTGTCTTCCAGAAGAACCCAGGGATGAATCAGGATCCCCTCGAAAATGTAAGTGAAATATATGGTGTGTGCATTTTCTCGGGGTCTGAAGCTTCCAACGGATTCTTAAAAGGGACCCTATGATTCTGTCCGAAAAGGACGAGGTTCCGTCTAAACTTACAATCTTACAAACACTATCCGCATTACAAATGAATTCAAACATGAATCTGCCTCCCTCCACGCAAACAATCCCACAGTTCGACAGTCTCAGAACTCCCCGCAGCCTCTCAAAATCTCACGCAGGGCAAGGCAGACTCCTTTCACTACGTATTCGGCCTGCGGGTGTTCACCGCGCCCGCGCCCTTGGCTAGAGCACGCAGGGCCCTCGGACTTACCAGCTCTCTTTTCCGCTTGCTCTCGCGGCCGCCATCCGCCTTCTTCAGTTCGGCCTTGAAGGCCTCGGGGTCGCCGGCCTGGGCGTCCTTGGCCAACACGTCCATCAGGTAGGCAATGTAGCTGGTGGCCAGGCGCAGAGTCTTGATCTTGGAGAGCTTGGTGTCCGCCGGCACGTTGGGGATGCACTCGCGCAGCTCCGCGAACGCGCTGTTAATGCTCTCTGTGCGTCTCCGCTCCTTCTTGGGTCCCGAGCCTTTCCGCCGGCCCAGGCGGCCGCCGAGCGCCTCCAGCCGCCCGGGGCTCTGGCCGGGCCTGGCTTCTGGACCATAAGAGGCGGCGGCTGCCGCGGCTGCGGGCGGTGGCCCGCCGGGGGGGAAGTCCGGGGCGGCGTCAGCGGGGCTTAGCAGCCAGCTCTGGAAGTAGGGCCGCTCCTGGTGACAGCGCGAGGCAGCGCCGAAGAGAAAGGGCTCGTGGAGCATGGGGTGCGCGGGGTGCGGGTGGTGATGGTGGTGATGGTGGTGATGATGTGCGTAGCTGCCCACGAGGTTCATGTTGGAGCGGCCCCTGGCCTGCGCCGCCAGCCCGATTAGCGCCGCCCCATGCGCCCCAGAGACTGCCGGGGCCACCCGTGGGCTCTGGGGCGGCGCTCTGGTAGGCACCGGCTTTGAGAGATTCTGGGGCAAGGTTGAGGATGACACGCGCAGCCCGCCGTCTTCTTGCCTGCTTCGGTCGCAGACGAGGACGAAGATGCAGAGAGACCAGTTTAACCCTTCTGCGGCCTCCCCTTCAGGGTCTGGCTTATATAAGGCCGGGGCTTTGATGTCAACCTCTCCCTGGAGCCAATGGCACGGGGGCGGGGAGGAGGAAAGGGGGATGGCCGTCCCTGGTTTTAAGCTCTGCCACTCGACTCTAGCCGCGTGCGGGGGACAGGGAGGCGCCCCGTCTCCGCCCCTCCCCCTTTCTTCCCCCCACCCCCGTCCCCAGTTCCCGAGTTGGGGCTTCCTAATTGAGGCACAGGCCTGTCAATGCCCAGGTCGCCATCTGCCACCCCCTCCCCGTGTGCCCAAGGAAAGGAATCATGGAGCAAAAAGGCCTTTACCTAGATTTTACAGATAGGGAAACTGAGGCGCCGAAAAAAAGAAAGGTTCTCATTTCTAGACCTTCCAGAATCCAAAATAAGAATTCCAGAGGTTCCCAATCCTGAGCTCCATCTGCTCTACTTGACCTCAGAGCCAGAAAATGAGAGCGGGATGCTGGAGCAGGATAGGCCCCTAAAGTTCTCCCCTAAGCCGCCCCAGTCCTTAGTCGCCGGCCCATCTGGCCGCACTGCAGCAGGCCCTGCAGCTGGCAGAGCATCCGCCAACTTTGGTCAAGTCTTGTATCTACAGCGGAGGCGGCCACCCACCCAAGTAGAGGTCGGGGACAGGAGGTGGAAGGAGATGGGTGGCGAGTAGGGAGAAGAGGGCTCCAAGCCCACAGGCATTTACTTGTTTGTTCCGGGCTCCAGAGCTTGAGATCACTCTTCTGGCCTCGGGGCGCCTGATCTAGTCCAAAGACCGGCCGGCTGACAAAGGGGCAGCCTTCTCTCCCCGAACTCGAATGGAGGGCCCAGAGCTCGGCTGCCTCGGGCCTCTGCATGCAGGCCACCGCAGCTTTGGCGTTCGATTCTCGGCGCCAAAGCTCACACTGCGAGAAATCAGTGTTTGGCGGTGAACGTACACGGAGGTGACCACCACCTCCACACTCTCCGCGGGGCTCACGCCGTGGGAGAAACTTTCTAACCACTGGCGTAGAGACACGGTCCTGCCCGCACCTTCGCGATTTTACCTGGCGACTAGGGTTCTTCCGCTCATCGGATTCTGTCCCCAGGGGCCTTTCTCTGGGCTGCAGCTGGGACTTGGGAATTTAAGGGTGGCGGCGCTTGCGGCCGAAGTTCTCTGTCTTACCTCCCTGATGGGGAGCTTCCCAGCTGATGTCCTCATACCTGAGCGCCTCCAGCCTCACCAGCCTTTCCCAGACAAGCCCCTTCCCTTGGTGGGGTAGAGGGAGTGTAGTCTTCTCTCAAAAACAATGTGGAGGGGAGGGCGAAAATACATGTCTGCTCTTTTTAGACTTCAAATTTACTTCTTCATCCATTTTTTCAACAAGTATTTGCGTGTACAGTAAATATTTGTATTGACCCCTGCTATGTGCATTGCACACTTAGCAACCCAAAGGTAGAGGGAGAAAGGTCAACTAGCTCATTGCACAGATGGGAAAAGTGAGGGCCGGAGATGAACGATTTTCCTTGGGCTCGGGTAGCCAGTGGATACACTGTATTCTTCTTCTGTACAGACGGAATGGGGACGGTGCAGGGGGAGAAGCGGACAAATGCTTTGTCCAGAGCCGGTTCCACTTGTGGGAGCTCGGCAGGGCTGTGGGCCCTGGAGGTGCATGGGGGAGGGAGGTCCTTGTTTCCTGCCTGAGGCGGCTGGAAACCCGCCGCTCTCCTGGGCGCCTGGCGCCAGCAGCGCTGGGGTTGGGCCGAGCGCGGAGCCGGAGGCTCGCAGGGAGGGAGCACCCAGTTGAGCCGCGGCTGCGCGGAGTCCCGCGCCTCCCTGGGCTAACGGTGCTCGGGAGTGCGGGTGTGTGGGTAGAGACAGTAATGACTCTGTGAAGGACCTCAGTCGACACACACCCAGCCGTGGTCCTAGTCCGGCACGATCTCTCAGGACCACCGTTAGACATGTACATGCAGCCTCACAAAAAATCACCAGCACACACCAAAGTCTAGGCATTCATGCAGACGCCACAAAATATGCATATTATCTCGGTAACCTATTTACACCCATGCGACACACAACAGCATTTCAATTTTCGTGCATTCCTAGGATTTTGCACCTTATCTCTTCGTCACCCACGGGGCGTGCATCTAGCTTCAGATGTGTGACAGCTCTGGGCCACTCCCAACCCTCTATGCAGGCACACTTACAGACACCATTACAGCAGAGATACATCAACTCCACACAAATAGCACAGCTGAAAGGCTTGACATATACTTTCACTGTCACACTTGTGCACAGGCCCAACCAGTTTGTATCCATTTCTTCCTGTATTTCTTACTGTATATAGTATTTATAACACAAACTACTGAAAACCCCATCACACATTTCATGCATTCTCAGTTCTCACAAACACACACAGGTACACAGTCACGATTACTACTGTATATGCACAAGCGCTCAGAAAACGTTTTCACGTGTTCGTCCATTACACACAGGCACACAAATTCCAAACACTGAGACTAGTCATAGTTACAAGCCCTGGAGGTGAAGTTGAACAACAGTATGCACATTATCACAGCCCACCCCCCACCCCCCCTACCCCCCACCCACCCCCACCCCAGTGATAGGTAGGTACACACAGTGACCCACACACTGCCAGCTTCAGCACCCACCCTCACGTGTCCCAAGCATTTTCCGAGGTTACACAGGTCACTCAGGGTGATTTGAATACTCTAAATATCCAGCCTGGTTAGTGCGGTAGGGAATGCATTATCAGGACTGAATGATGAAGCCCAGTCTCATGAGATGTCCTGAAGGGTCCCCAGATCTCCAGGCAGTCCCCTCTGTGTTGTTAAAGAGCAGGGTATGTGCAGTCACCTGGGCCCTAGAAAGCGCTGCTCTCCACCCAGAGTCAAGAGGTCTAGCGGCTCCGGATCCGGGACCACAGCCCTGGGGGACCACTGGGGCTCAGAAGATGGCCTGTGTAGAACACAAGGCGCCTAGGCTTCAGATCCACCTTCTGGGAGACCCCAATGGGCTTGGAAGTGCAACCTGGCTTAGGTGCGTGTGGATCAACAGTGGGGACCAGGTAAAGGTATTCTGTCTCCCCTTCCCAGGCTCTGTGGTCCGCGAGGTCTGGGACCCAGGAGTTTAGCTGACATTTTTCTAAACTGAGGCAAGAGAGGAGCCTGGAGTTGTGGTTTTACCTAGAGCCTCACTGTGTTCCTTTCCCTTTCTGAGCCTGTTTCCTCATTTTCAGAAAAGGGGGATAGGACTGACAGTCTGGAAACGGGAAATTCCCAATTCCCAGCTCTGCGCTGTTTCACGGACCCGGCTCTTAATTCCTCTCTGGGAGCTCTCGGACCTAGCTCTTGGCTTTGGGGTTCCACTAACGAAAGGACTCTATCCCACCCCCCACAACCACAGACCAAAGGAGCGGGAGTCAGGGACGCAGGGGTGAGGTGGGACGTCCTATCCGCCAGTCTCATATCCCCCCACCTCACCTCCCTTCCGCATCCCGCGGTGCTCGCTCCGATAGCGTCTTCAGGAGGTCTGGCACTCCCAGCATTTTTAAACGCTCGCTTCTTTCTCCAATTATGCTAGTGAGGTCGTGCGAGAACCCTCATTCCATTTTACGGGATCTTAAGCACACAGAGGTTAAAAATGTGTATTAAAGGAGCGTTTGAGCTAGTCTCGCTGGAGAATCGCGCCCGCCCACCCGGACTGAAACTCCGCATGGGCATTCATCCCGTCCCGGTGTGAAACTTCGCATCCTCTGTAAACTGGGGTGCGGTTATACCCGCCGCAGAGGACTGGTGTAAGATTAAGCGAAATTATATAGGTGAAGCTCCTAGCACCTGATAGTAAACCTGGATAAATGGTGGCTCTGTTTTTAGGAACACAATATTAATTCCACAGAGAAAGTAAGTTACCGCATCATTACATAGCCCTGGTGAGGGAGGGCATCCACCATCCCCTCGCAGGGCTCTGTTCTGAGCTGACGGCTCCCGTTTCTGACCGCATCGAGATCCTCCAGAACTCCATTGTCAGGAGGGAGGCTAGAGATGGGGGATACCGAACATCGCCAGGTGGGGGATAATGTTGCCAGAGTCCTGAATTCCAGTTCCGGATCTCACCCACACGCATTTCATTTGCTGAAGTGTTTGGCGGTGTAGTTCCCGCCTCGTCCAGGACTCAGTTCTCCCATCCGTGCAGTGGACCGGCTGTTCTCAAGCCTCGGACGCCTGGGTGTCCTTCTCCGGCCCGCCCTACTCCTCCCCTCACTCCCGCCCCCGGGACTGGCAGGCCTGGTAGAGCCCGAGCCGCGGCGCCTACCGCAAAACAGTCTCCCGCTGCGTTCCGTGACCTTGACGCCACCAGCAATCCCCGCACCGGACCCCTTATCTAAATAGGGCCGTAAATCAAGGGCCTGTCAGGGCCCGGGTAATTACAGGAACTCCATAAAAAGGACCCGGCCGGCCGCCTGTTTATATTAGCGCGGTGTAAAATATTCTCGCTGTCTTGGGGAATCGCGTCGCGCAGTAACGCGCCATAAATCAGCCCGCGGGCCATTTACCCCGCAGCTTGAGTGCGCAAATCCCTTAAACATTTCTCTGCCGCATCTAGAAAGTCTAGGACTTTCCACTCTGGCCCAACCTGCTCCCCATGGCTAACCCTGGGGTGGGGTGGGGTGGGTGTGGGGGGTTGGGGAACAATCGGGGCAGGGAAGAGACAGAAAGGTGGGTCTATACCCCGAGATGATCCTGGGGTGACCTTCTTGCCTTCGCCAGTTTGTGAGCGTAGCAAGACTACTGAGATTTCGCGTTAAAACCTGCTGAGAAATCTGTCAAGAGAAGGGAAGGGTCTTCCCTAAGGACACACAGCCGATGGGTGGCAGAAACTTGCAGCTGAAGCCTGGAGTCCTGGGGAGACCTGGATTCCACGGCAGCCTCTGTCTCTTCTCATGTCCCCCTTTCCTGGGATGAGGTGTGGACTGGCCAGAGAGGGTCCAAGCCACCAGCTGACATTCCACTGTCTATGGCTTAGCTTCAAGAACCCCTGAGCTTTCTGCAACTGCTCACAGAATTATGTGCGAATCCTATTCTGTGGCGGGCTTGAAGGGGAGCTCTAATTCCTCGTCCTGTCCCCCTTGTTTTACAGGTGGCAAAACAGACCTAGAGGATGGGGAGGCACAGCTAGAAATCGGAGACCTTGCTGCTAAAATAATCCCTTCTGGTTTATCTCCCCCACACTCTTTCCTAAAGAAAAACTAAGATTGTGCGGTGTGTGTGTGCATGGGGGGTGGGGGAATGAAACCCTGTCCATTCTTAGGTTTGTAACAGGCTCAAAATTACGGAATCTATTTAAGGAAAACCTGATGCTGCCCATTGTCCAATGCCTAACACACATCAAGCTTATGGAAAAAGAATATTACATTTTCCACGTTTGCCCTCGGGTCTGGAACCCCAGGATTCAAGGGAGAATTAAACATTTTCCTCTCCCATTCCCTTTCTCTTCCGAAGTCCGTAAATGACAACGTGTTTACACAAGTTTTTATGTCGTCTGAGCTTCGCTCCGGCTCCGCTTCCTCCTCTGTGTATTTTCCGCGCAGAGAGATGTCTGCTTCAGGACGCGTTCAACCTAAACAGAACCCCGTCTGATTGGAAAATGTATTTATTTGAAAAATCGTAACTCACAGCTTTGGTGAAAACGGCCCCCAAATTTATGGGATGGCTTGGGGCGCGGCGGTCGTAAATTAAAAAGCGCTGGACAACCCCCTCCCCCAATCCCCGCAGCGGCACCAGTCAGGTTCTCAGGAGCACCCAGAGACTAGCCCCCTCCCCGCTCCACCCCGCCGCTCTTCAGCCTCTGCTCCAGTCTCTTGCTGTGGCTAAGTGGCTGTGTTAATAGGCAGGTGGATTTCATTCTAGTTCCTTTCACCCGGTCAGGTTAATTTCAGAGTATCTTACTGCGAACGGTTTCAGGTGGTCGGTTAACAGTGAACAGTGTTCTGTTGTGCACCGGTCTGTTTTAGGCATCTCGGGTTTTCTCTTTAAGTACATGCTGGTAAGTTTCGTGGTGGTGGGCTGCTTGTCCCTAATCCCCGACCGAATGATCGGTGGTGTGCCAGGCTGTCTCATGCCAAGAGGTGTATCTCTGGCCAGTGTCTTCAAGGTCAGTTTCATCCACCGACTGCTGCTGCCCAGGTCAGGGGAACTGTTTCCTCTCAGTCCAATCTGAATTCCCCTGGAGGATGGAGTCAACACACTCCGCCTAGTTGCGCGATCCTTCAGCCAGCCTGCGCCAGCTGAGGACTAGATTAGAGGCTGGAACTGCAAGCACGTCCTAGGGGGACAGGAGTCGCGGCCGCTAGAGGTGGGGAGCCGCGTAGTCCAGGCGGAGCTGGACGCATAGGGCCTTCACCAGCAATCGTCTGCTTCCTCCTGCAAACTGAGCCATATCGCTCCGTCTTTTTTTTTTTTCACTAAAGATCAAGCGCCACTTTGGCAGACCAAGGCAAGCTGTCCGCTCCCAGCTTGTCTGTCTAAGCGCTGTTGTATCGGGGAGAGGAGTTTAGCTACTCAAAACTTATGCCTTTTGCGCTCGTTTCAAAGGAGCGCTCTGGAGCGACGCAGTTAAAGGCAGGAAGAGCCGCAAAGCAGAGCGGGAATCCCAGAATCCGAGGTGGTGCGGGAACTCATCCCAACCGGTTCTGCCGCGGTCACCTGCCTCGCAGCAAGCCAGTCCGCTGGCACTGATGTACACGCAGAAACGTTGGTTGGAAGAAATGCAATACCTTTATTAGGCAGAGAAAACCCAGTTGAATTAACCTAGTCTGTCCTGGGAGATTAAGAACTGGTGTGAGGTAGCATGGGTCTGAAGTGGTGAGGGGACAGCAGGCTCCTCTTCCGCCCAGTTCCCTTAACACGGGGTGGGGGGAGCAGGGGGGGCTGGGGTGGGAGAGGGGGGACAGCCCTCCTTCCTCAGGCCTGCTTCCTTCCAGTCTAAAATGGCCTTGCTCTAACGGGTGTTGGGATCTGCACATTCTCCTCTGCCCCGACAGCACTAGAGCCAGAGATGGACTTCAGAGATGCTTGGAGTACGAGGTATTAAATCTTGGAAAAATCTATGCTAAGCCTTTCCGCACTGGGTTGGGAGAAAGAGATCAGCGGCTGGCTACACTTACTGGTGAACATTCCGGGCTCCTCAACTCTTCTTTCTGCTTATAGGCACTCAGAAACCGAGCCTGTGGGCAATAAACGGTATCATTATTAATCTTATTATTTTAAACCGGGCCAGACTACATCTGTCATCTTTCCCATAATGGTCGATTGTAAACACACTTTACAAGAGAAAAACAAAAAAAGGGATTTAATGCTGATGCTGGGAAAATGCTTAGCACTGGCGTTGCTGGGCAATTGGCAGGCTCTCCAGTCCTTTGGGAGAGAATTTAAGTGCTTAGTAGTTTTTTTTCTTTCTTTCTTTCTTTTTCCATTGAGTTTCTAAATCTCTCAGGGGTCTTTCTTTGTCTCTTTAGTTTATGGAGAGAAGTCCTTCCTTTAAAAGTCAGGGACGAAGCAGCGGGCCTTGCCTTGGAAATCAGGAGAGAGTGGAATAGGAACCTGCAAACTTGGCAGACAGAGTCTTGATCATTTTCACTGTCACTGTCAATCTTCTTATCAGCCTGGTCCTCAGTTTCAGCCTCTTTCTGCCCTAGTGTTCCCCCTCGCTGCAGCAGAGCCTTGGTGTGGAGCAGGGAGATGAGAGATAAGTGAATGATAGAAAAAAACAGAAATCAGAAAAGAAGGGCAAGAGGCATGTGCGGTGACTGGCGAAAGGGGAAGGATGCTTTGGTTTTATCTCATTATCAAATATCAGAGCAGGTTTCCTTCCAGAAAGTCTGGCTTTGACTGCCTTTTCTTGGTATGAACATCTCTCTCTGGCCATGTGGACACTCCTGTCCCCTCACACACAGACAACTACCCACCCACCTACACACACCGCAGGACACAAGATTGTCCTCATCAGCTTACCCAAACCATCCAGAGCATGGAGCAAAGAATAACAAAAAAAGTCACAGTGAAACCCAGCTCCCAAACTCAAACCAACTGCTGCTGGTTTTTAAATTCATTTTCATCTATGTAAGCAAGCCCCCAACGCTGCCAAAGTCTATTTTTTTAAACAACAACAAAGGTGACAGGAGAAAGAGAGAACAGAGAGGAAAGCCTAGAAACCAGAGCAGAAATTAATTCAATTACCTCTTTCCCCTGCCATAAATTCCACAGAGGAAATCAAATCTTTCTGTGCATGTGTGCAAAACCCGATCAGTCTATGGAGCTTGCGGAAACCCATTATGTCTTAAACTGGGTATCCTAATTGGATGAATGTGAATGTACCAGGCGACCAGGCGTCAACTGAGCCAGGATTTTCCAATGGCATTCTCCACAGAGCCAGAGAAGATAAACATCGGTTGGAACCACATGTGAATCAGTTTGCCCTCAGAGAAGGGGAACCTGGGTGCAGAGGCATCCTAACATTTTGCGTCGGATTGTAATGGAAAATTTCTTGTAAACAGCCGAGTGTCTCTCCCAGGCACTCACCTGACATGTTTCTTGTTGTTTAAGTTCAGATCTGACAGATGATGATAACCTGGAAAAGAGAGAGGTTGTAAATGCTGAGGACTGTAAGGCTGGGCAGTGTAAAGGACGCCTGCTCAAGAGCTGGGACAGAGCTGTGATTTGTAGGACCCCAAAAACTTGTCAGGCCGCTCGGGGCAAGCAGGGCAGCCGGGAGAGGGGAACAGCGTTGGAGAGGGGAACAGCGTTCCAGAGGGGAGAAACACACAGAAAGGAGAGCTAGGGGGCTGCTTGCTCCAAGGAAGCACACCGCTTGTTTTGTGTTCCGTTTTGTGAGATGGAGACTGCCCCCTCCCTCGTACCCTCCCCACGTCGCACTCCCCTCTGGCATGGGCACACTGATTTATAGCACCTGTTAAGAACACATAATGGATGCAATTAGCTGTGGCACTAGAGGAAAAACTTAACAGGAGGAGCTGACTTTATTCCAATAAAAGATAAATGTGTCTGTTTTCATGAACTTAGTTCATTAATTTCAACTTCTGGAGCCAGGTTTTGTGTTTTTTTTTAGAAAAAGCATTGCTGTTTTCTTCTTGAAACTCATGCGTTCATTCTCAGAGTTTAGTAGGTATCACAGTCCCCTTGTTGAGCAGGTTTCTAATACAGGGAAGAGCAGTGGACATGGGATGGAATCTACATTTCAAGAAAGTCCTTTAGTAAATTCTGACTCAGGAGCCAGGGATATTTTAGACTTACACCCCTCAGGTAGAGACTCAGGAATAACCTATTTAATGACAACAATTCTTTGTCTTAGTAACTGTGTGACTAGCAAAGTTAATATACATACACAGTTAAATATGACAATGTCTTTGTGGAAAATTTAGAAGATATAGAAAAATATAGGAAGAAAAATCAAAATTTCCTTGATCCTAACAGGCTATTTAAGCCCCCTGGGCTGTAAGCTTTCTCCAGAGAATCCTACAGATCCCCAGAGGAGACAAGGCCCTTGTGTTCACCTGTTCTAACCCTTCGCACCCAGCACACACCTGGCAGACAGTAGGACCTTCAAAAATTATTCACCAAAAAAAAAAAATAATAATAATTGGCTAAACAAAACTGTAGGATTCGAAGATCTCTAAAGTTCCTTCCAACCCTGACATTCTATTTGTCATTCTCTGCTCTAGGAAAAAAATGTAATTGCATAAACTCAGATATATTTGTCACCGAGACTCTTGACATTTAAACAGGTGTGTGTTTCTTCTCCATGTCTTGTCACTTGATCTAACAGCTTTCTGCTTGCTCTATCTGATGTTAGTTTAGGGTTGTCCTTGCCTGAGGCAGCCCAGCTATCGCCGAGGACTGGAACTCAGTGGAGCAGTCCCCACCTTGTACCAAACAGGACAGTCGGAGTAGATTTTTGAAGACTCCAGCAAAATGGCACAGCCTAAGAAAGAAGATAGCGGGGTGTCTGCTGTTCACAAATGTGAATTTTGGGGACTTACCTGGCAGTCCACAGTGGTTAAAACTCTGTGCCTCCAATGCAGGGGGTGTGGGCTCAATCCCTGATTGGAGAACTAAGATCTCGCATGCAACACAGTGTGGCCAAAACGAAAAACAAATGTGCAATTCTTTCCTGAAACCGTGAGGCAGGCCCCTCTCCTTCCGTCACACTGTACTAATGGTAACGGCAATGGCATTAACCTTTTGTTGTATGTCATGCACTCTACACAGACTCTCATTGAATCCTCTGAGCAACACTCTTAACTCCATTTTATAGATGTGGAGTTAATGCCCAAAGGCCACTCAGCTAGGACACTGGAGAAGTAGAATTCAAACCTGGGTCTCCTTGACTCCAGAGTTCTTGCTTTTAGCCACTACAATGATGTGTGTGTTAGGGGGTAGGTAAGGGTATGAGTATAGTTGGGGACTTCCCTGGTGGCTCAGCAGTAAAGAATCTGCTTGCAATGCAGGAGCCACAAGAGGTACTGGTTCAATCCCTGAGTCAGGAAGAGGAGGTGATGGCAACCCACTCCAGTATCCTTGCCTGGAGAGTCCCCATGGCCAGAGGAGCCTGGCAGGCTACAGTCCATAGGGTGGCAAAGAATTGGACATGACTGAAGCGACTTTGCACACACGCACAAGGGTATAGTTAAAATGCTAAAAATACTTTTATTTCTCCAACAGTATTTTAAACTTTAAAAAAAATTTATAAATTTTTAAAAGTTACTTTCCATTTATAATTATTACAAAATATTGGCTATCTTCTCCATGTGGTACAATCTATCCTTAAGGCCATTATAAACCCAATTATTTGTACTTCCTACTCCCCCACCCCTTAGACTGCCCATCCCCTCCTTAACCACTAGTTTTTTCTCTCTGTATCTGTGAGTCTGCTTCTTTTTTTGTTGTATTTGCTACTTTGCTGTATTTTTTAGATTCCACATATAAATTATATCATACAGTATTTATCTTTTAAAAAAATTTATTAATTGAAGGATAATTGCTGTACAATGTTGTGTTGGTTTCTGCCATACAACAACATGAATCAGCCACAGGTACACACATGTCCCCTCTCTCTTGAACCTCTCTCATACCCCTCACCCAGTATCTCTTTTCTGTCTGACTTACTTCACTTAGTATAATGCCCTCCAAGTCCATCCATGTTGCTGTAAATGGCAAAAATTCATTCATTTTTATGATTGAATAGATATAACCAATCTTCTTTATCCATTCATCTGGTGGACACTTAGATTGCTTCTGTATCTTGACAATGCTATTTAGTGCTGATGTATGTTTTTGAATTAGTGTTTTTGGTTTTTTTGATATATAGCCAGGAGTGGAATTGCTGGGTCATATAGTAGTTCTATTTTTAGTTTTTTGAGAAAGCTCTACCATGTTTTCAACGGTGACTGCACCAATTCATATTCCCACTGACAGTGTACAAGGGTTCCCTTTTCTTCACATCCTCTACAACATTTGTTATTTGTGTTCATTTTGATAAGAGGCATTCTGACTGGTGTGAGGTGATAGCTCATCGTGGTTTGATTTTCACTTTCCTGATGATTAGTGATTTTGAGTATCTTTTCTTTCATATGCCTGTTGGTCACCTGCATTTCCTCTTTGGAAAAATGTTCTCCAACAGTATCTTAATAGTAATGTACTCTCATGAAAAAAAGAATATAACCTGCCACCCAAACAATGCAACTGTCACTCTCTCACCCCCAAACACTATATATTAAGGAACCTTCCTGCTACACAGAGTCTATGTTCATCAGTTTTCATGGTAGCATCAGGTGGGCCACAGGTTGCATCTAAAGAGATGATTCATCATAATGAGGTTATCACCTGTGAGGAAAGGTGCCAAATCTGTTCCACTCAGCACTGTATCCCCAGTACTTAGTACAGTACCTACACATAGAATTTTCTTAGGAAATATTTGTTGGATTAATGAATGGTAACTTACTTAATACAGACAATTCTGAGATGTCTCTACCTATATAATTACACAGAAGTTAATCTTAAATACAGCCCCATCACATGGTAGGTGCTTAGGAAGGTGTGGTTGAAGGAACAATCTTGTAGGAAGAGAGCTGGCACATGGAATTACTAAAAGAAAGTCTCACCCAAGTTAGTAAAATGGAACTAAAATAGATTTTCTGTCTTAGTTAAGTCCCTTGCTGCCTCCTTCATAAGGAATGCCACGTTTTCTGATCTCAGCTGTGTGACCCTCATTATGTGATCACAGGCCCTAGATCGCCCCCAAGGATCATCCAGGCCTGAAGGTCTGAGTGTTTGCATGGTCCTAAGTTGTGTGTCCATCACCAGGTCTAGCATTGCACAGAGTCAGACCTCAGCCAAGTTCCTTGGAATGATTTGAGGTTTGCATCCAATCCTTGGTTCCAGAAGTCATACTTTGTACCTACTCCCATTTATACTTATAGAATGCATTTTTAGGGAAAAGGTGAATATGGTCTAATGGTGAGTAAAAAGAATATAAAATTAAACATACTGGGGGACTTCCCTGGTGGTCCAGGGGTTAAGACTTTGCACTTTGGGGAACTGAGATCCCACATGCCACACAGCGTGGCCAGAAAATAATAAAAAATAAAATAAATTTAAAGATTAAACGTACTAGGATTTTTTTCAAAATAAGGAATGCTTTATTTTAAAGACAAAACAAATAGCATGAACTGACATCTAAATGAAAGTAAGTGATTTCACTGGGTTTTATAAAAAAGAAAGATGCACTCAGGTGTCAACTAAATATCAGAACCATAAAATAGGCACATGAAAGAAGACACCCTAAAATTATTATTGTTGGTAGAATCATTGGGAATTATGGATGATATCTTTGCTTTTCCTCAGTTTCACAAATGTATTGTTTATTGTATTTTATAATTAAAAAATAATTCATATTCCAAACTAAATATAGGACTTAAAATATAACTCCTGTGACAGGAGATAGTCAATAAGAAAAAGTTCCAATTCAACTTTGGCAACAAAAATAATAACAACAATAACATTTACTTGGCATTCATAATGTGGTAGGCAGTGAATTAAGAACTTTACATAGGTTATCTCAATTATCTCAAAGTACTTTATAAACAAAGTGCAGTTTGCATTCACATTTTGCAGATAAACCAACTGAGGCGCAGAGAATTTAAGTAGCTTGTCCAGGGTTTTCCATGGTAAGAGGCAGACTTGTGATTTTTTGAACCTGTCAATTCTCCAAACACATTTATGAAAGGATGGAAAAAAGAGGGAGGGAGATAGCAAGAAAAGATACCGGGATGGGAGGCGGAGTCACCCCTTTGGTAAGAATACTTGGACCAATGAAATGGATGTCTGAGGTATCTGTTGTCTGAGCATAGCAGTCACCTGGGGGGCTAGTCAGAAATGCAAAATCTCAGCTTTGCCTCAGATCTACTGAATCAGAATCTGCATTTTTAAAAACATTCCAAGGGATTGTTTGGGAATTGTTGGCATTCCACGTTTGGGAAGCCCAGTAACTGAAGATGGTAAATATAGAATCCATTTGGGAAAAAAATAGAATCCATTTGTGTTTATGTGGACTGATACGACCTTGTCAGAAATGGGGTCAGAGCTGCATGAATCAGTTTTTTCAAAGTCTGTTTCATGGGTTGGGAAAATGCCTTAATGGATTGCTATCAGAAATTTGAAAAAAAAAAAAGAGAGAGAGAACAGAATAGTAAAAATACCAGGGTGCGTCTCATACAGGAAGGGTAAATGTTATTACAGGAAACTTTTATTTCAAAGGTGTGGGTGTGTGTACTGGGTTTTGAGGTATGAGGTCTGTCTTATTCACTCTCTGTCAAGAAAAGTTTTAGCAATTGGTGGTATTCACACCGCGGCTGGAGGCAGCCATGAAATTCCAAGCTGACGTTTGGAGGTGTGGTGGGTCTACTTCCTGTTTCTGATAAACGTAAGAATTCCGGATGAAAGAGCGAGGTGAATGGGAGGAAGAACGGATGGCTCAGAAATCACCTATCTTCCTGTCCAGATGCAGGAACCCAGGCCCAGAGAGAAGAGAGACTGGCCCAAGGTCACACAGTGAAATGGAGACTTCCAGCTTTGGAAAGGGGAGCCTACTGTCAGGTCTTTCATTCCTTTTTTGTCCCCAACCATGAAAGACCTGGGAGGCTGGGGGGATCTGGCCAGGAGGCCAAGCAGTCTGGGGGACATGACTGTGGAATGTGTTGGGGAAACAAGACGCCTTCTCTTGCAGGCCCAACAAGCCAACAGGCCTATGTGTGGCCAGAAAGGGCTCTGGTTATCTGCCGTCCGCCTCTGTTTCGTTTGGTCTGTCAAGTCCAGCAGCAAAGTGGCCCAAACGTGTGAGGTTTGATAAAAGTGGGAAGGTAAGAGGAGGGAGGTGGCAGGACGTCAGGGACCAGAGTTTGAGAGACGTTCCAGAACCTCTTCTTCTACATTTCCTCTCAAAAGGCTGGGAAAGTCAGAGGTCCCTGCTCTCTCCCTCCACAGCCTCCCCTCCCCGGAGACTGTGGCCAAGACCCCCGACCTCTCTTCTCATCTCGGGTGGAACAGGATAAACTCTTCAAACTTGGGTGCTGGATCAGGGGATTTAGACTTTTAAAAAGAAGTTTACCTTCTTTAACTTCCTTTTATTTTTTAACTCAATAAACAATACGGAGCAGGGGGAGGTGGTGGAGCAATACAGAGAACATAGGAAAGAGGAAAACACATAATTCTGCCACCCCAAAATTAACTATGTTGCCGTAATTTTGTGAATGATTTTCAAGTGGGCCTTAGAACCTGTCCTGTTCACTTTTCTCACTGGGTGATGGGTTGTAAGCATGTTTTTTCTTTTCTTTCTTTTGGTCATGAATATTATTTACATTACTGGACATTTGATAAGAAAGAATTATCATTGGTTGTTTATTTTAGATACGACAATAACTTTGTGCCTATTCTTTTAAAGAAAAGTCCTTTTAGAGATACATTCTGACATTTTCTGAGCCAAATGTCTGGGGTTCCCTTCAAAATAATACAGGAGGGGTAATTCAGTGGGAGCAGAGTGAAAATAAGGTTGGCCGTAAGTTGGAAATCACTGATGCTCTGCTGTATACCTTTTAAAATAGAGGGTTTTGCAGTATTGTTCTGTAACACTAGCTTTTCACCACTTTTGGTCTCAGATCCCTTTGAAAATCTTCAGCAAGCTATGAATCCACTCCCCAGAAAAATCCACATTCCCTTAACACACCCACAGTTTTAGGAGGTTCACAGCCCCGTGAGACTATTCATGTACCCAGGTTAAGAACTCCTGACCCATAGCATGATTTTATTTTTTTAAAAGACTTCAGAGTATTCAAGCAGATGTATCTTAACTTTACTTAACCAGTCCCCCTATTCTTGGGAATTTTCGTAGTAATTATAAGTATTATTAATAAAGCATTCTATTGCATATGTCTTTGCATACATATTATGACAAATTCCTAAAAGTTTCAAAGGATATGCCTGTTTTAAGGCTTTTCTTACAGCATATCATGTTGGCCCCAGAAACTTTTGTATAGTTAATGTCTGAACATCAGTTCCCAGCATTGGAGTCCTGCCATCTGGATGTAGCCTGACTTAGGCAGCCAGCAGCATGTCCTTGGGGGAATCCGTCCCGCCTTCCTGAGGCTCAGTGTCCTCATCTGCAAACATGAGGAGGTTAAGCCAGCTGACCTCCAGGATCTCCCACTATATTCTGTGATTCTTCCAACCCAGAAAGTCTGGCTAATTCTGCATGGTCTTTCTAATTCTGCATGGCTAATTCTGCAAAGGCCCTGTCATTTCTGCCTTTGCTCATAGAGAAGATTCCACATGCTTCTAACCCCGCTCCCAGTTGGTTGGTGGGGCCAACTTTCAGTTCAGTCAGTTCAGTTGCTCAGTCCTGTCTGATTCTCTGCGACCCCATGAATCACAGCACACCAGGCCTCCCTGTCCATCACCAACTCCCGGAGTTCACTCAAACTCATGTCCATCGAGTCGGTGATGCCATCCAGCCATCTCATTCTCTGTTGTCCCCTTCTCCTCCCGCCCCCAATCCTTCCCAGCATCCAAATCAGAGTGAGGGTTGGAATCCTGACTCCAACCAAGGGTAACTATGGGGAAGTGACTTAACCTCTCCGTGCCTCAGCCATTTGTTAGATGTTTGTTTAATATCTGTACCTACCTCACAGGGTCAAGGGAGGATTAATTGAGGTAATACATGTTAAAGTGCTTTGAACAGTGCCCAGAACATAGAACACACTCACCAAGTACTTGCTATTATTAATATTATTACATCTCTCTCAACCAGCACTCCCCGCCCCTGCCCAGGACTTTTCTTTGCCTGAAGGGTGATGTACAGATTCCTCAGACTAGAAGGCAGCCTTCGGCAGCACCTGTCCACACCTGCCCTACAGCCTGCCTCCCCCTTACATCACACACCCTGTGATTACCGCCAAATGAAACAACTCCTACATCCACCCCTTCCCACCCTCATTCCCCGATTGCTCCTTCTTGGTGCCCTGGCCAGAATTTTCCTCTCCACCCCCAGGGTATCTCCTCTCGGTGCCTTCCAGATGATGGTCAGAGATCAGCTCTATTTATATCTGGGCCAGATTGAGCCCTTTAAGTCCCTCGCCATACAATGGCCTCAGTTTCCTACTCTGTACACTGTCCTTAGAGATCTGATGATCTCTAAGGTCCTCCAGTTCTGAACAGGTCGCTGGTTCCAGAATGAGACCTGGAAGATCCTTCCCTTGGCTTCTGGCTTCACTTATGCTCACTTAGTGTCCCTCCCTGGAAAGCCCTGTGAATCACCCCAGCATCCTGGCCCCGCTGCTGTAACCCACAGACCTCGCTGACAGCCTGTGATGTCAGAGCAGCACCACGGGGGCTGACCTGTCATGGCCAGAATTTGGGAATCCAGGATCAGGAGCACACAGAGCCAACAGGCCTCTTCCACTCCAGTCTGGGGACCTCAGTTACATCATTTGCCTTCTAGGACACTCGCTTCTCTCACCGGAGGGGTGTGGCGTGTGTCAAAAGGCCTAGACCCTTTGGTGATGGCATTCTGCAGATTTAGGGCTGTTCAGCCCAGGGTGGAACCTAAGTCTCACAGCACTGGGTGACCCTGGGCTCGGGTTCATCATACCCCAAAATGACTGGACTTGGTTTTCACAAGAGACTTTCAGACCTGATATTCAAGCCCCAATCTGCCAAGGCCACATATCTGAAATGTTTCCAAGACCTTTCCTCAAGTAGCCACCTCTGGAAGTTACAGAACATATAATATAGGCATTAACATGGAAGGAACTTGAATTTTGCCCCCTCTGCCCCTTTTTGTTTGTTCTGTGCGGCTAGTGATGCGTTTTCTGCTCATATTAGGTCCTAAAAAGTCCTACAACTACTTCCAGTTACTAAATATAGCCTCATTCAGCCCCCGCCCCAAATTGTCACATCTTCACACTGGACTCATCTCCCTGCAGCCCCTGTCGCAGGCTGGGTTTGTCACAAGTCAATAGGCAGCTGCAGTTGGGGTGGGAGCATATTTGGACTCCTCTTTATCTTCCGCCTCACGCATCACCCCCTCCCCTTCTGCTCAGAACTTGACAAGCTTGTTTTCCCTTTCTTCCAGGGTTGGAGCAGGGACCAGAGGACTTACTTGATGAGTCCTATCGAGGTGGCTGAGTTTGGGCACTGTGGACTGGGCGGGCGTCTACAGCAGACTCCCTCATGGGGCCTCTCTGTGCGTCTTTTGGAGACTTGCTCCGCCCTCACTATCTATGAAGCTGCTCACCTGCAGGTCCTTGGTAAGGTGAATGTAACTCCATACCACCTGGTGGCTCTCCCTCGTCAGCCCGAGGCATCCCCACCATCCCTCTGTTGGCCCCCTCTCTAGCTGTCCCACATGAGTGCCCCCTCCCTGCAGACAGCAGAGCCTTTGCTCCTGTCAGTTCTGAGAGTGAGCTACCCAGCACTGTCTTCCATGGTCAAAGCAGTCGGCCAGCACAAAGGTTGCCCTTTAAATGGAATGGGCAGAGGTCAAGAAGCAGCCTATTGCGTCCACTGAGATGTAGGAGATACATTTTGAGCTTGAAGATACGTTACTCAGAGTACCGCCCCTCCTATTTTGAGATGAAAGAGGGAGTGTCCCCGTTACTCCTTTTTGAAGGGAGGAAGATTTACAGCACACCGACCGCTCTCTTCAGAAATTGCCCCCTTAACCGCAACTACTCTCAGTCCTTTAAAACCCACCCACAGAGGGATTGAGAACAGGCAGTTTTTGTCTCCTCTGTAAACTGTGTACCACAGGCTTGCACCTTACTCTGGGAAGTGCCATCTGTTATATCTCGGCCTCTCAACTTCCATTTCCATTTTAATATCTCATTACACTCATAATAATCATTGTTTAGTCGCTCAGCCATGTCCAACTCTCTGTGACCCCAAAGACTATAGCCCACTAGTCTCCTCTGTCCATGGGCTCTCCCAGGCCAGAATGCTGGAGTGGGTGGCCATTCCCTTCTCCAGGATGTCTTCCAGACCCAGGGATTGAATGGCCACCTTGATTTGATGCTTACTATACATAGGACAGGCTCAGGGCTGACCATTTGTAGTGAATTTTTTTCTTTTTCTTTTTTTTTTTCAGTTTTCTGTACTCATTTCTTCTTCTTCTGCAACCAGCGTCCTGATTTCTTTTCAGGTTGTTGCCTCTCCCTCATTGTGTGTGGGCTGTTGGGGTGTATAGCAGATGTGCATGGTACCCCTCTCCCAGAGTGTTGGATGTTAATGGCTCACAGCTGCCTCCTTGTCGTGAGGGGGGGATTGCTCCAGGTGAATTACCTGGAGCTGCCCATGGTCCATGGCTGACTGCTGCTGCTGCTGCTGCTAAGTCACTTCAGTCGTGTCCAACTTTGTGTGACCCCATAGACGGAAGCCCACCAGGCTCTCCCGTCCCTGGGATTCTCCAGGCAAGAACACTGGAGTGGGTTGCCATTTCCTTCTCCAATGTGTGAAAGTGGAAAGTGAAAAGTGAAAGTGAAGTGGCTCAGTCGTGTCCGACCCTAAGCCACCCCACGGACTGCAGCCTACCAGGCTCCTCCATCCATGGGATTTTCTAGGCAATAGTACTGGAGTGGCTTGCCATTGCCTTCTCCGCCATGGCTGACTAATATAGGGTAAACCTAGCCTCCTCGGTTTCAAGAGGGGATAAACTCTGAGATGTAATCCATGCTGCAGCACAGCCCTTGGGATCAGCTGAGACTAGATGTCTCCTGAAACCACATCTTCGACTACCTTCTCCCCCTACCCGCTTCCGCCCTCTCTCAACAAATACACCCCATTACACAAGAACCCACTTCTCAAGCTCTGCTTCAAGGCAGCCCTGCATAACACAGGTAGGAATGTGACCCAAGGTGGGCCAGTCTCTCAGGACACTGAATAAAGGATGGGAGTGAAAAAGAGTTAGCACTTTAGTGTTGCACCTTGCAGCCTGGCTCCCTGACCAGGCTGTCTGTTATTCCTGCTGTTTTGATTTCTGGAGCTCCTCTGGTTCTTCAGTTTTTCTTTGGATTCTGAGTATTCCACATCCTTCTTTTTCCTTTTACTCACTTTTTAGCCGGACTCCCTTTCTTATGCCCACCACTAAAGAACTGTACAGATACGGCATGCTAATGCACCATCTCGATCCTCCAATCAACCTAGGCGCATAAGGAAGCTGAGGCTCAGAGAGGTATAGTCACTGGCCTTAGGCCGCACAGCTAGTAAATGGTATTACTAGGAGCAGAGCCCCGCTTTTAACCATTCTGATGTGCTATCTCCAAGGGGAAGAACAGGCTGGTGTGAGGCACAGCCCTCTGCACCTCCTCTTGGTTAGGTTAACGTGCAAATGAACGAGTCACCATTGACCCTCCAGGTAGTGGGCTGCTGTAGACTATGTACCTGGGTTTGGGTCTAAGGTTGGAACTCAAGCTCAGCCCCTTAGTAATGGTGTCAATTGGGCCAGTTACCTAAGCTCTCTGAGCCCCAGTTTCTTCATTGGTTCAATGGTGGCCATGATGTCCAGACAGGATCATTGGGGGATTAAAGGAGGTCCTAACAGTGAAGTGGTTATTCCTGGTACTCGGTAAGCAGTAGGCACTCAGGAAATGGTAGCTGTTAGTAATTGCTGTTGTGTTGTCCCTTACTGTCATACAGAGGTGACTTGGAATGTATTTCGGCCAGTGAAGGGCCAGAGGAGCCCCATGGTGAGGACTTTGTCTTGAGCTCACGGTGTTCTCTTGGGCCTTCTGTCCTTATCCCAGGTAGACCATGAGGGATCCCCCCAAGGGCCTGCAGAGACCAGGCAGGTGGCACAGGTGACTGGATTGGCCCTAGTGGGGCTGCGTGGAGTCAGAGGCTGTGTTCTGTCTTAAGGAGGTAGTGATGAACAGGATCAGCTGCTTGTAACCATTTGGGAATTTAGGCCCAAAACAGCCAAATCTTGGAGTTTTCAAGAAAAGCAGAGAGTCTAGGTTATTATGTGAAATTTCTCAGTTTCAAAGGTTTTAACTTTAGGTACATTTTTAAATGCTGATCGGGCCAAACTCAGTCCACCTGTCGCTGAATGTAACCTTCGTTTGCACCTCTGGGTCAAAGGCTTTGGTCAATGGTTGTGTGAAAGCAAAGGCTGCCTTCTCCCCAAATCAGCAGAACGCATCTCCAGAGCCTGAAGGTGGAGTTGGTTCTGGGAACTGCCTCTGCCTTTGGCTGGTTTTCAACACTCCTTTAGAAAGAAGGTCTGACTTCATAATGGGAGTAGAACCCAGGTCGTTAAGACCCACTTTTTGCTCTAGAAGGAGGTAGGGATTTGTGGGGTGAGATTTCATGTTCATCAGAAATGCATGGAGAGGAAAGAAGGCAGGTGTGTGTGTGTGTGTTGAAGGGGGATGAGTATGGAATGGGTCCAGCTCAAAGCTCAAAAGTAGAAGTTTCAGAGTAGCTTTTATTTTTGTTTATTTCTATTTTTAGAGTCAAGAAAGAAAATTAAATATCTATTGCTCACATCTGAAAAGAAATAAAACTGTTTGTTTCCTCCTAGGAATGTCCAGGAAACATTGACAAGAGAGAAAAATAAGTTGCAGGCTAGTGTATAAGAGGGTTTGATTTCTGTGAAAGCAACAGGAACAATACAAATCCCTGAAAGACCATGAGCCAGGGTGTAGCATCTGTCTGTGAACTAGAGGAACAGTGTGGAGCGGCCCCACTGGCTGTTAGCGTTGGTTACCTCAGGGGGAGGGATGGGAGGGGCTAGAGAGCAACTTCTTGGGTGCCTGCGTTGTGTGTGCATGTGTTGCCATGCTGCCTAGCTTGCGGGATCTTAGTTCTCCAACCAGGAACTGAACCTGTGCCACGGCAGTGAAAGAGCCAAGTCCTAACCACTAGGCCACCGTGGAATTCCTTCATGTGCATACATTTGTGTTCTGTCATTTTACTTGTTTTAGGAAGCCTGCACTGCTGTTGTAATCTGAAAGTCATACAATTAAGAAAAAAAATTAAATACACTTACAGGAGTGCCTATCAAGACTGACTATAATCCTGTAAAGCCATCTCATTTGCCTCTATGATTTTTTTTATTGAAGTATAGTTGATTTACAATATTATATTAGTGTTAGCTGTACAGCAGAGTGATTCAGTTATGCACATATATATATATGTATATATCTGTTTTTTCCTGATTCTTTTCCATTAGAGGTTTTTGCAAGACATTGAATACAGTTCCCTGTGCTATTTAGCAGTTCTCCATTGCTTATCTATTTTATATAAAGTAATGTGTATCTGTTAATCCCATATTCCTAATTTATCCCTCCCCTACTTTCCCTTTGATAACCATAAGCTTGTTTTCAAAGTCTGTAGGTCTATTTCTATTTTGTAAATAAGTTCATTTGTGTCAATATTTTCAGATTACATACATAAGTAACATATTTGTCTTTCCCTGTCTGAGTTCATTTAGTATGATAATCTCTAGGTCCACCCATGTTGCTTCAAATGGCATTATTTCATTCTTTTTTTATAGCTAATATTCCATTGTATATATGTACCACATCTTCTTTATCTATTCCTCTGTTGATAGACATTTAGGTTGCTTCCATGTCTTGGCTACTGTGAATAGTGCTGCAGTGAACCCTGGGATGCATATATCTTTTTGAATTACGGTTTTCTCTGGATATATGCCTAGGATTGGGATTGCTGGATCGTGCATGTGTGTGTGCGTGCGTGTTAAGTTGCTTTAGTTGTGTCTGACTCGTTGCAACCCTATAGACTATAGTCCACCAGTCTCCTCTGTCTATGGGATTCTCTAGGCAAGAATACTGAACTGGGCTGCCAGGCAACCTTCCCAACCCAGGGACTCATCCCAAGTCTCCTGTGTCTTCTGCACTGCAGGCAGATTCTTTACTGCTGAGCCACCGGAGAAACTCTGCTAGATTGTATGGCAGTTCTATTTTTAGTTTTGTTTTTTTTTTAAAGGACATTCCATACTGTTTTCCATAGTGGCTATACCAATTTAAATTCCTACCAACAGTGTAGGAGGGTTCCCTTTTCTCTAAGCCTTCTCCAGCATTTATTGTTTGTAGACCTTTTGATTATGGCCATTCTGACCAGTGTGAGGTGATACCTCACTGTAATTTTGATTTGCATGTCTCTAAAACTCAAGGAGATAGTGAAGGACAGGGAAGCCTGGCGTGCTACAGTTCATGGGGTCACAAAGAGTCAGACACAGCTTAGCGACTGAATAACAGCAGCAGTAATTAGTGATGTGGAGCATCTTTTCGTGGCCTGTTAGTCATCCTTCTGTCTTCTTTGCAGAAATGTCTAGTTAGATTTAAGGAAGTAAGTAAGTGTAGGTGTTAGTTGCTCAGTTGTGTCCGACTCTTTGCAACCCCATGGACTGTAGCCCGCCAGGCTCCTCTGTCCATGGGATTTCCCAGACCAGAATACTGAATTGGTTGCCATTTCCTTTTCCAGGGGATCTTCCCAACCCAAGGATGGAAGCCAGGTCTCCCACATTGTAGGCAGATTCTTTCCTGTCTAAACCACCAGGGAAGCCCCCTATTTAGGTCTACTGACCACTTTTTGATTGGTTGGTTTTTGATATTTTATTGCATGAATTGTTTGTATATTTTGGAAATTGAGCTCTTGTTGGTCACATCATTTGCAAATATTTTCTCCCATTCCGTAGGTTTTCTTTTCATTTTGTTTATAGTTTCTTTTGCTGTGCAAAACTTGTAGGTTTGATTAGGTCCCATTTATTTATTTTTGCTTTTATTTCTATTACCTTGGCAGACTGATCTAAAAAACACTGCTATGGTTTATGTCAGAGAATGTTTTGCCTATATTCTCTTCTAGGATTTTTCTGGCATCATGCCTTATATTTAAGTATTTAAGTCATTTTGAGTTTATTTTTGTGTATGATGTGAGGGTGTGTTCCAACTTCATTGATTTTCATGCAGTTGTCCAACTTTCCCCACACCACTTGCTGAAGAGACTGTCTTTTCTCCATTGTATAGTCTTGCCTCCTTTGTCAAAGATTAATTGACCATAGGTGTGTGGGTTTATTTCTGTGCTCTCTATTCTTTTTTTAAAAAATATTTATTTATTTATTTGGCTGAATCAGGTCTTTGGCGGCATGCGAACTCTTAGTTGCGGCATATGGGATCTAGTTCCCTGACCAGGGATCAAACCCAGGCCCCCTGCATTGGGAACACACAGTCTTATCCAGCGCCACCAGGGAAGTCCCTGTGCTCCATATTCTATTCCATTGATCTGTATGTCTCTTTGTGTGCCAGTACCACACTGTTTTTATTACTGTCGCTTCGTAGTATTATCTGAAGTCTGAGAGGGTTGTGCCTCCGGCTGTGTTCTTTTTCCTTAGGTTTGCTTTGGCCATTCTGGGTCTTTAATATAAAAGACCTAGTGGTTTCATATAAATTTTAGGATTATTTATTCTAGTTCTGTGAAAAACAGGTAATTTGATGGGGATCACATTATATGTATTATTTTGGGTAGTATGACCATTTTACTTTTTAAATTGTTTTTAGATAATAGATTCATTTGTTTACAAAACTCTTGGCCATGCCATGAGGCATGTGGGATCTTAGTTCCCCAAACAGGGATTGAACTCATGTTCCCTGCATTGGCAGCACAGAGTCTTGGTTAAGACTTCCTTCCTTGGACCACCAGGGAAGCCCCAGCATGGCCATTTAAAAATATGTATATTTATTTATTTATTTTTGGCTGCACTGGGTCTTCGTTACTGCACACAGATTTTCTCTAGCTGTGGAGAGTGGGGGCCACTCTAGTTGCGGTGTGCAGGCTTCTCGTTTCATTGGCTTCTCTTGTTGGGGAGTATGGGCCCTATGGCGCATGGGCTTCAGTAGTTGCAGCTCATGGGCTCCAGAGCGCAAGCTCAGTTGTTGTGGTACACAGGCTTAGTTGCTCCATGGCATGTGGGATCTTCCCAGACCAGGGATCAAACCAGTATCTCCTGCATTGGCAGGTGGATTCTTAACCACTGGATCATCAGGGGAGCTTTCCAGCATGGCCATTTTAGCAATATTAATTCTCCGAATCTAAGATCCTGGGATATCTTTCCATTTCTTTGAATCATCTTCAATTTCCTTTATCAGTGTTTTATAGTTCTCAGCGTGTAAGTCTTTGACTTCCTTGGTCCATAATTATTTTTGTCAGTTACACTGCTGTATATGTTCAGTATAGGAAAATCAGCAAGTGCTGAAAGTAAAAAAAAAGGAAATAATTGAAATTACTAAAATTCCCACCCATTAACTTTCTGGCGCATATCCTTCTGACTTTTAGCTCATGGAGACAGCTAACTCTTCCTGTGTGCCAGAGCCCGTGCTGACATCTGGGAACCACAGTGCTAATTCTTGCCCCACCATGCAGGGCTTCCCAAGTCACACTCGGGACATGGTGTTTCACCGGCTTCATCCCCAGGAGACTCCGGGTCAGTGGAGGGGGACCAGGCCTGGGAATCCGAATTTAGCATGCTCCTGGGAAAATCCTGAGGCAGGTGCTCTTTGGACAATGCTTGGAGTCAGCCAGCTGTGGTCCAGCCTGCTCATCGCCGGTGAGCATGATGGAGGCCCTCAGAAAAGGCACTTGCCCGGGGTCACCCAGCCAGGATAGCAGAGCCCAGACTCCCCCATACCCTCCTCCTTGAGAGCTCTCTCTGCTGGGCTCCTGCCACTTTCCTCATGCTGACAGATGTTATTATTTTCTTATGCCGCCAGTTAAACAAAAAATCCTGTCAACAGGCGACAGGCCGAATGCAGGGAGGCATTAACCAGACTCGCAACCCGACCTGGGCCTGCTCCTGTGGGTAAAGCGCATTCCCCCTGCGGGCCTCTCTTGCTGACTGCCCCCTGACAAAGGGCCCCACTGAGGCACTATGACTCTGCATGTCGGAGCCTCTGGTTGCCGATCAGCCTGCACCACAGTGACCCAGCTGCCACCCGAGGTCTGCTGAGAGCTCCTTTCCTGGATGCCAGGAAGGCCTGAGCTGGGGAAACAGTCCCAGAGAATCTGGGCCTGCCTGAGATTATTCATCAGGTAGGAGCAGAACCTCTCACCAGCTTTTTTTCAGTTTTGGTTAAGAAAAGTGAATTGGCAACTCTGGGGGAAGATCTCCTCCAGAACAGGGCCAGCAAGAGTGGGGTGCATTGATAACATCAGGGTGGTCCTTCCTGCATCTCTGCCTCTAGTTCCAGGAGCAGAGGCCCTGGGGAGAGGGGCAGCTGTGATCTCCCCAGTGCTTCTGCCCACCTCCCTGAGTCCTGTGTGGGGCCAAGACTCCTGAAGGGGAGCCTGGGACTCACCTTTCAGGCCAGGGAAACATTTAGAGAACAAGTTCCAGCTCCTTCAGGTTGAGATAGGGAAACTGAGACCCGGGGAGGATGGAGGTACCCATCCAAGGCCACACAGACTCAAACTCTGTCTTCCGAGTCCCTAACAAGCAATCACTGCACAAGGAAACCTGTTACCTCAGCCTATTTTAATTCTGCCTAGAATATCACTGTCACTTTTACTTTCCATTGTTCTCTGTTTCTCGTTTTTAGACTGTAAGCTCCATGACAGCACATATCTCCTGCATCCCTCATCCCCAGTGACAAATGCAGAGGTGTTTAATAAATATTTATTAATGGAAAGAATAAATGAATGGCCTCATGTATAGTGAGCTCTCTGACAAGTGGGATGCAAGTAGAGTCTGGATAGTCATTTGTGGCCAATGCTGTCTAGGTGGCATATACCTTAGTCATTAAGAGAAATTAAGAATTTGTCCTTTGGTATTTGCTCACTGTGTGACCCAGGGGAGGGTACTATACCTCTCTGAATCTCACTTTCTCCATATGTATAATGAGAGTGTTCGTAGTACCTGATTCATAGGCAGCTGTGATGACTGTATGAGATGGTGTGATAAAGAATTCAGTGGGGGCCTGGCAGATAGTGAGTGTTCCATGACCATTAGTAAAATCCCTTCACTGGGAGGCCAGGTATAATGCATGGCTCTGAGATCTATATGGACTATGAGCCCCTCTGACTGTGAA
The DNA here is from genome assembly GCF_049115385.1 of Moschus berezovskii. Classification (NCBI taxonomy): domain Eukaryota; kingdom Metazoa; phylum Chordata; class Mammalia; order Artiodactyla; family Moschidae; genus Moschus; species Moschus berezovskii. The sequence continues at coordinate 45,610,659 of NC_142467.1, read as the reverse complement.
CTCTTGGGTGGCACACACTCTTGTGTACTATCCTCCACTCTGTCTCCCAACTACCATCTGCACTTAGTGCTTTATCTGTGTCCTCCCTGAGCCCCAAGCCTCATGGGCTGAGGATGGCCACATAGCTGGCAGTGTGAAGGGGTAAACAGAACAGGCCTGGCCCCAGTGCTCAGGGTGTGCTCCCACAGTGCCGGGGGAGGCACTGCGTTTCTGCACTGAGAGAGAAAGAGTTGCATTTCTGCTAGTGTCATCAGGGAAGGCTTCTAGAGGAGGTGGGACTCTAGCTATACCTGAGCAGGTTTACCCAAATGGGCAGGTTTGGGAAAGAGAGGAAGGAGGAAGGAGGGACTGGAGACGGGAAGAAAGGCATGAAGGAAGGCCTAGACGAAAGGGTGCATGCATTCATCCTTTCATTTGTTGATGGGAATGTTTCATGAGCACCTGCTATACAGCAGGCCTCGGCAGGCTCCTGTGCTGGACAAGACCCCCCCTAGTCACAGGAGTAGGGCAGACAGTTAAGCAGATGGCACAGCACAGAAAGAGAAGCAGGGGTGCACAGCACTTCCTGGGTGTCACTGAGTCTGGAAGATCAAGGAAGCTTTCCTGGAGGAAGCCACATTTAAGCTGAGCCCTGAAGGAAGGTGGGGTGCAGGACCAGTGTTCCAGGCAGAGGCAATAGAGTGTTCAGAGGCCAGCAGCAAGAGAGAGGGCTGCCACGAGGCTGGAGTTTGGTGGACAAAAGGGAGCCCTGCTCTAGTTTCTGTTCCTATGGATCTGCCTGTTCTGGACACTTCATATAAATGGGATCATATGATACGTGGCCTTTTGTGTCTTGCTTCTTTCCCTCAGCATCATATTTGCAAGGTTCACAGTAGGGCAGCTTTGGGACACAGACCTCTAGGATGTGAGCAGGTCAGCCATGCAGATGTTGGGAGAGGATACTCAGAGCAGAGTAGACCGGTCCGTGAACCCCAAACTGCCCAGCCATAGGCAGTGAACACTTGCTCCTGTCAAGCTGCCCTGGGCACATGGAAGTTGGTTGGACGGCCTCTGACACCCAAGAGATTTGGAAAGGCTCCCTGGGGCCTCTGTATCCTCATCTACAAATTGGGGTGGGGGGGTTGTCATTTGGCTCCTCCAGTCATGTGGAGCCAGAATAATGTCCCAATGGACATGAGTCTGTGTGTATCAAAAGCCTAGAACATGTGGAGGGGCTGGTGTTATAGTGATAGTTTGGGCCCCTTGGGGTTTGAGGGGATAGAGGAGTAGGGGAGACACAGCTGGGCTTAGGATTAAGAACCAGCTTTCCCTTTCCATTCCTTTTCCTGGGACTGGGGGTATCCTGAGTCTGCACCAGACCTTCGGGGATCCAGATGGGCCTTTTCATAGGATTTTTGCTCAGTCAGAGGGTGAAGACTGGAAGGTATCTCCTCGTGCTCATTGGCACTTCTGAGTTTTCTGGGTTGAGTCAGAGATGGAGCCTGGAAGGGGAGGAGATGCCCAGAGTCAGGCATGGCCTCCTGCTCTTAGCAGCGTTGTGTTGTTGTTTAGTCAATAGGTCGTGTCCGACTCTGAGGTGTCAGGAGTCCAGGGTGGGAGTCCCAGCTCACAGGGACCTTTGGCAAGTCCCTTCACCTCCACCGTCCACAGACGGTGAGGACACACACAGCTTGACCCACAGTCCCTCCTAACTGTGACCCTCCAGGGCTCCAGACCCCTGGAATCACTACGGGAGGGAAGACACACACCTCAGGGGCACCGAGACCCGAGTAAACTCAAGATGGGACACATGGCTTAACACAGAATATAACGACAGGGTATGGTTTTTCTCTGAAAATGAACTCATTTTTTAAGTTTGGAAAATATTTTGTAAATCTAAAACGTGGGGTCTTCTGTTAAAGTAAACTAAAATACCATTATCACATCTGTATCAGTCAACTAATGCCACAGTAAAGCTAAGTAACAAAGCAAACCAAGCTCAGTTGCACAGAAGACAAGCGTGTGGTTCTCTGTCACGTGGGAGGAGCAGCTGGTCAAAGTAGGCGGGGCTTGGCCATAGGCTGCTGTTCTGCTCAGATCTGTTCCGGGCTGTTCCGTGTTTAGTTTCGTATTCTCTTGGGGCCAGTTGGCTACCCTAGGACATATCAGTGTGTTGAGGACAGGAGATAAAGGGCAAGCCCAACCATGTAAGCACATCGCCACTCTGCTAGGTCATATTCACTAGCATCCATTGGCTAAAGCAAATCGAATAACCCAACTTCAATTGGTAGAGAGAGAGGTTGCACCTCCCAATGGGAGGAGCTGCAGAATTGCCCATAGATTCAGGAAAGGATGAGGAATTGGGTCCATTTTTGGTATTAGCCAGACCCAGCATCTTCCACAGGAGACCCATGAGGTATTTATTTGTTTGTTGATTTATGATTCTTAATGAACTCTAAATGTATTGCAGTTGTTTATCCTTATCAATACTTTCCCCCTCTCGTGTCTGCAGGCAGTGGGAGCCTCTTCAGGTTAGTGTGACCCCAATGGTCTCTGAGAGCTTCCTTGCTCTGTAGTATTAGTTTAAGATTCTCCATGATCATCTTGTACGTTTCTGCCCCTGGCCTGAAATCAGCCGATTACTTTGTTTTGAAAAGCTGTACAGTTGTAAGGTTTACAAGTCCAGCCATTCTTGAAAGTACAGAGTGTACAGCACACTCCCCACCCCCAACCCCGTCTCTAGAGGCAGCCCGTGAATTTCAGTGTCCCAAGAATCTTTCTGAAGGTTCTCTCTGCCTAATTTAATAGAGATGATATCCATCTTAGTTTTTAAACACAAGATATAAGCTCATTATTTTAATGTTACAGTATGTGATGTTTTCATTTTATAGCATGTAATAATAATAGTAATGGCTAACACTAAGGCAGCATTTACCATGTGCTGGGCAAGCTGAAATGGTAGTCTGCCTAAATCCAAAGGTATTAACCACGCCCAGTACTTCCATCTCCAGGGTCCCAGACATACTCACTGTTCAGTGATCACATTTGGCCAGATCAGTGTTTGCCCAAGTATGGTAAACCCGATGACTCTACATCATACAAAGTGAGCATTTGTTGCTTGAATAGTTATGAATGTATTTTCCTATGTAAGAGAAGAAATAAAACAAGGGTGACAAGGGAGTCTGCAGTGCCCATGACTGTTTGGTGGGAGTCACTGCTTCCATTACCGCTGCTGAGTCTGTTTGGCGCCGGGCAGACCCTGGCTGTCTCTGAGCAGCAGGTAACTGGGATCTCTTGTTTCTCATTGCAGCCCCACTGCTACCTTTCCAGGGAGTTCTGAGCAAGTCCCTCTATCTCCCTGCATCTCTGCTTCTTTGCCTACTGCAAAGACCCAGCCTCCAGGCGAATTCTGCAACTTTGATTAGAATCAAGACATCCCTGAGCGTCACAGACTCTTAGGCGCCATCGATTCCTTTCCTTGTACAGACAGGGACACTGAGGCCCCAAGAGGGAAAGGGCTGGCCTAAGGCCACACGGTGAGTCAACAGGCCAGCCATCTCTAGCCCACGCCTAACTGTGCCAGAGGTGGTTGTGCTTCTGGGGGTAGAGCAGTGGGGCAGCAGCCACTGCACTCTGATTTCGTTCAGATAAAGGGGAGGACACCTTCCTTCTAAACACAATCAGAATTAAGGGATGAGAGCAGCTTCCAGGGGAAAAAAGTGAATAAAAGTACATGTTCAAACAGCATAGAAGAATAAAACATGAAAATTAGGTCTCCGACAGTAAATCTCCTTCTCACTTCTGCCTGCCAATCTCCCTCTCCAGAGATAAACGTGGAATTTTCTTGAGGATATTTTCCAAGAGATTCTGTGCACATAGCCATAGAGGGATGCCTGTGACTGCATGCGCGCACGTGCACACGTGTGTATGTGTGTGGTGTGTGTGTGTGCACTGAAGAGCTGATGCACTCAGAGCTTCAGTTTAGCTTGATAAAGTTCTAGAGCAAGATAGCTGTGATGGTTACACAGCAGTGTGGATGTCTTTCATGCCACTGAATTGTACACTTAAATGGTTAGAATTGTAAAATTTATATGTCTTTTACTAGAGTTAAAAAAAAATATGTCTGCCATCCATATTTCCCTCTGTCTTTTTCAGTTACAGGTGTGTCTTGTAGATTATCCCACCACTGCCCCATATGGTGATCTGTTCTCAATCATCTTGGTTAAGCTAGGAACTTTGTTTCCCCAAACCCCCTTCCTTGTAGATGTCTGGTTAGAGTCAGCCAGAAGTGGGGTTTTTGGAGATCTGGAAGGTGGAGGTGAAGAGGCCATCCCTCTCAAGATTATGGCAATCACATGCCCCAGTGGTGGCAGCTTCTCCTCACTCCTTTCACGACCAGCTACTCTTACCAACCAGGACCACCACCAGGACGATGAGGTGGGCCAGAGAGATGCAGCCATCCAGACACATCTTCCTCCAGCTCTCCCAGGGTGGCCTGATTGCTGGTCCCTCAGATCACGGGGCTCCTCTTATCTACCAGTGTCCCTCCTGAATCTCCATGCCCCCCATCATTCCCCCATAACAATGCCTTATTCCAGAAATCACAGTGGTTTTGTTTCCCTGAGGAAACCATGACTCTTTCACCCATATTCTGCCTCGTCCTTTTTATCTTTGAAAGTGAAAATGAAAGTCGCTTTGTTGTGTCCAACTCTGTGACCCCATCGACTAGAAAGTCCACGGAATTCTCCAGGCCAGAATACTGGAGTGGGTAGCCTTTCCTTTCTCCAGGGGATCTTCCCAATCCAGGGATCAAACCCAGGTCTCCCGCATTGCAAGTAGATTCTTAACCAGCTGAGCTATCAGGGAAGCCCCTTTTTTATCTTTCATTGTGATAAATAAACATATAAAACCTACTCCCTTAAGCATTCCTGAGTGTACAGTTCAGTTGTGTTAGGTACGGTCACATCGTTGTGTAGTCCATCTCCAGCACTCTCTTCACTTTGCAAAACTGAAACTCTGCACCCTTGAAGGAAATGGCAACCCACTCCAGTGTTCTTGCCTGGAGAATCCCAGGGACGGGGGAGCCTGGTGGGCTTCCGTCTATGGGGTCACACAGAGTCGGACACGACTGAAGTGACTTAGCAGCAGCAGCAGCAGCACCCTTGAAAGGCCTACCCCCATCCCCCCACCTCCTGGCGACCGCCACTCCCCTTTCTGTCTCCGTGAACCTGACTTGGCCAGGTCCCTCCTCCGAGTGGAATCACACAGAATCTGTCGTTCTGTGATTTTTCACTGAGCTTGATGCCCTCACAGGATACTCATGTTGTGGAATGTATCAGAATTCCCCTCCTAATGAGGCTGACTCCTAAGTCCACTGTATGTACAGACCACATTTCGCTCTCCATCCATCCGTGCGTGGACACTCGAGGTGCTTGTACCTCTTGGCTGTTGTCATGAGTGTTGTTGCCACCTCCTTCTTGATGGCTGTGCTGGAGGAGAGCGGCGAGGATGGAAGCACAGGCTTTGGAGCCAGAGGAACCCAGGTTTAAATCCTGCCTCCATCCTGGGGACCCAGTGGTCGTATAGGAAGTGTTTAGTGAACACTGAGAGCTGGCACTCTTACTAGAGCCATCTCTAGGAGAGGTTCTCCTTTCAAAACTGTAGCCACAGACTTCCCTGGTGGTCCAGTGGTTAAGAATCTGCCTGCCGGTGCAGGGGACATGGGTGTGATCCCTGGTCTGGGAAGATTCCACATGCCAAAGGTCAACTAAGCCCATATACCACAACTATCAAGCCCACAGCTAGAGAAAGCCTGCGCACAGCAATGAAGACCCAGCATGGCCAAAAAATTAATTAATTAATTTTTTTAAAAAATGTAGCCACAGCTCACCCCCTGGGTCATCCCATTCTCAGCAGCCCGAGGGCCCCCCAAAGTTTCCAAGGGCTTCTGGTGACCGCAGGCTTTCTCAGTTTCCTGTTCACTCTGTGGTCACCCTGGACCATGGAACAGACTCCCTCCCGTCTTGCCTTTTGATCCTTGGCACAAGCTGCTGGGTGTGTGCACATGTCTGCCATACACATAAGGGCCCTATGGGGGCCAGGTCACAGGTGGAGGGACCAGGTCACTTGCCTCTGGAATGTCCCAGCCACCACCTGAGATCTGGTGATGGCGTCACCAGATGGGTGGCAGCTCTGCCCTCAAGTCTCGGGAGCCTCCGGCTGCAAAATCTGGGCAGTTTCTTGGCTTGCCTGTTCTCTCATTTGCTCCTTAACATCCTGTGGTTGAGGGCACTGGACCAGGAGTCAACACTCCAGCCTCTGGTCACCCCCCTGCGGCAGCTCATTCTTAAATTCAGACAAGCCCCATCCCTTGGTGGGCTTCCATTTCGTCTCTGTAAAATGCAGGGGTTGACCAGATTCAAAATGCTCCTGAGAACACCCAGGCTCTGACTTTCACCTGGTTCCTTTGAGCTGCATTAACTTATCCTTCTACCCGGCCACGCATCTTCCAATGAGTTTTCTCCTTTTTTTTCACCTTTACTGTGATTTCTTCTCATTCCAGTGTGTTGTGCTCGCACGTGGCCGCATTTCCAGTATAGGGCTTAGAAAGTGAGCATCACTCTTAGGTTACATCCTCTAGATCTGTGGTTTTCAGTGGGGTGCAATGAGAGTGTTCCCCAGGGGACATTTAAGAATATCTGGAGCCGTTTTTGGCTGTTGTATCTTCTAGGGGGTGGGAGGGGAGGTGTTGCCACCACTGGACTCTAATGAATAGAGGCCAGGGATGCTGCCTGACACCCTACAGTGCCCAGGACAGCCCTCACAGCAATGAAGTACCCAGCCTATAACATCAATAGAACCGAAGTCGAAAGCCCTGTTCTAGAGATGGATGCTATAGATATTTGCAGGTTTATTTTCCCCTAAAATGTCTATGAATATACAAATATATTTACCTTGTCCCTTTAATAAAATTAGCAGTGAACGTTTTAGGCATTTAGAGTCCAAGATTGCCCACCCTGGAATCCTGACCTCACCACTTACCAACTACATGACCTCTGCTCCTCAGTTTCTTCATCTGTAGAGTGGGGATAATAACAGTACCTACTTCACGGCATTGGCACAGTGTTAGCTGCTTCTTGTTACCGGTGTTTTTCTGTGTTTGTGAGGAAGAGTTTGCAGCATCTTTGTGCCCACTGCCCAGATGAGCAAACTAAGACTTGGAATTGCCCAGCCACTCAATGCAGGCATGCTGCCCAGGATGTCAGTGGCAGGGTTAGACTGGAATCCAGGGCTCTCTCTCTAGCTTAAGCCACACTTCTGATAAAAGTATGTTTTGTTGTTGTTATTTTATGTTTGTTCTATTCTGTTTTGTCTTGGTGAGCAGTGGGGTCAGGTCCAGAGGAGTGGAGGGCCCTAGCGCTGTGCTCCAGGATGGGAGACAGAGTCTGTCCTAGGCCTTGGACCGGGGTCCAGCCCTCTCAGCCCCAGCTATCAGGGGCTCAGCCTGGCTCTCCTCTAGGCTGCAGCAGGCCCTCCCTTATCTCCAGACGCCGGTTATCTGCACACCCATCTGTGGACAAATGGCCAGCCGGCTGGCTCCTGGTCACCCCTCCAGGAGGGGGGCCCTTCTCTCAGGTCTGTGTCTGGCAATTTGGGCTGGAGCCCAAGGTGGGGGGTCTCACGATGGAGGCGGCCCAGCCCAGTCCCACCCCTGGGGCTTTCAACCCCAGAATGAACAGCTGCTCAGACATTCGGCTCACAGGCTAGGAATCCAGGCCAGAAAACTCATCCCGTCCTAACACCCCTTCACTGACTTGTTTTATAATGTGGGTAAGGGCCAGAATTGCCATTCCTATTGAGCAGATAGGGAAACCGAGGCTCAGAGAGGGCATGTGACTTGGCGCAGGGCACACAGCAATGCGGTGGCATTGCTGGGCATAGAACCAGGCCCCCTGCTCCCATCTTGGCTTGCAAGAAGGAGGACCCCCAGTCCCCAGCCCCCCTGCAGTGGAAGCTGGATGGCTGGAACAGAGAAACTTCCTGTCTGGGCCTTAGCTTCTTCACTTCTCAAATGGAGACAGAAGTGAGGAGAGGAATGGACCTGCCCTTAGCTCCCAGAGACCAGGGGAGCAGTGGGTGCAGTGAATCTTGTGGGCTCTGGACTCACGGTGCCTGGGTTCAAACCCGCCTTCCACACTGACTCTCAGCGTGATTTTGGACCATCAGCCAGCCTCCTTCACTTTGCCTTAGTTTCCCCTGTATGAAAAATGGGAAAGCAAGACCTCTTACCTCATAGAGTTGTCTTGAGGATGATAATCTGATAAAGCACTTGGAGCAGTGCTCGCACATAGTTCAGGTCAGTTCAGTCGCTCAGTCGTGTCTGAGTCTTTGCGACCCCATGAATCACAGCACGCCAGGCCTCCCTGTCCATCACCAACTCCCAGAGTTCACTCAAACTCACGTCCATTGAGTCGGTGATGCCATCCAGCCATCTCATTCTCTGTCGTCCCCTTCTCCTCCTGCCCCCAATCCCTCCCAGCATCAGGGTCTTTTCCAGTGAGTCAACTCTTCGCATGAGGTGGCCAAAGTACTGGAGTTTCAGCTTTAGCATCAGTCCTTCCAGTGAACACCCAGGATTGATCTCCTGTAGAATGGACTGGTTGGATCTCCTTGCAGTCCAAGGGACTCTCAAGAGTCTTCTCCAACACCACAGTTCAAAAGCATCAATTCTTCGGCGATCAGCTTTCTTCACAGTCCAACTCTCACATCCGTACATGACCATGGGAAAAACCATAGCCTTGACTAGATGGACATGATTATATATAAGTAAATGTGAGTTGCTGTTACTTTGGGGAGGGGGAGTCTTCTTTTTAAAATTGCTATTATTTTCATTACTAGTGTGGCAGAGCAGGAGAACATGGGAGAGTGTTGGTAGTCGCAGGGTTGACTGCATGACCTTGGGCCACTGATGTCACATCTCTGAGCCTCTGTTTTCTTACCTGCAGAATGGGGCAGTGAGGGGCAGTAGGGCTCTGTGACTCTAGAGAGGGGCTTGGCAGAGAGTGTGGCCCCAGCAGGCAGGGTCTCTGCCATCAGGGACCCGCAGGGAGAGGCGTCTGCGTGTCCGTGTCCGCTGGAGACAGGCTGCAGGCCATTGTTTACAGAGCCCATCTCTCCTCTGATGGATGCAGCCGGCAGAAGGCTGTTTGCTACTTTCTCCTGGAAACATGAATCAAGGTCTGTTTGGAGAACACGTGGACTCCTCTGTCAAACATTCCACCCGTGCTGGGGCCGCAGAGCCCCGGGGAGCCGAGAGCCAAGCATGTCCCAAATCGTCCCCAGGGACAGAGCTGAAGCCCGGAGACCGAGCCTTCCAGCCGGGCCTCAGCAGAACAGCCTGGGCTTGGCGACCTCGGAGACAGACGCCGTCCCTGGCCTCAAGCGGCTCTCTAGAAAGCAAGATAAGACCCGAACTCAACCAGAAAACAGGGAGGGAGAGATAAGAACCCATCTGCTTCCACTCTTGTCCCCTCTGATCTTCCACAGCTGTGCCAGAGTGGTCTTTTAAACACGTAAATCTCCACCCCTCGGTCCCTCACAACCCACCAGTGGCTTCCTTGACAGTTTGGTAAAAATCAGGTTTCTTAAAAATGGCCTCAGCCCCGTGGGATTTCACCCCTGCCCTCCATTCTCCCAGACCCCTCTCTGCTCAGGCACCTCCATCCTCCAGCTACTGCTTTCCCGCCCCTCCAGCAAGCCGGCCATGTGCCTGACACAGCACTTTCCCCTGCCTCCATGGTGCACGTGGTGGTCCCCTCCCCAGAGGCCCCCAGTCACTCTGCTGTCATAGCACCTTTCTTTCCGCGATGGCCCCCATCCATTTGGGATTATGTGTGTATTTGATTGTTGATTGTTTCAGTCTCCATGTCTCTAGGGGAAGAGACAGCATCTACTTTATATATAGCACACCCCCCGCCCTTAGCACAGTGCTTGCTGCATGGAAGACTCTGAACTAATGTTTCTCTAGTGAATGAGTAGTTGACTATGAGAAGGATTGATCTCAGAAATGGACAGTTGTGTAGGGGGGATTGGAGGCTCCCTGGAGAAATGGCAGTAAAGCCCAGTCTTGATGAGTAGGACGATTTTGACCGGGGGAGATGAGAAAAGGAGAGGGGTCGTGCCTGGGCTGTGGGGCGGGCACTGGGCTGAGGGAGCTCGAGTGAGAGCAGCACAGTGTGGTTCTGTGCCTGAGGGCTGCAAATTCATCCACAGGGGCCAGGTCACCTCAACCTTCGGAATCTTCTTTTCTCTTCCTAGAAAAGGAGGTGATGATACCTACCTCACAGAGCAATGAGAAGTAAACAGGGTGCTGTATGGAAAGCCCTTAATCAGAGCTCAATAAATGATATCACAATTATAGATTTTCATTTTACCACTATTCCAACCTGAAGAAAAAGGTATTACTGTCTGCATTTTTTCTGTGTTACATTAATTTGATTTACTTGTCATGCTATATATATTTAAAATTGAAAAAATTTCAATGTATAGAAAAGTTGGGAGTAAAGTACATAGATGTTTTTACCCCTGAACCACTTGAGAATAAGTTGCTAATATGATGCCTCACCTCCCCTGAACACTTTTATGTTTATTATTTCCAACAAATATAGACCATCTCCTGCCAACCATGATACAGCATCACTGCTGGGCAAGTACCACTGACACTCTGACCATAGACTCCTGAGATCCCATCTGAGATTGTGCCCCAAGCTAGAATCCCATGTGGCAACCGTTGTTGTGTCTCCTAGGTCTCCTTCAGCCTGGAACAAACCCTCAGCCTTTCTCTGACTGTCACGACCTTGCCGCTTTCACAGATTACAGGCCAATTGTTTTGTAGAACGTCCCTTAATTGGGTTTCATCTGATGATTAGATTCAGGTTATACAGAAGGAACACCATAGATGTGATGCTGTTTCTTCTGTCTGCATTTTTTTTTTTTAATTTTTTTAGTATCTTTCTTTTTGGCTGTGCTGGGTCTTCATGGCTGTGTGTGGGCTTTCTCTAGTTGCAGCAGGCAGGGGCTACTTTTTGTAGTGCATCAGTGCATGGGCTTCTCATTAGACTGCCTTCTTTTGTTGTGGAGCACGGGCTCTAGGCACATGCACTCCATAGCTGTGGGATCTTCCTGGTCCAGAGGTCACACCTGTGTCCCCTGCATTCGCAGGCAGATTCTTAACCACTGGGTCACCAGGGAAGTCCTGCATATTTTTTTTAAGGTAAGGAAACTAAGGAGATGAGAAAGAGACAAGAAAGTTGTTAACAGTGGCCGCTGAGTAGGAAACACAGAGCTGGGAATGTGTGTGGCTTCGTCTACCGTAAGTCCTTTATGCTGCAAGAATGCCCTCATTCACTAGCGGGTTATTGAAGCTGAACCTGAGCAGAATGACGCCTCCTGGCATCAGGTACGATGGAAGCTGATAGGGACCTCCTTCGAAGTGCTGGACAGTCTCCCCCTGGGATGCCGTTGCTGGGCTCCCGGCTTCCTCTAGGTGGCGCACAACTCTCCGGGGAAAGGAAGGAACCCTGGTGAAAACCCAGAGGGACAGATGATCTTACAGAGGTAAGCCCTGCCTATCCAGGCAGAGTCCCACAGAGGAGTCAGCATCGCACCCCCATACTCTCCCTTGAGGTGGGACCAGTATTCGTTCATTCATTCATGTATAACAAGTATTTTTCAGGGCCTCTTTCCTCCGTCTGAAGGTCACAGCCCATAGCAACGGAGGGCAGGATTGTTGAATTTGGAGCTTAGGATAGCAGGCTCAGGCCCCGGCTTACTGTGAGATTTTGAGCCCATTTCTGAGTTCCAGGAGTTTTGTTTTTCTTTTTTAAATGAGGGTGTCCTCTTGGCTAGATTGGCGTCCTCTTTCATCACTCAACCCCCCATGCCCAGCCACATCCATCTTGGGCCCATCCCTAAATCTGTCTGTCCCTCTACTCCACACTCCCCCTCTCTCCCATAGGAAGGGAACCAAGATGTGGGGTTCAAGTGTTCACAGTCAGATGAGAATAAAGCTTGAAACCAGAGTAGTTGCGTATTTATGTGGTGGGGGAGGGGCGGGGGTGGCCAAGAAATCTCCAGCCCCACGGAGGGTGTGGAAGGAAGGAAGGAGCTGGAAGGCTTGGTGGAGCTTATCTTCCGCACCCCACCCCAGGGCAGAACAGTTCCTTGGCTCCCTGTCCTAAGTGCTGCCCTCTGGCTTGCTCACTTGGAAACCACTGCACAGGGACTAACTTGTGCTCCCAGGATCCTCCTGGGCTGAAAACTGTGTCCCCTGGGGCAATGAGGCAACCTCTCTGTGCCCCATCTGTTAAATGGGAGCCAACAACACTTTCCCACAGGGAGGTGGTAGTCACACTGCTGCTTAAAATGTTCCCATATGCTTTTGTTCCTAAGAGCAGGACAGGTGTAAAGGGAGGGCACCCTGACTCACAAGAAGACCATGTTGGAAGGAAGAAAGGGGACTCCAGGCTGTCCATCACAGATAAGGGGGCCCTTTGGCGCTTGCCGTGTCACCTACACTATTAGTTCTCAGTCACAGAGAGCAGCTTGCAGTGTCCAAAACACTCCCATACCTGTGGCCTCATGTGAGCCTCACCTTCTTCCTTGATGGTGTGTGTGTGTGCGTGCGCGCCCGTGTGCCTGTGTGCAGGGGTGGGTCAGGGGACAGGTCTTAGGTTTGAGAAGAGAGGTGTGACTTGCCTGAGATCGTACATCCAGCTAGCAGCAGAGTCAGGCTGTAGAGGAGTCAGGAAGGCCTGAGTTTCACTCCCAAACTGTGGGACCTGAGGCAAATCAGTTTACCTCTCTGAGCCGCAGTTTCTTTATTCATCCAGTGGGGATAGTTCAAATTGTTTTGAGGGTTAAATAGGACAAGTAGAATGAGCTGTAGGGTGCCATCCTGGTTTTGATCATTTTCAAAGTGAGAAAACACTTTGTGTGGTTCTAAGGGACCATCTTTGGGATAGGGGAGTTTTTCTTTTTCTGATCCTACTTCTCATCTCACTGACATGTTTGCCCTGGCTCCCGCCTCCTCCCCCATCATCTCTCATCACAGTCTAGCCCTGATGTCGTCCTGGCTCTACTGTAAGCAGCATGAGGTCAAGGCCTTGGTGTGCTTCTCTCTTAGTCTGTTCAGGCTGCTAAAACCAAGTACCAAAGAACTTATAAGCAACAGAAACTTATTTCTCACAGTTCTGGAGGCCAAAAGTCCAAGATCAGCGTGCCAGCAGGGTCAGGTTCTGGTGAGAAACTTTCTTTTGGTTGCAGGTTGCAGACCCCTAACTTCTCACTGTAGCCTCACACAATGCAGCTTCCAGGGGGTCTCTCTATAAGGGCACTGATCCCATTCATGAGGGCACCACCTCATGACCTCATCACCTCCCAAAGGCCCTGCCTTCTAGTACCATCATTTCAGTATATGAATTTGGGGTGAGGAGACACAAACAGTCCATCACAGCCTTGTTCACTGCTGAGCACACAGCACAGACCCTTACCCTGGGTAAAAACTGTACATGGCTGGCATTCAACTTGCTGACTGCAGCAGTTCTGTGCTAAGCACTTTCTCTGCCTCTTCTCGCTGCTCACAGCCCTCCAAGGCAGGAGCTGTTACTCTCATCCTCATCCTGAGGACAGAACTGGAGTTCAGACAGGGAAAGAGAGTCACCACCAGGGCCAGCTCTAGGGCGAAGCAAGAGGAGCACCCAAGGTGCAAATATGTTGCCATTTATAAAGCCCACGGTGCCAGGAACATTGGCCACATAAAATCCATGCTGGCCGTTACATGAGCGTCCTCATTGCCTTCTGATTCTCAGTCCCTCTTTAACATCCAGGGTTATGCTACCCCGACCCATGACCCACCAACACCAGCCCCTAAGGGCTTTTCGCAGCTCCATGGAGAACATTTTTCAAGCTCTGTTGCTCAACTCTTATCAGTGACCAACTCCTGTGCGTCAGAGAGAAATGACCACCACCTGCATGTATTGCAGCCCTGTTTTGTCTGTTCATAGGAAGCGTAATCTTAGTGCTGTTTCTGTCACAATGGCCCATTTCTCAACCACCTGTGCATGGAAGCGGCAAAATCCAGTCCTGCCTGGGAGAAAGCTCAAGAAATGTCTTCCTCCAGGAAGGAGGAATGTCTTTCCTTCCTGGAGGAAGCAAACTGCTTCAAGGGGAATTTTGAGGGTCAACTTGCCTCCTTCCCCCACCCCGCATCTGTACAACAACAGCTTCTGTTACTGCATCTTCGAGATCATTCCTGCAGGTTTCAGCCAAGGGGCAGGATTTGACTTCAGGGCAGCAGTTAGCCTGATGAGGCTATAACCTCATCGTCCTGCCTCTGGCCAAAGTAAAGAGATCAGCTAGCTAGAGCCTGCCTAACCCCTTCCTTGGGTCCTCCGTTGCTGGACTGAGAGTCAAGGACTCTAGTTCAAGGTCCTGGGCAAGGCTCTTTCCCTCTTGGGCCTCTAATTGCCCACCTGTGAAATGGAGCCTATTCTGGCCTTCATGGACTTGGGGGCTAACATGTGAGAAATAGCTGTGGAAAGCATGGCTGTGCACCACTGACCACAGACATACGGAGAGCTGGGGCCTTTTCTGGAGTGTTTCTAAAGGTGGGCATGGAGTTGAGTCCCAGTCCCATGTTCACTGGCTGTATGCTCCCAGGCTGGTTGCCTGTTTCCTCCTCTGAAAGACGGGGCACTGTCTTTGCCTGGCCCTCCTAGCACAGGCGTGGAGGTTATGAGATACAGGGACACGTAAGACAGGAGACCCTGGTGGTTAAGGTCATAGGGCTTCAGATCACAGGGCCTGGACTCAAGTGCTGCCCAAGCCACTTACTAGCTGTGTGACTTTGGGCAAGTAACTTAACCACTGTGAGACTCTACTTCCCCACTCATAAAATGGGAGAATGGTAGTTCATTCTTACAGACTTGTTGTGAGGATTAAATTAAATGAAGCAGGGAAAGTGTTCAGCACAATGATGGAAAGTCGGGAGGGGACACGGCACAGCTGTGTGGTTTTGAGCACATATGCAACTCTGCCTCCTTGAATTTGGTCTCCTCACCTTAGTGATGCCAGGCAGCAAGGAAAGAGTTTAGGGCTCCAGTGATTCTCAACACTGTGTTGATGAAGAAAGATGTCTTTCTATCCATAGGCCTCTACCCCTTCTCTGCTTACTGTAGAAACAAATAATGTTTGCCATGAAGCCAACTCATCAGCTGTGCAACCCTGATTAAGTTAATGAACCTTTCTGTGCCTTGCTTCCTCATCTGGAAAGTGGGATAGCAATGTCTGTCATATCCACCTCTTACAGTTGTTTGAAGACTAAATGCATTCACGTATTTAAAGTGCTTATAGCAGTGCCTGCCATCAAATGACTATAGTGGTAAATAAAGACGAGCTTTCCTTTGAATTATTTTGAAATATCAATACTTGTTTTCTTGAAGATGACTTGTTTTCAAGTCATCTTGGCAGTGGACAGGTCTGGGCTGACTATTTGGGAGTGTGTGGAGAAGCCACAGAGGGTCAGAGAGAGCCCAGAGGTCTGGCCCTGCCACTTGCATGCTCAGTGTCTCTAGCAAGTCTTTTCCGCAGTCAGGACCTACTTCCCCACTGGTAGGATGAGGGGGTGAGGCCAGGAATTTTCCAGAATCCTAGGTCTCAGAGTGGCTTGGTCCCCATCGAGGACTCCTGAGGGGCCCACTTTGCTCCAAGATCTCTTGGAGCAAAGCCTGCCTTGGTGGCCCCCCTTGTCTCACTCACTCCACAGCTCTGGCCCTGAGAGAAAGCAGAGCCTGCCCGGGGTGGTTGCCTGGGCTGAGCCCAGCCGGGCCTGGCCGGACGGCTGTGGCGGGAGACCAGGGAAGAGGGCGTGGCCCGGCACGTGCGCAGAAACACGTGCGCGCTCGCAGGGACGGACACGGCAGGCGTGCATGCTCCGGCGTGGGCGGCAGCCACACGACGCGCAGCTGAGCCCCCGCCGCCTCCCTGAGAGCGCCCCGGGCCAGGCCCCTCACCCCACGTTAGTGGCAGGACCCGCCCCAGCGCTCTGCACATTGTGGCCCTAAGCAGACACTGGTTGCTTGACTGAACATGGGAAAGCCTCATGTTGGGGGTGGGGGGTGCCACCCCTCACCAGCCCTCGACCACAACTTCCCACGGCACAGACCGTCCCCTGCCAAAGAAACGAGAGGACTGTTGATAGCTCCCAGATGAACCAGGATGACTGGGGTCCGTACACATTTATCAAAGGTGCGCAAAATATGTCTCAGATAAAATGTGACCATTGGTTACAATGGAATAACAGACGTAATAAAAATTTTGTCCTTATATTTAGAAGTTTCTTTTCCAAAAGCTAAATTTAAAAAGAAAGGTAATTAAGTTTTTTTTTTTTTTTTTTAAAAAAAGCTCCTTAAATAAAAAATGTAAGTTGATAATAATATGGGTGGAACTTAGGTAGGACAACAGCTTGGTTGCTTGCTGTTTCTGACACTCTTGACACCATTCAGTCCCAACCCCTTGTCACCGTCAGGGAAACTGAGGCCCAGCTCAGGAAAGGGAAGGGTCTTTCCTGAGGTAAACACTTGCTTGGGGACCCAGAGAGCAGAGCTCTTGGGTCTTGCTCTGCCTCTGATTGTATGATCTTGGGCTAGTCACCTCATTCCCAACTTCACATTTCTCCACTGTAAAATCAAGGATGGGAATTGCCTGGTGGTCCAGTAGTTAAGACTCTGTGCTTTCACTGCTGAGGGCCCCAGTTTGATCCCTAGTCAGGGAACTAAGATCCCATAAGCTATATGGCATGCCCCCCCCACATTTTTTTTAATTAAATAAAATCAGGGAGAAATTTATTCCCACATTGCTTGCCTACCAAGGTGGCTGTGAGGATTGCAAGACAGAGGCAGGAAGAGGAGAGCACCTTGCAAACAGATTTAGGGCATTGCTTCCTTGGTGGCTCAGACAGTAAAGAATCTGCCTGCAGTGCAGGAGACGTGAGTCCGATTCCTGGGTTGGAAAGATCCCCTGGAAAAGGTCATGGCTACCCACTCCAGCGTTCTTGCCTGGAGAATCCCATGGACAGAGGAGCCTGGTAGGCTATAGTCCATGGGGTCACAAAGAGTCAGACATAACTGAGCAACTAACATTTTCATTTTTCACTCCAGCAGAAGCAGAGCTGAGTCCAGAGCCCACGTCTCCTGTCCTCCTGCCTGGGCTTGCTTCAGGGCAGAACACAGCGTGAGGAAGGGGAAAGGGTGGGTTTCAGGAAGGTGGGAGGTTGTCTACCTGTTTATTCTCAAATTATATATTATATATATAATATTATATATATATATATATATATATCTCCCCTCCTTCTTAAATTCTGACCCCATTCCACCCCTCCAGGTCATCACTTCAACACTGGTTTTTTTTTAGTACTATGTGTGGGATATAGTATAAAATATTGAGACAGTAAAGGGGAGCTTGAAGAGGCAGAAATTAGTCTAAAATATATATATATGTTGATTAAAAAAATGTGATATTACAAGTGCAACATGGCATAGGTTCATGATGTGGAGAGGGAGATTTGTTCCAGTCAGGGAGGTCAACATAGGCTGACCAGGAATGGTGATCAAACTGAGGTTAAAGAAGAGGAGGAGTTAACTTTACAGAGGGGATGGAAAAGTGTTCCAGGCAGAGGAAACAGCCTGTGCAAAGGCCCTGGGGTAGGAGTGAGCAGGAGCCCTTGCTAGCTCTAGTGTGGTTGAGGTATAGGGTCCCAAGTGAAGTATCGTTAGCCAAGTGAAGCTGCAGAGCTAGGCAGTGCCAAGCAGGCAGCACTCAACGGTTAGTTAGGATTTGGGCTCTAATCGTAAGAGCAGTGGAAATCCATTAAAGGCTTTTAAGCAAGAGCGTGATATCCATTTTGATAAGCTCACTGGCTGCAAGTCAAGTGTGAAAGAAAAGAACATGAGGGGGGACTTCCTTTACAGAAACCAGAACATGCAATAAAGTCACTAAAATCAGATCAGTCTGATATCAGGAAAGGCATAGACAAATAGATCCATGGAACATGGTAAATAATCCAGAATTAGATTCCAGGATATAGGTGTCAATACTGGACAAAAGAGGTATCTCATCCCAGTGGAAAAAAGGATAGCTTATTTCACAAATTATGTACCCCACCGAGATAAATAAAAATAACCGTCCATCTTACACCACCTGCATTTCAAGTGTATCAAAAAATTTAATGTAAGAATGAAAATAATACAAAATATTGTAAGAGATTCCAGGAGACTGCCCGTGCAAAGTAGAGCAGGGGTCAGCTAACTGCTGCCCATGGATTGAATCCATGCTGCTTTTCCCTTTTGTTTTAATAACAGACTTATTGAGATGTAATTCATGTACCATAGAATTCACTTATTTTGGAAAAAATAGCTAACTAGTTATTTTCCCCCCAGAGGGGAACATTATGTTCCGCAAATAGTGTGAGTCTTGTTTTACTATTGAAAAGCACTTGCTATTTATTTTTTTGTTTCCTAGAAATTCAACATATTGTACCGGAACCTGATAGCACCATGAGTCAAATTTCAAATTCTGGATGTTACACTCAGACGTACACTCATCATTTCACAGGTATTTAATGTGACAGTTTTTTAGTGTGGTATGTGTGAATTTCTACTTTTTTAATATTTAAAATTGCTCTTAAATAAACATATTCTCAGTTGATTCCCCCCCAAAAATGAAGTGTACAAGTGAATGGTTTTTACTGTTTTTCTAGATATGTGCAACCGTCACCAAAGACAATTTAAGAAAAATTTCATAACCTGAGAAAGAAACTCTAACCATTTGTTATCAACCTCCTATCCCCTATCCTCTCCCAGCCCTCAGCAACCACCAGTTTACTTTCCGTCTATAGATTTGCCTATTCTGGATATTTCATAGAAATGGAATCATACAGTATGTGGCCTTTTGTGTCTAACTGATTTCACTTAGCACAGTGCTTCCTAGGTTCACCCATGTTGCAGCATGGATCAGGGCTTTTATAGCAGAATACTATTCCATGGCATGACTATTTATCCATTTATCAGCTGATAGACAATTGAGTTATTTCTACCTGTTGGCTATTATGATTAATGCTGCTATAAAATTCAGGTACATATTTTTGGTGGGACCTGTGCTTTTGTTTCTCTTGGGCAGATACCTAGGAGCAGAATTAACACTGCTTGTTTTTGTAAATAATATTTCATTGGAACATGTTTGTTGCTATATTGTCTATGGTTGCATTCTTGCTACAATGGCAGTATTGAGTAGTTGCAACAGGGTAATTGCAACAGAATCTGACAAAATCTGAAACCTATTCTACTTGGCCTTTTAGAGGAAAAAATTTGTTAACTCCTGAAAGCAAAGGCAGGGAAGACCTCTCCTTTCAAGGCTGAAAATGAAGAAGTTATAAAAGAAAAGAGATATTATTTAAAAATTAAATTTGACTATATATATGATCACATATGTCATATATCAGAGAAGGCAATGGCAAGCCACTCCAGTACTCTTGCCTAGAAAATCCCATGGATGGAGGAGCCTGGTAGGCTGCAGTCCGTGGGGTCGCTAGGGGTCGGACATGACTGAGTGACTTTACTTTCCCTTTTCCCTTTCACACATTGGAGAAGGAAATGGCAACCCACTCCAGTGTTCTTGCCTGGAGAATCCCAGGGACGGGGGAGCCTGGTGGGCTTCCGTCTATGGGGTCACACAGAGTTGGACACGACTGAAGTAACTCAGCAGCAGCAGCAGCAGCAGCATGTCATATATATATTTGATATGTGAGAGATATATATATAAGACATATATAAGATTATATAGTACATATAAAATCTATATAACCCAAATGTTCCTCAATGATAAATGGATGAATAAAATGTGATATGCCATAGAATATTTTTATATATAATGTAACATTATAAATAATATATATTAAATAATATGTATATATATAGTCTTTAGTATGGCAAAGATACTAAAACTAAAGTCATTGGGCAAAAAAATAGACCTTAAAGAAAGAACTGTAACACTGACAACAGAGAAAGGATTCCTATCTTGTATCAGTCAGAGTCCTGCTAGGAGGGGGGAAGCACACCCAAACTGAGTAGTATAAGGAGAGGTCTTCAAGGGACAGTATGGAGAGACTGTTTTCAAAGTGTGAGCAGGGTTGAGGAAGCACACCCAGGGTGGTGCATGACAGCTGGTATCAGAAGGCAATCATCTCTACCTAGGACCTGTGCCCAGTGGGAGGGGGAGGGAAAGCTTGGGAATAAATACTCCAGTCTCTCTTTCCTCTTGGCCAGTGACCTCCAGCTGTGCCTCCGTTTGGTCAAACCCAACCAGAAGCTGAGGACTGCAAGCTCTTTAGAGTCCCTATGGTGTGAGAGCCACAGAGCAGATAGAGAAAGGCAGACAGCATGGATCTGGAGAGGCAGATGGAAGATAGCCAGCATGCAGATTGAAAGGAGAGAACATCCCAATAGAAAATTGGGTAAAGGGGATGATGAGGTAGCTAATGACTGAACAAATTAGGTGGCCCCCAAAAAAGATTATGACTGATGTATGTACTCTGCTGCTGCTAAGTTACTTCAGTCATGTCCGACTCTGTGCGACCCCATAGACGGCAGCCCACGGGGCTCCCCCGTCCCTGGGATTCTCCAGGCAAGAACACTGGAGTGGGTTGCCATTTCCTTCTCCAATGCATGAAAGTGACAAGTGAAAGTGAAGTTGCTCAGTCGTGTCCAGCTCTTAGAGACCCCATGGACTGCAGCCTACCAGGCTCCTCTGTCCATGGGATTTTCCAGGCAAGAGTACTAGTAGTCAGGAAAGCCTAAGTAAGTCTATCTAGTAATATGATGGTTTTGTGTCTATCAGAGTTGTAATGCCTACTGCTGGTGGGGAAGTAGGGAAAGTCGTACTCACATAGTGCTGGTAGAAACAGGAAGCATGACTGATATTTGGAAAGCAGCAATTAAACTCTTGGGAATCTACCCCATAGAAACACAGACCTTCATAAGGAAGGACTTATGTGCAAGAGTATTATATAGATGCTGTCATACTTGCAATTGCTCATCTTTTTTTTTTTAAGTTATTTTTTTACTGTGCTGGGTCTTAGTTGTGGCATGCAGGAGTTTTCTCTAGCTTTAGTGCACGGCTCCTCTTGTTGAAGTATGGGGGTTCTCTTGTTGTGGAGCATGAGATCTAGAGTGCACAGGCCCAGTAGTTGAGGTTAGTGAGCTTAGGTGCCCTACAGCATGTGGGATCTTATGGGACCAGAGATCAAACCCACATCCTATGCACTGGAAGGCAGATTCTTAACCACTGGACCACCAGGGAAGCCCCCATTATCTTTCAATTAGCCTTTCTCTGACGTTTGGGGAAATGCCTGTGTTGGAGCTCCACCTTCTCAGTTTAGGAATCTCAAAGTTGCTGCTGTAATGTGGCCATCCCAGCAGGCTCCACCAATCAGATACTCCTAGTGAGATTTCTCTTATTTTGTGCAAGTGCAGGAGGCAAACAGGGAGCCCAGCTCTGGTGGCCACAGCACCAGGGACTGTTTCTGAGGGGTTGAAAAGTGGAGCTCTAGGTGAAGAGTGACATAGGGTGGCGTGAGGGAAGGCTTGGTGAGACCACAGCTGATGGATTCATCATCAGACTGTTCTGCGGTATAGCTTAGGGCTTCAAACCTAGAAAATGAGCCTCCAGGCCAAATAAGATGAGCTGCCATTACATCTTAGAACCGTACCTAACATTTTCTGCAACATTGTTCCCAGTGGTGAGAAGCTGGAAGTGAGAAATGAACATCAGCAAGGCAGCAACCAACTAAACTCATGCATCCACACAACAGAATATTAGGCAGCCGTTAAAAAGAATGAATTAGCTCTACACCAGTGTTCTTGCCTGGAGAATCCCAGGGACGGGCGAGCCTGGTGGGTGCCATCTATGGGGTCACACAGAGTTGGACACGACTGAAGCGACTTAGCAGCAGCAGCAGCTGACTTGGAAACATATCTATGAATAATGTTGGGTGAAGAAGGCAAGGAGCAAAAAAC
The DNA here is from genome assembly GCF_049115385.1 of Moschus berezovskii. NCBI lineage: Eukaryota > Metazoa > Chordata > Mammalia > Artiodactyla > Moschidae > Moschus > Moschus berezovskii. Next base: position 45,588,553 of record NC_142467.1, on the reverse strand, counting down.
TATAATATGATCCCATTTTAAAAGAAAGAAATAGTGACAAATAAACTCTGTATATGTAAATGTGCATGCAGGTGCACGCTTAGAATGAATGAGTCTGTTTAGGATTGAATGGGTGAACAAAAACACAGGACACATACTAGGTTATTGGCGTGGAGTGTGGGGTGCTATGGTGAGGGGAAGAGATGGGAAAAGAGGAGTGAAGTGGAAAAGGAAAAGAAAGAAAACTGTATTGACTAAATGAAGTGTATTTCTGATCATTTTAAGGTATTCACATAAAATTATACATGTGTATGTTTGTATGTTAAAAAAGGAAATGGCAACCCACTGCAATATTCTTGCCTGGGAAATCCCATGGACAGAGGAGCCTGAGGGGCTACAGTCCATGGTGTTGCATGAGTTGGATACAACTTATCGACTAAACCACCACCACCATCATATTTGTATGCATGTGTGTATGTATTGTGGGCATATGCAAAATGAAATCAAATTTAAAAGATTTTTAAAGCAAAAAGTCACTGGCTATACTATTGGGACAGCCTGGTGACAGGGTGACCGGTTGGGAGGCTATGCCTTTTTATTTTTCTTGGCCACACCACACAGCAGGTAGGATCTTAGTTCCCTGACCAAGGACCAAAGCCACATCCCTTGCATTAGAAGTGCAGAGTCTTAACCACTGGACCACCAGACTCTGTGCTTTTTGATAAGCAAAGGGAGAGGATGGCTTGGACCAGAACCTGACAGTAAGCATAGAGACAAACGGATGGACTTTGAAACACACCCAGCAGATAAATGGCCTAGACAGGGAATGGGTTGATTTGTGAGGTGGCAATAGAAAGAAATTCTTGGGCTTCCCTGGTTGCTCAGTGGTGAAGAATCCACCTGCCAATGCAGGAAACATGGGTTCGTTGCTTGATCTGGGAAGCTCCCACATGCCATGGAGCAACCAAGCCCATGCATCACAACTATTGGGCCTGCGCTCTAGAGCCTGGGAACTGGAAGTACTGAGACGGCTCGCCCTCGAGCCTGTGTTCCACTGCAAGAGAAGCCACCACAGTGGAAAGTCTGTGCACCATAACTAGAGAGTAGTTATGCACATCACCCTCTTTCATTCCCAAGTAACTCAGCCAGGAAGCAGCCATCTAAAAACCAGAGCCTGTTTGGAAGGGTCTCATTGTCATCTTGAAGACCATATGCTCTAGGAATTCACCCTGGGGAGGCTGAGGGCCTGGGATGCTCTGATCATTGAAGCAAGGAGGGGTTTGGAGAAGGCCCAGAGCATGATGGGAGATGAGGGTCCCGCCTTTTCTTTGTTACTACAGAGCCCAGATCACTCTGGGAGGAGCCTGGGCCAAGTGAGCTGGGCAGATACATGGAATTTCAAAAGAGGAGGGAGGGGACATTTCCATTAAAGAGTGCTCCTGGAAGGCTTTTGGGAGGAGGTGACTTTTGAAGGATGAGTGGAATTCAGACATGTAGCCATGGACAAATTCTTTTTTTTTTTTTTAAAAAAAAAGGAAATTCTTCCCATTCTTAGAGGATCAACTCAAAGACTGCTTCCTGCTTACTAGATCCTGCTGGCTGGAATTATTCATGCTTTCCCAGCACCCTCATTGACAGAGGGTTATTAACAGTGCCCGATGTCTTCCTGTCTAGCTGTGAGGGTTGAGCAGCTTGGGGATAAGGGTGGCATCTTCAGGGCTCTTACCCTAGTGCCAGGCAGCTTCCATCTCCACTTAGTATTCAAAAAGCTGTGTTGAATGGAAGGAAGTGTAACCAATCTTGCAACTAATAGTTATTTGACCATTCATGTTTTGGGTAAAATCCACGTTTTTACTTTCCTCTGTTCAAGACCCAGCAAACATTTCCCAGTTATTTTATTTCCCAAGTCAGGCTGTAAAAATGTGTTTCTCAGAAACAAGAAACAGTAGTAGCCTGTGTATTAAGCCTTTACCATATGTTAGACAGTTTACAGAGTGCTCCATAATCTTCATCCATGTAACCATCAAAACAGTTTCAATTCAGTTCAGTTCAGTCACTCAGTCATGTCCGACTCTTTGCAACCCCATGAATCACAGCATGCCAGGCCTCCCTGTCCATCACCAACTCCCGGAGTTCACTCAAACTCATGTCCATCGAGTCGGTGATGCCATCCAACCATCGCATTCTCTGTTGTCCCGTTCTCCTCCTGCCCCCAGTCTCTCCCAGCATCAGAGTCTTTTCCAGTGAGTCAACTCTTTGCATCAAAACAGTTTAAGAAGAGGCTTTTTTTTTTTTTAATTTGTGCCCATTTCATACCTGGGGAAACTCCAAGATTTAGCAAGGCCAGCAATTTCTACAATAGTAGCACAGGAAAAGTCAGAACCCCAAACCCTCAAGTGCCATCCCTTACGTACACATAGCACTCTGTATGTATGCTCACACGTGAAGAGTTTTCAAATTTGTAAAATCGGCATTTGGTCCTGATAGCCTTAGTCGCTAAGTTGTGTCCAACTCTCTTGTGACCCCATGGACTGTAACCCACCAAGCTCCTCTGTCCATCAGATTTCCCAGGCTAGAATACAAAAGTGGTTTGCCATTTCCTTTTCCAGGGGATCTTCGAAACCTAGGGTTTGAACTCATGTCTCCTGCATTGGCAGGTGGATTCTTTACCACTGAGCCACCAGGGAAGCCCCTTTCCTGATGGCCTTAGACAGCACCTTGGGCCCTGACAAGCCATGGACTCAATCAATTCCATGAACATAAAGATGGTCATTTAAACTTGAGACCCAGGGACTTCCCTGGTGTTCCAGAGGTTAAGACTCCACATTCTTAATGCAGGGGGCATGAGTTCAATCCCTGGTCAGGGAACTAAGATTCCACATCTATGTAGCAAAAAAATTTTTTTAATTCAAAATGGAAAAAAAAACTTGAAACCCTGATGATTCTCACTTGGCACTTGAGAAAACAGGCTTGGCAAGAATCTGTGACTGGTGCAAGATACAGGCTCCTTGGTGGTGGAGCTGGGTGCCCGGCCCATCTTCTCTACTTGGCAGTCTGTGCTCTTGTTCTCCATGCCTCAGCATCTTCTGGTCCAGCGCCCTGATTGTGGTCTACATGACGGCAACAGCTTCGGAGCCTGCTGCACATCGACTTTCAGGTCCCAGAGGAGATGGAGCTCATTCTTCGTTGTTTCCCCATTTGATCCCTTTCTTCTTTTTAAAGACTATTAATTGCCATGTCTCAGGCTTCCCAGATGGCTCTGTGGGTAAAGAATCTGCCTGCAATGCAGGAGACAGGGGTTCGATCCCTGAGTGGGTATGATCCCTTGGAGGAGGACATGGTAACCCACTCCAGTTTTCTTGCCTGGAGAATCCCATGGACAGAGCCTGGAAGGCTACAGTCTATAGGGTCACAAAGAGTCAGACACAACTGAAACAACTGAGCATGGAAGCGCCGTGACTCAGACACTGTGCTAAGCAGTTTACACCCAATAGCGCTTTCACTGTCAGTAAAATCCCAAGAGGTAGGTGTTAACATTCTCGTTGAACGCATGAGGCACTGAGGCCCGATTTCCTTAACTAGGTAGCAGAAGTGCTAGGATTTGATCTTAGGTCTGCCTGACTCAAAGCCCAACTTCCCCAAGCATGCGCACAGCACCCATGGCCACAGCTCTGCAGGGGACTGTGGAGGGGATGAGAACTGAAGGGCATCCACCAATGGGGCCGTGGAATTTAAACATCTGTTCCTTTGCCCAAAGGCTTTGGTGGCTAGACACTCTTCTTTGTGGTAACCCTAGGCTGTGGTGAAGATTTTATGGGACAAGGACACTTTGAATGGGTGAGCAGAGAAGGACACAGCAACAGATGTAAAAGTTGCTAGCACTTAATAAATACACTGTTCCTTCTTTCCTCTCTCCTCTCCCTCTTTCCCTTTGATGATTAAGAGGCAGACTTTGAAGTCAGGCAGACCTAACTTAGAATGCTGGTTGAGCAACTGACTAGCTGTGTGGCCTCAGACAAGCCATTTAACCTCTCTGGGCTTCAGCTCCCTCATCTGCAAAATTGGGGACCCTTTTCTATGGGCCTCAGCTTCCCAGTTTGTACAGTGAGTGTGTTGGACTAGGTCAGTGTTTCCCCAACTGTGGTACACCAGTAGTAAGTTGGACAGTTGACATGGTATAAAGTGAACGTGCATCATTTTAGGTTATGAGTACATTTTAATGTATAAGAGGAAAAAATAAAACTCAGATACCAGACGCATGACTTCATGGATATTGTTTGGAATGTAGCTAAATGAAAAGGTAATGATTTAAAGTAAATGCCATTAAATAAATAATAATAAATGGTGCTAGAAAGTGGCAGAAATTGAGAAGGTGGTCCTTGAATAGCCGGCCGTGGGGAAAATTGGGCCAGATGATCTGGCTCTGATTACATGGCTGCCCAGAGAAACGGTGGCTGTTGAGTGACTTGCCAGAGGGATCCCTTGTTCCTCATTATATTTCTAAGCAGCCAGGTTCCTGTAAAGCCCCACTACCAGGAGTTTGGGGTAATGCTCTTTCAGTACACATTGCAAAAATGATGTAAATAACTCATCCTGGGACTTCAAACACGCCACCTCAGATGTATGGTGGGAGATTACAGGTTCCTAAGATGCAGCCCCTCCATCATCCCATGGCTTAGAGGCTTGCTGGAGAGTGGAGATCAATGCTTTGATTTTATGAGCAGCTGGGCCACGTGACCAGGCCCCAAATCCTGTGCTTTATGGGTTGTTTACACATTCCTGGTGAGAAACGGTTTACATTCTGGGCCCCAAGCACACTCCTAAATCAGCTGCCGGGTTCTTGCAGTTGGAGGTGAAAGAGATCTGTGTGTCGGTGGGCACCAGGAGGCGAAGGGGAGGACAGAGAGGCAGGCCAGAGGAGGGGCCCCCTCAGGGCCCCTGGGTTTCCCGCCAGTGGCACCTGGATCCTGCTTCTGGGTCAGTGGAGGGCGCTGTGCAAGGCCTCCTCGCTGGGGAGGATCCTGAGGGTGTAGGCACACCATGGCTCCAGGTTCATCAGACTCCACTCTACGTGGGTACACATTAGCTCACGGTGTTCCCGCAGCAGCCCCAGGAGGTTGGAATTACTCTTATTTCCAGATAAGGAACTAGAGGCTCAGAGAACTGAAGCAGCTTGTTCCCTCTCACATGGCTGGCGAGAATCCTGGAGGGATTCAATCCACTTTGACAGAGGCAAAGGCTGATGTCTCACCACTACTCCTTCTTGTCACTGGGGCTCCCTAGAAGTCACCTGGGCTGGAATTTAGGCAGTGGCTTGGGAGCTTGGGTTAGGTGATGACTCTTTCTGTCTGGGTTTTCCCCCCGACTTAGCTCAGTCACGGTCTGAGAATCCCACGTCACAGAGTTGACTATGAGGATCCAGTGCACACGATGCCCAGAACCATGTGCTGAAGCTCAGGGTACCCAGCGGACCCTCGTTTGCTCCTTTTATCCCCATCCCCCGCTTCCCTGTCCTCATTCCCTGCCTCCTTTCCTCACCCTGGCCCCCTTTCCCTTCTAACCCCTCCCTCCGAGAGGGTCCTCACTATGCCTTCGTTCTTCTTGTATCTCTCTCTTTCTGGTTTGCATCCCTCGGTCCCAGCTCTGCCCTTTGTAGCTGCCTGGGCTTCTCCTAGGGAGGCGCTGTGATGTTGGGGATGGTCCTCAGTCACACCTCCTCCAAGCCACTCAAAGCCTTCAGCAATTCCCCAGTCCACGTGGGCTGTAGCTCCCTTCTCAACTGGACTGCTGCTTTTGAGGTCAGGGCAGAGAGATGACCCCAAGTTGGAAAGTGGACCTAGCAGCAGGTGGGTTAAGGAATCTTCTCTCTCTAGACTGAAAGGCAGCTGGGTCTTGGGGAAAGCATACAGGCTCTGGGGTACATGGATTACAGCCCTGTTCTGACGTTGGATCATCTGCTTCAAGGCACTTAACCTCTGGAGCCTCCCTGTTCTCCTCTGTAAAGCAGAAGTAATGAAGACAGTGCACAGCTAGGCTTTCTGCTGTCCAGCAGCCTTCCACCTGGTACCTTAGTTTCCTGTAGGGCACCATTTCTCGTCCACCCTCAGCCCATATGGTTTAGAAGCAACTCCACCCTCTGCTCGGGGACTCAGCTACCCACACTTCCCTCACCCTTCTCTCTAGTTATTGGTTCAGGGGTGTACACGTGACCCAGTTCCAGCCAGTGAGAGTCCAGCTTTGAGGGACAGCTGCTGTCTCTTTTTGGTAGGTGTAAAGCTGTGAGAATGTGGGCTACCAAGCCACTTTTGTTGCTACACTATCGTGAAGGAAAAGCTTATCTAAAAGTAGAGCAACCCCAGAGCAGAGCCAAGCCAGGAAATGGAGATATTGAGTGGCTACATTAAGCTGTGCCTGAAGCCAACCTCTTTTGACTTTTCAGATACACAAGCCAATACATACTTTGTAGATTATTTACAAAAATGGCCCTCTCTTATCCATGTTCTTGTAACATGGCTTTGTGGCAATTCTCTTCAAGAGGTAGATTCTCTCTCCCCATTCCTTGGATCTAGGTTAGTCTGGTGATTTGTGTTGGCCAACAGAACATGGCAGAAGTGACAGTGGGTCAGTTCCAAGGCCAAGCCTAAGGGGTCTTACACATTTATACTCACTGTCTTGGATCTATAAATCCCCTTGGACTAGCCTGCAGAAGGACAAGAGACATGTGGAGAAGAGCCCACTGCCCCAGTCAAGAACATCCTGGACCAGCCTACATCCTGCTGACTAGAAATGCATGAGAGAGTCCAACCAAGATCAGCAGAGCTGACCACCAAAGTTGAGCCTGGAGGGACCAGAAGACCCATCCAGTTAATTTATGAGCAGTTAGTAATTATTTTAAGCATTGCATTTGGAGGCACTTTATTATGCAGCAATAGCTAAATAGGTTTATTTTATTTGCTTAAATTAATCCCAGTTGGTTTTACTGTCATTTTTAATCAGAGAATTTCAAATGATACAACTATAATACCTATCTCACAGGACTGCTGCGAAGATTAGAAATGATATTGGCAGAGTATGAGTTCAGGCTCCATCTCCTGGCACTTGTCAAAGTGATTCATCTCGCTGGCAGCAAGCATGGAACTCAGCCCTCAGAAGTAGTGCTGTTACCTACAAAGAGAAACCATTACCCATCATGCCTGCCATTGAGGATGCATCCTTGAGATACATGGGTGTTCTGTTTCTTTTATATACACTTAATCAGTACATACTTAATACTTAAAAGTATACTATATATTTAATAAGTATTCAGGGAGTCCCCTGTTACCTGAATATTCATTATCCAGGATCCCCAGAGTTACAAGTTTGCAGAAGGAACTAATAGTGCTTTGAATCTTTGAAACAATTCACTAATGGAGCTGATACTTTAAAAAATTAGGCACCTTTCCCCATATGCCTCTTTAATACAGATTTCTATCTCCACCCATTGCATCAACTCTTTCTCCCTGGTCTTTACAAAGACACAAAATAATAGTACAATTTGGTCACTGAGTGAAATTGTAAATATTGTAAAAATATATATATACAGATTTGACAAACTCTGTGAAAATGATGGTGTTGAACTACCCACACCCTCACAGTGCTGTGGATGATGGGGGACACACCAGATAGTTAGGTCAGCTAACATCGTAAAAAGAGGAAGTGACATTGGGGTTTCATAAGAGAACAGTCTGACTACTGGAGGATTATTGGAAACCCTTTGGGAGATTGATAAAACCCTTGAATATCTTTGCAATAATGATTTTCTTCATAAATCATGCTGAGACAAAAGTAAAGTGAAAGATATTGTCATAAGACTTGATTAGGAAAAAATTGTGCCACCAGAACTAAAACAAGCAGCACATGATTTCTTTGTTCATGCTAAGAATTGGCACATAGTCATAATTAATAAAAGTTCAATTAGGGACTTCCCTGGTGATCCAGTGGCTAAGATTTTGGCTTCAAATGCAGGGACTGAGGGTTCAATCCATGGTTTGGGAACTAAAATCCCACATGCTTTGTGGCCAAAATACCAAAACATTTCAAAAAATCAATTAAACATATTTATGCAATGTTTTGTTTCATTTTCCAAGGTAAAGTCCCAATCCCAGTCTCTCCCCCACAGACATACACACTTTGGTGGGAAATTTTGGCCCCCGTATTCAGAAGATTCACACTAAGGGGCTCTTTCCTGTGTCATTTATCCTACACCCTTCTGTCTCCGAGAGGATGAAGAGGCCAAATCCTTGCAGGGCAAATGGAGCTGTGGGAGAGGTGAGCAGGGCACATACAAGCGGTAGAGAGGGTTTCTCCCTGGCAGGTAGCTTCAGGAGGAGACCAAGGGACCCAGGTTTGTCTCCCTGTCTCTTGGAGGTGATCCCCTACATGCCTCTGAAGATGCGAATGACATGCGGCCTCACAGTCGAGCTGAATGGCTGTTTTAAAAGTCTTTGGGATTTCCCTGGTAGTCCAGGGGTTTAGACTCCATGCTCTGCGTGCCAAGGGCCCAGGTTCAACCCCTGGTCAGTAACTAAAATCCTGCAAACCACACGGTGTGGCCAGGGACATGGGGAGTCTGGGGGAGTCTTAACAAGACTTCTCTATTTACATGATATTGTAAAACAATTACATTTCAATCAACTACACCTATGATTCAACAACTGCACTTCCTACCTGTATATGCCTGAGCAAAATACTTTGCCTCCCTAAACTTCAATTTCCTTGTTTACAAAATGGGGATGAAAAATAATAATCACCTCTGAGAGTTGGATGAAGATTAAATGGGAGAGCAGGTAAAGAGGGGGTACCCGGGGGCTGGCACAGGGTGAAACCACAGAAAAGGTCAGCCATGGCTGGTAGCACATTTTTCACTGTAGCTTGTTTTTTGTTTAGCAACAAATTTTTGGTGATCACAAAAGATGTGAGTGTTTACTATTCAACAAATTTTTTTTACAAAACCCAAAATGCAAAAAAAAAAACAAAAACCTATAATATGTTGGCCTCGTTTCTACATATATATACAGATGTATTTAAAAAAAAATTATGTCCATACCATGCATACCGTGCCGACTTCCTTCCTCCCTCCAGTAGTGGATCATACAGAGCTCCCAAAGGATTATTTCTTAAATGCCCATTACAGTCCTGCTTTGCTGGAAAGGGGGAAAGGAAAACTGAACTGCATTGCAAAAACAGCGGCCCCTGTGGTGCCCTTTGGGGTAGTAGTCAGCCTCCCTCATTGCAGGGCACGCAGGCCCTCCCAAGCCCTCCTTGGAGATATTGGTCACCCCACTCCGGTGAGAAGAGTCACCCCCACTCCAGTTCCCAGTCTCTTCTCACCCCTCCCCGCCTTACCTCCCAGCCACCCAACCAACTGCTTCTCCACTCTGCCCCTTCCAGGTGTCAAATGGAGGGAATGTCAGTCTGGAGTGAATGTTTACAGCTTACTTGAAACCCTTAAAAATAAAAATTCATCATAAACTGACAGATCCTTAAATTTAACTGCACCAACAGTGCCACTCTAATATTTAAAGCTCCGCTTGAATGGGTGTTCTATCAAAACCACATGGGCTGCCACCTGGTTCTCTCCCTGCAACAACAACCAAATTCAAGGAAATGCTGGTGGGATGTTTATTTGCGCTGAAGGTACAGATCCTGCTGGCTCTGGGTTAACCTTTTTTCCAGGGACTTGCATGTTACTCGGTGGACAGCCCGGGGCCTTTGGTCTGAAGTTCTGAGTGTCTGATCTGCATTCACACAAAGGAAGCACAGAGAGGCTAAGTGAGCACTTGGCAATGTGGGCTTCAGGCTTGGTCGGTTGGAATCTTGGTTCTATGAGTAACAAGCTCTGTGACCTTCAGAACCTTACCTAACCTCTCTGTGCCTTGGTTTCTCTATCTGTCAGATGGGAAATGGTGACAATGAAAGTGAAAGTGAAGTCGCTCAGTCATGTCTGATTCCTTGCGACCCCATGGACTGTAATATACCAGGCTCCTCTGTCCATGGGATTTTCCAGGCAAGAATACTGGAGTGGGGTGCAATTTCCTTCTCCAGGGGATGGTCCCAACCCAGGGATCAAACCTGGGTCTCTTGCATTGCAGACAGATTCTTTACCGTCTGAGCCACCAGGGAAGCCCAGCTTCCTTAATACAAACTCTAAGTGAGTTAGTTTCTGTAACACGCAACAATAACTGGAATATAGTGTGTCCTGAATAAATGTATGCTTGTGTGCTTATGTGTGATACTTTAGGTACAGAGGATAGAGTTAATATAATTCTTCACCATCAAATTGGACTCCAGATTGCCTTTGCCCCATAAAAAATGCCACCCCAACATAGTAGAACGTGTCCTTTATGGACCTGTGTGAAAATTCCACTAGACTCTACAACTAGGAATGAAATGATCAGATAATATGAATGCATTCCTGATTTGATGGGCTTCCCTGGTGACTCAGATGATAAAGAACCCGCCTATAATATAGGAGACCTGAGTTTGATCCCTGGGCTGGGAAGATCCCCTGGAGAAGGGAATGGCTACCCACTCCAGAATTCTTACCTGGAGAATTCCATGGACAGAGGAGCCTGGCAGGCTACATGGGGTCACAAAGAGTTGGACACGACTAAGCACTTGATTTGACTAAGAACCATAAACTGCTAACTCATACCTTTGGCCAATTTTCTATTAAGGGTCATTTTTCTTGTCCACTATCAAGAACTCCTTTTATTCTTGCAAGATTTTGACCATGCGATTCATCTTCCTTCATTCTGTCATATCTTTACATGAGATATAAAGATCTCTTTACAGTCTTTTAAAATCTATATTAGTCTCCATTTTAAAATTCTTAATTTTTACATATTTATATTCTTTTTCCATATGTCAAGTACTTTTTAGCTTTCACTGAGTTATGTAAACAAAAAATGTGCAGACTTTAAATCTATAGTTGGATGATTTTGGACAAGTGTGTACACACATGTAACACTACTGCATTGAAGATATAAAACATTTCCATCACCCCAGAAAGTTCCCTCTGGCCACTCAGTCCCCACAGAGGCAAATGTCATTCTCATATTCATCACTGTAGGTTCAGTTCAGTTCAGTTCAGTCGCTCAGTCGTGTCCGACTCCTAGCGACCTCATGAACCACAGCACGCCAGGCCTCCCTGTCCATCACCAAATCCCGGAGTTCACTCAAACTCATGTCCATCGAGTTGGTGATGCCATCCAGCCACCTCATTCTCTGTCGTCCCCGTCTCCTCCTACCCCCAATCGCTCCCAGCATCAGACTCTTTTCCAGTGAGTCAACTCGTCCAATGAGGTGGCCAAAGTATTGGGGTTTCAGCTTTAGCATAAGTCCTTCCAATGAACACCCAGGATTGATCTCCTCTAGAATGGACTGGTTGGATCTCCTTGCAGTCCAAGGGACTCTCAAGAGTCTTCTCCAGCACCACAGTTCAAAAGCATCAATTCTTCGGCGATCAGCTTTCTTCACAGTCCAACTCTCACATCCATACATGACCACGGGAAAAACCATAGCCTTGACTAGACTGACCTTGGTTGGCAAAGTAATGTCTCTGCTTTTTAATATGCTATCTAGGCTGGTCATAACTTTCCTTCCAAGGAGTAAGCGTCTTTTAATTTCATGGCTGCAATCAGCATCTGCAGTGATTTTGGAGCCCAAAAAAATAAAGTCTGACACGGTTTCCACTGTTTCCCCATCTATTTCCCATGAAGTGATGGGACCAGATGCCATGATCTTCATTTTCTGAATGTTGAGCTTCAAGCCAACCTTTTCACTCTCTTCTTTCACTTTCGTCAAGAGGCCTTTGAGTTCCTCTTCACTTTCTGCCATAAGGGTGGTGTCATCCGCATATCTGAGGTTATTGATATTTCTCCCGGCAATCTTGATTCCAGCTTGTGCTTCTTCCAGCCCAGCGTTCCTCATGATGTACTCTGCATATAAGTTAAATAAGCAGGGTGACAATATCCAACCTTGACGTACTCCTTTTCCTATTTGGAACCAGTTCTATTGTTCCATGTCCACTGTAGGTTAGCTTCTTCTATTTCAGAACTTCATATAAATGGAATCACACATTTCATGGCTGGTTTCTTTCACTCAATGTGTTTTTCAGATTTATTTATGTCATTGCATGTACCAGTAATGTGTGCTTTTTTATTGCTGAATCATACAACATTGTAAGAAATTGTTTGTCCATTCACCAAATTATAAATGTCAGAACTGTTTCTAGCTTTTGGCTATTATGTATAAAGCCACTATTAGCACTCACATACAAGCCTTTTGTATGTGTGTGTGTGTGTATGTTTATCTTTATATAAATATAAAATCTTTATTATATAAAATATAATATTCTAGCATATATATTCATTTCATTCTTAGAAATTATATTGCTGGCTCAAAGGGTAGGTATATTTTACCTTCAAAAGAAACTGCAAAAGGGTTTCCTAAAGTGCGGTTTTACCATTTTACACTCCAGCCAGAAATGAAAGAGAGTTCCAGATGTTCTATGTCTTCATCAATACTTAATATTGTCCATGTTTTTAATTTTAACCATTCTGGTATATAGTATCTCATGTTGACTTTAGTTTGCTTTTCCTTTGTATCTAATAATGTTGAATGCCTTTTCATGTGCTTCTTGGCCATTTCTGTTATCGCTTTGTTCAGTAATAAAAAAGAACAAATTACTGATGCAATTTGTTTTGCAGTATGTCATTGCAATTAACATACAATGACATAAATAAATCTGAAAAACACATTAAGTGAAAGAGGCCAGCCATAAAATGTGTGATTCCATTTGTATGAAGTTCTGTAATAGGAGAAATTATGATGAACATGAGAACATGACTCTTTGTAGTGTCTACTCAAGTCTTTTGCCCTTTTTGTTTTAAATTAGATTTATTATCTTTTCATTGTTGATTTACAAGAGTTCTTTATATATTTTGGGTGCAAGTCTTTTGTCAGATGTATACATACTGAAAATATTTTCTCCCATCTGTGGCTAATCTCTTCATTTACTAATGATGTCTTTTGATGAAGAAAAGTTTACATTTTTTATGAAGTCTTAGGAGATCCAACCAGTCCATTCTAAAGGAGATCAATCCTGGGTGTTCATTGGAAGGACTGATGCTGAAGCTGAAACTCCAATACTTTGGCCACCTCACGCGACGAGCTGACTCAATGGAAAAGAGTCTGATGCTGGGAAGGATTGGGGGCAGGAGGAGAAGGGGACGACAGAGAATGAGATGGCTGGATGGCATCACCGACTCGATGGACATGAGTTTGAGTGAACTCCGGGATTTGGTGATGGACAGGGAGGCCTGGCGTGCTGTGATTCATGGGGTCGCAAAGAGTCGGACACGACTGAGCGACTGAACTGAACTGAATAGACAACTTTTAATAGACAATTTGTCAGTTTTTAATAGACAATTTTTTAAGAGCAGTTTTAGGCTCATAGCAAAGCTGAGCTGAAAGTATGAATGGAAAGTATAGACAGTACTTCCCCACGCAGGCATCGTCTTCCTACCATCAACATCTCCTACCAGAATGGTACATTTGTTACAATTTACATATTAGTGATTATCACATTTACACTAGGGTTTACTCTGAATATTGTACATTCTGTTGATTTAGACAAATGTATAATGACAGATATCACAATAGTTTCTCAGAATAGTTTCATGGCCCTAAAAAAAATCCTCTATGCTGTGTCTATTCATCCCTCCTTCCTCCAAGTCCTGACAACCACTGATCTGTAATTTTACTATTTCCATAGTTTTGTGCTTTCCACAACGTGATGTAGTTGGAATCATATGGTATGTAGCCTTTTCAGATTTGTTTCTTTCACTTAGTAATATGTATTTGTGTTTGTTCCATGTTTTTTCATGTCTTGATAGCTCATTTCTTTTTCAGTACTAATTGCATTGTCTGGATGTACCACAGTTTGTTTATCCTTTATCTGTTGAAGGATATCTTAGTTGCTCCCAAGTTTTGGCAATTATGGATGAAGCTGCTAGAAACATCTGTGTGCATGCTTTTTGTGAGGACATAGGTTTTTAATTCATTTGAATAAACACCTGTGAGCACAATTATTGGATCATGGCTCAGATGGTAAAGGATCTGCCTGCAATGTGGGAGACCCAGGTTCGATCCCTGGAGAAGGGAATGGCAACCTACTCTAGTGTTCTTTCCTGGAAAATTCCATGGACAGAAGCTACGATCCCTGGGATTGCACAGAGTCAGACATGACTGAGCAACTAACATACACACGTGGTAAGAGCATGTTTAGTTTTATAGGAAAATGCCAAAGTGGTTGTACCATTTTGCTTTCCCACCAACAGTGAATCCTTGCTGGCCTTTGGTGTTGTTAGTGTTTTGGATTTTGACCACTCAAATAGATGTGTTGGTATCTCATTATTGCTTTAATTTCCAATCTCCTACTGGCATATGATGGTGAGCATTTTTTTCATATGCTTATCTGCCATCTGTATATCTTCTTTGGTGAAGTATATTTTCAGGTCTTTGGCTCATCTTTTTTTTAATCATGTAGTTCATTTTCTCATTGTTGAGTTTCAAGTGTTCTTTGTACATTTTGGATAATAGTTCTTTTTTTATTAAAAAATTCAGAATGTTTTATTTTTAAGCATTGTATTAATATGTATACTTATAAGTGTACATATGGCATATTTTATGTATGTGGATTAGATAGTTCTTTGAAAACATGTTATATACCTCCTGGGATATTTTTGTATTTTCTACAAAAATACAGTGTGAAAATGAATAGATCAATTTATGAGACTAAAGTTTTACGTAGACACACAAAATGGGTATAGGTTTTCATAATCAGGAAGAGTATCCTTACTCTTTCCTAACTCTGACCTCCATCCTAGGGGATTATTGTGGGACAGAAGACTGTTGATTAATCAAGGATAGTGCTTTAAGATACTGGTTTCCAGGTGGCTCAGATGGTAAAGAAACCACCTGCAATGCAGGAGACCAGGTTCAATGCATGGATCGGGAAGATTCCCTGGAGAAGGGAATGGCTACCCACTTCAGTATTCTTGTCTGGAGAATTCCATGGACAGAGGAGCCTGGCAGGCTACAGTTCATAGGGTTGCAAAGAGTTAGACACAACTGAGTGACTAGTATTTTCACTTTCACTTTCATAGCCATTAACAGTGTTGTGATAGTTTCAGGTGGACAGTAAAGGGACTCAGCCATACATATACATGGATCCATTCTCTCCCAAACTCCCCTTCCATCCAGGCTGCCATATAACACTGAGCAGAGTTCTCTGTGCTATACAGTAGGTCCTTGTTTGTTATCCATTTTAAATACAGCAGTGTGTACATGTCTGTCCCAAACTCCCTAACTATCCCTTCCCCCATTCTTCCCCCTGGCAGCCAAAAGTTTGTTCTCTAAGCCTATTTTATAAATAAGTTCATTTGTATTATTTCTTTTTAGATTCCGCATATAAGGGATATCATGCAATGTTTCTCTTTCTCTACCTTACTTCACTCAGTATGGAAGTCTCTAGGTCCACCCATGTTGCTGCAAATTCTTCTTGATGACTGAGTAATATTCCATTGTGTGTGTGTGTGTGTGTGTGTGTGTGTGTGTGTGTGTGTACTGCATCTTCTTTATCCATTCCTCTGGGACAGAGGATTTTCAAATATTCCATGCCCAGTGAAATCAGCTTGTTGGTTTGTTTTTGGCAACTACTGGCCTCTATGATAGGTTAGTAGAACTTTAAACTGTCTTTTCTTCTCTCTAGGGAAGAAGTCTGTGTCCTGGGTACCCTTCCTGTCCTAGAAGGAGTAGGTTGTCTGCTTCAGATAAGGCCAGCTAGAGAAAGCTATCTCTGTATTATTTTCTCTGATGTATGAAGCAAAGTTGGGCAAAAGTAGAGTAGTAATTTAAAAACCACCTCCAGCATGGTCTGATGGACTGATCATTAGGTTATCAGCTCTGAGGTCTCACACAGGATTCAAAATTTGGCTCCACTATACGTTAGTTCAGAGAAGGCAATGGTAACCCATTCCACTACTCTTGCCTGGAAAATCCCATGGATGGAGGAACCTGGTAGGCTGCAGTTCATGGGGTCACTAAGAGTCAAACATGACTGAGTTGAAAGCGACTTCACTTTCACTTTTCACTTTCATGCGCTGGAGAAGGAAATGGAAATCCACTCCAGTGTTCTTGCCTGGAGAATCCCAGGGATGGCGGAGCCTGGTGGTCTGCTGTCTATGGGGTCACACAGAGTCGGACACGACTGAAGCAACTTAGCAGCAGCAGCATACGTTAGCTGTGTGATCTTTAAGTCTCAATTTCTCTGTGACTTTGTTTCCACATCAATCACTGATGCTCTGAGCCACAGGAAACCTTTTATTAGATCCTAGCCATCTTCTTCGAGCTGGAGAAATGAGTGGATAATAGTTCTTTATCAGATATCTCTCTTGCAATTATTTTCTCCTAGTCCATGGCTTTTCTTCTCATTCTCTGTAAATCCTGCCTATTGAGATCTCTCCAAGAGATATTTATCTAGCCCAAGGTCGAAAATATTCTCCTGTCTGTTCCTAAAGGCTTTATAATTTTAGCTTTTGCAAGTAGCTCTTTGATTCATCTGGAATTGATTTGGGGTATAGTATGAGGTAGGGATTATAGTATTATAGTATGAGGTATAGTATGAGATTCACTTTTTCCCTCCCAGATGTCTCACTGTTCCAGCACAATATGTTGAAAAGTCTTTTCTTTCCCCATTGAATTACCTTGGAACTTTTGCTGAAAATCAGTTGGCCCTATATAGGTGTAGATCTGTTTCTGTAGACTGTTCTGTTTCACTTATCTATATATCTATTTTTGATTATTGCGGTTTTACAGTAAGTCTTGAAAATCAAGTAGGATAAATCCTTCAACCTTGATTGTATTGAATCTATATATACATTTGGAAATAATTAATAACAACAATATTGAGCTCTCCAATTTATAAACATGGTATAACTCTCCCTTTGTTCAGGTCTTTTTGATTTCTTTTTTGTAGCTTTTAGTATGGTGGTATTCCACATCTTTTGATACATTTATTCCTGAAAATGTATGGGTTTTAAAACTATTATATTATTTTTTACTTAAAAATTTTAAACTATTTGTATTTGTGGCTACACTGGGTCTTCATTGCAGCATGTGGGCTCTTCCTTCTCCTCTTATAGGCCCTGTTAACCTTCTTGAGAGTCCCTTGGACTGCAAGGAGATCCAACCAGTCCATTCTAAAGAAGATCAGTCCTGGGTGTTCATTGGAAGGACTGATGCTAAAGCTGAAACTCCAATACTTTGGCCACCTCATGCGACGAGTCCACTCACTGGAAAAGAGTCTGATGCTGGGAGGGACTGGGGGGAGGAGGAGAAGGGGACGACAGAGAATGAGATGGCTGGATGGCATCACCGACTCGATGGATGTGAGTTTGAGTGAACTCCGGGAGTTGGTGATGGACAGGGAGGGCTGGCGTGCTGTGATTCATGGGGTTGCAAAGAGTCGGACACGACTGAGCGACTGAACTGAACTGAACCTTCTCAGTGGCTCTTCCCATCCTCTACCCTTTTCTAACTGGAAAGTTCCAAGTTTCCCTCACTCCCATGTCAGTCATTCCACAACATTCAACAAATATGTGTTGAACACATACTAAACTCCAAGTTCTGGAGATGCACTGATGAACAAAACAGAACCTTGTGCTTGCAGAGCTTACGTTCTAGTGGGGAGATACAGATAATAAATGTAACTAGTAAATCATACAGCATGTTAGAAGATGACACGTATGAAACTAGAATGGGTTGATGGGATTAGGAGTAGTGGGTGAAGGCTGGGGGAGACAGCTTGCAGTTTAGGTCAGAATGGGTCTTATTTGAGCACACTTGAGTAGACTTGATGAAGGGGGAAAAGCGTTCCAGGCAGGGGAACCAGCACAGGCCCTAAAGCAGGAATTATCTCGTTGTATCATGGCAGCCCACTCCAGTATTCTTGCCTGAAAAATCCCATGGATGGAGGAGCGTGGTAGGCTACAGTCCATGGACTCGCAGAGTCAGACCTGACAGAGCGACTTCACTTTCACTTTCTATCAAAGAAGGGAAAGGTCAGTGTGGCTGGAGCAGAGTGAGTTTTGGAGAAAAATGAGGAGATGAGGTCAAGGGGTGAGGGGCGGATGAAAGATTGTGCAGGAACTGGTGAGGTTTTGTAAGGAATTTGGCTTTTCTTCTTCTTTGAAAGCTTTTGAGCAAAGGAGTATCAGGGTTTGAGGTGTAATTTATAAGAGTCGCTGACTGTGATCACAGACTCTAGAAGCTGGGAAATCACCCAGAAGTCTATAGTAGAAATACAGAAGAGTGACAATGGCTCACAGCAGGGGCTAGCCATGGAGTGGTACTAAACAGTCAGAGTCTAACTGAAGGGCAATCAATGCTTTCGTGGGAGTGGGGAGAGTATCTTCTTCCAGGCCCTTTAGATTCAGTTTCTGACTCTCCCCAACTGCTCTATGCCCTGGGATGCTGAGATCTATGAACTCCATCAAGAGTTTTCTTTGCTCTGCTTCCCATTGGGTTTGACCAGAGGAGTTTCCCATTAAGTTTAGCCAAAAAGAGTACTGGCAAGGGATCTGAGGGAAGGAGGAGAGTGAGGTTGGGGTACATTTCCTTGACTTTGTCTTTTCAGGCTTGGCTGAGTCCTCTACCAAGGGCACAGCTCTAATCAGGCAGCCCACTCAGAAAAGCTACTCCTTAGGGGTAGATAATGGCTCCTCCCCTTGCCCATCAGACCTGAATGGTGACCACCCCCTGCTCTTGCCCACCCCAGGGTACTACTCTGTAACTGATAGCATTTTTCTTAACTTTGCCTGTAAATCTGTGGATAGTTCCTTTATTAAATTCCCCTCAAAACAACCACTCTGAGCGTGCCCCGTTTCCTTCAGGTACCTGACTGACAGACTGGAAGCCGGTCATGAACGAAAAGAATGGTTCCTTTGGCTACAAGACCCAAGGTTAACCAGGACCTCTTCTGAACAACTCTGTGCCTTAAACCTGATTCCTCTTGGAAGTACCTGAACTGTGCAGAACTTCTAAACAATGGGAGGTAAGAGTAAACACAGCCACTGTCTCCCACCCTCAGGTCTTCCAGACAAAACCTGGTATAGAAAAAACAGTGGACTGGACATTAGGAAGCTCCCTGGTTTGGTCTCTGCAGAATAACTACCTGAACAACCATTAGCAAATCCCTTGAGTGCTCCAATCCTCAGTTTCCTCATCTGAAAAATGGGTAACAATGAAACCTAACTCAGAGATTTGTGGGGAAGATCAGATAACAGTGCTGGACTCAACACCCTGTGATCTGCTGTGTGGGCTTGGGAGCTAGAGGCCATGACTTGTATTACAGCCTCGTGGTTTATAAGCCGCACGACATTGAGGAAGTTGCTGAGCCTCAGTTACTTCATCTGTAAAATGAAATGTTAATAGCACATCCTACCTTGCAGGGGTGTAGAACTTTCATGAAATGAGAGCGTGCTTGGCAAGTGAGTATTCAGTGTTAAGTAGTCAGCAAATATTAGATTGTTTCCTTCTCCCCTTCTGTGAAATAAGGGAATTGAACTCAACATAAAACACATACAATAACTGTCTTTGCTGATGCTAAATCTAGGGGTGGGGGGTAAAAATTGTATTATGTAGCTTTTCAAAATTATGCAAAAATATGTCCATACTAGAACAAACATCCATCTACCCACTACAAGGTTGAAAAATCAGCTTTACCAAGATAGTTTGTATATTTCATATAATGATTTTTCAGTGTTTTAACATTTTGAATAATTGGTATCATATTATGAATTCACCTGTAACTAGGTTTTTTTTTCACCCTCAACAATGTTTCTGAGGTTGTCCATTTCACTACTGTTTGATGTCACATTGTATGAATTTGCCACAGTTTATTCATCCATTCTCCCATGGATGGACATGTACATTGTTTCCAACTTTGGAGATTACAAACAATGCTGCTCTGAACATCAAGATAACTGGTCCTGTGTTCACATACACGTTTCCAAGTCTGAGTTTGTGACTCAAATGCTGGTATGAGTTCCAGTCCAGATGGGGGAAGTGAAGGGAGACTGTACTAGGGTTGGGAGTGGGAGGAGGAGTCCGGGAGCTGAATCTTATTTAACAGGTTCTGAGGCTTTGTAAGTAACAGCTCTTAGATTTTGAAGATTTAAGTGTAAATGAATCAGAGCCATATGGATTACATTTGCCTTGAAGGACACAGGATTTAGAGGGTGAAAGCAGTGCTTCAGGGCAAAGGTGCAGGCAGTCTGTGGGTTGTCTCCTTTGCTCACCGAAGACCTATACTTCCCTATCTCCCAGTTGTGTGCAGAGAAGAGCAAACACTAGCTGCCCAGGTACCCTTTCCACAGCCCCAAGAATCAAGTAGCCAGTGCAGCACCAGGCTACCCGAAGGGGGCACTGTAGAGCCTCAAAGCCTCAAGATGTTTAGTTCTAGTTCCTCCTTTGACACTGCTTTGCTGTGTAGCTTTGGGCCAGATGTTCTGCTTCTCTGGCCTTAGATTCCTTCTTTACCAATGAAAGGACTGGAGGTAGGATAGCATAGTAATTAAGAGCCTGGGTTTGGAACTATCTTCTAAGCTCTTTTTGGCTGTGAGACTTTGGACAAATTGCTATTCAGCCTCTCTGTGACTCAGTTCCTCGCCTGTAAAATGAAAATATTAATAGTATCTGCTTCATAGGTGGGTGTGAAGAATAAATGAGCTAGTAGTACACCTAGCAGGTGCCTGGCTCTTAGAAGACACTCAGCTGGTACCATTTTTGTTTTCTCGTTATGGTCCTTATCAAAGATCCATCCAAGTCTGATTCCCCTGGCACTCTGGCAGAGATGATGGAAGACAGCCTGAGAAATGAGAAAGGGTTACCCGGGGGCCAGATATTTTCTGTTCTTATAGCAACCACATCTCTACTTCATGTTTATCAATTCCATACCAGATTAAATGCGAATATATACACATATGCTTTGGCTTCCCAGGTGGCTAAGTAATAAAGAATCTGCCTGGCAAGCAGGAAGTGTGAGTTCACCCCCTGCATTGGGAAGATCCCCTGAGAAGGAAATGGCAACCCACTCCAGTATTCTTGCTTGGGAAATCTCACCTACAGAGGAGCCTGAGGGGCTACAGTCTGTGGGGTCACAAAAAGTGTCCGACATGACTCAGCTGCTAAACAACAAAAAAAACAACACATATGCTTATACAATGGACCATGCTGTGTTATAATCTGCTTTTTTTTCCACCTCCACTGTCCCATATATGTATTTTCTTGTCATTAATATTCATCTCCAACATTTGTCTATATCTGAACCAGCACACAGCAAACCACCATTTACCAGTGGTAAATGGAGTGCTTACTGTATTCCAGGCAGTGTGTTAAATGTTTTCTATGTGTGTCCTCATTTAATCCTCAAAATAAGAGAACAAATCTAGTTTATTATCACCCCCATTTTACAGCTGAGGAAAATGAGGATTAAAGAGACTGCATAACCTTCTTAAAATATCCTTCAAGTCCAGACCTGCTGACTCCTGCCATAACTGCTCACTCATTCCCAGGCACGGCCTGGAGGATTGAAATACATCATGATGTGACCCCTGGCCCCTATTCTTAGACACTTGGGTATTGTTTTTTTTTTTTTTTTTTTTTGACTTCTTACTCTTATCTACAGCACGTGATGAAAATTCTTGTAGCAAGATCTTTGCCTACATCGAGATTGCTTCTTTGGGATAGATTTCCAAAGTGGATGGGATGGGGTTTGGGCTTTCGTTTTGGAGATGAGGAGAAACAGAGGTGCCCAGCTGGACAGGAGGGTGAGGCGGGAAGCCCTCTAGGAGGTGGGCCCAACTGGAAAACCAGGATGCCTGACTAATCCACAGTGCATGCTGCTTCGGTTTATCTGAGGGACTGTTGCCCAAGCTCCCCAGGCTTACCCTGAAGCCCTTAGGAATCTAGTTTTTTTCCATCCTGGTTTTGCTGACTTGGCCAGAGTCCCTGCTCAGTGGATCAGCTACAAGACACAGTCACACCACACACACATACACACACACACACACACACGCAAGCACATGCGCTCTCTCTCTCTCTCTCAAACATTCCTCCAGGAACTGGGCATGAGGGAGACGCTTGCAGGGAGGAAGCCAATCTCTGGAAAGTGGCAGATCCTACCTCACTCAGAAGGAAAATTTTCTGAGAAAAACTGTTCACCAGATTTGCATAAGTCCAAACTGGCCTGATTTCATTAACATTTTCATAACAGCCTTGAAAGCTGGGGGAAAATGTTTTTGGGGGGGAGAAATTGACATATTCATTGTTTTTTAAAATCCCTGAGAAATCTAAATATATTTGAAGTTGTAAAAATATTTAAAACTCTCATCTCAGACTGAGTGATGTAAGTCGGTGCTTTTCCAATACTGGGTACCTTCTTAGAATGCAGATTCGGATTCAGGAGGTCTGAATGAGACCTGAGAGTCTGCTTTTTCAACCTGCTCCCAGGTGAGGCCAATGTCACTGATCCATGGTCAAGTCTGCAAGCAGGGAGGAGCCCAAGATATATTCGTTAAAACAGAGACTCTTCTGTTGTGGCATTGTAATTTCAAACTATTCCCATGTTAGAGCAAGGGATCTTAAAATCATTTGGTCAGAGCCTCTGTTGACAGAGGGGGAAACTGTGGCCCAGTATGGGGATAGGCCAAGCCCAGGGCCAGGGATCTCAGCCAGAGCATGGTTAGGGGCTCCAGGTTTCTACTCAACCAAGTCAGTTTTGGCTGTAGGACCAGCAAAGGCTCTGAAACTGGCTTTGTGTAAGGAACAAGGCCACCAGGCAGACCTCATGCCAAGCACCATCTGATGCTTTACATGCGTACAATCTCAGAAAATCCTCACTATGGCCCCACAGCAGTACATTATCAACTCCATTTTACCCTGAGAAACTGAGGTTCAGAGAGCCAAGTCACCTGCCTGAAGTCACAGCAAGTAAGTGTGGCGCTAGCATGGGTGCCATGAAATTAAAAGACACTTACTCCTTGGAAGGAAATTTATGACCAACCTAGATAGCATATTAAAAAGCAGAGACATTACTTTGCCAACAAAGGTCCGTCTAGTCAAGGCTATGGTTTTTCCCGTGGTCATGCGTGGATGTGAGAGTTGGACTGTGAAGAAAGCTGATCACCGAAGAATTGATGCTTTTGAACTGTGGTGCTGGAGAAGACTCTTGAGAGTTCCTTGGACTGCAAGGAGATCCAACCAGTCCATTCTAAAGGAGATCAATCCTGGGTGTTCATTGGAAGGACTGATGCTAAAGCTGAAACTCCAATACTTTGGCCACCTCATCTGAAGAGCTGACTCATTGGAAAAGGCTCTGTTGCTGGGAAGGATTGGGGACGGGAGGAGACGGGGACGACAGAGTATGAGATGGCTGGATGGCATCACCGACTCGATGGACATGAGTTTGCGTGAACTCCGGGAGTTGGTGATGGACAGGGAGGCCTGGCGTGCTGTGATTCATGGGATCGCAAAGAGTTGGACACAACTGAACGATTGAACTGAACTGAACTGAGCATGGGTGCCGTGTGTGAGACCCCCCCAGCACTGTCTCCCAAAGTCCTCCTTTAGCACTCACCTTCAGGATCTTCACCTTATTGTGTCTGAACAATTGCTCACTTTCTGTCAAGGGAAAACCAGTAATGTTGAAAGAGACTGTGAAATGAAGGCTCCTCTGTCCATGGGATTCTCCAGGCAAGAATACTGGAGTGGGGTGCTATTCCCTTCTCCAGGGATCTTCCTGACCCAGGGATCCAACACGGGTCTGCTGCATTGCAGACAGATTCTTTACTGTCTGAAAGCCCCCAGGGAAGTCACCAGGGAAAGAGACTATAGGAAATAAAACTGAAACAAAACAGTGTTATTGAAATCTAGCCAGATCTTAGCACCCTACAGAACCCAAGGCCTGCTCTCCTTGTGAAAAGGGGAGATCATATACCTTAGAACAACATTAGAGACAGACTAGACCAACTGAGGGCTTCCCTGGTGGCTCAGATGGTAATAAAGAATCCACCTGCAATGCAGGAGACCCGGGTTCAATTCCTGGGTCAGGAAGATCCCCTGGGGAAGGGATTGGCTACTCACTCTAGTGTTCTTTCCTGAAGAATCCCAAGGACATAGGAGCCTGGCGGGCTGCAGTCCATGGATTCGCAAAGAGTTGGACACCACTGAGCGATTAACATTAACACTAGACCACACTGAGACTTTCCTCTTGATGAAATCCAAAGGAAGAAGAGATAATAACTTTGCATGCCGTGATTCCACCTCTAGCAGTGCCCTGTATGAATTCCATTTTCCTCCGTCTCTCCACCCAACCATCTCACCCCTCACTATGCTACCTTTCCACCCTGAGCCAGGTGGCATCAGTCAGGATTGGCTTCCTGGAAGAGGCGCCTGGACCAGGTTTCACATCTTGGGAGGCCTAAGCCTGTGGCATCTCTACTTCAAGCTCCTTTTGTTTAGGGGGCACCATCCTCTCTCCTCCTGGGGTGGGCCTAGGAATCAGTCAGCAGGCCGCCTGGAGCCTGGGCACACTCCCTCCCAAAGAGATGACCCACCAAGCCATTTGCCTAATGGGACCACATTGGAAAAATTGTTTGTTCTTATCCTGCTAAAAGCAGCTTCAAAGTGACTCCCGTCTAGACTGTGCCAGGATCGATTATCAGATCCCTGACCTGATCGAAACCACAGGGTGACATAGTCATTTGCTTTAATGCAATTAAAGCAAAATATAATAATGTATCCAGGCCGGGGACAAGACCAAGGCTCCCTGGAAGGTGGGAGGAGAAACCAGCTCTGGATAATTTCTTCTCGGCTCCAAAGAAGTGAGTGTAGACTTTTCCTGTCTCTGTGTCCAGAGCAACCCTGGGCTCCCGTGCTCTGATGAGGGTCACAAGTGAAGGTGTCCTGGAAGATGGGGAATCCGGAGGAAGCAGACTTGCAGTGGGATGTGGGTGGGAGTGGAGTGAGCACGGTCCAGGAGGAGGGGCGCCAAAGAAGGAAGGCGGGAAGAGGGAAAGATGACAGAGAGGGGAGGAAATGGTGCGTCTGGCTCGGTAATTCCCAGGATCCCTGACTAGCCCCCAGACCCAGGGAGGCCAGGGTAAGCCTGACGGGTCTTCACAGAGGACAGCAGTGGGAGAAGTTAATCCAGCAAGGCACCAGAAAAGTGGGTTTTCACTTCTCAGGGAGCCACCAGAAGAAGGAAGATCAATGCCAAAGCCTTGGCCTGGTGATCAGGTAGCGCCAGCCCCGCCTTGTAGTTTCTGCCCAACACCCCAGGATTCTGTAGAGACACTGCCCCCCCAGGACAGGTAGGGAAGCCCTCAGCGCATTCTGGGGGACACTCCGCATGCCTCCATGCGCTTTTGTAACAAGGTGCCACAGACTGGGGGCCTTAAACAGAAGTGTGTCCTCCCAGTCCTGGAGGCTGGGAAGCCCAAACCTGAGGTGTCGGCAGGGTTGGTTCCTTCTCTGGGCTGCGGGGCAGTGTGTCCCAGGCCTCGCTGCTGCGTCGCGGATGGCGGCCTTCTCCCTGTCTCTCCACCACTCCCTGTCCAAACTTCCCCTCATAAGGGTGCCAGCTGTATTGGATGAGGACCCACCCTGATGACCTCATTTTAACTCTACTACCTCTGTAAAGACCTCGTGTCCCACTAAAGTCATATTCTGAGGTGCTGGGAGTTAGGATTTCAGCATATGAATTTAAGGGAGCAGATACAGTTCACCCCACAGCACTGTCCATGGGGACCTTCCTCTGCTGCAGCCTTGCAGGGAGTGAGGGAAGAGAAGGGGCTCTGGGAATGCTCAGTGCGCCCTGCCCCCTGGCCTTGGGAAACCAAGTCCCCTCCAGAGGCCTCACTTGCTCTTCTGTGAGTGGAAGTGGAAATGCTGGCCCCGCTGGATGGAGAAGGACACTGACTCCGAGTGCTTTCTTTTCGGCGTTCACCAGACTTGCTGAGCTGGGAAACATCTTTGGGGATTGCATGTGCTCTCCTTTGCCAAACTCAAGTTTCCTGAGAACGAAGAGTCACTTCCTACCCGAGAAAGTACAGCTCCAGTGCCCTTTCTTCTCCTTCTTCCTCCTCTTCCCCACCCCCTCCTTTTACTGATTCTCAGAAGCTATTTTATTGATTGTTGATGTTTGTTATTTTATTGATTGTTGATGTTTGTTATTTTATTGATTGTTGACAAGGCTTCCCCTTGTCACAGATTTCATTGTGCAGAAGTTGTGCCAAGTGCTTTACCATCTTCATCTCATTTTATACACCCTCCATTAATCCTATAGAATAGGGATGATTGGTAGTCTCATTTCATAGATGAATAAACGAAGCTCAAAGACTTGGCATAGGCCCCAGAGAACAGGGCTGGGACAGGGGAAATCTCCAGAGGGCACATCTCAGTTCTGCAGAAGGAAGGTCTTCATCATGGGCTGCCTGGAGGGTGGGGCGGTCCCATCCATGACCCTGCCAGGAGGGAAGATCGTGGGCCCTTAGAGTCTGGGAGTGAAAGGAATTTGAGGGTCCAAATGCTCTTCAGGACCCCGTGCAGAAGCTCCTCTTTAACACCTCAAAGGCTCAGCCAAGGAGAGTCCTGAGGAGGGAAGTAGGGACTCTGGCAAACCCTCCCAAACCCACACGCCAGTTGCCCAACTAACGACTGCTGAGCACAAAACAGGCACTCCACACACATGATAAACAAATGATGGGGCCTGTCATGTGCAGTAGTCACAAAAATAGCCACCTCTGCTGCAAGACCATCATCTACCAGGCTCGGGTGAAGATTGTGACCCACAGTTTTTTTGTTTGTTTCAGTTCCTCCACTCCCAAACCCTACAGGATCGGTGTAGTTATTATCCCAGTTTTACAGCTAAGAAAATTCAGACCCAGGAGGGTTTAGTAACTTGCTCATCTGCCTGACTCTGAAGCTCTGGACCCTGGATCTCAGACCCTGGTGACAGTAGGGGGTATATTCATTTAACATTTCCAGCAAACCCCCATCACACAGTGGGTGCTTAATAAATACTTAATGAATGAACTAAGCGATTCATTCATCAGACAGTCTACTGAGGTAGACACGTTAACAAACAGCAAAATCTCTTTGGGCCCACAATATTTCCCCAGCCCAGTGCCTGGCACACAGTAGGTGCTCAATAAATATTTGTGGGATGAATGGCCGTCTGGCCCCTAATGTGAACAACTCTGCCTATAAATTTCAGCTGTGGTCACTTTGAAGTTCCCCCAGGGAACAGCTGCTTTTCTTGTTATCAAGGCCCTCCCTGCCCCCATCCTACCCCCTGGCCCCCCTGGCCCCCTGGGCCCATCCAGGCCAGGGACCTGGGGCTGCCAGAGCTGGGAGATAAGGATGATGGATGGCCAGTCGCCTGGCTCCACTGAAGCCTGGGGTTTCCTGGGAGCAAGAGACAGTCTAGTGATTCCAAAGCCCCTCGGAATTTGAGTGGAGAGAGCTCAAGGAGGGGGCGGGGGCAGCGTCCCGAGTGTCCCTATCTCCTCAGAGATGCTGGACCCGACAGGAGGTTTCAGCACCCCCCACCACCTTGATCTCTTTCCGTGTTGACAAGGCTTCCTTTCAGCATGTGCTGGACACTAGAACTCATCATTGGAACTTCCAGGAGGAGTCCAGAGGACAGCGTCCCCCTCCATCCCACCCTCTCCCTCCCGCTAAGTTGGGCCCATGATCTGGAAACAGGGTTAGGCCAGCTTCCTGCTTTGTGATCTGGGCTCTACCATTAATGGAGTCTTTGGCCAAAAAAAAAAAAAAAGAAATCATTTAACATGTTGTACACCTTAAACTTACATAATGTTATAGGTCAAATGTATTCAATACATATTTTTAAATTATTTATGTATTTATTTCTGGCTGTCCTGGGTCTTCATTGCTGCTCAGGCCTTGCTCTAGTTGCAGCCAGCAGGACTACTGTCTAGTTGTGGTATGCAGGCTTCTCATTGAGGTGGGTTCTCTTATTGTGGAGCACAGACTCTAGGGTGCACGGGCTTCAGTAGTTGCAGTTTCTAGAGTCTGGAGCACAGGCTCAGTAGTTGTGGCACACGGGCTTAGTTGCTCTGTGGCATGTGGGATCTTCCCCAATCAGGGATCGAACCCATGTCTCCTGCACTGGCAGGCAGATTCTTGACCACTGAGCCAACCAGGGAAGTCCTCAATACATTTTTTTCTTTTTTATTTTTTTAATATTAATTTACCTCAGTACATTTTTTAAAAAGAAAAAGAAATGTCTGTCCTCAGTTTCCTCATTTATAAAATAAGTCATAGAGGAGGTGTTCCCATCCAGCAATGCCAAGATGGGATTTTAAGTATAATACCTAAGGAGAAATGAGCTGGGGCTGCACACACTGAACACAGTGGGTGCTGCCTCAGTGATGAAGCTGGCTTGGTCTTAGATCCAGGTAATAATAGTCATCGGTTCGTTTAATTCAAAATCTCTGATCCCCAAACCAAGATGCTTCCTAGCTTTGGGTAGATCGTAGAGCCTGAACATGTTAGATTGTGAAGGACTCTGGGAGACTGAAACTTGTAAGTTTCTTTTTGTCCTTCCCTTCTCTCTAGACTCAAGTTTATTTTATAAACTTATTTTATAACCCTCAGTCCTGGACTACTTCCCCTTTCTTTCTGGAAGCAGCACTATCATTTGGAGATTCACCTCCCAAACCCTCCTCAGTACCCTTTCAGGTATCTATCCACCTGTAGCCAGATATCCAGATTTAGTCTGCAGGAGGTAGGGATTTATATCAAAGGAATCAGCCTACCCAGGTTTGGGTACCATTTCTACCATTCAGCCTTGTGGCCAGGGGACCCATCTATGCTGGGATATAAAGACTCATCTCATTACACCTAACTGGGGTTCCGCTCACGGCTGGGTGGTCCAGTCTTTCAGATAAGCTCTAAGAGGGCAGAGACTTGGTCTGTCCTTTTCTCTGGTGATTCCCAGTGTCTAAAACAGGGCCTGGCAGGTATTATCAATAGCTATGAATGAGAGAAGAGATGAATACATGCATGATCTGACGCATATAGCCCATCTTCTACTGGCAATTGCTTCCAACTTCTCACCAACACAAGCGGTGTGTGACGAGGATCCCTGAACATGTCCTCCCACCCCTGTGTTCACTTTTGAGGAACGGTAACTTGTGGGGGCTCCCTGTGCCCCAAAGAGCACAGTTTGAAATCCTCTGATTGGGCCAAAGCTTTCATTCTGAGCATAGGGAGCCCAGAGTGGGCTGATCACTGGCCCCAAGGTCACCTAGCACTTTAAGAATCGAGTAGAGTCTCAGGGGGTAATTTGAATTTCTCTGCCATCTTGGACTCTCTGAGTATCCACACTTTCTCTAACCCCTAACTCCTGCCTATCTCCCTCAGGAGGGTGACTTTAGGGACAGAAGTTCTGATTCACTGAAGACATGGAGAAGGCATCTGCCTCCAGAATCAGGGGATTTTATCCTGGGGTTCTCAGTCCCAGTACTGTGTTGTTGAAGGATCTGTGTAAGTCATACTTCCTCCCTGGGTCTCAGTTTCTCTAATCTGTAATGCTGGCTAACAATTCTTGCCTAACTCTTGAAGTGAGGATAACAAAAGAGTTTATGAAATAGAAAAGAGACATAGGAATCTAAGAGAGGGCTAGTTTAGTTTTACAATGTAGAATGTTTAAAAACAATTTTCAGATTAAAAGATGTAACAGGTTTCCACTTTTATTAAAAAAAAGAAAAATTATAGATGTACATATATATTTGAATAAATTTGTATAAATCCAGAAAACTAACAGCAGTTACCCAGCAAATGTTATTTATCAGTGGCTTCCTCTGGAGTTCATAGTTATAGAGGAAGTAAAATGGCTATTAACATTTTCTTGCTTCACTGAATTTTGTTTGATTCTGTAAAAGCTTGACAAAACAAAAGGTATATTTACACATTAAGGGCATGTGTTCATGCATTCTCAGTCATGTCTGACTCTTTGCAACCCTGTGGTCTGTAGTCCACTAGGCTCCTCTGTCCATGGAATTTTCCAGGCAAGAACACTAGAGTGGGTTGCCATTCCCTTCTCCAGGGGATCTTCCTGACCCAGGGATCGAACCTTTGTATCCTGCATTGGCAGGCAGATTCTTTACCACTGAGCCATCTAGGAAGCCCACCTATTAAGTGGTGGTGGTTTAGTCGCTTAGTCGTGTCCAACTCTTGCAACCCCATGGACTGTAGCCCACTAGATTCCTCTGTCCATCTGATTTTCCAGGCAAGAATACTGGAGTGGGTTGCCATTTCCTTCTCCAGGGGATCTTTCTGACCAAGGGATTGAACCTGGGTCTCCTGTACTGCAGGCAGATTCTTTACCGACTGAGTAACCAGGGAAGCCCACATATTAAGTATGTAACCTCAAAAAATCAAAAGAGAAAAGATAAATATTGCTAATAGGAAAAAAAATTAAAGCAAAACCTGCAAATAATCCATTTACAAAAGTAAAACTACAAATAGTTAAATAAGAAAAAGCCCAGATCTTTTTCTTGATCAAATAGATACAAGTTAAAGTAACAGTGATATGTCTTTTTTTTTTTAGCCTATCAAATTGTGAAGAGTGATATGACAGGAACAACCAAAAAGGTTTTGTTCCTGTCTTGAGAGAGGATAATCAGAAAGGGGATTAGCAGGACGGTGGGGACACCCACACCCCTCACAGCGATGACATGTCCGTCCTGTCCTGCTCCCCTGTGCTCTGATAGAGCCATCCCGAGGACAGGGGAGATGATAGGACAGAGTTGCCGCTTCCTTCAGCTCCCCTCTCCTCCAGCTGTTGGTGTCTTCTGACCCACTGTCCCTTGCCAGGGACACTCCTCCCGCATCAGATCTAAATCCCCTTTCTCCTGAGAAAGGAGTTCTGGATCCTGTGACAAAACCAGAAACGACTGGGAAGTTGCCTCATACATGGAGACTGTCCCCTTCTCCCAAACAAATTGCTAGGTTCAGGACAGAGAGTGCCCACTGAGGGATCCATGGTCATCTGTGTGAAGCCTCTGAGTTTAGGCAGAACTGCCCTCAAAGACTTTATTTTGATCCTTTTTTTAAAATGGGGACACACTGCCATACTAGAGAGAGCCATTAGCAGTCATCTGGTCCAATAGCCCTATTTTATAAAGGAAACTGAGGCTTAGGAGGGCTCATGAGAAACCCAAATCACCCAGCTGATTGGATGGAGTTATGTCTAGAACCATGGAGAAGGAAATGGCAACCCACTCCAGTATTCTTGCCTGGAGAATCCCATGGACAGAGGAGCATAGTGGGCTACCGTCCAAGGGGTTGCAAAGAGTCGGACACAACTAAGTGACTAACACACATGTCTAGAACCAAGGTCTCTTGACTCCCAGTTCAGTACGCTTTCTGCCTAGGTTCATATCTTTTATTCATGGATTGAATCTGTTCTTTAATTCCAGTGTATCAAAATCTATTATCTCCCCGGTTGTGGCTAAAGATCCCACTTGTTTGCTTGGGGAAGAAAGTAGTTCTGAGATATTTTATGTTCACAATGGAGATCGTGTATTTAAAAGGAGAAAAGATACAGTTGTGACAGTTATAATAAATAGCATTAATAATAAACTGTGAGGACTTTCCTGGTAGTCCTCCTGTGACTAGGACTCTGTGTTCCAATCCAGGGGACCCAAGTTTGGTCCCTAGGAAACTAGATCCCACGTGCCATAACTAAGAGTTCAAATGTTACATCTAAAGATCCTGCATGCCTCAAGGAAGAATGAAGATCCCACAGGCTGCTACTAAGACCTGGTGCAGTCATTTTAAATAATAAAAAATTTAAAATAAAACAATTAAAACCCCGATTATATTGCATTATACAGATGCAAACACAGGACATTTCTTTTTTTAACATTTTAATTTTTTATTTTTGGCTATGCCTCCAAGCACAGTGAAACAGCAGAGTCCTAATCACTGAACCGACAGGAAATTCCCTATAGGGCATTGCTAATGTGCTTGACACAAGCCTTTGTCTTTGTTTTACTCAGCCCACTCATTTGACTAAGATCTGCTCAGGGAGAGTGAAGGAAAGGTAGGAGGAACACAAGGTAGTAATTCAGTCTCTATTTATCACAGAATTCATGTCAAGTACTTACCAACCTGCCTAAAAGTGTGCCTTGGTGTTAAGCAGATTCTCCTTTTAAATTCTCAAGAAAAGACTATGAAATGGTGGTGAAAAGTGGGGCTAGGCAAATTTTTTTGGCTCTAAGTGTTTTTTTTAGACTTTGTGAGTGATGATTCCCCCACTGCTGTACCATGAAAGCAGGCACAGACAACCCTTAAACGAATGAACATTACCGTGTTCTAATAAAACTTTATTTATAAAAACAGGAAGTGAGGAGGATTAGGCCTGTGGACTGTAGTTTGCCAACTCTTGAACAAGAGTTTGGCTTGAGAGTCAGGCTTGAATTGGAATCTCAATTTTGCAGCTTCATTGAGACCTTGAGCAATTGACATTTAATTATTTGAGCTTCACGTGTAGAATGAGGAAAATTGTACCTGGTCACTCAGTGGAACACCATTCAGCTTAGGCATTTGTAGGTGCTCAGTATATGAAACCTAAGCAGGTGGGACACAGCCCACTGTGCTGGAAGAACCCTGGTTCCCATTCTAAATAAATTGCCCCATCAGCCATTTAACCTTGGCCAGCTATGCCACTTAACAGCTCCAGACTCTGTTCCCTCCTTCTGTAAAATGGGAGGAGAAGCACGTTTATTGCTAGGACGTTTAGATATATTCTCAGTTAACTCTCACAGCAGCACTTGTGTTTGTTACTGTCTCCGTTTTACAGGGAGGAAAGCGAGTCACAGGGAGGTGAGGGGTCTCTTAGTGGCAGAAACTAGATATTTAAACAGGGACTGTCTGACTTCACAGGTCGAGGCATTTCTTTCCGCTCAACTGCATTGCCTCAATAGAAAATGGGAGGAGAAGGGGCACAGGCTTCATAAAGCCCTCAGTCTGTACAGCCATGGACTCCTGCATCAACCATCTGGTACCTAAAGCTCCTCCCAACATCCTTGTCTGGCCTCTGCTTCCACAATACCAGTACATGGGGGCTCAGTACTGCCCTAGACAACCCTTTTACGTCCTAGTCAGCACTGACTATGATAAGACCTTGAACTGAATGGACCTCTATCCCGTCAGATCCACTAAGAGTCTAAATTCTCTCTGAGAACCCCCAACTTTGTCACCCTTCTTCTACAGGATGCTTTCCCATGACCCGATGACAGTTTTGCGCTCCTGACTCCAGAGACCAGTTCCTACAATTTCGCCTCCTCCCAGGGGAGGTGGCGAGGAGGCTGCTGGTCTTCCTGCCTGCCCAGCCTGGGGTAGCTCCAGTGAGTCTCTACCCCTGGAAGACTGTGGCGCCCAGAACTGCTTTTCTGCCCAGCGGGCTGAGCTGTCATGAAGGTGAGTCAGCGCGTGCCCATGATAACATCTACTCAGCCAGCCTGGGAGACAGGTGCTTCTCCCACCAAAGGGATGGGTTTGGGACACAGAGGAGCCTGTTCTGTCCAGGGGTGGGGAGTGGAGGAACTTGAAGAAAAAAAGGCTCCCGTTTCTGAGAACAAACTTTTGAGAAAGGAAGATCTTAGTCTGACTCTTACAGAAACGGGGTCTTTAGGCAAT
Source organism: Moschus berezovskii (assembly GCF_049115385.1). Taxonomy (NCBI): domain Eukaryota; kingdom Metazoa; phylum Chordata; class Mammalia; order Artiodactyla; family Moschidae; genus Moschus; species Moschus berezovskii. Next base: position 45,554,737 of record NC_142467.1, on the reverse strand, counting down.
GGCATGGACAGGTCAGGGAGGAAGGACTTGCCAGGAAGGGGCAAGGCTATTGTGGAAACCAGGGTGTGCTTTCTGAAGCTGAGAGGATGAAGAAGGCTGATGATGCTAATGTCATCATCCAGAAGGTGTTACTGTCTCCGTTGTCCAGAGAGGAACCTGAGTCACAGGAAGGTGAAGGGTCTCTTAGTGATAGAGACCAGGTGTTTAAACAGGGACTGTCTGACTTCACAGGTTGAGGTATTTCTTTCCAATCAACTATGTTGATCTTCCTGATCACTGGGGCGGGCCCCCTGGGCTACAGCCAGGCTCCCTGGGTTTTATGCCCTGTTCTGCTGAAGAACTCTTGTGACGGTGGGCTGATCTGATCTCCTCTCTGGACCCCAGCTGACTCATCTGTGGGAGAGCCGGATTGGGCTCCCTCAGCCTCTCCAAGAGACAATATGATGTAGGGGTGGGGAGCTCAGAGCTCTGGGCTCCTGAGTCAATCTGGCTCTGCCTCATCCTGGCTGTTCGACTGCAAGCAAGTTACTTAACCCCCAGAGCTTTGGTTTTCTCGTCTATAAAATGAGATAATGATGAAGTGCTCCATGTGCCTGGTCCCACTCAGCAAACAGGGGTTGTGGTAGGGGTTATCTGAGGGCTCATCCTCCTTAGCGTTCTGAGATTCCACAAGTGGGAGTGGGAGACACGGGTGCACAGCGGGGCAAGGCTGTTGACAAGATGCTGAGTGACCCCCAGGTCCAGCTTTGAGGGACTCTGGAACTCTGGCCACCTCTACTGCCTGCACGTGTCCTGCACAACCCTCCCACCAGGCCTTTGCCCTCTTGGGGATCTCACCCCTATCAGCCCAGAGGCCTCTCCTGCTCCCTCAGTTCAGTCATGCTCACTCTCCAGGGCTCTGCTTAAGAGCCATCTCCCTCCCTCCAGAAGTCTTCCCAAACCTCCTCCTCCTCCTCTGATACCTTACAGATTCTCTTTTTTGATTTTGTTGTTTAATGTTTATGTATTTGGCTATGCTAGGTCTTAGCTGCTGCATACAGTATCTTCAGTTTTCATTGACATGTGGGATCTTTAGTTGCAGCGTGTAGGATCTATTTCCTCAACCAGGGATCAAACTCAGGCCCCCTCATTGGGAGCATGAAGCCTTAGCCACTGGACCACCAGGGAAGTCCCCGGATTCTCTTGTTGAAACCCACACTTGGCAGTCTTAGATTTTGCGTTGTCTGGTGGCTAAGGCTGAACTGCAGGAAGAGCCAGCTTATCCACTAGACATGGTACTGAAAGCCCACAATATATTTCAAGGTTCATAGAAATGTTTTAATATCTTTTTAAATAAGAAGGAAAAGATGAAAATAATAAGAATGAATATATAACAATGAATTCAGTCTGGATTATATTCATCTTTATACCAACACAATGGTACTTAAACATTTTCTTTGATGGAGGCAGGGGTGCATGAAGGCAGAAGTGCCCAAAGCCCGTGAAAGTCCTAATGTGGTCCCGACTGCAAGGCTGTGTGGGCCTCACTGTGCCTCTAGGTCAGGCACAGATCTCTGCCCAGAAAGGCAAGACTCCATGAGGGCAGGAATGGGGTTGTCCTGCTCATCGTCACCATATCCCCAGTGCCCAGCACATAGTAGCAGCATAAAATATGTGTGGCAAAGGGGTGGCATTGGGAGTGGGTGTGTGTGCATGCCTCCAACGGTCAGACAAGAGTCTTTCCTGCGTACCTTTGTTTCTGTCTGCAGGCTGTGACTAAGCAAAATCAAGGCCAGGCACTTAGAATCATAGACTTTTAAGAAATGAGAGTTGAAGGGATCATTTATTCATCCCACAGACATTTCCCGAGCACTGATCATGTGCGGTCTGTGCTCGAGACCCTGAGGACCACCACCAGGGGCTCTCACGGCCAGTCTTCAGAGGGACTTCAGGGCCCTAAGAACCCCTGAAAGTGTACATAATACTTGGAATCTGCATCTGTAAAATGTCCCTCCTAGAGAGACACTCTGACAGCAGACTGCCAAAAGGTCAGTGTCTCCAAAATGCTAAGAACCCGTAGTTCAAGTTCATTTCCCAACAGGCTTTTTTCAGAGTTGGGGAAACTGAGGCTTAAGACAAGACTTGTTCAAGGTCACACAGCTAGTCGAGGGCAGAGGTGGGCCCCTCCAAACTTGACCTCTCCATGAGAAGACCCCTTCATTTGTTGGTAGAGGTAGATGGAGAAGGGCCAGCAATAGAGCTGATTCTGTGGGTCTCTGGATTCCAAGGAGCAGCCCCTTCTAAACCCCCACCCACACCCCACACACACTGCTCGCCATCTTTCACAACATCCTCCAGGTCCACCCATCGGAGGCCTGGTTTGGAGCCTCAAGTCAAAAGCAGATAACCTCTCCCAGGGATGTATAAACATCTAGTGGGCGTCCAGGGCAGAAGAATGTGGAAATGGATTCTTTTCCCTCGGAGCACCGGACATCTCTGCCAAAACGGCTTCAAAGATTCTGTGACATCTCAGATCTGCGCCTGAGGCTCTTTGAGTCTCCATCTGTGTCCCCCCCAGATGTTTCTCACTGATGGTGACTTCCGCAAGCTCAACAAAGCTGGCTTCTCAAAGCAGCCAGGCTCCCACATGCCCTCTGCACGTGCCTTTGTCCCAGCCCCATGCCTTCCATGGCTTGCAGCCCACAAGCCAGGGGTTGCCAGCTGTGGGCTGGCCCTTCCTTCAGAAGGGCATTAGTGGAGGAACCTACGGGAGATTTTATGTAGAGACAAGTGGTTTGAGTTTGAGAGGAGGGCACAGGGGAGCTAATTAGAAAGCCTAATTGTGCTAAATAGATGTTTGTTTTATCTTTTTCAGAGAACTGAATCTTAGAAAAACAGAAAAAAGTACAAGTGTTACTCAGTCATGTCAGACTTTTTGTGACCCCAGGGACTGTAGCCCACCAGGCTCCTCTGTCCATCGGGATTTTCCAGGCAAAAATACTGGAGTGGCTTTCCATGCCCTCTCCAGGGGATCTTCTAGACCCAGAGACTGAACCCGGGTCTTCTGCATTGCAGGCAGATTCTTTACCACCTGCGCCACCTTCTCCCCTTCAGCTACAATTTGTTTCCAGGTTAAAAAAAAAAAACAAAACTCTCCACAAATTTGGTCAAAAGAATCAAGGAGAAATGCACTGAAGCTTTGTCCAAATCTGGGGACCAGAAAATATGGGAGAGGAGCGCCTTGTGACTCTGGGGACTGTGGGTTTGGTCTCAATGCTGAGCAGATGGAGGGGAAGCAAGCACAGGGATGCATGGAGAATGGGACGCTGACATCCATCGCAGCGTTGTGAGTTGTTGCCGGAGTTTGGAAAGGTAAAAACATGATTCCCATCCCCATCTTTATCCAACCTCCTGTTGCTATTTGCCAGCTCAGCTTCATCTGGAAGAAGCCCAGGGATGGTTTCTAGATGTGTTTGGAGTGGCCTGGAGTTCGTTTTCAGAAATGGAGACTGTGTCGTTGAATTAAATGGTGCATGGAGCATGGCCAGCCGCCGGTGCACCTGCCTAAACCCACATGCAAACACATGCACACACATGGACACCCTCCTCACCCAGCCTTCTCCCCAGCCTCCCCAGATGGCCCTTCAGTTTCCTCAGAACTTGGCAAGCTCTTCTCTTCCAGAACTTCTAAGCTCAGCTCCACATCAGAATTACTCATGCAAATGAAAATCTCCTTGGGTCTTTAAGAGAAAATTCACAGGCCCCCTCACATTGACTGCAGAGAATGACAGAACTAAGTGGATTAGAGCCAGAGACACTATAGAACATCTCACAGGCCATAGTGAGAATTCAGTGCCTGTCGCTTGACCCAGAACATCGTGAGAGCTCAGGAAATTTTGTTGAGACCCATGATGGAAGGAAAGGAAATGCTTGAGGCTGTTACTTCCAGCCAACGCATCTTCCCCAGAACAAATCTGAGACTTTAAGGTGTTAGAGGTTGTTATGACATACCTTTTGGGGGTCAGACAAGCAACTCAGAACTGTCGGAATGGGTTGAAGGGATCATTTTATTCAGTGACTAATTCAACTCCTATTCAGTGGTTATATTACTAATTTTATGTTGTTTAGTCATTAAGTTGTGTCTAACTCTTTGTGACCCCATTAACTGCAGCACGCCAGGCTTCTTTATCTTCAGTATCTTCTGGAGTTTGCTCAGACTCATGTCCATTGAGTCAGTGATGCTATCTCATCCTCTGCTGCCCTCTTCTCCTCTTGCCCTCAATCTTTCTAAACCTGTATAGTTCTAGACTCCAGATTGGAAAATATCTGAGAAATCCACTTTCCCTACTTATCCTAATGGATGGCCAGTTGGCATCTTAAATACTCTAGCAATGGGCCTCCACCATTGATGCAATGATGAGTCAGAAAGCACAGTCTGGTACTGGGCTGAAATCTGCCTTCCTGAAGTGTCCACCCCCCACTGACCCACTTCTGTCCTTCAATTCTGCTGCTCCCCTTCCCCAGGGGGCCTCTAAGTTCTGTGAAAACAGCTCTGCTGGCTGTCCCCATCTGCCTACCAAACCCCAAGTCTTTTCTGGAAAAGAAAAGAAAATCCTCCCATGTAGTTGTGGTTCAGATTAACTCGCAGGATGTCTGTGCTTCTGGTGTTTCTATCTCGCAGAAGCAGCCCAGTTGTCCCCAAATCCTGAGTCCATGGGCTTCAGAGTCATATCCCCCACAGCACATGGGAAGCCAGGGTCACCAGATTTGTGCCATCTCCCTCTTGTCCGGGCCTCTCAAGGCCATGTGTAGATGAGAAATTTTTTCATTTCAAAAAAAGAAGAAAGAAAGAATCTAAATGGCGTCCAGACAACCAGATTCCCCTGCGCGAGCAAGCTGTAACCTTAGGGAAGCCCCTCTCTGGGGTTGTTTCCCCATTTGTGTAATGGATCGAGAGATCCTGCAGAGGAACTTTCTGGAAGTAAAGTTAAGACAAAAGGGATGTGATATCTGAGTAGAGGCACCTGATGCTGCTAGGCCCAGAGTCACCATGGCAACCAGTTTCTCCATCTCTGAAGTTCTCCTTCACCAGAAGGGACTTGTAGCTGTGCCTTCTGCCTAGAGGGGTTGTCCCCTGCTTTTCACAAGGCTGGTCCCTCATGTCCTTCAGGCCTCATCTTAATACATCATCTTTTGAAGGCCTATCCTGGCCACCCCCAAACAAACGGGTCCCCTACACGCTGTTTCTTTCCTTCGGCACTGAGATTATGGTCACCATCAGAGGTTATTTTATTTCATGGTTATTTGTTTGTAATATCTGTCTCCTAGTAAATGTCAGCCCTATGAGGGCAGGAACCCTGGCTTGTTTACTGCTGTATCCCTATTCCCTAGCACAGTGTCTGGTACATACATGGGCTCAATACATGTTGAATGAATGGCCAAGTGAATGAATCAACAAATAAGTGCCTGGGCCTGGTTGGTAGTACCCTATGGACCAGGCCCCTCCCGTGAGCCACTCCCTTTTCTTCCCTCTTCATCTGCCTCCTTTCTCCCCTTCCCTCCTTCCTCCCAGTCCAGCCTTTTCTTTGCCCTCATCTGTCACTTTAATTCCAGCTGCCAAGTGTTTTGGTCCTATCCTTCTCCTCTCCATCTGTCCGCTTCACATGTATCCTCAAGGCCAAGGCATGCACTGCTGCCACCACCTCCATGAAGCTCACCAGGATACATGTACGGCCCTCTTTCAAACATCTAAACGTTGTATTGATGTGGTGCCCTGCCATTCACCATGGACTTCCCTGAATGGCTTCTGGTCACAGCCCCTGGAGGAAGCAGAGTCAGTCAGTTAGTCAGTTCAGTTGCTCAGTCGTGTCTGACTCTTTGCAACCTCATGAATCACAGCATGCCAGGCCTCCCTGTCCATCACCAACTCCCGGAGTTCACTCAAACTCATGTCCATAGAGTCGGTGATGCCATCCAGCCATCTCATTCTCTGTCGTCCCCTTCTCCTCCTGCCCCCAATCCCTCCCAGCATCAGAGTCTTTTCCAGTGAGTCAGCTCTTCACATGAATTGGCCAAAGTATTGGAGTTTCAGCCTCAGCATCAGTCCCTCGAATGAACATCCAGGACTGATCTCCTTTAGAATGGACTGGTTGGATCTCCTTGCAGTCCAAGGGACTCTCAAGAGTCTTCTCCAGCACCACAGTTCAAAAGCATCAATTCTTCGGCAATCAGCTTTCTTCACAGTCCAACTCTTACATCCATACATGACCACTGGAAAAACCATAGCCTTGACTAGACGGACCTTGGTTGGCAACGTTAATGTCTCTGCTTTTTAATATGCTATCTAGGTTGGTCATAACTTTCCTTCCAAGAAGTAAGCGTCTTTTAATTTCATGGCTACAATCAGCATCTGCAGTGACTTTGGAGCCCCCAAAATAAAGTCTGATACTGTTTCTTCTGTTTCCCCATCTATTTCCCATGAAGTGATGGGACCAGATGCCATGATCTTTGTTTTCTGAATGTTGAGCTTCAAGCCAACTTTTTCACTCTCCTTTCACTTTTATCAAGAGGCTTTTTAGTTCCTCTTCACTTTCTGCCATCGGAGAAGGCAATGGCAAGCCACTCCAGTACTCTTGCCTAGAAAATCCCATGGATGGAGGAGCCTGGTAGGCTGCAGTCCGTGGGGTCGCTAAGGGTCGGACATGACTGAGCGACTTCACTTTCACTTTTCACTTTCACACATTGGAGAAGGAAATAGCAACCCACTCCAGTGTTCTTGCCTGGAGAATCCCAAGGACGGGGGAGCCTGGTGGGCTTCCGTCTATGGGGTCACACAGAGTCGGACACAACTGAAGTGACTTAGCAGCAGCAGCAGCAGCACTTTCTGCCATGCATAAAAACAAATCACAAAACACCCTCCACCTGGCGTAAAGTGTTACTAGACCCATTTTCCTGACAAGGTAACTCTAGATTAAAGTCTCTGTTACTCTGTCCAAATACTAATACACAACCGAGAAAGTGAGTGGGGGTGGGTCTGTCTCTGACTTTAAGTCCCCTGGCCTCCCTTGCGCTCTACGAATTCCAGCCTTGAAGGTTCACTATTTTGACTTTTATTATGAAAATTTCAAACATAAACTGAGAAGAAGAATACAACGAATATCTATATGCCCACCCTGTGGCCTGGTATTTTGGGCCTTCTTATCCATTGTTCTGTCTCTAGGGTGAATTTGCATGCTTATTTCTTAGACCTCAAATTCAAAGCACCAAGCTAATACCCTCCTTTGTCCATGACCTGTTACCACCATTGATCCCGGCTGCCTGGAGTTTACATACTTATTTTCTCAATTCCCTTTCATCCTCATTGCCCATTCCTGTCCCCCACTCACTGACCCACACACACAAACACACACAGCACATACAAGAGGAAGCATTCCATTGGTTTAATGTACCCATTTCTTAAAAATTAAATATGCCTGATTGTTTTGTGCATGTTTATTGTAATAAATAGATAATATAAAGTTTACCATTTTAACCATTTTTAAATGTACAGTTTAAAAAATGTACATTAAATACAATTGAAATGTACAATTTTTAAGCACAATTAAAAATGTACATTAAGTGCATTCATGATGTTGTATAACCATCCCTACTATCAATCTCCAATACTTTTCCATCACCCCAAGGAAACTCTGTCCTCATGAGCAATAACCCCCATTCTCCCCTCCCCCTGTCCTGGTAACCACTAACCTTTCTGTCTCTATGAATTTGCCTATTCTAGATAGCTCACGTAAGTGGAATCATACAATATTTGCCCTTTTGTGTCTGGTTTACTTCATTTAGTGTAGTACTTTCAGGGTTCATCTATATTATAGCATGTATCAGAACCTCATTCCTTTTTTATTACTGAATAATATTCCACTGTATGTATAAATCATCTTTTATTTATCCATTTATTTATTGACAGATACTTGCCTTTTTTTCACCTTTTGGCTATTGTAAATATTGCTGCTATGAACATTGGTGTACAAGTATCTGCTGCAGTTTCTGTTTTCAATTATTTTGGGTATGTATCTAGGAATTGAATTGCTGGTCATATTGGAATTCAGTGTTTAAGTTTTTTAGGAATTGCCAACAGTTTTCCACAGCAGCTGGGCCATTTTACATTCCCACCAGCAATGCACAAGGGTTCAGATTTCTTCACGTCTTTGTCAACACTTGTTATTTTCCTGGTTTGGTTTGGTTTTGGTTTTTAAAAAGTAGCCATCCTAGTAAGTGTGAAGTGGTACCTCACTGTGGTTTCAATTTACATTTATCTGATGACTAATGATGCTGAATATGCTTTCAAGTGCTTATCAACCATTTGTATATCATCTCGGAGAAATGTCTATTTGGGCCCTTTGACTGGTTTTCAGGTTGATTATGTTTTTACTGGTGAGTTTTAGGAGTTCTTCATATATTCTGGATATTAGTCCCTTATCAGATAAATGATTTGCAAATATTCTCTCCACTCTGTGGGCTTCCTTTTCACTCTCTTGATAGTGTATTTTGATCTATAGAAGTTTTTAATTTTGATGAAGTCCAATTTATCTTCTTTTGTATGTGCAAGGCCTATGCTTTTGGTGTTACATTTTAAAAATAATTGCCATGAAGATTTTTCCTCAATGTATTCTTCTAAGAGTTTCATAGTTTTAGCTCTTAAATTTAGGTCTTTGATCCATTTTGAGTTAATTTTTGTACACAGTATGAGGTATGGGGCCAACTTCATTCTGTTGCATGTGGCTATCCAGTTTTTCCAGTACCATTTGTTGAGAAGACTGTCCTACTGAATGGTCTTGGCATCTTGGAAAATCAGTTAACCATAGGCACAAGGGTTTATTTCTGGGATCTCTTTTCTGTTCCTTTGGCTCCTGTGTCTATCTTTTATGCCAGTCTCACAACTGTTTTTGATTATTATGGCTTTGTAGTATGTTCTGAAATCAAGAAGTGTGAGACTTCCAGCTTTGTTCTTCTTTTTCATGGTTGTTTTTGGCTATTTGGGATCCTTTGAAGTTCCATATGAATTTGAGGATGGGCTTTTCTATTTCTATATCAAAACATACTGCTGCAGTTTTTATAGTAATTGCATTGAATCTGCATGGGTGCTGTGTCACTGCTGTATCTTTTTTCCACTCTGCTTTTAAGATCCATCCATGTTGCTATATGATCATTGGGTCTGCCTCTGTCATATCTTAACTTCTGCTGCTCACTCATGGTTACCCATCCTCTGCCTTGAGGGACGTATGGTTCCTCCTGGTTTCCCAGGAGCACAACAAAGCTAATTCATAAGAATCTCCATGATATCTCCATGTGACATAGCTGTGCACTTATCCGTGTGATATAATCGCGATTTGCTAACACTTATAGACCCTTTCCTAAAGGCCAGGTGCTGTGTGAGCACTTTGTATGATTCTCTCATTCTATTAGTATAGTAACAACTCTATGGAAAATGTATTAGTATTATTGCCATTTTACGTATGAGGGAATGAAGGCTCAGAGAAAGCTCAGTTAGGAAACATCAGGGCCAGAATCTGAACACATGCCAGTCTGGCTCTGACACCTGTGAGCTGCATCCCTGTGCTCCAAAGCCAGGCCCCCTGGGGGACATCAGGGTCTGGCTTAAGTCCCTCCAGCTTCCCTGCATGCTGACTGTGTGCCAACTGCCCAGTGAACACCTGGGCCTCGGGAACCTGGGACCCAGAGAGGGGAAGGCAGCAGCCCAAGCTCACCAACAGCAGCTGAAGGAGCAGAGTGAGGCCCGGAACCCAGGCGGTGTGAGCCCTGCCCATCAGGGTGCTGCAGGCCAGCGGTCAGGAGAGGGGTCACAGTGCACACATCTTCAGCGAAAGGCCCTTCTGGCAGCCCATAAATCCGGCTGGACCCTGCTTATCCTGTTTACTGGATTAGCGGGCTGGGCGTCTCCCTATAAATCATCCAGGGTGATTTACGGGGAGGCCCTGGAAGGTCTGAAGGCCTCCCCGGGGAGGGGCAGATAAATGCCGCCTGCCCGCTCAGCCCGCCCCCTCCACCTTCCCAGGGAGGGCTGGTAACGGGGGCCTCTAGCTCTACCACCCCCACCCAGTGAGTCACTCCACGTTCCTCTTCAAATCTGCTCCTCTTCTTGCAGGCTTCTGGCCCAGTTTAAAAGTTCCAAAGACAAAGCTTCTGGTGCTTTTAGGGCCCGTCTCCATCAAATAGTGCAAAGTAAGGATGATGAAATACGATAGGCAAGCTGCAAAACAACAAAGAAGCCAAACTGTGAGAAAACTGAGATTGCCAGCTATATTAGGTAAAATGCAGTGCTAACTTAGACCATGTGCCAGGCACCTCTGCACCTTCATTCAACATGAATCATCATGTCACATCACAATAGGCCTGTAAGATGGGTACTGTGATTATCCCCATATCCCCACAGACAAAACCACTGAAGCCTGAGAGGTGAGCTGACTTAACCAGGGACAAGGTCACAAAACGTAAAGGTGTGATTCAAACCAGCAGTCTGACACTGGAGTTGGGAGTTTAGCTCTTCCCTCTGCTCACTCAGGGCGCAGGATGTGTGTTGGGGGGTGGGGGCATTGACTAAGGCAGTAAGCAGTGCAGCATTTAAGAGATGGACTTTGCAGTTGGAAAGGCCAGGTTTAGGTCCTAACTCTGCCACTTACTAGCTTGTGACATGGATGAGTCATTTTAATTCTCTTGGCTTCAGTTTCCCCTTATCTGTAAAATGGGCTGATAATAGCAAGTCCCTTCTAGGAGAGCAGACCCCCTTCTGTTTTGAGTAATAAATATATTAAAAATATGCTTTGCACAATGCCAAACATGTAGTTAAGCATTCAGTAAGTGTTAGCCTACAGATGAATCAATTTTTACCCTGAACCAATGGTAGAGACTTGGATTTACACAAGGAACTCCAAAGAGGATGGAGCATTAGAGTGCAGAATAAAGATCCAAACTAGAAAGGGTGGTAAATTCTAATAGGAAGGACCAGAAACTTCATAGAGAAGGAGGCTGAGACTTGAGCTGTGAAACTAACCAAGGTTTCCTAAAACTATGAAAGGGAGGAATCACTGAGAGAACTTCCTTAGCAAAAGTGTGTGGTGAGTGACGGAGGACACACTCTCAACGACCATCCCATACATGAATGGTTTGCACTTGTCTCTCCGTATCAGTAGAGATAGCCTCTAGTTCTTCATGAAGTCTCCCCCATGCCTCTCCATGACTGATTTGGTATATAGATAACAGATCCCCAGTACATACTGTATTGATGGATGGGTGGATAGATGGTGGATACATTGATGGATGAATGGGAGAGGTGAATGAATGGATAGATGGAAGTAGAGATAAACAGAATGACTAGACAAGTGAATAGGTGGGTGAGTGAGTGGATGGATGGATGGATGAGAGTATGGTTGAAGGTCAGGGACATGAATGATGGCTGCCTAGTAAGTTTCTACCTCTGGGCCTTTCCTTTGGGGTTCTCTCTGCCTGGATTATTCTCCACGATATTCTCTTGGTTTAGCCCTCTCATTTCATTTAAGGATCTGGCAAACGTCACTTCCTCAGGGAAGCCTTCCCTGACTACCCAATCTAAAATAGAACCTTCTCTGACTATGTGCCCTCCTATATTTTTTAACAGTATTTATCACTCCCTAGCATAGTAGATCAGAGAAGGCAATGGCAAGCCACTCCAGGACTCTTGCCTAGAAAATCCCATGGATGGAGGAGCCTGGTAGGCTGCGGTCCGTGGGGTCGCTAAGGGTCGGACACGACTGACCGACTTCACTTTCACTTTTCACTTTCACACATTGGAGAAGGAAATGGCAACCCACTCCAGTGTTCTTGCCTGGAGAATCCCAAGGACGGGGGAGCCTGGTGGGCTTCCGTCTATGGGGTCACACAGAGTCGGACACGACTGAAGTGACTTAGCAGCAGCAGCAGCAGCATAGTAGATACTTACTTGCTCATTTGTTCTCTCCCATCAAATGTAAGTTTAGTGGGAGCAGCTACTGTCTCTGTTTTGCTCACTTCTCTATTGTCAGCACCTAGTACAAGGCCTGGCACACAGTAGGCCCTCTATATACATTGTTGAATGAGTTGACCAGTGTAATAAGCGGCTAGGAGCAAGTGTGGGGTTCAATCCTGGAAATTTCTGAAACCTCTTTGCATCATTGAAAAAGTCCTCCACCAATGATAATGTTGCTATTTTCTCTCATTTGTTTTCTCACAATTTACACGTCAGAAAGGACTTTCTCCCACATATCTCATTTGCTTGCCTTTGAAATAGGCAGGAAATACAGGTTTGGTGGTTTTTTGTTTTTTTTTTTTTACAACGGAAAGATCTTTGCAAATCACAAAGTGGTGTCAATTTTCCAATCAAAGGGTAAGAAAAATAAAGCGAAATTCTTCCGTGAGCCTCTTATTCTCCTCCCTGCTCTGAGATATTCACTGTTGAGAGTTTGGGGCAGCAAGAGTGGTGACTTGAAGGACTTCCCTGGTGGTCCAGTGGTTAAGACCCTGTGTTCCCAGTGCAGGGGGCATGAGTTTGATTGCTGGTCAGAGAACTAAGAACAGCATGCCACATGGTGCAGCCAAAAAAAAAAAAAAAAAAGAGCTAAGACTTGAACTCTGAGTCTATATCCCTCTGACTCTGGAGCCCATGCTCCCACCCTGTACTTCTCACACCCCTTTGGTAGGTCCCTTCTCCTCAGGCCCAGCCCTGTCTTGCCCCAAGCGTTTCTACCTGAGGGGAAGGCTTGGCCCAAAAGGGCTGCCACTGCCCTGCACCTCTCTTCAAGATCTCCCTGCTTCTTCATGTGCTACCTTTCAACCATGACTCCCTCAGCCACCCACCCTGCCCTTTCTCTCTCCTTCTCTGTAAACTCTGAGGTCCACAAACATTCTACAGTTTTCTTCATTCTCCAAAGAAACCCTCCCCCCCCAGTTCTTTATCTCCATCAAGCTACCACTTCCTCTTTCTCCTTTTTTTCACTATCAGATTTCTTGAGGCAAAAGGATTCTATGTGTCCTTTCTAGCCAGTGCCCCCACGAATGACTTGGTCTTTGGACGGATCTGGATTTCAGCCCTCACTCTGCCACTGGGTTATGGTGTAACCTTGAGCAAATCACAGAACTTCTCTGAGCAGTCGTTAACTGCTGTCTCCCCAACCCGAGGACAGTGCTGGCACCTGTGGGCCTCTCATTAGCTGTCTGGTGGGTGAGCAGTGAACGAGTGTACTTCATCCACAAGGAGCCTTGCCTCCACATCACCCTTCGCAGCTCAGGCCCTCACTTCCTATGATGGTCGTGCTGTGCGGTGCTTAGTCTCTCGGTCGTGTCTGACTCTGTGCGACCCCGCGGACTGTAGCCCGCCAGCTTCCTCTGTCCATGGGATTCTCCAGGCAAGAATACTGGAGTGGGTTGCCATGCCCTCCTCCGGGGAATCTTCCCAACCCAGGGATAGAACCCAGGTCTCCTGCATTGCAGGCGGATTCTTTACCACTGAGCTACCAGGGAAGCCCACCTGTGATGGTTAATTTTTTTTAATTGGGGGAAAATATACATAACATAAAAATTTTACCATTAAAAAAAAAATGTTTACCATTTTAACCATGCAGTACCACTAAGTACTTTCACATTTTTGTGCAACCATCACCACCATCCATCTCCAGGACTTTTTCATTAACCCAAACTGAAATTGTACACCTAAGAAAGAAGAACTCCCCATTTCTCCCTCTCCTCAGCCTCTGGTAACCACACATTCAGCCTTCTGTCTCTGTGAATTTGACTACTCCGGGTGCCTCATACAAGTGGAATCATATAATTTTTGTTAATATAATCATCCTTTCTGATGGTTAATTTTGTGTGTCAATATTGCCAGTCTATGGTGCCCAGTTGTTTGGTGAAACACCAGACTAGATGTTATGAATGATATTTAAATCAGAGACTTTGAGTAAATCAGATTACTCTCCATAATGTAGATGGGTCTCATCTAAGGACATATATATATATATATATATATATATATATATATATATATGCTGCTGCTGCTGCTGCTAAGTCGCTTCAGTCGTGTCCGACTCTGTGCGACCCCATAGATGGCAGCCCACCAGGCTCCCCCGTCCCTGGGATTCTCCAGGCAAGAACACTGGAGTGGGTTGCCATTTCCTTCTCCATATATATATATATTCTATTGGTTCTGTTTCTCCAGAGAATCCTGACTAATACACCAGGCCCTGCCCCCTTACATAGGCCTTATCCCCCTCTCCTTTCAGCCCAGACATCACCTCCTCCAGGAAGCCATTTGGAGCATTGTCCTGTGGGATGCTTGCCACATATGGCCTCATAGAGGGAGCTTAATCCTTGTGAGCAGGGACCCTTTCTGCGCCTTGATTCAAACAATCATTCAACTCTGCCCTCTCTCAGCGGCACTGGGATGGCTGGGCTTTGTGGGTGTAACAGGGTTTTTGTGAAATTCGGTCAATTTGTTCAATGGCCCCAGGGAGCCTTGTAAGGAAATTCACCCCCATCTTAGGCAGAACTCTCTCTGAACACTAGAATTTGACTTGAGGCAGAACCCCAGCTAGGGAGTGAAGCCCCATGCCGTTCTCCCCACACCTGCTGGGACTACCCTGCTCTCAGGCAAGCACCAGAAAAAGCCTCGGGGAGCGCCTGCATGCAGGAGGCCCTTGCCCTCCCAGACGTGGGCTGGCAGCTAGATGGAGGCACAGCGCCTGCCCTTCCATTTCTCCACCTTGCCCCCAGGGAACCTCGACTTCTCCAGGTGGAAGGTGCCAGGATACATCCCCAACAGGCCTGGGATCTGACAGCAGGGCTGCTCTCCTGCTTTTTGAGACCTGACAGAGGCCTTGACAAGGAGGAGGAAGGGCTGCCTCTGGGGATGCAGCCTCCGGGCCCCCGGAGGCCAGACCGGGCCATGATTGGGAGCACGGTTTGGAGCAGAAGGTCTGCTCTTGAATCCCAGCTCCACCACTTACCAGCTGTGTCACCTGGGGAAAGCCACCTCACATCTCAGACTGTTTTCCCACCTCTGAAACAAGAAAATAATGCTTATCTCAGAAAGTACTCACAGTACCAAATGAGGTCACACACAGAGCACCTGGCACCTAGTAATCACTCCATAAACGACAGATATTACTGTTGATGGTTTTTTTCTTTTTTACTATCTGTGTGACTTTAGGCAACTGGCTTAGCCTCTCTGTGCCCCATTTCCCGACCTCTAAAAACTAGGATTAAAATAACAATAAATGTTCTACAAGGTGGCCATGGAGGTAATAATCCCTCAATACAAAACAACTATTATTAGTCATTGATATTTATTGGTTTTTAAAATTATTTGGGCTGACCAACCAGGGTAACCCCTTGATCCCTCCAGCACTGAGGAATCTGAGGCTCTGGGTGGAAGAAAAGCCTCGCTTGAAGCCCCTTCCCCACCCCCACCCTCAGGCCCCTTTGAAGTCCCCAGGGGCCCTGGGGCCGTGATAAATGTCCCAGCCCTATAGGTTATGACTTGCTGCCAGATTTGACATTAACCATCATGCCCTGGCTGGGTGTTTGAAGAAAGTGGCTAAATGCTGCTAGGGCTGATGTGGGAGATAGCAGCTCAGGCTGGTCTTTGAAAGCCCCCTGGCCGCCCTGGCGAGAGGGAGCGAGGAGGCCGGCTCCGCTCCAGCTGTTTAGTCTACCAATCACTGTGGTGACATGGAGTCTGTGCTGGCGTGGGGAGGGCTGCTGCAGGCACTGGGCGGGGAGGGGCTGCCTGCGGCCACTGAGGCTTTCCTTGGCTGGCTTTCTTTTGGTGGGGGTGGATGCATGTGCCCTTTTCACACCTCTCCAGTAAGAGCGGAGACGTTGGAGAGGAGAAAGAGTGCTGGACTAGAAGCCCAGGGGCTGGGCTCGGCCGCTGTCTTGCTTCCCCTCTTTCTTCCGTAAGAAAGCGAAGCACGTGTAGTGAGAGGTTCACATCCCAGGCTTTAGGGCCAGCCAGTCCCCTGGCTCTGCCTCTTCTTCCAGTGAGCTTTGACTTCCTTGGGCCTGGGCCTCAGTTTCCTCATCTGTAAAATGGGGATGAATAACAGCAGCTCTCTCGAGGGTCCAGCATGGATTGAATAAGCCAATGTGTGTAACGCATCTTGAACAGAACCAAGCACCCAGTAGAGTCTCAGCAGACAGAAGCTGACCACCAATATTGGTTGGGGACACCAAAATAAAGAGCCAAGTTTCCTTTTCTGCCCCTACTGTGTCCCCAGAAACTTTGCCCCAGTTACCAGTTCACACCACCCTTCCCCACTGGTTCATTCCTTCAGATAACTTTCATCTGAGGTAGAGAAGCACCCTAATTAGAAATAATAGCTACCAGGGCACTCGCTACATGCCAGGCACTGTGTAGAGTACTTTGCACGCCACAGCTGGCCTGGGAGAAAAGCATTCAGTGAGATAACAAAGAACACTGCCTGGCACTTAGAAAGTTCTTAATAAACAGTAGCTTCTGTGACTTTTGAGCACCTACTCTGTGCCAGCCCGTGCCAGGAGCTGGAGGCCCAAAACTTGGTGGAGAGGGGCTCTGCCTTCAAAGCGCCACTGGGACAAGCCAGGTTAGGTCAGGCAGCAATAATCAATGTCCCTGTACTTAGGGCAATAAAGATTTAGTTTGCACTCACGCTGCATGTCCAGGGCTGGGGGGCAGGAGTTTCTGTTCACCTAGTCAGTCAGGGACAACTGGCGGACCCTCCACCTTGACGTGCATTTGCAGGGTCACCAGCAAATCATACACTCACTTGGAAAGTTTGTGTCGCCCAGCATTTTTTAAAATTAATATTTATTTATTTATGTATTTTGGGCTGCACCGAATCTTCATTGCTGCCCTCAGACTTTCTCTAGTTGTGGTGAGCGGATGCTGCTTTCTAGTTGCAATGCGCAGGCTTCTCACTGCGGTGGCTTCTCTTGTTACAGAGCACAGGCTGTAGTGTGTGTGGGCTTCAGCAGCTGTGGCGCACAGACTTCGTTGCTCCAGGGAATGTAGAATCTTCCCAGACCAGGGATCTAATCATGTCCCCTTCATTGGCAGGCAGATTCTTAACCACTGGACTACCAGGGAAGTCCCACCAGCATTTCACTGGCTACAGTAAATCACATGGTTCTGTCCAACCTCAGAAGTGCCCGGAGGGAGAAGAAAAATGACTGCCCACAAGCCCACAGCCCAGGAGCAGAGACAGATATGTGAACAGCTCTCCTGCTGGAGTTATGTTCTCACCAAGTGTTGTGGGAGCACAGCACAGGGGAGAAGTGACTTTGTCGAGAGGTCTGTGGATACTGCACAGCAGAGGTGACCTGAGAGCCTCGGCCAGGCATTTAGAGCAGTGAATGGTTCTTATTGATACACTGGGGTCTAGGACACATGGTTGACTTTCAAGGATCCTGGAGCCCCTAAAACTGCCAAATCTTGGCTGTAGGTGAGTTTGTCCATTTTTCTGAGAAGAAATTCTTGATTTGCATCATCTCAGACTTAGCTCACCAGATTCTATGCTCTTCTCCTGAGATTAGCCTGTCAGTGTGACAGTCTAAAGTGTGACCTTCAAACCACCTGCCACAGAGAACATGCTGCTGCTGCTGCTGCTGCTAAGTCGCTTCAGTCGTGTCCGACTCTGTGCGACCCCATAGAGCCCAGCAGGCTCCCCCGTCCCTGGGATTCTCCAGGCAATAACACTGGAGTGGGGTGCCATTGCCTTCTCCAGCCACAGAGAACATGAGTGGTTG
Organism: Moschus berezovskii; assembly: GCF_049115385.1. Classification (NCBI taxonomy): domain Eukaryota; kingdom Metazoa; phylum Chordata; class Mammalia; order Artiodactyla; family Moschidae; genus Moschus; species Moschus berezovskii. The sequence continues at coordinate 45,536,950 of NC_142467.1, read as the reverse complement.
TCAAAAATGCACCCTGCCTTGACCAACTGAATCAGAAGCCCCGGGGGTGAGGCCCGGCAATCTGCATTTTAAGAAGTTCTTCAGGTTACCCTGAGGCCACCTGCCAGAGACAGCTCTCCCCAGCCCAGTCAGGCTGTGAATGAGGCCTGATGAGGGCTGCATGGTTAACAAGATCCCTCTGTAGTGGAGGGGCTTCCCCAGTGGCTCAGCAGTAAAGTATCTGCCTGCAATGCAGGAGACGCTGGAAACTTGGGTTCGATCCCTGGATCAGAAAGATCCCCTGGAGGAGGAAATGGCAACCCACTCCAGTACTCTTGCTGGAGAATCCCGTGGACAGAGGAGCCTGGTTGGCTACAGTCCATGGAGTCGCAGAGTGGGACATGACTGAGCCACTGAACACACACATACAGACTCTGTGGTGGAGGGCACTTTACAGTTTCCAGAGCCGCTTACCTGACCTGATTCAATCCTCACAGAGACAGGGTGGAGCGGAAGGGGCCAGGTTCCCCTTCTCCCAGCACATAGGAGTTGTTCAGTGTGTGTCACTGGGCAAAGGACAAAATGGCCTAAATACACACACTCTGGAATCAGATGGCCTTTAGGTTCACATCCTACTCTTGATGGTTACTGGCTGGGTGATCTTGAATGCCCTTAGGACCCCAGCCTCCTCATGTGTCCTTGGGAACGACAGTCTCCCTCACCTGGCCCACGGGACCGTGTTGGCACCCAGCACACATTCTCTAAAGGGTGGCCAGAGGATAATGACTATTTTAATACTTGTGTTGGGTCTCCTGAACCTTCCAGAGGTGAGCAGAGGGAGAACCAGACAGGGTTCTACTCTGAGTGTAGAGGCAGGATGCAAGTGCAGGCAAAGTAGTGCTGGGAAGAACCTGACAAGTGTGTTCAATATATAGAGTCCCCAGCCTCTCCCAGTGGTTCTGACGCTGCAGGTCTGAATCAGGCCGGGAACTGCATTTTAAACTGTTCCTGGGGATTCCAGTCCTCCGGGAGGTCCTTGGACCCCTGAACCCATGTGGTTGGATGTGCAGGTTTGAAATGTCTGACAGGCAATGGGGGTCCTGGCCACACAGGACCTGTCCCCAACAGTGACACTGCCCCAAGGTGAGCCGTTTCCTGCCCACCCGTCTCCACCACGTCCTGGGCTACCTCCCTGCTTTGTGGCCTGAGGCGAGGAGAAAGGGCAGCTGTATTTTGGGTGGGCGGTGGGGGGAGGCGTTGGAGAGAGAACTGACTAGGAGTCAGGAAACCTGCCCCAGAGACGCTTCTGTTCCCTCTGTGACTTTCAGGCTCTGGTTTCCCATCTGTATGTGAGGCTCCTCCCCTGATTCGAGATCAGTGGGGCACTCACCATGCAACTAATAAGACTTACCCAGGACACCCCCTCCACCACCCAGGGCCCCTGCGGAAGCCATGCACCTAATTTTGCCTTCTCTTCTCTAAATAAGGCCCCATGAAATCCACAAGGGGCCCTAACCCAGACAGGGCTGTGAAAGCGCCCACTGCATGCGTGGGCTCTCACCCAGGAAACACGCCACCTGATTCAGGGGCAAGGCGAGGCCTCCTAAGCGGCTCCAGGAGCACCCCTCCTCTGCTTGCTTGGGTTTCTCCACTTTGCTCCCAGCCAGAGGCCAGCCTGGGGGTTTATCAGCCAGGAGTGGCAGAGCCTACTAATCAGAGGCTGCTCCCGGCCCAGAGGATTAACTCTGCAGACCCCAGGCTGGCCGGGTCAGACGCCCTGGCTACCAGCTTTGCCCCAGGGTTCTCAGCTTCAGATTGCTCGTAGCGGGAGGGCGGGGTGGGGGGTTGCTATTGATTTCAGTGGAACCAGCAGCAGCCAGAGAGAGTACCGCTAAATAGAGCACCTCATTTTCCTGCTGGAGACCTTCCTCAACTGCAGAATAAACCCCAAACTGCACCCCGTCCATATGGCCCGGCCCACCTCTCTGAACTCAGCCCCTGGCCCATGCCTGCCTTATTTTCCTACCAGACAATCCCCATCCTTACCCCCGCCTCCCCGTGCGCTCACCCTGGGACTGAGGCACTGGCTCTTCCTGGGCCTGGAACCCCCTTCCAAGATCTTCAAAAGACACCTCTTCCAGGTCTCTTCTCAAAAGTCATACCCCGAGTGGCCCTCCCATCCCACTGTCACCCCAGCACATCTCTGTTTTATTTTTTAATCAGAGGTGGAAATCTATATCATATGCTTAATTATCTGCTGCCTCTGCCATGAGAAAGGGAGCCAAGTGTCAGTCTGCAGTGCCTAGGACAGTGCCTGGCACCTGGAGGGGGCTCAGGAGCAATTTGCAGGCTGAAGGGTTGAGGCTAGGAACCTGTATACCACAGCCCTGACTCTGGGCAGGAGGTGGCCAGGGAGATGGAGGGCAACTAAGTCAGGGATCCCTGCTCTCAGGAGCCCATGAGGCAAAGCAGACTGGATGGGTGTATTTGGAAAGGCAAGCAACGGCTGTTGGTTTCACTGCAGACTCTAGGGATCAGCAAGGAGGCAGAAGTGCCACATTGGCCATGTGTCAGGATGTGGCAGGGGGCTGGGAGGCTGGGTGCTTGTTACAAGATGGCACCTGGACCACCTTTCCATGGCCGGTAGGAGCAGAGGCACTCTTGGGCCTCAGTGGTCAGGAAAGCCTTTCCAGGGGTGCTGAGTTGTGAACAGGGTGTACAGATACACCTGGACAGGCAGGTGAGGCAGGCGTGGGAATCCCAGGGAAGGCTGAGCACTGCCCCTTGCCCTCAAGTGCAAGACCCCAAGGTGGGATGTGCTAAGACCCAGGCAGGCCCTGTACAGGGGAGGGTGGGCCTGCTTCAGCCCCCCTGGTACTTCCTCCAGCCCCTGCTCAGTCTCAGGGAGAAAGCCAGCTCTGACTTCATGTGGGAAACTGTCTCTTTGACTTGCTTTTTGTTGCTTTTATTATTATAATCATACTCAGTGGCTTGCCAGGAGGACTCTGTTTGACTGTAAACTAAAGTGCCTTTGTTCAGCTCCTGAAGAGAAAGTTTGTCCCTGCCCACCTGTGAATAGAAGAGATTAACACACCCCTGCCAAAGGCTGGCCATTCCCTTGGAGACTGAAGACCCTTTCACTTTACTTACCCACTGCATATCCCTCTCTATTCTGCCTTTTGACTTCAGTTCCTTATTGCTTCCTTCTCTCTGATCTATAAAAGAACCTGGCATATAGACCTCATAAGATGGTTATTTTGAAGGCGCTGGCCTGCCATCTTCTTGGTCTGCCGGCTCCCTAATTAAAGTCTCTCCCTTGTCTCAATACCTCATCTCTTGGATTCACTGGCCTATGGTGCAGTGAGCAGAGCGAGCTTGGACTTGGTAATACCTCCTCCAGGGATCCCATCCCCTTCTCACAGGCAGTTCTGTGCCTCAGCTCATCCACCGGCATCAGAGACCAGCTCACAGCTTGCCTCCAGCCCACTCCCAGCAAGACCTGGGGCAACTCTCAATCCCTGCTTCCCCGACTTGTACTTGACCCTCTGAACTGGGCTTGGGCCATGGATCTGCCACTACAAAACTGAGCGACCAGAGGAAAATTAATTCAAAAGTGAATCTCTGAGTCTCAGTTTCCTCATCTGTAAAGAGATGGAACACAAGATAACAGGAGGGTTAAACAGCTAATGCGGGGAAGGGCCCCAGCACAGTGTATGGCACACAGCAGGCGCCCCGTGACTGTCCCCGAATGTGTTGTCTGCTCTTTCCCCCCACCCAGCTCCCCTGCGCCCAAAGCCCCCAGGCCTGCGGGCCACCTGCCTAGCCCTGGCCTCTAGCGCCACCTACTGGACACAAAGCAGAATGCCGCACACTGCAGCCCGGGAGCGGAGGATGCAGGAGCCGGGAGTGCAAGTCCCAGAAGCGCAGACGCCCCGCGCGTCGCATAGAGGCGGCGACCCTCTGTGGGCCTCAGCGTCCTCATCAGTTAAATGGGGATGGTAGCGTCCCTTGGCCCCCACATCAGCTTTGTTTGGGCCTCAGAGAGTCTTTAGGGGCAGAGGGGGAAATGCTTTCCTTGGGGCACTGGCCCAGCCTGAGTTCAGAAGGCGGTCCTCAGAGCAGATGGGGGGTGTGGGGTGGGCCTGGGGCCCTGCGTAGAGACGGTCACCCCCCATCCCCTCCAGAGGAAGATTTGCAGGGCAAGCGGCTGCTGGACGCAGGCCCGAGTCCTCTGGGGTTTAAGACGGGTTGAAGGCTTGGTCTCTCTCCTCTCCAAGGCAAAATCCACAACTGCTTGTCCTGACTCCGTGGCACCGACAGAATCTGGGACAATGGATGCTCCAGAACCACCGTTTCACCTATCACAGGCACACGCGCGCGCGCGCGCACACACACACACACACACACACACACACGCAATCTCGCAGACTCAGATGCCCGCGCCCAGGAAGTTAATATCCTTTCCTGCCTTGATTTGTTTTCTGTTTCTCCGCTCAACACTCCTCCTCCCCACAAGGTCAGCTCCTGCAGGGAGCACAAGGTAACTCTTTGATCAGCGTGTACAGGGCACAAGCACACAGCAAGCTCTTCACGACCACCTGTAGAGTTGGTAAACAGCACTACACTCACGACACACAGGCACGCCCGCCCCCAATGACACTCTCCACTCACGCACACACCCCGTGGCTGTGATTTACCCTCCCCACTCCTGCTCAAACCAAACGTGTGATCACAGAAGTAGGCGAGCCCGCGAACTGTTTGGTGTACACGCACGCCCACTCCAGCGCATGAAGTGTGCACACCCCTTGCACACGGTGAGTGCGTCTGGTTCCCAGCCCAGTCTCCTCGCTTCGCTCCACCTCCGGTACTGAGGGCTCACCCCGCCCTTCTGAAGTGTGTCGGGAAGAGAGGGGAGCGGCCCCAGTGTCTGACCCGCCAGCGTCAGGGTTTTACCTACAGGGAGGCGGTAAGTTTCCCCAAGAATGCCAGCTCCTCACACCAGGGCCTCCTTCCTTCTCACTGGAGTGTTTCCCCACCCTCTGCTCACCCCTATTCCTTAGTTTTTTGTTGATATGCAGTTGCTAAGTCGTGTGCGACTCTTTTGCAACTGTAGCCTGCCAGGCTCCTCTGTCTGAGATTTCCCAGGCAAGAATATTGGAGTGGGTTGCCATTTCCTTCTCCAGGGGCTCTTTTCCACCCGTGAATCTAACCCACGTCTCCTGCCAATGGGAGTTTCTTTACTTCTGAGGGAAGCCCCACTGGGTGGGTGTGAAGTACACTTGAACATTTGGACAATGACTTGATCTTTCTTGGCCTCAGTGACTTCCTCTGAGAAATTTGACTAATAACAGTACTTCCTTCCCACTGGAATAAATGAGAATGAAAAGACGGGATACATTAAACCTAGTAACACCATGTCAAGGCAATGGTTTTTCCCGTGGTCATGTATGGATGTGAGAGTTGGACTGTGAAGAAAGCTGATCGCCGAAGAATCGATGCTTTTGAACTGTGGTGTTGGAGAAGACTCTTGAGAGTCCCTTATACTGCAAGGAGATCCAACCAGTCCATTCTAAAGGAGATTAATCCTGGATGTTCATTGGAGGGACTGATGCTAAAGCTGAAACTCCAATACTTTGGCCACCTCATGAGACGAGTTGACTCACTGGAAAAGACTCTGATGCTGGGAAAGGTTGGGGGCGGGAGGAGAAGGGGACGACGGAGAATGAGATGGCTGGATGGCATCACCGACTCTGTGGACATGAGTTTGAGTGTACTCCGGGAGTTGGTGATGGACAGGGAGGCCTGGCGTGCTGTGATTCATGGGGTCGCGGAGAGTCGGACACGACTGAGCGACTGAACTGAACTGAACACCATGTCTGGCACTTTTTAAATGCTCACAAAATGAGAGTTACTGTTATTCTTTAATATTAAAGAGTCTTTGATATGATTATTATTAGGATGCTATTGAGACAAATAGCAGAGCTGGACAGGACTTCCAGGACCCTCTGACCTATGTTCAGTTCAGTTCAGTCGCTCAGTCGTGTCCGACTCTTTGCGACCCCATGAATCGCAGCATGCCAGACCTCCCTGTCCATCACCAAATCTCAGAGTTCACTCAAACTCACGTCCATCATCCATCAAGTTGGTGATGCCATCCAGCCATCTCATTCTCTGTCGTCCCTGTCTCGTCCCGCCCCCAATCCCTCCCAGCATCAGGGTCTTTTCCAGTGAGTCAACTCGTTGCATGAGGTGGCCAAAGTATTGGAGTTTCAGCTTTAGCATCAGTCCTTCCAATGAACACCCAGGATTGATCTCCTCTAGAATGGACTGGTTGGATCTCCTTGCAGTCCAAGGGACTCTCAAGAGTTTTCTCCAGCACTACATGTTAGGAAACCCCAAATCTCTATTCTAGTCTTGAATTCCAGGCCTTTTTCTCCTGATGGCTTACAAGTATTTTAAAAAGAAAGAAAGAAGGAGAGAGGGAGGGTGGAAGAAAGGAAGAAAACTACAACTTTATTGAGATATAATTCACATACCCTTTTAAAGTGTATGATTCGGTGGATTTTAGTATATTCAGAAAGTTGTACAATCACCACTATCTTTTTCTAGAACATTTTTATCACCTCAGCAGTCTCATACCCATTTTCCTCAATACCTCCCAGCCCTTGGCTGCTACTAATCTATGTCCTGTCTTAATAGATTTGCCTGTTTCAGACATTTCATATAAATGGAATTATACACTGAACGATCTTCTATGTCGGGCTTCTTTATCATGTTTTCAAAGTTCATCCTTGTTGTAGCTTAGATCAGTACTAAATTTATTTCTTCTTTTTTGCTGAATACTATTCTATTATATGACTATGGTGGTGACAGTAGTTTAGTCACTAAGTCGTGTCCAACTCTTGCGACCCCCATGGACTGTAGCCTGCCAGACTCCTCTGTCCATGGGATTCCCCAGGCAGGAATACTGGAGTGGGTTGCCATTTCCTTCTTCAGGAGACCTTCCCATTATATGACTACACCACATAATATTTATCTATTCATCCCTTGATAGACTTTTGGAGTTGCTTCCACCTTTTGGCTATTGTGAATAACACAACTGTGAACATGGGTGTTCAAATATCTGAATCCCGTTTCCCATTTTTGACTGTATTTACCAAAAAAAAAAAAAAAGATAATTACCAATTATCATATGGTAATTCTATGACTTTTTGAGGAACTGCCTGTCTGTTTTTCACAGGGGCTGCTCCATTTTACATTCCCACCAGCAGTGTGAGAGGGTTCCATTTTCTCCACATTCTCCCCAATTCTTGGTTTTGATTAAAATAATCCTATTGTGTGTGAAATGGTCTCCCACGGTGGTTTTGATTTGCAATTCTTAAATGATGTTGAGCATTTCTTCATGTGCTTATTGGTCATTTCTGCATCTTTTCTTGGCTACAAACCTATAGAGAGAGCAAGATGCCAGTATCACCCTGCTTTCTCTATAGCTCTGTAGTAAATTTTTAAATCATCAGGGGTGAGTCTTCCAACTTAATAGTTTTCAGGCTTGTTTTGTCTATTCTGAGTCCTTTGAGCTTCCATATGGATTTTAGGATCAGCTGGTGTGAAAAGAAACCAGCTTCGACTTAGTAGGGATTGCACTGAATTTGTGGTTCAATTTGGTGGAGTATTATCCATGAACATAGGATGTCTTTCCTCTTGAGTCTTCAGTTTCTTTCGGCAATATCTTGCACTATTATATTTACTCCTATTTTGTTTTTTGTGGTGTCATTGTAAGTAGAATTGTTAATTTCCTTTTCATCTTTCTCATTGCCAATATATAGAAACACAATTCATTTTTGACTATTGAAAAGAAAAAAGCTGTATCTGAAGAGTCTGTCAAAATACTGATTCCAAGACCTGCTTCCACAGTCTGTAGTGAAGCTTGGAAATCTGCATTTAACCCTCCCCTCCAGCAGCATGCTTTAGGAAGGGCTAGCCTGGTCCTGTCTGACATTGTCACTAATCTCCTTTCTGGGCTTTTTTCTATTTTTGGGTGCACTTCACAGCATGCGGAATCTTAGTTCCCTGACCAGGGCTTGAACCTCTCGCCTATTCAGTGGAAGTGCAGAGTCTTAATCAACTGCCAAGGAAGTCCCTCCAGCTGGGCCTCTGCACATGGTGTTCCCACTGCTTGGAACACTTTTCATCAAAGCTTCTATCTGGTTAAGATCTACTTATTTTTCAAAACCCAGAACAAAGGGCTTCCCTGGTGGTCCAGTGGTAAAGAATCTGCGTGCCAATCCAGGAGACACAGGTTTGATCCCTGGTCTGGGAAGCTCCCACATGCCACCGAGCAACTAAGCCTGTGTACCACAACTGCTAGGCTTGTGCTCTGGAGCCCAGGAACCACAACTGCTGAGCCCATTGTGCCGCAACTGCTGAAGCCCACGTGCCCTAGAGCCTGCACTCTGTTGCAGCAAGAGAAGCCGCCACAATGAGAAGCCTGCTCACTGCAACGAAGAGTAGCCCCCACTTGCTGCAATTAGAGAAGAGTCCATGAGCAATCAGGTCTTCCCTGATTACCACCTCCTCCTAACTGAACTGGGCACCCACAGGATTCTGGGTTCCTGCTCTCTCTTACCATATATAATAAATGATTTTGATTGTTAAATTTTTAAATTAATTTTTTATTGAAGTATAGTTGATGTAAAATGTGATAGTTTCAGGTGTACAAAGTGATTCATATATATATATTTCTATATCTATATAGAGATATTTCTATGTATATTTCTGTATAGAGATTTTCTATATCTGTAGATATCTATAGGTACCTATATATATTTGTAGAGAGATATATTCTAGATATAATATACTCTATATAAAATATCCTAGATAGAATATCTATATATATAGATTTATATATCTATATATAGAAAATATATGTAGATATTTCTATGCCTATATGCATTCTTTATATAAAATTTGTATTATATGTATTTATTTTTTAAATGCATTTATTTGTTTTTGACTGCACTGGGCCTTCGTTGCTGCACAGCCTTTCTCTAATTGCCACTCTCATTGCAGTCCCTGAGCTTCTCATTGAAGTGGCTTTTCATTGAAGTGGCTTCTCTTGTTGCAGAGCACAGGCTCTAGGGTGCACAGGGTCAGTAGCTGCAGTACACAGGCTCTAGAGCGTGGGCTCAGTGGGCTCACAGGCCTAGTTGTCTCGAAGCATGTAGAATCTTCCCAGACCAGGAATCGAACCCAGGTCCCCTGCATTGGCAGGTGGGTTCTTAACCCTTGGACCAACAGGGGAGTCCTTCTGCCCATTTTTTTTTTAAATTGGATTGTTTTATGAAGTCGCTCAGTGGTGTCCGACTCTTTGTGACCCCATGGACTGTAGCCTACCAGGCTCCTCCATCCATAGGTTTTTCCAGGCAAGAATACTGGAGTGGGTTGCCATTTCCTTCTCCAGGGGATCTTCCCGACCCAGGGCTCGAACCCAGGTCTCCCTCATTGCAGGCAGACGCTTTAACCTCTGAGCCACCAGGGAAGCATATTTAGCTGTATGAACTGTTTGTATATTTTGGAGACTAATCATTTGTCGATCGCATCATTTGCAATATTTTCTCCCATTCTGAAAGTAGTCTTTGTCTTTTTAAGTTATGAGCACACACACACAAAAACAACCCTGTGAATGCATTTTTATTGTAAAACCTGAAAATATTACGGGTGAGCCCTAAATCCTCTTGACAACCAACCCAACTGTTTGATGCGTTTTTCCCAGATTTGTTTCCGTGCATTTACAGACATATGCAACTATTTTGTTTTACATAAGTGGTTTCATACTGTGCATGTTGTTTTACAACTTGATTTTTCACTGATAGCATGCCTAGAAAACCCATCTGTGACAATACCCACCACATTCCGCTCACCTACTGCAGAGCATAGCAGAGCATGCCCAGACCCCAGCTGGCCTCACCATCCCTCCATTGGTGAGGTTTCCCTTTCACACTTGTTTCTCATGTCTCCATCTTTCACACTAGACTGTCAGCTCTTTGAAAGGAATACACAGTCTCTGGAGTCAGACTACCTGGCTTCAAATTGCAGTTCTACCTTTATCAGCCGTGCAGCCTTGGGCAAGCTCCCGGTGTCTCCACCGCATCTGTGAGGTGGGGCAGTGATAACTGGGGCCTCATGGGACTGGCCTGAGTTACAGCACAGAAAGCACTTAGCCCAGGTGCCTGGTACACAGTAGGTGCTCAATTAGTGTTTGTTAGATGAATTACCAGATGAAGGTGGCAAGCTGCAGGCTCCTTTGCTTGCCTGAAAACATAATGACCGTAAAGAACCATGAAAAGGGCCAAGGCCAGTGGAAGTTAGGAGACAGATGGAGAAGGCCTTATGCTTTCCACAAGCCAGAGGGCAAGGAAGCTGCATTAGGAGGAAGCCCCTCAGGGTCAATGTATAGATCTGTTAAATGAGCCTTGCCATGGGTTTTTGTACTGCCTCTAGTAGAATCAGGGGGACCTACATCCGTCAGGGAGCCAGAATTTGCCTGGTGGCAAGAGGTCCAACCTTGGAATGAGGCAAAATCCAGGCAGAAATGGGTTCAGTCTTGGTTCTGCCACTGGGTGGTTGCATCGACCTTGGAAAGGTCACTTAACCTCCCTGAGCCTCAGCTTCTTCAGCTGTAGAATGGGAACTGTGATGCCTCCTTGGAAGGATGTCATGAGGATCGTGCGTAAAGAGCTTGCCTTGGTGCTGGCTGTTATTGATGATACTAAATTTGCTTGGCCTCTGGAGGCAGCTGTGCCTGCAGCTATAGCCATCAACTCTTCTGTTAACTGAGCCAGTAAATAATTTTTGCTTAAGTCCCTCAGAGTTGAGTTTCTGTCCTTTACAACTCAAATAATAAGGCTAATCCACAGAGGAAGTTCTGTTGTAAAGCCCCATGTTCTGATCCACTATTCATCTGCCAGCTCACATGTAAGCTGAGTAAAACTAAGAGACATAAATAGGTGGTCACTTTAGAATAAAGCAAGGTCAGAATAAACACTGACCTTTCCAATCTCTTTCACCCTGGTCTTGGGGGAGCCCTTCTCCATAAATCGTCCCCACACATTCTTTCTAACTGAGGATGTGATCTTTCTCTGCCCCTAGAGGCATCACGAGAAGCAGGGAATAGGATAACTCTAGAGCCAACAGTGTTTGGTTTAAAACCCAGCTCTGCTGCTTGCTACCTGTGTGACTCAGGGGGAGTTACTTGTCTCTCTGGTGTCTGTGATTGAATAGGGGGTGGGGAGGGAGGGGAGGAGTGGGGAGGGAGAAGGAATGTATCTATCTCAGGGAATTTTGACACAAAAAATATGCATACTAACACAGAGCCTGGCACACGGTAAGGAACAAGGAAAGGATAGCTGTTGTTATTGTTAATAAGAGCAAAGCATTTAGCACAGTGTCTGGCATAGGGTACTCAGGCACTCAATTAATACTTGTCAAAATGAGTTAAATTCAAGTCAGTGTCATAACAAATGGTGGGAGAGCATATCACATAACAAATTGTGATATCTTTTTTCTTTTTTCAAACAATACGTTTAGTAACCGACAGCCACCGTGCAAACACATTTTAATAGAATCGACTATATTCCCCGTGCTGTACATGACATCCCAGTGACTCATTTATTTTGTAACTAGAAGTTTGCATCTCCTAATCTTCCTCACATATATCACTTTTTGCCTTTTCTCTTTTTAAAATTGACATAAAATTGGTATATAACATTATATTAGTTTCAGCAGAACAAGAGTTTCATCTTTGTATACACTACAAAATGATCACCACTATAAACCTAGTTACCATCCATCACTGTATAGTCAACCTCCTTCACTTATCTCACCCACCCCCGCCAGCCTTCTTCCCCTCTGATAACCATCAGTCTATTCTCACGGTTCACTCATTTTGTTTTTTGGATTCCCCGTGTAAGTGAGATCAGTGGCATTTGTCTTTGTCTGATTTCTTTCACTCAGCATACCCTCTAGGTTCATCCATGTTTTATCACAAAAGGCAAGATTTCATTCTTTTTTTAGCGGCTGAGTAATATTCCATTGTATATACACACCACACCTCCATCGATTCATCTACTGACAGACACTTAGGTTGTTTCCATATCTTGGCCGTGGTTAATAATGCTGCAGTGAACATAGAGATGCATGTATCTTTTCAAATTAGTATTTTCTTTTCTTCGGAAAAATACCAGAAGTGGAATTGCTGGATGGTATGGTAGTTCTTTTTTTTTTTTAATTTTTATTTAATAAATGGTACAAAGCACAATGCCATAAACATTAACAGCTAAAATTTCACCAAATGAAAAAAGTACTATAGAATACACAGTTGCCAAAAGCTACATTAAGTTATTTTACAACTGCCAAAGAACTACCATACCATTCTATTTTTAATTTTTTAAGGAGCCTCTGTACTGTTCTCCATAGTGGCTGCACCAATTGACATTCCCACTAATAGTGTATAAGGCTTCCATTTTTCCCACATCCACACCAATACTTGTTATTTGTTTTCTCCTTGATGATATCCATTCTATCATGCGTGAGGTTCTATCTCACTGTGGTTTTGATTTGCGTTTCCCTGATGATTGTGATATTGAGCATCTTCTCACATGGTTGTTGGCCATTCGTATATCTTCTTTGGGAAAATGTCCATTTATTAATAGGTCCTCTGCTCGTTTTTAAATAGGATGATTTGGGCTTTTTGTTTGTTTGTTGATATGGCATTGCTGAGTCCCCTGTACGTTTTAGATATTAACCCCTTATTGGGTACATGATTTGCAAATATTTTCCCTAGGTTATCTTTCACTTTGCTGATGGTTCCCTTTGCTGTGCAGAAGAAACGTTTTAGTTTGATAGAGCCTGACTTGTTTATTTTTGCCTTTGTTGCTGCTCTTCATTCTCAATGCATATGTTACAACTTTTATACTGTTGCCAAGCAGATAAAAGTACTTCTCTTTCATCATTTTAAAGTGTCTTTTACCTGTTCCACCCAGAGTCTGACAGTTGTGGTTTTTAGGTCACGAAATGGAGGCACTCAGGAAAGAAGCTGGACGCAAAGGGAAGGCTTAGCTATGCCTAAGGAGAACCCTGTCCACTCCTGGGGAGAGCAGAGGAGACAAGCCATTCCCAAGGCCGTACAAGGCGAAAGCCATCAGCAGTGGTGGAGCAAACTGTTAGTGTCCTACCTCCATTATCTGCTCTTCCTTTTTCCTTAATAACAGAATTCCAATTTTCTGTGTGCCCAGTTGAAAAACTGAATTTCCCAGCCTACTTTGCAGATAGAGAGACCATTAAAGTCTAAGCAAAAGTCACTGGGTAGGACTTCCAGGAAGTCTCTTGAAAGACAACTGACTAGGGAGAGACTGGTATATTCTACCCTTCTCCTTCTAGTATAGAACCCTGGAACTCAGGTGTGATGGCTGGAGCTTCAACAGCCATCTTAGACCCTGGGGTAACCTTGAGGATGGAAGCCACACGCTAAAGATGGCAGAGCATCAGGAGTCTCAATTCTTGATGGTTTCATAGAACAGAGCCACACTAGGGAGTCTATAGATGTCTCATTATACAAGAAACTCTAAGATATAGTCAGATTTTTGTAATTAGAAGGTCAGCACAATTGTTTACAGACCAAGAAATGATGGAGGAAAGGGCCTAATAGAGCATCTGATATATACTGAATAAAAGAATGAAATAATCAATTAGTGAGTAAGCTAGGGAGTGGGGGAAGGAAGGGAGAAAAGGCAGGAGAAGAAGGCAAAGGAAGAGAGAGAAGTAGGAAGAGAGGAAAGAAGGCAGAGGGGGAGAAAGGGGCAGTCTGTGATGATACAGAAGCGTGGTCTGATCCAGAAATGGGTCAAGGGCTTAAAATGTGGGGTCTTTTTAGCAAATTCAAGTCTAGACCCTTTCCATGACTCCCCCTCAGAACACCCTCTTGAGAGAAGCCAGGGGTATCATTTTGTCAATGGGACTCCCCAGGTTCTGAGGGCTTGACTCCCTCAGACTCAGATAAACATGGAGATCGACTCAGACCAGAAAGGCTCAGCCCCCGGGTTCATGTCTGCTACAAAGAGACCCCAGGTCTCCTTCCCTGTCTGAGTTACTTTCTCCACCTGGACTCTGAGGCAGACCCTTTGGAGGGTCTACACAGCTATACTCACCCAGTAAGATGTCACTTGCCCCAGAGACTTTCCTGGGATAACTGGTAGGCATGTCTATTCCTTTACTCCTCAGGACAGCACAGGAAGCTTAATGTCGCTATAACAGACGCAGTAACAGAAGCTGAGACACAGGTGACACCATCCCAGTGCCACACAGTCAAGGAGGGCAGAGGCAGCATTTGGACCCTCGTGGATCTGAGACCAATGCTGAATTGCCAGCCTCTGCATTCCATTCCCCTTCCAGACCTTTCTCTTTATCCCCTTCCTGAGTTAAGACCCTAACAAGCAGAAGAACCTGGGTGGGAGCCAGGGACAAGTCAGGGGTGCTCTGTGCCCTATCACACACCCCCGGTCCTTGTCCCCAGCCCCTTCCCATCTCTGGCTCCAGTGCAGAAAGGCAGCCAGCCAGTTACACAACCAGGCATCTCTGGAAAAAACCAAAACAAAATGGTAATAACTGGTATCCCAGTGGGTGCATGGTCAACAGCTTTAGCCAGTTAACATTCCTTCAGGGCATCCTCCACTTCAGCAGCACCTCATAAATGTCAGGAGGAGCTTGGGAGCTGCCTGGGTTCCCCCGAGCCTTGGCTGAGGCTGGCACCCTGAGCCTGCCTATCCAAGGGGGCTTCTCCCTGAGAAGAGAGAGGTGAGCACAGCTTTCCAGGGGCAGCAGGGAAACCAGAGTCAGTGCCCTGCCTAAGACTGCTGATCAGCGTCCCAGGGGCAGGAGAGATTTATGGCAATAACTGGAGAACGTGTCTAATCACCTCCCCAGCTTCCCTCCCTGGACAGCTGCCCGCTGGGACAACGGATAAATGCTGGCCTAGCTCAGCCTGCAACAGCAAGTCCAAGGACAGACCACAGCTGCTGACCACAGAGACGGTCATCTGGGTGAGAGGTGACTTAGGAGTGTGAAAGCTTGATGGAATCTCCAAGGGAGGTGGAGACAGAGGTCCAGGGAGGGGCCAGACCAAAGCAAGGTCACTCAGCAAGGAACTGCCCAGACAGGGTCAGAAGCAACATGCCAGCTCCTTGTGCCACTCCCCCAAGGAAACTTTGTACTCCACTCCCCCAGGGAAACCTTGCAGATGACCTACTTCTGTACTGGGGGATGCTGGGGTGAGAATCAGCCAGGTCTGGGATCAGAGGGCAGAGAAGCTAGCCACCTGCTTCACTTCTCAGAAAGGCAGATATTCTAGCATGGGGGCGGTGTGTGTGTGTGTATGACAGTTAAAACATAAAAACTGTTAAGGGCCAGAAGCCACTCGAGGACAGAGGTAGGGTCTGATCTGAGGTTGTACTCCCCAATCTCCGCCTCCCCACCCCCGGCCCCCCGACACACACCCGTGGACTCAGCAGGGAGCTGGTCACGTGCGGAATGTGGAAAATAAGTGCCTCTGACGAATTTGTTCTCTCTGGCTAAGAGAGAGGGCGCTCTACCACGCCTCGTGGGTGGAGTTCGGTGTCTTCGCTGTCCCTGCATATCTCCTTTTGGGGAACCTTGGAAAGTGGGGGGACTTCTCCGAGTCGGTGTGTTTGAGCCGCTGGGATGACCGTGACCTCGGCTGCCCTTGGGGCCGCGGGCACCTTCCGCACCAGCTCTGAGCGCGCGCTGGTGGGCGTGAGAGGCGCGCTGATAAATCCCGCCAGGAGAGGGCGACAAACACCCGGCCCTGACGCTGGGACACGCGGGGGTCAGGCCAGCTGCGGATCGCTCGCCCTCGGGCCGCTGACCCGCCGCGGGGGCACCGTGGGTCGCTGACTGTCCCACCGCTCTTCCGGGCGCGCTCCCCAGAGCTTGTGGCCGGGGGTGTGGGTGTGGGCTCCCCAGAGTCTGTGTATGTTGCAGAACGAGGTGAACGCGCCACGGAGGTTCACAGCCCTGCAACTTGAGAAGGAGATGCCGCGTTCGGAAGTGGTTCGGCGGGAAGCGGAGGGCGGAGCGCGGTGAACGCCGGGGTCGTACACTGCTCTGCGCGCCTCTGCCTCCCTAGTGAAACCGAGGGCGCTTTAAACCTTTCTACCAAGAAAACGGGTTCACTTTTCCGTCCCTCCTCCCTCCCCCTCTTCCTTCCTCGTGACTGTTTCACCTTTTACATGTATTTGTTTTTCCTCCTTTACTGTGAAACGGCCATCAGGAAGGAAACGGAGTATGAGACGACAAATAAGTACTAGAATTTGTCTGGTTCCTGGCAGGGTTCCAAGTCATACTACTAACTTGTAAAACCAAGCTGCTGAATAATATAAACACGCAACTCCGTATGTGTACATATACATATATGTGAATATACATGGTCTGAAAAGTTGGGGGAAAGATCTGAAAGGATGTACACCCAACATGATGACTTCTGGGGAGCGGGAAGCAAAGAGATTTTAGCTTTACCGGAAATGGCAACCCACTCCAGTATTCTTGCCTGGAGAATCCCAGGGACAAGGGAGCCTGGTGGGCTGCCGTCTATGGGGTCGCACAGAGTCGGACACGACTGAAGCGACTTAGCAGCAGCAGCAGCAGCATAGTGTTGGCATTATTAGATGAGATTGCACTATGTGAAATTAAAAATTAATGAGTTGCTTTTCTTGGCCTAAAACTAATTTATGCTGCTTGAAAAAATAATAGTAGTCACTATATAATTAAGTAAAATGCCAGTTATGAAGTAATGCATATGGAATAATTCCATTTCTTAAAATAATGTGTGCACACACAAGGAAGGCTGAGGAAATGAACACGTTACCGATAATTACTTCTGAGGGACAGGGCTAAGGCCGTCTTTACTGTTTATTCAGTAGTCTGTATCACTGTGCATAGTCACTCCATGTGTCTGACTCTTTGTGACACCGTGACTAGCCCACCAGGCTCCTCTGTCCATGGAATTTTCCAGTCAAGAATACGCGAGTGGGTTGCCATTTCCTTCTCCAGGGGATCTTCCCAACTGAGGGATCAAACCAGTGTCTCCTGCGTCTTCTGCATTGGCAGGCAGGTTCTTTACCACTGCGCCACCTGGGAAGCCCCGTCTATCGCAATAGTCTATAGCAATATTATCAGTCTGTTGTGGGTTTTTTTAGCTGGGCCAGGTCTTAGATGCAGTATGTGAGATCTTTAGTTGTGACATGCAGAATCTTTAGTTGAATTAGGGTCCCCTGAATTGGAAGCATGGAGTGTTAGCCTCCGGACCACCAGGGAAGTCTCTGTACAGCATTTTTAGTAGTTTCTGAACATACTATGATTTATTTAAGCAATTCCTTATTGATGGACATTTAAGCAGCTTTCATTATTTTCCTATTACAAATGATGTGATAAACATCTCTCATTACATAAGGCCAAATTCTGGAAGGACAACCTCTGCGTCAGAGCACAGCATGTGGCATTTTGGTATATGTCTTACCAAACTGCTGCCTCAAAATGTTTGACTCATTCTCAGTTCCTGCACCACAACCCCCACACACTTAGCAGTATAGAGAATGTGTGTTTTCCCACTTAAACTCCAACACTGAAAATTGCCATTCTGAATTTTTCCAGTTTGATGGCTATAAAAGGTTATCTCATTTTCTAAACTGTGTTTCTTTCATGACCTAAGTGGTGAAATAGACAAGTTTTCTTTATGTTTGCCATCTCTTAATATGTGTTCCTGGGATGTTACTCTTTTAATTATATATAGCGAGTCTTTATACTAAGTCTTGCTATTTGATAGAAGTGTCCCTTCTAGCTCTTCTAGTTTCATTCATGTCTTGCGTATTATTTATTCTTCCAGGTAACTCTGGAATAAGTGTATTTGGCTGCCTCATGTGAAACAATAGGAATAATAAGTCCTACCCTTCCCACTTCCTAAGGCCCACTGGAAGAGTTCCAGAAACACATCTACTTCTGCTTTATTGACTATGCCAAAGACTTTGTGTGGATCACAGCAAACTGTGGAAAATTCTCCAAGAGATAGAAATACCAGACCACCTTACCAGCCTCCTGAGAAATCTGTATGAAAGTCAAGAAGCAAGTTAGAACTGGACATGGAACAACAGACTGGTTCCAAACTGGGAAAGGAGTATGTCAAGGGTGCATATTGTCACCCTGTTCATTTAACTTATATGGAGAGTACATCATGTGAAATGCTGGGCTGGATGAAGCACAGGCTGAAATCAAGATTTCCAGGAGAAAAATCAATAACCTCAAATACACAGGTGACACCTCCCTTATGGCAGAAAAACTAAGAAGAACTAAAGAGCCTCTTGATGAAAGTGAGAGAAGACAGTGAAAAGGCTGGCTTAAAACTCAACATTCAGAAAACTAAGATCATGGCATCCCATCCCATCACTTCATGGCAAATAGATGGGGAAAAAAGGGAAACAGTGAGAGACTTTATTTTGGGGGGCTCCAAAATCACTGCAGATGGTGACTGCAGCCATGAAATTAAAAGACACTTGCTCCTTGGAAGAAAAGCTATGACCAACCTAGACAGCATACTAAAAAGCAGAGACATTACTTTATCAACAAAAGTCCATCTAGTCAAAGCTATGGTTTTTCCAGTAGTCATGTATGGATGTGAGAGTTGGACTATAAAGAAAGCTGAGCCCCAAAGAATTGATGCTTTTGAAATGTGGTGTTGGAGAAGACTCTTGAGAGTCCCTTTGACTGCATGGAGATCCAACCAGTCTATCTTAAAGGAAATCAGTCCTGAATATTCTTTGGAAGGACTGATGCTGAGGCTGAAACTCTAATACTTTGGCCACCTGATATGAAGAACTGACTCCTTGGAAAAGAACCCGATGCTGGGAAAGATTGAAGGCAGAAGAAGAAGGGGACAACAGAGGATGAGGTGGTTGGACGGCATCACTGACTCAATGGACATGAGTTTGAGTCAGCGCAGGGAGTTGATGGTGGACAAGGAAGCCTGGCATGCTGCAGTCCATGGGGTCGCAAAGAGTCGGACATGACTGAGCGACTGAAGTGAGTGACCTTTCCTAACCTCTCGATGCTAGTGTGAGAACCCAGTCAAACAACATATGCAAAAGTGTTCTCTAAGCTGTAAGGGTAATTAATAGCAACAACAGCTTATTTTCAGCTCTTGTTGGAAACCAGGTTCGGCGCTAAGTGTACAAATGCATCTCCTCACTCGGGCCACACCACAGCCCTACAAGGCCTGTTCTGGTGCTAGCCCTATGTTACAGATGAGGAAACCTAGCCCAAAGGAGGCTGAGTGACCTGCCCAGTGTCCCAGACCCGGAATGACCACCAGGGTCCCACACAAGGCATTCCCGAGTTCACCCCCTCAACCCATAGCACAAGGCAAGCGATGCAGAAACAACCACCACAAGACAAGAGTGGAAAACCCGGACCCCAACTCCTAACAGGTAAAGTGGCCACGTGTGTCCCACGGCTCTGCAGTGGGACGTTCTATGACAAGGGCCAGTTGTGGGCTCTGTCCAGCCTCCATCCCAAAAAGTTTGGCCAGGTCCCTTGACCTCACGAACCTTTCTTTTCTTGAGGATAAAGTGGGGTTAATGGTACTGGCCACCCTGCGCTGGAGACAAAGTGAGATTATGCCTGTAAAAATGTTAACACAATGCCTGGAATGCAGTAGGAAGGATTTTCCTTAAAAAAAAATTTTGTCGGCGGCGCAGACGCGAGAGACGCCCGGCTCCCGGCGGCGCAGACGCGAGAGACGCCCGGCTCCCGGCGGCGCAGACGCGAGAGACGCCCGGCTCCCGGCGGCGCAGACGCGAGAGACGCCCGGCTCCCGGCGCAACCGACCACGTGCAGAATCGTGGCTGAGAGGAGCTGCCCCGCACCCAGGGTTAGGGCGGTGGCCGAGAGGAGCTGTACCACGTCCAGGAGGCGGTGGCTGCTTGGGCACCGGAGGGCCGAGAGGAGCTGATCCACATTCAAAGCAGGAGGCGCGGCCTTGAGGAGATACCCCTCGTCCGAGGTAAGGTACAGCGGCTGCGCCTTGCTGGAGCAGCTGGGAAGAGGTACTCCACGATCAAGTGGAATATAAGAATCCAGTGTTCTGGGGAGGAAGGAACAAGATGGCGGAGGGATAAGACGGCGAGACCACTTTCTTCCCCACAAATTCATCAAAAGAACATTTGAATGCGGATTAAAGTCCACAAAACAACTTCTGAATACTGGCAGAGGACATCAGGCTCCCAGAAAAGCAGCCATTGTCTTCTAAAGGAAAGAGAAGAAATCAAGCTCCACCCACCAGAACACTGACACATGCCTCCCTAACCAGGGAACCCGGACAAGTCACCCGTCCAACCCCACACACAGCGAAGAAACTACATAATAAAGAGAACTCCACAAACTGCAAGAAGAGGGAAAGGCCACCCCAAGCAAAGCAATATAAGCAAGATGAAGAGGCAGAGAAATACCCAGCAAGTAAAGGAACAAGATAATTGCCCACCAACACAAACAAAAGAAGAAGATATAGGGAATCTACCTGATAAAGAATTTCAAATTTTGATGGTGAAAATGATTCAAAATCTTGAAAGCAAAATGGAGTTACAGATAAATAACCTGGAGAAAAGGATTGAGAAGATGGAAGAAAGATTTAATAAGGACTTAGAAGAAATAAAAAAGAGTCAATATACAATGAATAATGCAATAGATGAGATCAGAAACACTCTGGAGGGAACAAACAATAGAATAACAGAGGCAGAAGACAGGATTAGCGAACTAGAAGATAAAATTGTAGAAATAAATGAAACAGAGAGGAAAAAAGAAAAACGAATTAAAAGAAATGAGGACAATATTAGAGACCTCTGGGACAATGTTAAACGCTCCAACATTCGAATCATAGGAGTCCCAGAAGAAGAAGACAAAAAGAAAGACCATGAGAGAATACTTGAGGAGATAATAGTTGAAAACTTCCCTAAAATAGGGAAAGAAATAATCACCCAAGTTCAAGAAACCCAGAGAGTCCCCAGCAGGATAAACCCAAGGCGAAATACTCCAAGACACATATTAATCAAATTAACAAAGATCAAACACAAAGAACAAATATTAAAAGCAGCAAGGGAAAAGCAGCAAATAACACATAAGGGGATTCCCATAAGGATAACAGCTTATCTTTCAACAGAAACTCTTCAGGCCAGAAGGGAGTGGCAAGACATACTTAAAGTGATGAAAGAAAATACCCTACAGCCCAGATTACTATACCCAGCAAGGATCTCATTCAAATATGAAGGAGAAATCAAAAGCTTTACAGACAAGCAAAAGCTGAGGGAATTCAGCATCACCAAACCAGCTCTCCAACAAATACTAAAGGATCTTCTCTAGACAGGATACACAGAAAGAGTGTATAAACTTGAACCCAAAGTAATAAAGAAAATGGCTACGGGATCGTACTTATCAATAATTACCTTAAACGTAAATGGGTTGAAATTTTCAAAAAGGCTAGGAAACAATTCTCATAGCCATCAATAGTTCAGTGTTGAGTTCATGAATAGTTTTTAAAGTTTGGGACAAACTGTAGTATTTGCTATTTGAAGTACTATTTGTAATTGGCATATTACGATGTAACATTGGTCTTCATTTCCAACTTAAAACGCCTAAAAATGCCTAACAGATTTTTAGATTTGTGAATTTTAGTTGAAATGTATTTTACGATGTTACTAAACCTGCAGAAATATTGAAATATTTCAGAGAACTTATTCACTGTACATTTAATTTATTTTATTTATAAAAGTTATGAACTGTAGAAAGTTTTACTTGTTGGGTCAAATGCTTGTTGCTTCAAATGCTTGTTGCATTTGAAGGGCTAGTTACAAGAAAATCAAATACCTTCAATGTATAAATGCTATTAAGTTTTTAAAGGACTCTGGAGTATAAGTCAGTTTGTTTAAAGAAATTTAGTCTATTCAACCTGAATCAGCTCTGTCAAACATTAATTAAAAGCCTCATTTAAAAAAATAAATAAATAAATAAATAATGGTGGTGGGAGGGAGGGTTGGGAAGCTGGCTGGAGGTGGAGGTGGTGAAGTTTATAAATCTAATTAAAAATGAAGTTGCATTTCCATTTTCCAAATCCACCCATCCACCAGCGTACTGTGTCACTAGACATTATGTACGATTTTACTTTGCGACAGAAACCATTACATTTAAAAATTCATTACAGCAAGGTGAGTTAGACACATGATGGATGCAGCTTTAATTCTGCCATATATTATTACAGTTAAAATGTAAATGATGAAAAATATTTTGTGCTTATCAGCATTTATGTGGAAATGTGTTTTACAGTGATATATGATGTTATATTTCTATTATTGTGATGAAAAAAAAAAGCAATACAAAAAGACGAAGTGTTTATTAAAACATGAAAAAAAAAAAAAGAAATAAATGGTTTTGCAGCACTGAAGAGATTATAGAAAGTAAATAAGCTAGATCAGACCTGTTTTATGTAGTAATTTTATAGTTTATTTTAATTATTTCAGTTGTAAAATATTGTTATACTGTTAATTAGTTCTGATTGTTCATATTAAACTATTGTAATGCAAAAAAATAAATAAATAAAATTAAAACAAGAAAAAAAAAAAATTTGTCACCATCTTGACCATATTTGTTTGTTTTTATTCATGTTTTTAAATTGGGATACCACAGGCTGAAAGTATGAAATGCTTCACTCACTTGCACAGGCGTCATGCTGCTCTTCTCAGTATTCTTCCAGGTTTAGTGTATCTCCTGCCAAACTGAGCTCAGAAACAGGGATGGTAAAGTGTGGCCTTTTCTCCTTCCAGCTGTGGCGCCACCAACAAGCTCTGTGATCTGGACGTTGACCAACCTTTTCCTTCCTGGGTTTCCTTCTTTTGTAAGCGGGATTGACAGCAGTGTCAACCTGGGGATCTTGTGTGTGGGTTTATTGAGAGCGGGTGCTCGCGGGTACGGGAAATGCTGGACAATGTGGCTGTGCTCTTCCAGTGATGTCGCTGGTCAGGTGCTCAGCTGGGGACTGGGAACTGCAGAGGGAAGCCCCAGGGGGTTCCTCAGGAAGAGAAGGCATAAACAAGGGGATATGTGCGCAGCTAAAAGGGCCAGCTGGGAAAGCAGCAGCCCTTGCAGCAAAGGACCCCTGCGGGTCTGGGAGCCTGGCAGACGACCCCAGGCCAGACTGTCCAGCTTGGTGTGACCCCTTGCTGCTTTGCTTTTGAACCTCCCTGGGCCTCCTCTGGGTCCATTTCCCCACAGCCACACTGAAGCCCTCTTTGCAGGCTGCTTAACCTCTCTGGACCTGTTTGCTCAGAGTTAAAATGCGAAACGGAAACTTCTCCCTCCTGCTGGGGACTGTGGACACTATGG
Source organism: Moschus berezovskii (assembly GCF_049115385.1). Lineage (NCBI taxonomy): Eukaryota > Metazoa > Chordata > Mammalia > Artiodactyla > Moschidae > Moschus > Moschus berezovskii. The sequence goes on along the minus strand of NC_142467.1, from coordinate 45,513,481 downwards.
GTTTAGCTAATAGATGTGTAGGAATTAGCATCAAAGAAACCACCCTGCAGATATTAATCTCCTTTCTCACCCTGCAGGCTTAGACCCATCTGTTCCTAGGCCTGACAGGGCCCAGTTTCTTTCTTTTTTCTTTTTAATATTATTTATTTTCGTCTGAGTTGGGTCTTACTTGTGGCTTGGGGGATCTGCCATTCCAGCGTGCCGGCTTCTCTCCGCTTGTGCTGCTCCGGCTGTGTGGTTGTGTCTCACAGGCTCCAGAGCACCTGGACTTGGTAGTTGTGATCCATGGGCTTAGTTGCCCCGCAGCATGTGGGATCTTAGTTCCCTGACCAGGAATAGAACCCAAGTCCCCTGCACTGGAAGGCGGATTCTTAACCGCTGGACCACTAGGGAAGTCCCAGGGCCCAGTTTCTTGTCTGAAAGTTGGAGGCAGATGTGACACTTACGCATGAGGTGTTTCATTGCCGTGTTCATTCAGCCAGTGAATTTTGGGATGCTGGGTGCCGCGGGAGTCCCAGTCATGCTCAGGCAGACCCCATCTCCTCCTCTCTGCTTCCTCCAAGCTGATGGGCCATCCCACTCCAGGTGGGAGGTTCCCAGTGCTGAGCCAGGCCCCAGAGAGCCCCAGAGAGAAAACTCAGGACTATGTGGCACGTTTCTCATAGAGCTGCGTTTACCTACCCACACGAGATACACTTTTTTCTGAAATTATCTCTTTGTATCTAGGCAAATTATGAAGAGTTCCTTTTTTTTTTAATGGAATAATGCTAATCAGATACGGTAGTTTATTTTCTAAGTGTCTTTCTTTGGAGAAATGAAAAGCTGGTGACTCTGGTGTGGCAGAAAGGTTCTAGAGTGGCTCCCTGGGATTCCTGTTCCCAGTATGTAAGCCCTTGTCTGAACCCCTGCCTTGGGGGCTGGGCTGGGCCTGGTGACTCACTTCTAAGGCTGGAATACAGCAGCAGTCATTTCCGTGATTTAGTGGCAAAAGATGGTGACTTCCATCTCGCTGGGTGACTCCTGCCCCTGCCTTCTCGCCATGTATGTAGGCTTTGATGAAGCAAACCTTGATGTCAGAGAGACTGACAGGGTGGCCAGGAGCTGTGGGTGGCCTCTGGCCAGCAGCTGGAAGGATGCCAGTCTAGCAGTTAGTGAGGACACAGCCCACCAGCAGCCAACGAGTGTGGAAGCAGATGGCTCCTCAGTGGAGCCTCGAGATCCCTGCAGCTGGGCTATGGGGCTCAGACCAGGGGGTGGCAGCTGGGACATGCAGGGGCAAATGGGCTTTTAGTTCAGTCACCCAGTCGTGTCTTTGCGACCCCATGGGCTGCAGCATGTCAGGCCTCCCTGTCCATTGCCAACTCCCAGAGTTTACTCAAAGTCATGTCCATTGAGTTGGTGATGCCATCCAACCATCTCATCCTCTGTCATCCCCTTCTCCTCCTGCCTTCAGTCTTTCCCAGAATCAGGGTCTTTTCCAATGAGTCTTAGCATCAGGGGGCCAAAGGGTTGGAGTTTCAGCTTCAGCATCAGTCCTTACAATGAATATTCAGGACTGATTTCAGCACTCAATAAGCAGTATGGCTGAGTATTTTTTAATGTTCCTTATCTGTAGGGTTCAAACTTCAGGTTCCTGTGGTGGTAAAAACAGGTCCTTGCAACCCCTTTTCAGATAAGCATGTCAGATGGTGTCTTAAGGGTTCGAGGCAGCCGCAGGTCACACCTGGATTCTGATCTCAGTCCTTTCTCTCTTAGCTAAGCAGTTTGGGCAAGCTACTGGAGTTCCTCAGTGACATGGGTATAATACTGCTTTCCTAAATAAGATAATGTGTGTCAATACCAATAACTACCATTTCTAGAACTTTCTTTGGTGTTAGAGGCAGTGTTAAATTTTACATGCATAATAAGGATTAGTTGCTCAGTTATGTCTGACTCTTTGTATCCCAATGACTGTAGCCTGCCAGGCTCCTCGGTTCATGGAATTCTCCAGGCCAGAATACTGGAGTGGGTTGCCATTTCCTTCTCCAGGGGATCTTCCCGACCCAGAGATTGAACCTGGGTTTCCTACATTGCAGGCAGATTCTTTACTGTCTGAGCCACCAGGGTGCGGCATGCATGATTGCATTTTTATCCTCACAAACATATAGGTTAAGTTGTTATTACCTGCCTTCATGAGATGAGAAAACTGAGACTCATCGAGGCCTGGGACCACTGAAGCCTCCAAGGCGCAGGACATGTGTGTATGTGTCCCTGACTTTTAGTAGAAGGCCCTGGCGATAACTAGAATGAATGGGTGACTTGAATGAATGGGTGCTTTCCAACTTGTGACCACGAGGTGGCAGCAAAGACAGGCAGACATGCGTTTGCCACTTAAAACTTACCTGAAAATTAGATTCCTGAAAACAAATTTGTTGAGCTAAAAATTGACTCCTACCTTACTATTTCCCTAAACACTTATGGAATGCTTGTTATATGCCGAATGATTTACAATAATTAGTTGTGTTAATGCTCGTCACAACCCTATGAGTTCTGCTATTACTAACTTAACAGAAGAGGAGACTGAGGCTGAGTTAAGTCACTTTTCAAGGTCACACAGGTAGAAAATGCCATGTTTAAGTTAATCATTTGGTGTGACTCCTGCTAGAACTTTTCCATGCCATTGTACCTGAGCTGCTGTTTACCTTTATCAAGGAGAGAGTAGTTTTGTTCACCTAGGTGCTTTCAGAATTCTGTTCATACTAGTTATCTTGCTTTTTTCACCTTCCAGTGAACCTTAGAAACATTTCCAAGGGGGTCCCAAGCCTTCTGACATTCATATCATATTCCAAGTGAGTTTGGATCACAAAGTGTCTAGGCAATCAACCCACTGTGGATGTGTGTGTGTGTGTGTGTGTGTGTGTGTGCTCAGCCGCTCAGTTGTGTCCGACTCTTTGCGACCCCGTGGACTATAGCCTGCCAGGCTCCTCTGTCCATGAGATTCTCCAGACAAGAATATTGGAGTGAGTTGCCATTTCCTCCTCCAGGGGATCTTCTGGACCCAGGATGGAACCCGATCATTATGCTCTTAAGAAAAAAGGCTTCTACAAACATCTGTGAACAGATGTCCCTGTGGCCGCATTTGGGTCCTGCAGATCCCGGGGAGTGTGGTCCTGGTTTGTGAGTTGCATGTGTGGCTGTGTGTGTGGAGAGAAGTTAATTGCCCTCAGGTGGGCTGTGCCTGTTTCATTCTCACCCAGAGAGTGTGGGAGGTAGCCTGTCTCCCATGGCAATGCCAACCTTGGGGGCGATCAATGTTCATGCTTTTACCAGGTTAATATAAGAAACCTTTGGTAAATATTTTGTTAATAAACTCAGCTACCTTCAGCTTCCCCTTTCCTTGCAGGAGAGCAGTCAGAAGTTGGGTGACCAAGAGTATCCTGGCGGGGGGAGAGGAGAGATAAGAGAAGTAAATGGCCCCAGTCCCCTCCCAGGCCAAGGCTCCAGCTTTGCACACACCCCCTGTGTGTGCAGGAGGCACAGACACATTGAAAGGGGCCACTTTTTAGGTTTCAATGTGCAGATCCTAACAAGACTGGAAACCTCCAGGCTTTTGTTAACACATTAGGGCAGTGGGGAGAGGTGGAAGTAGGATTTGAAACAGTTGGAAAATTCCTCAAAGGAGAAAGGGAACAGGCAGGACCTGACGACCCCACCCTATGATTTGGAGACTCTGGGAGGGGAGCTGTCTACAGTCCCCTTACAGTGGAGTGGGGCTTCCAGAATGTGGTGCACACTGCCTGCTAAGTTGTTTTGGTCATGTCCGACTCTTTGTGACCCTATGGATGGTAGCCCGCCAGCTCCTCTGTCCATGGGATTCTCCAGGCAAGAATATTGGAGATATTGGAGTGGGCTGCCATCTCCTACTCCAGGGAATCTTCCCAACCCAGGGATAGGAGCTGTCACTAAAATGAGAGACTCCTATGTCAAATCCCTGCCTCTCCCCTGACAGAATCATGCCTCAGTTTCCTCCATGATCTCCATACCCTATTGCTAAGAGCAATGATTTCTCCCATTTTGCCGATGAGGGAACTGAGACTAGGGGAGGTGGCTGCATCCAGTGGCATAAATGAGATGAAGGGCAATAAAGGGCACTCCTAGGCTCAGTGGCCATGAGAGTGCCCCTGGACCAGCAGCAGAGCCGGCAGGAGCACTCCCAGGGAGGGAGGGTAGGCTTTTTTTTTTTTCAATCTTTAAAAAAAAATTTTTGGCCTCTCTGCTCAACATTCAAAAAACTAAGATCATGGCATTCCATCCCATCACTTCATTTCAAATAGATGGGGAAACAATGGAAACAGTGACAGACTTCATTTTCTTGGGCTCCAAAATCACTGCAGATGGTGACTGCAACCAAGAAATTAAGACGCTTGCCCCTTTGAAGAAGGGCTGTGACCAATCTAGACAGCATGTTAAAAAGCAGAGGCATTACTTTGCCAGCAAAGGTCCGTCTAGTCAAAGCTATGGTTTTTGCAGTAGTCATGTATGGATGTGAAAGTTGGGCCATAAAGAAGGCTGAGCACCAAAGAGTTGATGCTTTTGAACTGTGGTGTTGGAGAAGACTCTCGAGAGTCCCTTGGACTACAAGGAGATCAAACCAGTCAACCCTAAAGGAAATCAGTCCTGAATATTCATTGGAAGAACTGATGCTGAAGCTGAAACTCCAGTACTTTGGCCACCTGATGCGAAGAGCCAACTTATTAGAAAAGACCCTGATGCTGGGAAAGATTGAAGGCAGGAGGAGAAGGGGACAACAGAGGACCAGATGGTTCTATGGCATCACCAACTCGATGGACATGAGTTTGAGCAAGCTCCGGGAGATGGTGAAGGACAGGGAAGCCTGGTGTGCTGCAGTCCATGGGGTCGCAGAGAGTTGGACATGACTGAGCAACTGAACAACAACAAAGCGCAGCATGTGGAATCTCAGTTCCCTGACCAGGGATCGAACCTGTGCCCCCTGCATTGGAAGTGGAGTCTTAACCACTGTACCACAAGGTAGCCCTCAGGGAGGGCAACCTGCATGTCATCTCCCTCCAGCCCCTTCTGGAGTGCCCGCCCCTCCCCAGGGCACATGTTATCTGTGTCCTGGGCACACACTTGCAGACTCTCACCAGCTGAGGCCTTCCCTGGAAGGCGACATCTGACCTTTGGACATGTAAACAAGCCTTGGCCTGGCCCGGGGTGACAAGGCTTGTCCTTGGGATCTGCAGACTTGGGCATGACCAGGCAGGCATGTGCGCATGTGCTCAGGCTATTGGACCTTTATTCATCACTTGGAGTTGATTCTGGGGTCCCAAGAACATTGTGTCCACCCCGATGTTGGCTCATACACTGAGGGCTTTCAAGGATGTTTTCCAGGCCCAGGTTACTTCCTAAAAGAGGACCAGGCTGGAATCAAAGAATCCTGGGGGACCTTGAGGATCCGAGAGGGACATATTCCCAGGGCTACACAGCAGACAAAGTCAGATCCACAAACAAAGTAGGCTAGTCACACCTTCTCTGGGTCTTAGCAGCCTGGTCTGTTCAGTGGGGAAAGGTCCACCAACATCCCTGGTTCACAGACCCCTTCCTTGCTGCAGACCCTGACCCCACTGGTTCTCACCACCTACCCCTCCAGGTCCTCTTATCTCCAGGGCCCCGAGGCTGCTGATTCCTGGGACTAGGCCCGCCCTCCCTGGGGACACCAGATGGATGGGACTTCAGGGGCTGTGTGGGCCTGATATGGTGGTTCCTGGCCCTTATCAGTGGGGCCCGGGGCTCTGGCCAGGTACATGGGCCTGTCTGGAGGAGGGAAAAGTGGGGAGTGGATGCCCAGCTCCTGTGCAGACGAGATACAGGACAGGGACTTTCTTTAGTAATTAAAAAAAAAAACAAACCCTATGTTGCTTTCTCTGATTAGAAAGGTTCAGGCACGTTACAACAAATGTAACAGAACAGAAATAGATGGGATTGAAAGCGAAAGTGCCCATAAATCTGTTTCCTATGCATAATCCCCAGGCCTAGTTTGGGGTTATCTCTCCAGATTTTTCGTGCACAGAGACTAACCTTGGCAATTATTTACTGGATTGGAGTTGTGATAGGTTCCAACCCTGCAGCTCCTCGGCTTCATACGTGTTACTTCATCTCTCTGGGCCTCAGTGTTCTCATCTATAAAACCCTGCAAGCCTGTTGCCAAGATGACGCAGAGTGATGCATGTGAGGCGTGCGGCCCAGGCTCAGCCCCCAGAGAGCTCTCCATAACCATCAGTGTCCCCTGCTTTGTTGTGTAACTGCCTTTATTTTTTTTTGAACAACACAACATGGACATCTCGCCATATTGGTGCCAAAGATGTAGCCCACTCCTGACAAATTCAGAGTTTTCCTTATGTGTGTGAATTCTCATTTACTTTTTAACCAGTTTTATTGTGGTATGATTTACATAGAGTAAAATGTACCCATTTTAAGAGTACAGTTCGGTGAGTTTCACAAATTTATATACATTCATGTAACCACCACCGTCATCAAGACCTGGAACACTTCTGTCACCCCCAAACTCCCTCATGCCCTTTTGTAACCAATCTCTTGTCCTCATAACCAGCCCCAGGCAACCAGTAAACTATTTCCTGTCCCTACAGGTTAGATTTCCCTTTTCCAGAAATGCGTTTATTCACTGTTGGGCTGTGTCGGGTCCTGGTCGGGATACACGGGCTCTCGTGGGACGCACAGACCTCCAGTTATGGCTCAGGGCTCAGTAACTGCAGCTGGCATGCTGGCTCAGCGGTTGAACCCCCAAGCTCAGTAATTCCGTGGCTTGTGGGATCTTAGTTCTCCGACCAGGGACCGAATCCTGCACTGCAAGGAAGATCCCTAGCCACTGGACCACCAGGGAAGCCCTCCAGAATTTCACTTTAATGGATAATACGGCAGGCACTCTTTGGGGCAAGGCTTCCTCACCAAGCGTGATGTTTCTGAGGTTCACCCACTTTGTTGTGTCCTGGGTTTATTACCTTTCATTGCAGAAGAGTGTTCTACCGCTTGGATGTGTCAGTTTGGGTTTCCCTTCACCTGTTGACATTTGGATTATTTGGACACTGGGATTGTTTCTGTCTGGGACTACTCTCTCACTTTTAAAGCTGCGGTGTGGAAGGACATTAAGATTGTTTTCCAGTTGTTACTGTTACCTTATACTGTAATGAGCAGCCCTACACATCTCTGTGGTCATTATTGCCAGAGGAAGCTAGAGGTATAAGAGAAAAGAATTTTTTAAACAGACCCTTTTGTTCCAGCTGGGATCCCAGAGGCCCAGACACGGCAGGCCATCTGCCCCAAATCACCCTGTGAATCAGTTACTATGCAGAGGTCAGAATCCAGCTCTGCCTTTACCCACTTCTCCCTCACACAGAGTAGGGTGAAAACTCTACAGGGAACACCCCCAGTGTATCCCCTCACGACGATGATGGTGATGGTGGTGGTGATGGTGTCAGCGTTGACCACCAGGGCTCAATGCTCAGCAGTGTCTCAAGTGCCTTGCATGGATCTGCTCACATTAATCCATAAAACACCTAACTGAAGGAGGTGAAATTATGGTTCCCATTCCATAGACAAAGAAAAGGAGGCATAGAGAGGCTAAGCATCTTGCCCGAGGTCACATAGCCAGGAAGTGGCAGAGTTGAGACTTGTACCAGGCAGGGGAGCTCCAGAGTCACCGTCCTCAAAGACACATTGGCCTTACATCCCTGCTGAGCAGGGAAAGTGGGATGTGTCACGGTGGGACAACCCGAATCAAACATCAGGAAATCTGGGCTTTGTGTCCCCAGCTTTGCTGTGTGGTGTGAGCATTCCCTTTCTGTCTCTGGGACTCAAGCTCCCCACCTACAAAAAGGGAAAGGGGGCAGTTGGGCAAGGTGGCTCTAGGATCGCTTGACAGTGTGGTTCTAGACTATTTTCTAGAGCTGGGAATACAGGAGAAGAGGGAGCTAGAGCTTGTGGCTTCGCTCCCTGAATGGGGTTAGGAGAGGCAGGTAGTCTGGGGGCTTTTGTAGGCTGTACATTGGAGGCCTGATCTCAGGACACAGTGGCCAGGATGGTGACCTGAGCAAGAGATTTGGCTTCTGTCCACTGGGGCAGGCACAGCTGGCCCTCTGGTCAGAGCATATTTCTGAGCTGACTTGGGTGCCTGAAATTCATGGAGTCAGCATCAGCAGATACCCAGCACTCAGGAGCAGCATGTCCTGGTTTCGAGCCCTCCTTCGCCCTCCAGGCCACCTGGCTGCTCACTCCCCTGGCCCCAGCCCTCAGGACCCACACCCTAGGCACCCCTGCCTCTCTCTACCTTCAGTGAAGCCATGTGCCCGGCCCTGTCCTCAAATTCATAGCAACAAAGGATGTATACACTATCCACAGCTATTGAGCACTGCTATAATTTACATGAAGTCATATTTTATCTTCCCAAAGACCCTATGGTGCAGATAGCATATTATCACATTTTACAGAGAAGTTGAGTGCTTGGCCCCAAGTCAAACAGAATGCACAGGTCAGAGCCAGGATGTGGGTCCAGGCAGGCTGTTCCTGAGCACACACTCTTTGCCACCTCACTACTTTGTTCTGCCTACTTAATGGCATCCCACAGCCTCTGGCTCCTTCCTGATACCATCCCTCTTACAACCATCCCTGTCCATCAGCCAGAGGTTGGAGAACAGTTTTGCTGTTAAGGACACAGTACCTTAGAGGTGATGGTCTTGGGTTCAAATTCTGACAGCACCATTCACTGGTTGTGTGTCTTTGGGGGCAAGCCTCACAACCTCACTGAGTCTCACCTTGATCAATCCATGATTGCATGCCTGCTGTCATGTCCGATTCTTTGTGACCCCACAGACTGTAACCTGCCAGGTTTCTCTGTCCATGGAATTTTCCAGGCAAGAATACTGGAGTGGTTGCCATTTCCTCCTCTAGGGGATCTTTCCCACCCAGGGATTGAATCAGTGTCTCTTGGTCTCCTGCGTTGACAGGCAGGTTCTTACCACTAGCGCCCCCTGGGAAGCCTGAGCCTCACTTTGAGCCTCTATGAAATAGGAATGACAACCAGATCCACTTCATATTAATCAGGAATGTAGACCAACAGTTCTCAAAGTGTGGTCCAGGGACCCCTGAAGATCTCCAGGACACTTTCAGGGGATCCCTGAGGTCAAAGCTGTAAGACCAAGACCTTTTGCACTCTCGTTCTCTCGTGAGCGTACTGTGGGGCTTCCCGGAGGCAACGTGTCATGTTATTTCATAGCAGATCGAACGCAGACGCAGATGTGAGAATCCAGCTGCTCTCTATCAAAGCAGACACTAAAGAGATTTGGAAAAACGTAAAGCAGTGCTACTCTTCACCCTAACTTTTTTCTAAAATATGGCTATTTTCATAACAGATTTATGTTAGAGTGCTTAGTTATTTTTACATCATTGATATTTATTAAGTATCTCAATTTCTATTTCTGATACAGTAAATGTTGATAGACATAAACACCATAAACAAAAATCTTTGGGGTTCAGTGATTTTTAAGAGGGTCTTGAGACCAAAAAGTTTGAGAATGGCTGCTGCTGCTGCTGCTAAGTCACTTCAGTCGTGTCCGACTCTGTGTGACCCCATAGACGGAAGCCCACCAGGCTCCCCCATCCCTGGGATTCTCCAGGCTGAGAATGGCTATGTGAGTGCAAAGCATCGGCTACATTTGTGGAAGGAGGTGCCCTTGACCTTGGACTCGCTAAAATGCATCATTCTTTCTCTTCAGGGCTGAGTGTAGAGGTCATTACTGAACCGCAGATGACTGAACACTGGCCAAGAGAGACATGGCAGACCTTGGCCCTGGTTCCACCATGATTGGTCGCCCTGTGACCCTAACCAGACCCTGAAATGCTCTCAGCTTCCCCTTTCTCCACCTGAAGGATAGGCATGGTCAGCCAAGCAAGTTTCTCAGGTACCTTAGTCCTAAACCTGCCAGCCTCGGGGCTGAAGCTTGAGAGCCCCAGTGGGAAGTCACACTCTGCCCCTAGCTTGGGAGTGAGATTTGCTTTGGCAGGATCAGAAACAGGGTGCGAATGTGGGGAAAGCTCAGCACTGGGGTCACCTGGACTGGGTTTCCAGCCCCTGCAAACTCCGGTGCCGGACCCACAGCCTCACAGCACCTCAGTGATGGCATCTGTAAAATGGGAAGGTTGAACCCTGGCAGCTGATGTTTCAGCTAGCATGTAGGAAGCCCTCAGCATGCAGGCCTGCTTTCCCTTGCTCTCCTTGCCTTGAAGGCACCAGAGTGCGGAGGTGAGAAAATCAACAGGAGGAAGAGCTGAATTGGGAGCTACATGCCCTAATCTAGGTTCTGTCGACATCCTGGGTGACCTCAGGCAAGTCCCTGCCCCTCTCTGAGCCTCAGTTACCAGAAATTTAAAGTGGCTACAGCCTGGGAGAGCTCCGAGTTGGCTTCTGCCTGCCCTGCAAAGCTGATGGCTGGTAGGAGATCCAGCAGACACTGGTCTCTCGGGGCCTCTTGTCCCAGCTGAAATGCCATCCCCCACATCCTTGTCCTTCTGCAAAGGGCCAGGCTGTTCCCAAGTCAGCCAACCAACCTTTACTCAGCACCCATTCTCCCCAAGCCACAGGGCCGACTGGAGTCCAGATATTTTCTCTTCTTTGTATTCCATTCCACTTTATCCGAATTCCAGGAACATTCACTTGGGGCTCAGGACTGGGCTAGAGATAAGAGAAATGAAGTGTGTTCTGTGTTTTATAATGAACCTGGGGCCTTATTAGATGAGGCATAGTTTATTTATTCATTAATACATGCATTCATTCAATAAACATTTATTGAGCACCTACTCTACACCAGGTCCTATGCTATGAAGAAAGCAGACATAAGTCTTGCCCTCATAGAAATTATAGTTTAGCAGAGTAAGCAGACATTAAATAGCTAAACACACAAATATAGATATTACTATACATTCTGATGACATCAATGGGGAAAAAATGGCATGATATGGAAAAGTAGGAAATATTTTTCAAGGGGGATTGTGAACAGCTATTATAAACACAGACTTTGAGGACAGTGGCATCAACATGAAAAAAAAATTTTTTTTTCTTAATGACAAGTCTGAAAGTGTTGGTTCAGCAGTTCAGGTATGGAAGCCTCTGTTTTACCTCATGCTTCCAAGATGGCTTCCGGAATGTCAGCCTTCACATATGTATTCCAGACAGAAAGAAGGAAAGATGGAAGAGCAAAAGGGCGCACCTTGGTTCTCTATCCCTTTTGAAGGCGCCTTCTCAGAAATCCACACATCCTTTGCTTATATCTCATTGGCCAGAACATACTCACATAGCTTCACCTGGAAAGAAGACTGGTAAACGAAGAATTGAGCTGAGCATCCTGAATGAAGTAAGAATTCTGTAAGAATTAAAGAGAGACAAGATAGTGAGTTGGTGTATTAGTTTCTTATTGCCACTGTAACAAAGTACCACAGGCTTGGTTGCTTAAAACAGCTGACATTATTCTCTCAGTTCTGGAGGCCAGAAATCCCAAATCACTATCACTGGACTGAAATTAAGATGTTAGCAGGGCTTCACTCCCTCCAGAAGTTCTAGAGGAGAATTCACTCCTTGCCTCTTCCAGTTTCTGGTGGCTGCTGGCACTCCTTGGCTTGTGCCCACATCACTCCAGGCTTCAAGGCCAGCATCTTCAAATCTCTCTCTGCTTCATCTTTGCATTGCCTCCTCTTTGTATATGTGTCAAATCTCCCTTTACTTCTGTCTTACAAGGATATGTGTAATTGTATTTAGGGCCCTCCCTGATAATCCAGAATAATCTCCCCCATCCTGAGGTCCTTAATTTAATCACACCTGCAAATGTTAGCCTTTTTCCAAACAAAGTAACATTTATAAGTTCCAAGGAGTAGGCCCTGATATCTTTGGTGGCCATTTCTCAACCTACTATTTAGTAGATGACATCAGTTTCTGTTCCCAGGGACTTCATTTAAATGGAGGGGTCAGAGAAATCCTCTCTGAAGAAAAGACACTGCACGTGAGATGGAAAGGATGCATAGGAGTTAGCCTGTGGAAGCAGGGGAAGAGTGTCCTAGAGAGGGAATGGCATGTGCCAAGGCCAAGGTGAGAAAAAGCTCGCCACGTGATGGTGGGGCTGGAGGGCACCAGAGAGAGATGAGCAGGGGCTCAGGAGCCCAGCAGCCAGGGGCTGTCTGGGGGTTTTTGTCTTTACTTGTTTTTGTTTGTTTGGGTTTGGTTTCTTTTGGCCTCGCCCCATGACTTGCGGGATCTTTAGTTCCCCAACGAGGGATTGAACCCAGGCCATGGCAGTGAGAGTGTTGAGTACTAACCACTGGACTGCTAGGGAATTCCCGATTTTTTAAAAGGTCACTCAAGCACCTGTTGGAGAAGGGAACAGCTACCCATTCCAGTATTCTGGCCTGGAGAATTCCATGGACAGAGGTGCCTGGTGGGCTACAATCCATGGGGTCACAAAGAGTGGGACATGACTGAGTGACTTTCACTTTCTTTCAAGCACCAATATGGAGACCGATGCTGTTATCACAGTCCAGGTGGTAGAAAGGGTGGCAGCTTGGCCAGGGCCATAGCTGGGGGTTGGATCAGAGAGGTCAAAGGGTTTGGTGATAGACTGGATGGGATGGTGCTGCAGCCTTGATACTGGACCAGAAGAATTCAAGGCTTTCTCCAAAAAAAAAAATCCTTTATTTCTATAGTTGAAGGAGACCTTAGAGACATTTTCCAGTTTGGGAAACTATATCCCAAAGAGGAACTTTGACTCCCTCCTGCCATGGGGAAAGAAGAGCAATGTGGGGACATAAATTCATTCAATGATACAAAGAGGGAGGGGCCAGAACAGCGCCTGGAGCCCTGAGAGACTTCCTGCAGGAGGTGGAAGTTTGATCAGATCTGTCAGAAGGAGGGAAGGGGCAAGGGGGTGTTGTGATGGAGCTTATCTCTTCCAGGTTTCTTGTCTTGCCTTTTTCTTCCAACTTGGGAGCACTTGGGCAGGGAATGTGTTTGAGTCGGTTTACCAAACCCAAGAGCTGTATTCAGGGCAGGATAGTGTGAAGGTCATAGGGGAGAGCAGTGACCTTGGACAAACCATTCTCTTTCTGAGCCTCAGTTGCCCCATCTGTGAAATGGAGTAATAATGGCACCTACAAGACACGATTAGTTTAAGGATTTGGTGAGGTAAAGAATTACCAAGAAGCTAATGAAGCTAAACTTCAGGGCCTGTCACTTACCCTGCCACTTCCCCAGGGAAGGGCCCTGGAAATGCATCCACACAGTGATCAAAGGGTGTGCAGTCAAAAAAAGTAGGACAAAATATAATAGAGGTGTGTCAGACAATTAATAAAGTGTTGCTTTATTACTCTGAATTTTGGGAGGTTTATGGACTTGATAGTTGTTGGGTTTGGTTTCATTTGGCCATACCATGTGGCTTGTAGGATCTTATTTCCCTGACCAGGGATTGAACCTGGGCCACAGCAATGAAAGCCCTGAGTCCTAACCACTGGACCACCAGGGAACGTCTGACAGTTTTTTAAAAACTTTGCTGTTTGCTATACTTTCTTTAATGTGCTAAGTAAACATTCGAGTTTGCGCTAATTCTGTATTTATAATTTTGGATTTTGTACTCTTTACCTTAAGAAGGCTCCTAAGATTGTGTGAGCCTCACGTTTCACCACACCTGTGCCTGTTGGCAGGATGGCACTCGCTGTCCTAATCCGCCCATTGGTGCGCTGAGTAGGCATGTTGCTAGCAGACTGCCTGATCTGAAGCATGGAGGTGGGCAAAGAGCAGTTGCCAGGGACCCTTCTCTTCCCACCTCAGACCCTCTGTTTAAGAGTGAGCTCCGTGAGAGCAGAGATCTCTTCTTATTCCTCAGCAGACCCGCCCTCCACACTCACCGTAGCACCTGGCGCGTGGCCTTCAGTCCAAAGGAGGAGATGGAGTGAACATGCAGCGTGTGACAGAGCAACGAAAGGTGCTGCTGGCTGGTCTCTGGGAGACCGGAGTTGGGGTCCAAACCCGAAGGTGCAGCAGGGCGTGAGCAGGCAGACCTGAGCTTTCCCAGGGGCTCCTGGGCAGGGCTGACCCTGGACCAAGGCCCCAGAGGCTGATGCAGAGGGGCGAGGAGATGAGACAGCTATGGCCTTGCCCTTGGCTGATGAGAAGAAAAAATTCTGCCCCCATCACCAAGCCGCAGAAGCTCTTCTCAGAGAACACCTCTCTGACCAGGGCCACCACATTCTTGACCACGTGCTGCGGGGACCTGAGCAATAGCTCCTCCGTCCCCTGACCTCAGGCTGAACTTCAGACCCTGAGCAGGCCCCCCTCTGGTCCTCAGGGCAAATTACTCAGGAAGCGACATGGGAACTGACAGATTATTTAATCTCTCTGGGCATCATGTCCTAGGTGATGTGTAACTCTGAGCAAGTTACTTCGTCTTTCTGAACCTCAGCATCCACATCTGTGAAAGGGGGCAGTAAACATATCTACCTCGTAGGGTTGTGGTGAGGATTAACTGGGATAAGCCCTGTAAAGCATTTAGTGCAAGGCTTGGTACATAAGCATTTAGTGCAAGGCTCAATAAATATTATTTATTATTATTCCTTCTACTTATTCCCAAATGCCAGTCTGAGAAGTTTTCATTGATTCAAGGTGAAATGAGAAAAATAAATTATGGGTGGAAAGCACAATTTGTTATTATCTCCATTTTCTTCTATTTATCTTTTTTTAAAAATCCCCACTAATGTACTAATTTTACAATAAGAAAAAAGGAACAAAAGTGGTATATAAATTAGAAATACCACACACACTATAAACACACAGATACACACACATATATAAAATAGCGATCATCCCTCCGGGCAGTGAGAATAGGGGAATTTATTCTATTTACAATAACTTTTCCAAATGTTTTACAATGAGTATGTATTTCTTTTACTTAATAAGTTATTGGAAAACAAGAGTAAAATTATATTCAGCTCTCATATTATAATAGATAATTCTGTTTTCTTAAAACCTGTTGTGGGCAAAATTTATTTATTTATTTATTTATTTATTTTTTGTGGTTTTTTAAATATAATTTTTTATTGAGTTATAGTTGAATTATAATGTTGTGTTAATTACCATTGTACTGTAAAGTGACTCAGTTATACATATATATACATATATATGTATTTACATATACATTCTTTTTCATATTATTTTCCATTATGGTTTATCACAGGATATTGCAGGATATAGTCCCCTGTGCAATACAGTAGCACCTGTTGTTTATTCATGCTATATATACCAGTTTGCGTCTGTTAATCCCAAACTTTCACTCCTGTGTTGTGGGCAAAATTTAAAATGAACATCCCTGGGGGATTTCCTGGGTGGTCCAGTGGCTAAGATTCTGTGCTCCCAATGGAGGGGGCCCAGGTTTGATCCCTGGTCAGGGAACTAGATCCCACATGCTGAAACTAAGACCCAATGCAACCAAATAAAATAAATAAAATATATTCTTTTTTAAAAAAATGAACATCCCTGTCTCCAATTTTCTTTCCTGAAATTTCACTAGTCTGTGATAACCACCCTCACTGTTCTAGATCAATGAACTTTATTTTTTCCCCAGCTACACTGGGCGTTTGTTTCGGCACTCTCTAGCTGTGGTGAGCAGGGGCTACTCTCTAGCTGCAGTGAGCGGGCTTCTCATTGTGGTGGCTTCATTGTGGGGCATGGGCTGGAGGCTCACAGGCTCAGTAGCTGTGGTCCACGGGCTTAGGATCGAACCTGTGTCCCTCCCCTGCATTGGCTGGCGGTTTTCCAACCACTAGACCACTAGGGAAGTCCAATGACCTTACTTTAGAGAGGAGGAAACTAAGAGCTAGGAGACCTGCAACCTTTCCCCCTTTTCATCCTAAGAACATAAATATAAACATAAAGAACATAAATATAAACATAAAGAACATAAAATATAAACCATATCACAAGCATCCAAGTCTTCCTACTCAGAATTGACAGCTATTAAAAGCTTATTATATCAGCTTATCCTGTATGTTTATTTTAAATTACAAATAGAGTTGAAGCCCCGCTTCTCCGCTTCATTCTCTGTCTCAGCCCCTCCCGAGTCTCCCAAACTCCAGACCTCCCAACCACCATCATGTGTAGCACCTTCATCAGTGGACAATATGTGTAGTGTTGTTCGGTGCATATGTTTCTAAGTTACGTAAATGGTGTCACACTGCACATATCATTCTGCCACTGCTGTATTTCCCACTCAACATCATGTTTTCAAGGTATATCTGTATAAATATAAACATTTTTTATCATTTCTCCTTAGTATTTAGTATCCTGGCTGGTATAGCCCTTTTGCTTTGAGGTGTGTTTAGGCTGTTCCCAGATGACTTTCCAAGGTTACACAGGAGTCAAATGCCCTTTCTACTGACCAAAAGCACAGACACACAGTCACACCACAGCAGATACAGAATACAGAGCTCCACCCATGGTCACCCCCCGGTCCATCTCCCTAGACCCACCCTTCTCGGCTCTCCTTATCTCCTAGAGCCCCAGAGACTCAGGGCCAACTCAGCTTCAGGGTGTGAGTAGGAAGGGTTGAGGGTCTTTCTTCCAAGACAGAAGGCTAAGACATCCTTGGGCTCTTCTGACCTGGACTCAGTTGTTCCAAAACATGGTTCTGATGTTCTGACTCTAAATGGTCAGGAGAAGAAAGTCCCGTGGTTGTCGTCTGTTCTGTTCACCAGATAGTCTCGTTCTCCCTTCTCAGGGCACACAGTAGGATGTACACCTTTGCAGAGTTACATATGCCTGTATGACTTGCTTTGTCAACCAAAAAAAAAAAAAAAGAGAGAGAGAGAAAGAGGAAATAAGCAGACCCTTCCAGGTGAAAGCTTTAAGAGCCAGTGTGCAAATGACTGGCTTCTCTCTTGCTTCCTGGAATGGCTAGTGGCAGAATTCAGGTTGGTGGTTGCTCTATAGACTTGGGACCTGGAGTGAGGATGACACAAAATAGAGCTGGTCACAACCCCACAATGGATGCTTTAAGGCACTCTGTTGGGGTTGTTTGTCACGGCAGCATAATCTGGCCTATCCTGTCTGTTACAGGACCGTCTCTGAGGAGTGCCAGGTGCTGTGAGCCTGTCCTTCTGATAAACCAGGGTTTGCAGACTCCAGGCCTCTGATTTCCCAGGAATGTGCTACAGAGGAAAGACAGGTACACCCTGGGGGCCCTATTGGAATAAGGAACTTCAGCACTGAGAAAGCAAGAGATTCCCAATCCTTATAAAAAGTACTATGTGTTAGGCGATAGCCTTAAAGTTTCATTTCCTAGTTGATGTCCTTGGGCTGGTGGAGGGTTGAACAAAGTACATGCGTCAAGTACCTGGCAGGGCCCCTGGCATGTGGTGAGCTCGGCGAAGGCCTGGACAGCAAAGCTGCTTGTTGAAGCCTCATTGTTAATAGCAAAGAATTAAAAACTAAGTATCCAACAATAGGGGAAATAGATAACTAATTACCACTGTCCAGGTACTCAGTTCAGTTCAGTTCAGTTGCTCAGTCCTGTCCGACTCTCTGCGACCCCATGAATCACAGCACGCCAGGCCTCCCTGTCCATCACCAACTCCCGGGGTTCACTCAAACTCATGTCCATCGAGTCGGTGATGCCATCCAGCCATCTCATTCTCTGTTGTCCCCTTCTCCTCCCGCCCCCTTAAGCAGCAAAAAGGAAGCGTGGGAGACATGGGTCTGATACCTGGGGTGAGAAGATCCCCTGGAGGAGGGCATGGCAACCCACTCCAGTATTCTTGCCTGGAGAATTGCATGGACAGGTGAGCCCGGTGGCCTGTAGACATAGGGTCACAAGGAATCAGCCATAACTGAAGCGACAGGACACATGCAAGCATATATACTACTAAGCAGCCAAAAAGAGGGGAAAAGGGAAAGAGGTAAAACCACGGAAAGTCCGTCATAACAGACTATTCGGTAAAAAGAGTAAGCTCTCCAATGGTTTGGTTGGAAACAGACTTGGGTTTCAGTCTCAGCTCTCCGAGCTGTGTGTCTTAGGCAAGGTTCTTAACTGCTCTGAGCTTCAGAGACTGACAATAATAGACACTCAATAAATGTGAACTATTATTACTTTTATTATCACTTTATTATTATCACTATTAATAACAAACCTATGGGTCAACATTAGCAGAGTACCTGACTCCTATTATCATCGCTCTGCCATCCAGAATTTCATCTCCCTAATGATCCTATGAAGTTGATCTTAATCCCCTTTATACATAAAGTCACTGAGGCTCAGAAGTTAAGCCAGTTTCCAGATCATCAATAAGGGAGTCAGGATTTAAATCCAGTTCTGCCTGGTTACAGGGTTCATACTTCTTAACCACTGCACCCTGCTGGCACCTGGAGCAAATAACACATTTTCAATGTCACGGGATCATAACACTTTACTTCTGAAGGTGTCATCCTGAGACACTGCAAGAGCCACGCCCCCAAGAGGACCTCACAGGCAGGTCCAGATACAATGAAACCATTGGATGAGCAGCTGTCAGCTTTTTGATATGCACAGCCCAGTTTGAATACTGGATTTGATTTGAAATCCAGAGTCTCCCATACAGTAGTAAAGAAATAGGCGACCATGTGTAAAATAGCTAGCTAGTGGGAAGCTGCTGGGAAGCTCAGTAGTAGCTAAGCTACTAGGAGCTCAGCTCAGTGCTTTGTGATGACCTGGAGGGGTGGGGATAGGAGTGGGTGGGAAGGAGGTTCCAGAGGAAGGGGATATATATTTATATACATACATATGGCTGATTCATTTTATTGTACAGCAGAAACCAACACAACGTTGTAAAGCAATTATACTCCAATTAAAAAACAAATGATCACTATCACAGCTGCCTCCAAGATGGCCCCATGATCTTCACCTCCTGGTATTCACGTCCTTGTATGGTGTCCTCCCACACTGAGCAGGGCTGACCTGTGTCAGCAACAGGTTATTCAGGAAACAATGACGAGTAACTTCTGGAGCTAGGTATAAAGGACAATGTGACTTCCACCTTGCTCTCCCTTGCTCCATGGTGTGAGGACACTCAAGCAGCCCTATGGAGAAGTCCACATGGTGAAGAGCTGAAGCCTCCCACCAACAGCCATGTGAGTGTGCCATCTTGGAAGCAGATCCCCCAGTTCCAGTCAAGATGACTTCAGACCTGGCTGACATCTAGACTGCAACTTCATGAAAGTCTCCAAAGCCAGAGCCTCCACAGCTAAATCATTCCTGCATTCCTAAACCGCAGGAACAGTGAGATAATATTTGTTTTAAGCCACTACACTTTGGGGTAATTTGCTACATGGCAATAAATACACATCACAGTACAAGGAAAAACAATGCCTTGAATATCTTTAAAAGAAAACAAAACAGTTATCGCATGGCTCTCTCTGTCCCCTTTGGCACATGCGTTGGAAGAACTAACCCTGCCACAAGGCCGTCCTCTCTTATATACTCACCTGGCCTCAATCTCACAGCTCCTGGTAAACACACCGCCTTTCTCTGGTACCAGCTCTAAAGTGGTGTTCCCCTCTGTCCTGTGAGTTAACACCTTTCTGTACCTCGCTACAACCCAATTCAAACAAAAAGCACTGGAACAGTATACACCCTGGCTTGTAATAAAAATAAACTTTCAGTTCAGTTCAGTTCAGTTCAGTGGCTCAGTCGTGTCCAACTCTTTGCGACCCCATGAATCACAGCACGCCAGGCCTCCCTGCCCATCGCCAACTCCCGGAGTTCACTCAAACTCACTCCATCGAGTCGGTGATGCCGTCCAGCCATCTCATTCTCTGTCGTCCCCTTCTCCTCCTGCCCCCAATCCCTCCCAGCATCAGAGTCTTTTCCAGTGAGTCAACAAAATAAATTTTACACACAAGGAAAAACTTGGCAACACCACTTGGAGGTCATGAGACCACAGCCCCACTCTGTTAGGTGATTTCAAATGCTGAAAAGGGAAACTTCATCCATTTTGAGCCAAACCCTCCTTTTGTCCAGCCCCCTCACTGCCTTCTTCTCCAGCCCTCTCAGATTTCCAGGGTCCCCTAGCTAGAGAGGAGCCCTTCCTTCCTATAGTGAAATCTACTTTGGGTGGAGAAGCTCAGTATAGACAGGCTTTGCAGTAACAACACTTTGGTTCTGGTTCATATTAGTTCAGTCGCCTTGGGTCAGTCACTTAACATCATTGAACCTGAACTTCCCTGCTGAGACTAACAATAGTACCTTCCTGTAGAGCTGCTGAAGGGATCAAATGAGAAGAGAATCCTGGGCAGATTAAGTGCCTGGCAATGAGTAAGTGTGCATTTGCATTTCATGGTTAATGAAGAATAACAACAGTAATAGGAGCTGTTATTTATTTAAGGGCTTACTACATGCCTAGCATCTTTTATGTGCTATCTCATTTCATCTTTCCAGACTGGGCCTCTCCAGGATCATTTTATTTATTTATTTGGCTGCACTGTGCAGCATTTATTTATTTGGCTGCACTGTGCATCTTCGTTCCCCAACCAAGGATCAAATCCAAGCCCCCTGTATTGGAAGCGTGGAGTTGTAATCACTGGACCACCAGGGGAGTCCACATGGATCCCAGTTTTCAAAATGAGGAAGCTAAGGCACAGAGAGTGAAGTGCCTTACTCAAGATCACGCAGGTTCAGGCAATGAGGCACCAGAACCCTCACCCTTGACCCATTGGCTCTGCAGCCTCCCAAGAAGATTGGGTATAGGGCCCTGTAAACATCAGGACAGGGAGGCCTGGCGTGCTGTGATTCACGGGGTCGCAAAGAGTCAGACATGACTGAGCGACTGAACTGAACTGAACTGAAACATCAGGAACACTGTAGGGATTGGAGAACAGGAAAGATGGCGCAGCAAAGGAACGCACAGTTAAGAGGCGAAGAGAGTTTCCTGAGTGGCAGAGTCAGGCATGACTCTGAAAGTGGAAGGCCTCTGCAGGTGTTACCACCTGTGTCTTGTCTGTAGCCGGAGTCCCAGCCCGGACTTGTGATAGTCCTACTCATGGCTCCGCCTTATCCCTCTGAGTACCTGCTATGGCCGCAAAGCAGCGTGTACTCATGAAAATCAGGTTCTGCTGGTGGAAAAAGTCAGGCTGTTTTACTGTAAAGACAAAATAGCATAAATACGATAGCATCACATGGGGCCAGCTTTGGCCCAACTCTGAAGTACCGTGTCCTCACTGAACCAGGAAAACAAACTCACAGAACCAGCATCGTCCACAGCTTGGGGCAGAGAGAGTCAGCTGGCGTGGGGCCCTCTTCTTCCTGGCTCTGACCCCAGGGAAGCCCTGTGACTCCGATGATAATAAGAGCTATACAGTGCGGAAGACCTGGGTTTGATCCCTGGGTTGGGAGGATCCCCTGGAGGAGGGTATGGCAACCCACTCCAGTATTCTTGCCTGGAGAATCCCCATGGACAGAGGAGCCTGGCAGGCTATAGTCCATGATATTGCAAAGAGTCGGACATAACTAAGCACAGCACATACAGTGGTAAAGAATCCGCCTGCCAATGCAAGAGACACAGGTTTGATCCCTGATCTGGGAAGATCCCACGTGCAATGGGGCAACTAAGCATGTCCTTGAGCCTGTGTTCTGCAACAGGAGAAGCCACGGCAATGAGAAACCTGTGCACCGAAACTAGAGAGTAGCTCCCGCTCGCCATAACTAGAGAAAAGCTCACACAGCAGTGAAGACCCAGTGTAGCCAAAAATAAATAAAATTATTTTTTTTTTAAATAGTAAGAGCTATAGTGGTATCTAGAAGGCAATGGCAACCCACTCCAGTGCTCTTGCCTAGAAAATCCCATGGACGGAGGAGCCTGGTAGGCTGCAGTCCATGGGGTCACTAAGAGTCAGACACGACTGAGCTACTTCACTTTCACTTTTCACTTTCACACATTGGAGAAGGAAATGGCAACCCACTCCAGTGTTCTTGCCTGGAGAATCCCAGGGACTGGGGAGCCTGGTGGGCTGCCGTCTATGGGGTTGCACAAAGTTGGACACGACTGAAGTGACTTAGCAGCAGCATAGTGGTATCTACAAGGTGCTAAGCCCTATGCTTTCTATGACTGAGGTTTAGAGAGGCTGAGCTGCTGGACAAGGTGGCCTAGCTGGTTGACCTTCTGTTTGACTGCGACAGAGGCAAGGGGCTACCTAAGTGGAAGTGAAGATCATTGAGAAAGAAGAGGAACCACCGAAGCCACCAGACAGGGTGCAGATCAGCCTCTCAGAAAACATTTATTGAGGAAGGCAGGAGAGTCTAGTGCACTGGTTCCCAATCAGGGGTGATTCTGTCCCCAGGAGACATTTGGAAATCCCATGGATGGAGGAGCCTGGTAGGCTGCAGTCCGTGGGGTCGCTAAGGGTCGGACACGACTGAGCGACTTCACTTTCACCTTTCACTTTCACACATTGGAGAAGGAAATGGCAACCCATTCCAGTGTTCTTGCCTGGAGAATCCCAGGGATGGGGGAGCCTGATGGGTTTCCGTCTATGGGGTCACACAGAGTCGGACACGACTGAAGCGACTTAGCAGCAGCAGCAGCAGCAGAGGCATTTTGGTTGTCCCAACTGGAAAGGGAGGTGCTGCTGGCATCTGATACACAGATGCCACTAAGGGCTTCCCAGGTGACTCAGTGGTGAAGAACCCAGCTGTCAATGAAGGAAACGCAGGAGACCAGGGCTCAATCCCTCGGTCGGGAAGATCCCCTGGAGTCAGTAATGGCAACCCACTCCAGTATTCTTGCCTGG
Source organism: Moschus berezovskii (assembly GCF_049115385.1). Classification (NCBI taxonomy): domain Eukaryota; kingdom Metazoa; phylum Chordata; class Mammalia; order Artiodactyla; family Moschidae; genus Moschus; species Moschus berezovskii. Next base: position 45,490,620 of record NC_142467.1, on the reverse strand, counting down.
AGAATTCCATGGACAGAGGAGCCTGGCAGGCTTCAGTCCATGGGGTTGCACAGAGTTGGACACGACTGAGCGACTGAGCACAGCAGACACATACGGAGATGAAGCATGATGCTGAAGATCCTACAGCAAACAGGGCAGCCCTGTAACATTGAACTGCTGACCACAAGTGTCAAGCATACCAAGGTTGTGAGACCCTGCCTGGTCTAGCAGTTAAGGGGTCATATAGCCCCTGGACTCTGAGGCACCCTGACCAGGAACAGGTACTTCACCTGCTAGGTGGCCCACACTGTAAAACCGGGGATACTAATTTGAACCAATATCAGTTCACTGCTTTCAGGTGGTAGGCACACAGTAAGTATTCCATAATATTGCTGTTATTGTTATTTATTTTTGACTTTATTGGAGTATAGTTTTGTTTTGTTTTTGGCTGTGTCATGCAGCATGCCAGATCTTAGCTCCCCCACCAGGAATTGAACCCATGTCTCCTGCAGTGGAAACATGAAGCCTTAACTACTGGACCACCAGGGAAGTCCAGTGAATATTCCCACCAGGGAAGTGGGAGTATATTTGATTTACACTGTTGTGTTAGTTTCAGGTGTACAGCAAAGTGATTTAGTTACACATATATTCATTCTTTTTCAGATTTTTTTCTCATATAGTTTATCGCAGAATATTGAGTTCCCTGAGCTATATAGCAGTTCCTTGTTGGTTACCTATCTTATGTAGTAGTCTGTGTATATTAATCCATCTCCTGATTTATCCATCACCCCTGTCTTTCCTCTTTGGTCACCACAAGTTTGCTTTCAGTTATCTGTAATTCTGTTTTGTAAATAAGTTCATTTGTGTCTTTTTTTAAAATTAGATTCCACATATGAGTGATGTATGATCTTTGGTTTCCCCTGATTTACTGCACTCAGTATGATAATCTCTGGGTCCAAACATGTTGTTGCCAATGGCGTTATTTCATTCTTTTTTATGGCTGAATAATACTCCATTGTATACATGTACCACTTCTTCTTTATCTATTCCTCTGGCAATGGACATTTAGGTTGCTTCCATGTCTTGGTGACCGTAAATAGTGCTGCAATGAATGTTGGGGTGCATGTTATCTTTTTGAAATATATGCCCAGGAGGGATGTCAGGGTCATATAGTAGCTCTTTTTATAGTTTTTTCAAGAACCTCCATGCTGTTCTCCATAGTGGCTGCACCAGTTTACATTCCCACCAGCAATGTAGGAGGGTTCTCTTTTCTCTACCCTCTCCAGCATTTATTGTTTGTATACTTTTTGATGATGGCCATTCTGCCTGGTGTTAAGTGATACCTCTCTGTAGTTTTGATTTGCATTCTCCGATAATTAACAATGCCTAGCATCCCGTCTATGGGGTCGCACGGGGTCGGACACGACTGAAGCGACTTAGCAGCAGCAGCAGCAGCATGTTTTCAGGAGAAGGAAATGGCAACCCACTCCAGTGTTCTTGCCTGGAGAATCCCAGGGACAGGGGAGCCTGGTGGGCTTCTGTCTATGGGGTCACACAGAGTCGGACACGACTGAAGTGACTTAGCAGCAGCAGCAGCAGCATGTTTTCATGTGCTTTGGGGACATCTGTATGTGTTCTTTGAAGAAATGTCTGTTTATATAATGTCACTGTTGTTAATGACCGAGGGCATACCTCTGCAGAAGAGCACTGACAAGGCAGACAACAAGGGAGTCCCCAGAGAAGCAGACTTGAGAGGGTGGAAAGGCAGAGGCGGCCCTGAGGGCCAGGAGGAAGACCTGTTCTGGCATTCGAGGTCACTGTGTCTTGCTTCAGCCTACATGGCTCACCCTGCCCCCCAGCTCTGGAAGGTCACTGGGCCAGCACACCAGGGGCTTTTCCTACCTCCACAGTCCCCACCCTGTGAGGACCTCCTCCTCCAAGAAGCACCTAAATCAGCCTAACCCTTAAGAATCACAGACTGATTATCACAGACTGACCCAACAGGATGGCTACTGAGACACACCCAGACTCGTTAGTCACATTCACATAGACTTAGAAAAATACACACATGTTCTTATCTAAACACATAAGCAACCTTAAAGCACATCTGGCCCTCTTCACAGACTCACAAATATATTCCCATACACTCATTAACACACATCAGTTCAGTTCAGTTCAGTTCAGTCGCTCAGTCGTGTCCGACTCTCCGCGACCCCATGAATCACAGCACGCCAGGCCTCCCTGTCCATCACCAACTCCCGGAGTACACTCAAACTCATGTCCACAGAGTCGGTGATGCCATCCAGCCATCTCATTCTCGGTCGTCCCCTTCTCCTCCCGCCCCCAACCTTTCCCAGCATCAGAGTCTTTTCCAGTGAGTCAACTCGTCGCATGAGGTGGCCAAAGTATTGCAGTTTCAGCTTTAGCATCAGTCCCTCCAATGAATATCCAGGATTGATCTCCTCTAGAATGGACTGGTTGGATCTCCTTGCAGTATAAGGGACTCTCAAAAGTCTTCTCCAACACCACAGTTCAAAAGCATTGATTCTTCGGCGGTCAGCCTTCTTCACAGTCCAACTCTCACATCCATACATGACCACGGGAAAAACCATTGCCTTGACTAGACGGACATTGGTTGGCAAAGTAATGTCTCTGCTTTTTAATATACTATCAAGGTTGGTCATAACTTTCCTTCCAAGGAGCAAGCGTCTTTTAATTTCATGGCTGCAATCACATACACAACCATAATTCAATCTCACTAAGACACACAGAGTCACACACACACACACACTCACACGTACAACACTGGCACACAATAGCAATACTTACCCTAGTATTAATATATGTAGTCACATTCACAAACCCACAAACTCATGTCCATTCACATGTTTAAATACAAACCAAGGAGAGCCCATAGATCTTAAGCACCTGTTTAACAGGCATATAAAAACACCTGTACATATACACAGAGATACTGTCTGAGCACGCATACTCATACAGTGTGCGCACATATCCAGCTATCAATGCGGTCATATCAATAAGATATATATGCATACAGCATTCAAGATACATACACAGATTCCTGTATACAATCTGGCAAACAGCTCACAGACACACAAAACGACGTTAAAAAAAAAAAAAAAACCTGTCTTCTCTATACACAGATATGCTCCTGTACCATATTTCATTCATTCGTCAATCCATATCATAAAAAAATTGCTAAAGAAACTTCCCGGGGCCACCTTCCAAATTCATCCTTGCCTTGTAGCTACTGTGTAGCCCACCAAAATGCTCCAGTAGGTCATTTCTGCCTTTAAATTTCCACTTGCGGGCAGGCGGTGTGGGTTTTCTCTCCGCCCTAGCATGGGCTCCATCTCCCTCATCGCTGTCCTTTTCTGACTGCCGTACCGCAAGGCCTCCACAGGGAGGGAGGTGCTCACGGAGGGGCCATGTCTAAAGGTGCCTTTCCCAGCACTAATCCAACCGCGGCCGGGATGGGTCCGCAGGCGTGGCTGGGAACCGCGTGCCAGCAAGGACACTCAGGGATGGGGGACGAATGCCGGGAGCTCACGACCTTCCCTTCGGTGCCTCGCCCCCTCGCCACCCGCTCCTCTCTTCGGCTCGAGGGCCCCCGCCCATCCCTAAGTCAGCGGGCCGCAGGGAGGAGGTGGGGGCTGAGCCTTCGTCGTCCCCAGGAGCAGCTCCCCTCCCCCACCCCTCCCCCACCCTCCCCCACCCTCCCCCACCCCTCCCCCATCTCCCTCCCCCCCACTGCTCCGCCTTCCTCCCTTTCCCCTCGATCCTCCAGCCTCCTCTCTCCCCTCCTCCCTACGTGGGCCCGGCCCTTCCCGCCCCTCTGCCCTCCCCCGCCCCTGCTCCTCCCTCCCCGGCTTGGGCAGCCAGAGGCTGAGTCATCGCTGCGGCTCTGCGGGGAGAGCAGGCGAGCAGGTAGGGAGGGTGTGAAGGAGAAGCCATGCGACCCATCCCGGCCACCAGGGACAGGGCTGAGTCCCGGCGTACAGTCCTCTCCAGGAGAGGGCTGGGAAAGGGCATGGGTGGGGCCCAGGACCGCGATCAGGAGAAGCGGCGGGCCCAGGACGCACGGATTCCGCTGCCCTTACAGCAGCGTTTTGAAGAGCTGCACGTGGGATAGAATCATAAACTTCTGAGTAACGTGAGGCGGCCTCCACGTCAGGCATCGCAAACTGGCAGCCCATGGGCAGATCTGGCCTGCACCTGATCTTAATTTGACCCACTCAGTGTTGTTTGTTTATGTTTTAACCAGATGCCAATGTTTAAACACCATAGGATATTTCATTGGGCAAAATTTGATTCCCAGCTCTTGAAAAATTAGCATATATGCCAACACTGGACCTATATTTCTCATGACAACAATAGCCTAATGCTGAGTGGGGCTGCCTTTTTCAATCAAGGCATGGTACTCTCTAATTTGCCACAGCCCCCACTACTCCTTCTTATTTCACCTGGACTATTGAACTTCCTTTCTGTTACCTGCCAAACCACAATTTAGTGATTCCTAATCTAGTCCTCTGCCCATTTCTCAGATAGGAATGAGGAAATGGAAGTGGGAGATTCCCAGTCACACAACATCTGGCCTAAACACAGGAGGAGAATCCAGCTTTCCCTCACCTGCTAATCTTGACCACCAAACCATTCTGCCAATCTTGTCCACCAAACCATTCTACTTCCCGTGGCATGCAGGCTTAGAAAAGGGATTGACACGCAAAAAGTAGGTTCCAGAAAACGATCTGGGGATCAGAGTGGACCCCATATAGAAGATGTTTTGGAGAGTGATTAACCAGGAGAAGGGTCTAATGACTTCAGGTTTCTTTCTATATGAAAGCAGATCCATGCTAAGGAATTGAGCAGAAACAAGAGTATTGCCTCTCTCTGGAGGTGATGGCAGCTGTGTCTTGATCTTTCCCTTGGAATAGGAGACAAAACTAGGGCAAGTGGATGGGTGGCATAGTTGGCAGTTCTGGCAAATTTGGTTATAATAAGTAGTTCTCAAGTCACTAGAGACTTGGCCTTTGAGACACTAGACTGTTGTATAAGAGCTGCAAAGGCAATATGCCAGTGTGCTTGGATTATTCTGTAGTGTAGTGTTTCTCAGCCTGGAAATATTCACATGATTCATGTAAAAGGTGAATGATTTAGTAGGACTAGAGTGGAACTGGAGCTCCTACATTTCTGACAAGCTTCCCAGTGATGCCAATGCTGCAAGCCCCCAGACCCCTCTGAGCTTCCAGGCTTCCAACTCCTTGTGCCTTCTGTTTATTTGCAAGGGTTTTTGCTACAAGGCAGCCAGGAGGAAGGGCTTAGAGTCAGAGACTTGGAGTCCCACCCCACCTCTTGATAGCCAGGTAACCTTGGGTAGGCTGCTTATCTTCTCTGTGCCTCAATGTTCTCATTGCTCAATTGGAATCAAAGAACACTTCCTTAAGAGGGTAGGGAAGGAAGAGGAAAATGATGTGTGGTCCCAGCACAGTATATGGTTCATGGTAGGCACTATGCAAAGGTAGTTTGTGTTATCATGCTCTCTGTGGGGTCACCCATGGGCAGGGATACCAATAAGCAGTCTGGTCAGAGAGGGGGAGATATGAGACATTTCAGGATGAGGATCGAGCCCCTTAAAGTAGCCTTCCAGGCCACGAATGGTATGTGGTCACTGCCCAGCCCACCCAGCTCCCTGTCTATCCAGACTTCAGCCACACTGGCTGCTTATGAGACCATTCAACTTTGGTACTTTCCTCAGAGGCCTTGTATATGCTATTCCTCATATCTTAGCTGCCTGGCCCCTTCTCACCTTCAGTCTCAACTCCTGTGTCTCTCCTTCAGAGATGCCTTCCTTGGTCCCCACAGCCTTTAAAGGGAGGATTTAAGGGGTATGTTCTGGTAGATATATAGATTCTTAGAGCAGCTTTTTGTGTTATGTGGACGGTTAAAAGAGAGGAGGAACTAAACACTGCCCCCACTAGTCTACAAATGCTTTTTCGCAAATTAGAAAAAAAGCACAACTTTGATAGCTCCTTGATGGCCTTGTGGATTCTGGGCTTTCACTACCATGGCCCGGGTTCAGTTCCTGGTTGGGGAACTGAGATTCTAGGAGTCACCCATTGAGGCCAAAAAAGAAAAAGGCACAGCTTGGGTGGGATCTAGGCTCTCACCCACCCTTTCCACCCATTACCTTAGTGCAGTATATAAACTGCGCAGCCTTAGGTGGCAGCTAGTGCTAATGCTTCCCTGAGCAGCCCCGTGACCAGTTTAATCCCCTTGCCTGGATTAAGTTCCTTTTAGAAACTCTCCTAATTCCTTAAAACTCATCACACATTGAAATTAGGTGTCTTGAGAATGACTCATTTAAAATCTAACCTGTACTAGACTCTGTTTTCCAAGGCAAAGACTCTCCATCTTGCTGAGGGCTGTATACCCACTGCCTAACCTGGTGCCTGCAATGAAACAGGTGCTCCATAAGTATTCGTTGAGTATAGTTGACTCTTGAACAACACAGGTTTGAACTTCATGGATCACTTAACGTGTGAATTTTTTTTTTCAAGAAATACTACAATGGTACTATATGATCCACAGCTGGTAGAATCCGAGCATACAGAACTACAGGTAAAGAAGGCAGCTATAAAGCTAGGTGTGGGTTTTCCATTACAGGAATGGTCAGTGCCCCTCCATCCTGCATTGCTCGAGGGTCAGCTGTATTTTAGGAGCTCATTATCTACCAAGAGAGACAGGGCTCATCAAAATAACTGTGGCCTGAGATGAGGACTAAATGGGGCAGCCCCAGGGAGGGAGGTGTCACTTCTAGCTGAGGTCATCTGGAAATGCTCACAAAAGAAGTGGTGTTTCAGCTGGGCCTGACAACATAGGGGGAGTTCCTGAGACCCACATGAGTGTGAGAGGGTTCTTGGCAGTGAGAACAGCAGAAGTGAAGGTACAGAGGGTGAAAGTTCAATATGTGCCTTTGACAGGCCACAAATTATGATCAGCAGAATTGTCAAATATGTCTTGTGAATTAGCTTGCAAACATTTAAAAGTCAAATAAGGTCCGGTTTCTCGATTCTCTTGAAAGATCCTACCAGGAAATTGGTTGGCACCAAGAAGTGACAGCCCCTTTAAAAAAATCTGTGCTTTTGCTCCTGTTTGCCATAGTCCCCTCTTTTCCCCACTGCATTTTAAGAATATATATACTTGTATTTATTTGGCTGCCTCAGGTCTTCCTTATGGAGGACTCTGCATGCATGCTCAGTTGTGTCTAACTCTTGGGACCCTATGAACTGTAGCCCACCAGATTCCTCTGTCCATAGGATTTCCCAGACAAGAGTGCTAGAGTGAGTTGCCATTCCCTCCTCCAGGGGATCTTCCGGACCCAGTGCTCAAATCCACATCACATGCATCTCGTGCATCGCAGGCAGATTCTTTACCACTGAGCCACCGGGGAACGCTGACTGTCTAGTTGCAGTGTGCTGGCTTAGTTACTCCGAAGCACGTGGGATCCCAGTTCCCCAACCAGGGATCTAGCCCACATCCCCTCCCTTTCAAGGCGGGTTCTTAACCACTGGTCTACCAGGAAAGTCCCTCCCCATTGCATTTTTTTTTTTTTTTTGCATTTCTTTTCCATGGGGATGGTCTTGGTCCCTGTCTCCTGGACAATGTCACAAACCTCTGACCAGAGTTCATCAGGCACTCTATCTATCAGATCTAGTCCCTTAAATCTATTTCTCACTTCCACTGTATAATCATAAGGGATTTGATCTAGGTCATATCTGAATGGTCTAGTGGTTTTCCCTGCTGCTGCTGCTGCTGCTAAGTCACTTCAGTCGTGTCCGACTCTGTGTGACCCCATAGACGGAAGCCCACCAGGCTCCCCCGTCCCTGGGATTCTCCAGGCAAGAACACTGGAGTGGGTTGCCGTTTCCTTCTCCAATGTGTGAAAGGGAAAAGTGAAAGTGAAGTTGCTCAGTCGTGTCCGACCCTTAGCGACCCCACGGACTGCAGCCTACCAGGCTCCTCCATCCATGGGATTTTCTAGGCAATACTACTGGAGTGGCTTGCCATTGCCTTCTCCGAGTGGTTTTCCCTATTTTCTTCAATTTCAGTCTGAATTTGGCAATAAGGAGTTCATGATCTGAGCCACAGTCAGCTCCTGGTCTTGTTTTTGCTAACTGTATACAGCTTCTCCATCTTTGGCTGCAAAGAATATAATCAATCTGATTTCGGTGTTGACCATCTGGTGATGTCCATGTGTAGAGTCTTCTCCTGTGTTGTTGGAAGAGGGTGTTTGCTATGACCAGTGCGTTCTCTTGGCAAAACTCTATTAGCCTTTGCCCTGCTTCATTCCATGCTCCAAGGCCAAATCTGCCTGTTACTCCAGGTGTTTCTTGACTTTCTACTTTTGCATTTCAGTCCCCTATAATGAAAAGGACATCTTTTTTGGGTGTTAGTTCTAAAAGGTCTTGTAGGTCTTCATAGAACCATTCAACTTCGGCTTCTTCAGCATTACTGGTTGGGGCATAGGCCTGGATTACTGTAATACTGAATGGTTTGCCTTGGAAATGAACAGAAATCATTCTGCCGTTTTTAAGATTGCATCCAAGTACTGCATTTCGGACTCTTTTGTTGACCATAAGGGCTACTCCATTTCTTCTAAGGGATTCCTGCCCACAGTAGTAAATATAATGGTCATCCGAGTTAAATTCACCCATTCCAGTCCATTTTAGTTCACTGATTCCTAGAATGTCTATGTTTACTCTTGCCATCTCCTGTTTGACCACTTCCAATTTGCCTTGATTCATGGACCTTACATTCCAGGTTCCTATGCAATATTGCTCTTTACAGCACTTTACCTTGCTTCTATCACCAAAAGAAATGCAAAAAAGCAAAATGGCTGTCTGAGGAGGCCTTACAAATAGCTGTGAAAAGAAGAGAAGCGGAAAGCAAAGGAGAAAAGGAAAGATATAAGCATCTGAATGCAGAGTTCCAAAGAATAGCAAGGAGAGATAAGAAAGCCTTCCTCAGTGATCAATGCAAAGAAATAGAGGAAAACAACAGAATAGGAAAAACAAGAGAACTCTTCAAGAAAATTAGAGATTCCAAGGGAACATTTCATGCAAAGATGGGCTCGATAAAGGACAGAAATGGTATGGACCTAACAGAAGCAGAAGATATTAAGAAGAGGTGGCAAGAATACACAGAAGAACTGTACAAAAAAGATCTTCACGACCAAGATAGTCACGATAACGTGATCACTGACCTAGAGCCAGACATCTTGGAATGTGAAGTCAAGTGGGCCTTAGAAAGCATCACTACGAACAAAGCTAGTAGAGGTGATGGAATTCCAGTTGAGCTATTTCAAGTCTTGAAAGATGATGCTGTGAAAGTGCTGCACTCAATATGCCAGCAGATTTGGAAAACTCAGCAGTGGCCACAGGACTGGAAAAGGTCAGTCTTCATTCCAATCCCAAAGAAAGGCAATGCCAAAGAATGCTCAAACTACCGCACAATTGTACTCATCTCACATGCTAGTAAAGTCATGCTCAAAATTCTCCAAGCCAGGCTTCAGCAATATGTGAACCGTGAACGCCCAGATGTTCAAGCAGGTTTTAGAAAAGGCAGAGGCACCAGAGATCAAATTGCCAACATCCGCTGGATCATGGAGAAAGCAAGAGAGTTCCAGAAAAACATCTATTTCTGCTTCATTGACTATGCCAAAGCCTTTGACTGTGTGGATCACAATAAACTGTGGAACATTCTGAAAGAGATGAGAATACCAGACCACCTGACCTACCTCTTGAGAAACCTGTATGCAGGTCAGGAAGCAACAGTCAGAACTGGACATGGAACAACAGACTGGTTCCAAATAGGAAAAGGAGTACGTCAAGGCTATATATTGTCACCCTGCTTATTGAACTTATATGCAGAGTACATCATGAGGAATGCTGGGCTGGAAGAAGCACAGGCTGGAATCAAGATTGCTGGGAGAAATATCAATAACCTCAGATATGCAGATGACACTACCCTTATGGCAGAAAGTGAAGAGGAACTCAAAAGCCTCTTGATGAAAGTGAAAGAGGAGAGGGAAAAGGTTGGCTTGAAGCTCAACATTCAGAAAACAAAGATCATGGCATCTAGTCCCATCACTTCATAGGAAATAGATGGAAAAACAGTGGAAAGAGTGTCAGACTTTATTTTCTTGGGCTCCAAAATCACTGCAGATGCTGATTGCAGCCATGAAATTAAAAGACGCTTACTCCTTGGAAGGAAAATTATGACCAGCCTAGATAGCATATTAAAAAGCAGAGACTTTACTTTGCTAACCAAGGTCCGTCTAGTCAAGGCTATGGTTTTTTCAGTGGTCATGTTTGGATGTGAGAGTTGGACTGTGAAGAAGGCTGATTGCCAAAGAATTGATGCTTTTGAACTGTAGTATTGGAGAAGACTCTTGAGAGACCCTTGGACTGCAAGGAGATCCAGCCAGTCCATCCTAAAGTAGATCAGTCCTGGGTGTTCATTGGAAGGAATGATGTTGAAGCTGAAACTCCAATACTTTGGCCACCTGATGCGAAGAGCTGACCGTGATGCTAGGAAAGATTGAGGGCAGGAGGAGAAAGGGACGACAGAGAATGAGATGGCTGGATGGCATCGCCAACTCTATGGACATGAGTTTGAGTGAACTCCGGGAGTTGGTGATGGACAGGGAGGCCTGGTGTGCTGTGATACATGGGGTCACAGAGAGTCGGACATGACTGAGCGACTGAACTGAACTGAACTGAACTGATTGCATTTTTACAATTATCTCTTTACTGATTACTCTTCCTGTCCTGGCTGTGTGGCTTGCTAGCAGACTATCTGATGGACTTATGGGAGTGGTCAGGAAAGGTGGTTCAGATCATATGGGTCCTTGAAAGTAGAAGTGAAGTCGCAGAGTCATGTCCAACTCTCTGTGACCCTATGGACTGTAGCATACCAGGCTCCTTCATCCATGGGATTTTACAGGCAAGAATACTGGAGTGGGTTGCCATTTCCTTCTCCAAGAGATCTTCCAGGGATCAAACTCAGGTCTCCTGCATTGCATGCAGACTCTACCGTCTGAGGCACCAAGAAATTCTATTATGGGTCCTTAAATGTCAGACTAAAAAAGTAGGATGATACCCACCCTAAAGGAAATGATGAGCCATTGAATGTTTTGCGTTTCCAGGTTCAGTAAAACTGTGAGGGACTTAGGAAGATCCTGATGGACTGTAAAAAGGGGTGGTGTCGGGGGCAGGGGATCCATACGAATGCTATGGATTATTTTTTTTTAACTGATGAATAACAGGCCTCCTGGCTAATGAAATAAACTGGTGACTCTGCAGGGAATTCAAGGGTCTTTAACTCCACAGAGTACAGTCAGGCCTGAGCTCAAAAGGAGGACCATCAGGCAAGGAGGTGAAGTTCTGGAAACCAAAGGAATGGGGAGCTCTGTGTGAAGCTTTCAAAGAGAAAAAAAAAAAAAAACAAACAGGCACTGACTCATGGTTGGGGAACAGGTACTTCCAAAAGGCAGAATTTTAATCTTAAATGTTTCTGATGACTCACAAGTCGATGACATCCAACTTGCTTTTGCTTAGCCTTGAATGCATTATTTTTCTTTAAAAATAATTGTACTTCTTCTGTTTATGAAAATAATAAATTCTCATTAGAGAAAAAAGGGAAAATATAGAAAAATAAAACAAAGTTAATAATCAGCCGTAAATCCTACCAGAACTGTAAACATGTTGGTGGATTTCCTTATGTTTATTTTCTTCAGTGTATTTAAGCCTTTTAAAACAAAGTTGGGGTCACATTTCATACATAACTAATTTTTCTTTTTTTTAACTTAAATTTTATTTATTTATTTATTTATTTTGGGGCTGCCTGGGTTATAGTTGCAGCACATGGGATCCTTGATCTCATTGCGGCATGCAGGATCTTTAGGCATGTGGGATCTAGTTCCATGACCAGAAATCTTAGCCACTGGACTATAATACTATACATTTTTCAGGCTTCTTTGGTGGCTCAGTAGTAAAGAATCCATCTGCCATGCAGGAGACAAGGATTCAATCCCTGGGTAGGAAAGACGCCTGGAGGAGGAAATGGCGATCCATTCCAGTATTTTTTGCCTGGGAAACCCCATGGAGAGAGGAGCCTGGCGGGCGACAGTCTTTGGAGTCACAAAAGAGTTGGACATGACTTAGCAATTTAACAACAATGTGAATTTTTCACCATGAGACTATATTAATGCATCTTCTTATAAAACTTAGAAAATCCAGAAAAGAGAAATATTGTATGTTAGCATCATTTTCCTGGTTTATGAAATAAATATGCTTGGAAAAAAACATTTTGCTTATTTGTTTCCTTCCATTCCCATCACTTCATGGGAAATAGATGGAAAAACAGTGGAAACAGTGTCAGACTTTGTTTTTTTGGGCTCCAAAATCACTGCAGATGCTGATTGCAGCCATGAAATTAAAAGACGCTTGCTCCTTGGAAGGAAAGTTATGACCAACCTTGATAGTATATTAAAAAGCAGAGACATTACTTTGCCAACCAAGGTCCGTCTAGTCAAGGCAATGGTTTTTCCCGTGGTCATCTATGGTTGTGAGAGTTGGACTGTGAAGAAGGCTGATCGCCGAAGAATCGATGCTTTTGAACTGTGGTGTTGGAGAAGACTCTTGAGAGTCCCTTATACTGCAAGGAGATCCAACCAGTCCATTGTAAAGGAGATCAATCCTGGATGTTCATTGGAGGGACTGATGCTAAAGCTGAAACTGCAATACTTTGGCCACCTCATGCGACGAGTTGACTCACTGGAAAAGACTCTGATGCTGGGAAAGGTTGGGGGCGGGAGGAGAAGGGGACGACGGAGAATGAGATGGCTGGATGGCATCACCGACTCTGTGGACATGAGTTTGAGTGTACTCCGGGAGTTGGTGATGGACAGGGAGGCCTGGCGTGCTGTGATTCATGGGGTCGCGGAGAGTCGGACACGACTGAGCGACTGAACTGAACTGAACTGATTCTCAAAGTATAGTCAGAAATCTGACTTTTTTTCATGTTGCAAACCGATATTACCACCCTTATTTTATTTAAGAAACTGAGTCAAAAATATGAAGTGATTTACCCCAAATTGATTAGCCAGCGGCTAAATCCCATGGATGGAGGAGCCTGGTGGACTGCAGTCTGTGGGATTGCTAAGGGTCGGACACGACTGAACGACTTCACTTTCACTTTTCACTTTCACACATTGGAGAAGGAAATGGCAACCCACTCCAGTGTTCTTGCCTGGAGAATCCCAGGGATGGGGGAGCCTGGTGGGCTGCCGTCTATGGGGTCGCACAGAGTCGGACACGACTGAGGTAACTTAGCAGCAGCAGCACCAGCAGCCCGGGGTAAGACTACAATACCCTTGCACCTTTGAGTCTGGCTGAGCGCTGTGAGGGGAAGGGGGCCTACCCAGGTTGCTTGTTTCGGTTAGTTTACATAATGCCAGCTGTGCTTTTTTTTTTTGACCTGTGATTTTATTTTTTTGTTGTTGAAGTATAGTTGCTGCACAATATTCTATGTGACAGGTGTACAATACAGTAATTCATAATTTTTAAATATTATGCTTCATTTATAGTTATTATAAAATATTGGCTATATTCCCCATGTTGTACAATATATCTTTGTAGCTTTTTTTATACCTAATAGTTTGTACCTCTTAATCCCCTAACCCTAAATTATCCCTACTCTCTTCCCTCTCTCCACTGGTAACCACCAATTTGTTCTCTATATTTGTGAGTCTGCTTCTTTTTAAAAATTATATTCTCTATTTTGTTGTATTTTTTAGATTACACATATAGGTGATATACAGTGTTTGTCTTTCTCTGTCTGACTTATTTCACTTAGCATAATGCCCTCTAAGTCTATCCACGCTGATGCAACTGGCAAAACTTTGGACTTCTTATGGCTGTTAGTATTCCATTTATCTCCTTCATCCATTCATCTGTTGATAGACACTTAGGTTGCTTCCATTATCTTGGCTATTGTAGATAATGCCAGTTGTGCTTTAAATTCTGGGAATTAAAGAGGCTTTAAACTGAGCACAGTTAATCTGAGTGTACTTCATGGAAGAGGCAGATTTTTTGCAGTCTCTAGAAAATTTGTCCAATAAATAGATAGGTCAGTGGCAAGCACCCAAGCCTACTGGTCCCCAAGTGAACAGTAATACCAGCTTTTATCTTGTGGCAAGCCTTAACTAAGCCCATTGAACACTGCCTATGTTACTTAATCCTCACAGTCAACTGTGTGAATCACTGCTGTTTTCACCAATTTAAAAATGAAGAGATAAGCAGAGAGGGGGAATGACAAGCTCAAGGTCACACAGTTGGTAAGTGAGGGGAAAGAGGTTTGAACATAGGTGTCCTGGCTCTAGAACAATTCTGCATCCAGTCCACACGCCCTTCCTGTCCCAAGGCTGAGCAGCAGGGCCCAGACTTTGTACTGCACCATCACCAACAGTCAACTGGTTGTGTCCAAAGGATGCAAAGGCAGTGTTAGGGATACCATGCTGGCTTGGGGGCTGTGGCCAGGAGGGGATTCCCACAGTGGGAAAATATAAATAAAAAATAAAGGATTTCCGAGAGCACTTGGCATCCCATGACCAATCCTCAGCGATTGTGTCTTGATTCTTCAGTTCAGTTGCTCAGTTGTGTCCAACTCTTTGCGACCCCATGGACTGTAGCACGCCAGGCCTCCTTGTCTATCACCAACTCCCAGAGTTCACTCAAACTCATGTCCATTAAATCGGTGATGCCATCCAACCATATGATCCTCTGTCGTCCCCGTCTCCTCCCACCTTCAATGTTTCCCAGCATCAGGGTCCCAAAGTATTGGAGTTTCAGCTTCAGCATCATTCCTTCCAATAAATATTCAGGACTGATTTCCTTTAGGATGGTCTGGTTGGATCTCCTTGCAGCCCAAGTGACTCTCAAGAATCTTCTCCAACACCACAGTTCAAAAGCATCAAATCTTCCACACTCAGCTTTCTTTATAGTCCAACTCTCACATCCATACGTGACTACTGGGAAAACCATAGCCTTGACTAGACGGACATTTGTTGGGAAAGTAATGTCTCTGCTTTTTAATGTCTCTGTCTAGGTTGATTCTCACTCCAGTCCTCTTGACTGGAGAATCCCAGGGATGGGGGAGCCTGGTGGGCTGCCATCTATGGAGTCGCACAGAGTCAGACACGACTGAAGCGACTCAGCAGCAGCAGCAGGTTGATTCTTCTTAGATTCTGAAATAAACTCCACCAAGAGAGAACAGAATCTAGAGGACGGCTTGAGTCCTAGTCCTGCCTCTGCCAAGATCTGACTGTGCTCTTAGGCCAGTCACTTTCCCTCTCTGGGTCTCAGGGGTTAAATGAGCCAGTCCTTTACCCTGGTCTTTGCAACTTGTATTTCACTGCTCTGTGGCCAACAGAATGCTCGGCCTTAAGGATGGCTCAGTGGAAACCAGAGCTATTTGCTGTGCTCAGGGGTCCTTGGGTGCTGGACCCACCCTGCCCTTTCTCCTCACCCAGCCTGTGCAAGTAGGAAGACTCTCAGATGTCCTGCGGAGAACCCACCCAGCCTCATCCCCTGGGGCAGGGCACAGGACAAGCACAAAGTCCGAGGAAGGACTTGAATTCCTCCCTAAGATCTCTGTTCCCCAGGGCCCCTCTCACCTGAAGGGGCGCTCAGCTCAGCAGTGCCTCTCCACCTTTACTTGGCAGCCCAGGCAGTGAGTGTTCTCAGGCACAGCCATGCCAGCCCCGAGGAGGAAATCTTTGCTGGCTCCCCACTGCCCCAGGAAGAACATACAAACTCAGAATGGCAGAGAAGGCCTGCCTCCATGCCCTCAACGTGCCTCTCCAATTCTTTTGCCCTGTCACCTCATCTTAATATAGTACTTTGCAGTTTTAAAAGCACCTGAATTCACATCCCGAGTAGGCTTGTTGCTGGCTTTATAACCTTAGGCAAGCTACCACATATCACTAAACCTTGATCTCCACACCCTTAAAATGGGGGTGGTAGCACCCATTCCACAGGACTGTATGAGAAATTAAATGAATCACTTAGTAGGTTCCTGGAACATAGTAAACTCTAATGGGCTTTAAGAGCCTATTGTTATTATTATGACAATTCTCAACCACATTTGACTACCATCTCCTACTTCCTGAAGCTCAGCACTCTCTTTCCCAACACTGTCTCCGTACCTGGAAAGTCCTTCCCCACCCCTGTTCTCTACCTAGTAGGCTCCCTTGCACACCCTTGCAAGCCCTATTCAGAAGCCATTGCCTGTGAAGACACTTCTGTCTTCCCTTCATGCCTTCTCTGCCTATCACCACTTTAACCCAGGGGCCATGCTTAGTGTCACCTGTGGTGAAACAACCAGCATTAAACACCTCTCAGTGGGATGGTGACTGCAGCCATGAAATTAAATGACGCTTGCTCCTTGGAAGAAAAGCTGTGAGAAACCTAGACAGCATATTGAAAAGCAGGCACGTCACTTTGCCAACAAAGGTCCATATGGTTTTTCCAGTAGTCATGAATGGATATAAGAGTTGGCCCATAAAAAAGGTTGAGCACTGAAGAACTGATGTTTTCACATTGTGGTGCTGAAGACCTTTGAGAGTCCCTTGGACAGCAAGATCAAACCAGTCAATCCTAAAGGAAGTCAACCCTGAATATTTACTGGAAGGATGGATGCTGAAGCTCCAATACTTTGGCCACTGATGTGAAGAGCTGAGTCATTGGAAAAGACCCTGATGCTGGGAAAGACTGAAGGCAAAAGGCAAAGGGGGTGGCAGAGGATAAGATAGTTACATAGCATCACCAATTCAAAGGACATGAATCTGAGCAAACTCCGGGAGACAGTGAAGAACAGGGGAGCCTGGCGTGCTGCAGTCCATGGGGTCCCAGAGAGTTGGACATGACTTAGCGACTGAACACCACCACCACCAATAGGATGCAGTAAACCACACCACTCAATCTATTTTTGCTTCTGCCAAATTGAGCCTCTCATATTGAGCCTGAACCTAATCTGGTCTTTAGAGCTGGCTTCGGTTTAGAAGAATTTCAAACTGGGGTTAGAGGAACACAGTTATATAACCCACAGAGAAGCAACGAGAAGTCCAGAATGTGGGGCAGTTATAAGACAACTGATGAGATCTTAAAAGTCAATGTTGTGAAAACAAACCAAAATCTGATATACTGGAAGAGGAGTTCTAGACTCAAAGAGATCCTAGAGTCTAGCAAGTAAATGTAAGATGTGATTCTTGATTATATCCTGGTTCTTTAATTTTTTTAAGCTATAAAGACTATTTTTGGACAATGGGCAAAATCTGACTATGAACTGGGTGTTAGATTACATAAGGAAATTATTAGTTTTGTGAGGTATGGTTAAGTGTATTGTGGTGATGGAGAATATTTTTTGGAAATGCTTGCTAATGTGTTTAGAGCTGAAGTGTTAGAATATCTGCAGTTAACTTTAAACTTGGTTCAGCCTCAAATTTAACATATAAAGTGAAGAGGAACTAAGAAGCCTCTTGATGAAAGTGAAAGAGGAGAGTGAAAAGGTTGGCTTGAAGCTCAACATTCATAAAACAAAGATCATGGCATCTGGTCCCATCACTTCATGGGAAATAGATGGGGAAACAGTGGAAACAGTGTCAGACTTTATATTTTTGGGCTCCAAAATCACTGTGGATGCTGATTGCAGCCATGAAATTAAAAGACGCTTGCTCCTTGGAAGGAAAGTTATGACCAACCTAGATTGCATATTAAAAAGCAGAGACATTACTTTGCCAACCAAGGTCCGTCTAGTCAAGGCTATGGTTTTTCCCGTGGTCATGTGTGGATGTGAGAGTTGGACTGTGAAGAAAGCTGATCACCGAAGAATTGATGCTTTTGAACTGTGGTGCTGGAGAAGACTCTTGCGAGTCCCTTGGACTGCAAGGAGATCCAACCAGTCCATTCTAAAGGAGATCAATCCTGGGTGTTCATTGGAAGGACTGATGCTAAAGCTGAAACTGCAATACTTTGGCCACCTCATGTGACGAGTTGACTCACTGGAAAAGTCTCTGATGCTGGGAGGGGTTGGGGGCAGGAGGAGACGGGGACGACAGAGAATGAGATGGCTGGATGGCATCACCAACTCAATGGACATGAGTTTGAGTGAACTCCGGGAGTTGGTGATGGATAGGGAGGTCTGGCATGCTGTGATTCATGGGGTCGCAAAGAGTCAGACACTACTGAGCGACTGAACTGAACTGAACTGAACTGAAGATGAATAGAAAGGAAATAGCAACCCATTCCAATATTCTTGTCTGGGAAATACCATGGACAGAGGAGACTGGCAGACTACAGTCTATGAAGCTGCACAAGAGTCAGACACGACTGAGCAACTAAACAACAAAAATGAAGTAAATATGGTAAAATGTAGACAGTTGTTGAATTTATGTGATTATATGTAGGTATTCTTCCTACTTTCCTGTATGTTTCAACATTTTCATAGTAAAAAAATTTTTTTGTTTTTTAAAAAATATTCCTTCTCCAAGGATCCCACAAAAGGTGTGGGGCCTTTATTAAAGAACAAATCACAATGTATGGGGGTGAGGTATGCCAGTGAGTCCTGCCATTCAGATCACAGGTTACAAACTCTTGGCAGTATGATCCAAAGTCTGGATTAACTGTATTCCTCAAGTGCCAAGTTCATAATAAATAATAAACATCTGACGAATGAAGACTTTACTCTTGCTACAGTGCATGACTCATCAGTAAACTTCATCTTGGGAATCGCTAGAGTGAAAATGATAATGACAGACTTTTGCCAAGCAGTTACCAGGTGCCAGGCTTGGTGCTAAGCCCCTAACGTGCATCATCTCATGTAATTGTCACAACAGTCAGAAAATTATTGATCCCATTTTACACATGAGTAAACTGATAGAAAGGTGAAGAAACTCGCCCCCAAGATCACTCAGTTAAAAATGGCAGAAGCATGTGGTTCTGATCACCACACTCTGTTGCCCTGTCCCTCTCTGGCACCATCCTTTTGGCACAGGTAATTACATAGGTACCTGTTTTAGCACCGACATCTGCTGAACTCGGAACCCTTCAAAGGCAGAAGAAAGAAAACATGTTCACACAAAAATTTACATACAAATGTTAAAAGCAGCATTATTCAGAATAGTCAAAGAGTGAAAACAGCCCATATGTCCATCAGCGTGATAAACAGATAAACAAAATGTGGTCTGTCCAGACACTGAAATATTATTCACCCATAAAAGGGATGAAGTACTGATACAATCTACAACATGCATGAACCTTGAAAACATTTCACTAAGCAAAAGAAGCCCATCTCCAAAGATCACTTATTATCTCATTCCATGAAAATGAAATGTCCAGAATAAACAAATGCATAGAAAGTAGATTAGTGGTTGATTAGGGCTAAGGAGGCAGAAGGGGATTGGGAGGTGAAGGTTGCACACTGCTAATATATCAAAAACAATTGAATTTATAATTTAAATGGGTGAACTGTATTGTGTAAGAATTATATCTCAATAAAGCTGAAAAAAAAGAAGAGAAATTATCTTATGCAACAATGAATCTGCCAAGCTAGTTGAGTGAAAAAAATGAATGAATGGCTGTTTCCCTTGCAGTGGACAAAAATCTACCATATTTCTGAAGTCTAAAGTTAATTTTCTTGACAGCCTTATAGGGATGCTCACTCTTAGCTTCCAGGAACCCATTAATAAACTAATAAGAAACCTGATAATTCAATAAATAATTCCTGAGTTTGCCAGTGCTACTCCAGGAAAAAAAGAGAAATGCACGGATGATTTCTTTCAGATACAAACTGTGGGACTGCAGAGCAAGGAGCCGCCAGGATGTTCTGTCTGGGATGGGCCCCTGGAGATCTTGCTGTGATCTGTTTCCACTTGGCAAACCTTGACTCATTATCTGGGCTCATCTGACTATTCCTGTGTTTTGTTTTGTTTTTTTCCTCCTAGCCCTGGTCATTCAGAAGGACAGTTGTAAATAAAAGCTCCAGGATAAAATACCTCACAAGGTTCTGTGGAAATGACTGGGAAAGATCCAAACACTTCAGTGGGTGTCAACTGGCAGGGAAGGTGCTTGTTCAAAATGCTGATGCCTGGCCTCATCCCTGGGGATTCAGATTCAGTGTGACCAGGGTGGGGCCATGGAAACTGCATTTTAAAAACAGCATCTGCAGTGTCCTTGATACAGGGTATGCCTCGTCATATGAGAAACACTGACCTAATAAAACACAGACAGAAGGAAATAAAGTGTGTATATTATCTCAGGCAGAAAAGTGGGTTTGCTTAGGGATCTTAGAGATCATGGGATTTAGACGTTTTCGTGCTCTGCCCCTGGAACTCCTTAGGATTCCACGGAGCACTTGGAGGGGCTCTTGGGCTGGTGGAGGTACAGAGGCATAGATTGTCTACCTCAGCACATGCCCCCTTTAAAAGCTGTATTTAAAAAAAATTTTTAAACTAAGATATTGGGTTCTATTGCTTGAAAAACCACCAGTTGTGCCCTATCCCACATATGCAAGTGGAAAAACTGAGGACTAGAGAGGAAAACATCTTCCCAGGGAGGTAGAGTGACAGCATACTGATGGCAGAACCAGAGTGGATCCCAGGCCTTTGCTTCCAGCCCCCGGCCCTTCACACTATGGAATGCCAGTGTGGACACATCCTTTCATCTCAGGATGGCTTTCCCTTTCTGCCTCCAGCAAATCCCACACAAAGATAGTAGGGCCCAGACTAGGGTAGGAGGAATGAGGCATCCTGCCTCCAGCACACAACTTAGGGTGGTAACATAACATAACAAAAATAACATTTTGCCAAAAAATTCATGATGAACAAAATACCGAAATTTTACATAAAAGTAGAATCAGTAGTGGAGAAGGAAATGGCAACCTGCTCCAGTCTTCTTGCCTGGAGAATCCTGTGGACAGAGGAGCCTGGTGGGCTGCTTTCCATAGAGTTGCACAGAGTCGGACATGACTGAATCAATAGTTCTGATTTTTCCTTTTGCCCCCAAGCGTCAGTGTGGCTCTCTACAGCACTATTACTCATCATGCTTTTATTTAAAGTTTTGGTATCTTTTCATCATGGATTTTTTTTGGCATTAATTTGATTTTTAAAATGCTGCATTCAAGTATTATTTATCTAGGTTGCTAAGTTTTTTGGTGCTTCCTTTAACTTGGTGCCTGAGGCAGGTGCCTCACTTGCTTCACCCTAATCTGGGCCCTACAGAACAGGTCTTTTGGCAGATAGCTGAGTAAAGGCCCATTGTCCTCGGGGGATCCCTCCAGATCCTATCACTTTATTTGTCTGATGGAATTGATGTTTGTTTGGTCTCACTGTGACATTGCCCTTGTTACTTAACCTGCAGAGAGGTTTGTAATCTGCAGGGGATATTTGTTTTGCTGACTCAGCAACATTTTTCTCTGCTCTGGCAACAGCAACTTTTAAGTTGCTGGGTACCTTCCTTCCCCTTCTCTGAAGCTGATTCAGCACACTGGCCTAGAGGTGGGCATGTGACTCAACTCTGCCAATCAGAGCCTTGCAGCCCCTGCCCCCAATGATTGGTTCAGGAATGATCATGTGATTTAGTTACAGCCAATGAGAATCAATTTTGAGGATCTGCTCTGAACTTAGGGAAAGGGAGCTGAGAGGTAACTGAGAAGAGAGGATGTAAACCACCTCAGGGAACCTCTCTGAGACAGTGAAGACTGCAGTGTGGATAGCAGCAGATAGAGACAAGGAAGAAACATCGTGATGATATTGCTTGAGCTCCTGGACCCAGCTGTGCACAAGGCAGTTCTCCACCCTGGACTTAGGGGAACTGTGGGCCACCTTTCGCCCAAGTCAATCTGAGTAGTTTCTCTGTCCACAGTAGTATTTCCGTCACATAGATGATCCACTTCTTCCTCCCTACAGTCTGACCTGGTTGCCCCTGGAGATGATGTAGAGAAGCCCAGCACCAGACTTCCATCCTGAAGATCTTCATCAGATGGTGGTGTCCTTCATCCAAGGGCAGCCTTAGAAGGCAGAATATTGGCAGGAACAACAACTCTCATAACATTATTGAGCACTAGTGGTGTTTTCAGGTCCTGTAGTAAATATTTGTACATCAGTATATTCATTTTGTCCTATGACAACTCTATGAAGGAGATTCCATTATTAACTCCAGGTTGAAATCCAGTTCATCCACAACCAGGGCAGATGTCCCAGATCACTAGCAAAGGGAAGGCCCCAGTTAACCAGCAGGTGGGCAGACTTCCCATCCTTTGTGTTGCTTTTGTAAATGGACAGACTTTGTAGGTGACAGACTCTTTCTAAGAACAGCTGAGCCTGGATATTAGCAAATCCCTTTCCCCACACTTTCCTGTAATACTATTGGCATCTTGAAGTAAAAAACCTTAGGCCAGCTTCCTTTGACCTGGTAGTGAAGCTCAGTGCCTCAAGCAGCACAGGCCTTGGAAATCAGCAATGACCCTTATGAGGAAAGATCTAAAAAAGAATGGATACATGCACACATATAACTGGATCACTTTGCTGTACACCTGGAATGAACGCAACATTGTAAATCAACTATACTCCAGTAAAATAAAATAAAAAATTAGCAGGTGGGTCGACTCGCTGACTGTGGCCATCTGTGCTCTTTTATTCATTCAACAGAGATTTACTGAGTGCCAGATCTATGCCAGATCTCATTCTAAGCACAGAGGATACAAGTATTGAATGAAACTGGGGGCAGTCCATGCCTCCAGGGAGCTGCCAGTCTTATCAGGGAGGCATGTATGAGACAAATAATTGTGCATGCAATTATTACAAGTATCATAGGCACTGAGAAGGAAAAGTTCAGGCTGTTAATGTGAATGTGCAATAGAAGCCTCTTAAATCTATTCGTAGACTAAGCAACTTTATTCATTGGATAGGTGTTTTTGGATTGACTGCCAGTGCTAGGCACCGTGTTTGGTACTGAGTACTGGGAAGGGTGGGGAACAAGGGTCAGCTCACAAGGATCCCGCTATGCACAACAAATACACCATCTGACCAGCTGTTCCTCCCACCTGCAGACTGTGAGCCGCTGCAGGTTTACAGCTTTGAAAGCCACTTGAAAGAACATTGCCACTCCTGCTTCCACAGGTAAATATATTTGACTTGTTCCACTGGCCTCATATTGGTCTTACCATGTCTTTCTCTGATCCCCTGTGGCTTTTGCTCTCTAGGGTTGGAAAAATCAGGACAGATGGTCATTGAGCTTACTGAGAACGTTTTATTGTGCTTTGTAAAAATAGGCTGAAAAACACATGAATTCACTGGGAAAAGAAGACATCAGGAAAGGGAAGGAACTTGGGGTTGAAACTCGCTGGGCCCCATGGCTCCAGTCTGCTGGAGATAGGAGCTTGGCTTTGAGGAGAGGCCTTTGGTGATATTTCTGGCTGTCTGACCCCATGGGTACAAGTGGAGTATGTCGCCCAGCTCGCCACAGGGAACTTTCTGGATGGCTTTATTATTCAGAGCATATGGTGCTTTGGCTCCAGTCGTCGGAGACAGTCTGCGATTCTGCAGAGCTGGGAATGGGGCTCTCAGCAGCAAAGGTGAGTGTGTGGGTGGTTTTAGATATAGGAGTTTTGGCTCAGTCATTCTTAGAGTCAGCCTCCCTGCAAAGTAGCCAGAATCACTTGGGTCCCAGGGCCCTGATCCAGGCCTGAAATGTGACAGCGGGGGGAAAAATGGGAAGGGAATGGCCTCTGACTGTATCCCTCCTGAACTAAAGCACTTAGAGAGTGGGGAATGCCATTGATTTTTTTTTTAATTAATTAACTAATTTAATTTTGGCTGTGCTGGGTGTCCATTGCGGTCCGTGGGCTTCTCTACTTGTGATGCGTGGACTCAGTAGTAGCATGTGGGATCTTAGTTCCTCGACTAGGGATTGAATCCAGGCCCCTGCATTGGGAGTGCGGAGTATTATCCATTGCTCCACCAGGGAAGTCCCCACAGTTGATTCTTTTCTGTAGCTCCCAAGTCTCACGCCCTGGGACAGGTGTCTTGCATCTCATATGTTGAGGGCTTGCTATTTGCTAGGCATTCGTTCGTTTAATCTTTACGATGACCCCATGAGGTAAGTTCTGTTGTTATTCTCATTTTATAGGTAGCTGAGGCTCGGGGTAGTAGAGCAGGCTCCACACAGATGATAGAGCTGTGCTACCCTGTCATGTCTCAGCATGGTCCTCAGAGAGCAGACAGTCAGCAGAGTGGGTGAGTGGTGAGGATTCTTTTACATGTGGGTACTTGGGGAGGGGCCTGAAGTAGAAAGCAGCCAACTCCTGGGACAAGCCTTCAGCTTGGTACAGAGCCTTGACCATCCCAGCTCAGAGAAGTATGGCATTAACTATTTTGAGAATAACATAGACTGTAGCATTTTGTCCCTTTGCTAAGGCCTTAGTTTATATCAATAATAACACAAGTACATAACTAATCCATTGAGGTCTTATTTGTTTTCAGTCACTGAGTCAAGGGTTTTTGGTGTATCATTTTATTTAATCATCACTCAATCCATGAATAGATATTACTATCCTTCTGAGAAAAGAATCGTTAAATAACTTGGGCAAGGTCATAGCTAGTGATTTACAGAGTTAGGATTCTACTTAAGGATGTGTGGCTTCGAGATTTTATTTCTTGAGCATCAGGAACCTGGCTCAATTCCTAGTTCTTCCATGAACCAACTGTGTGCCCTTGGCAAGTCGGTTCACTTTTTTGGACCTCAAATTCCACATCTGTGAAATGGGCAGGTTGGGCTAGATGATGTGTTAGGCCCCCTCCAGCTCTCATATCTAGACTTTGAACCCCTTGAGGGATATCACTCCTGAAGCCTGAGCACTTAGCAGAAAGCCTGGCCCAGAGTGGGCCCAGGTCAACATCTGTTGAGCTAAATCTTTCCTGATGTGCCCCAGCTCCTAACTCCACAAGCAGTCACCATTCCCAAATCTGTGTATTTCATAGAGATGTTTGCAGGAGGGGTTTTGGGCAAGTCAAGCCATCTCCCTTAATCATTTCCTTATCTATTAAAAAAGGGCTGCGGAGGTTGGACTATACCCTTACCACAGCAGTTTTCTTTCTGTTCTCCAAACACACCTACTCAAAGCTTTTGCATTTGTAGCTCCCTGTGCCTGGAACACTCTCATCCAGCTCTTACAATGATTGGTTCCTTGTCATTACTCAAGTCTCACCTTTAATATCACCTCTTCAGAGAAAGCCTCTCTGACCACATAATCTACAATTGCCATAGCCATTACTTGATCATATCAGCTTATTTCCTTTCTTCAGGGGACTGTTACCTATTTGATCTCTTTACTTGTTTAGATCTAGCTCCCCTCTTTCTAGAGTCTAGCTCTCCCCTCTAGAACCTAAACAAGTAAACAGATCAAATATGTAACAGTCCCCTGCTTACCTGGTGGCTCAGTGGTAAAGAATCCACCTGCAATGCAGGAGACCAGGGTTCGATCCCTGGGTCGAGAAGATCACCTGGAGAAGGAAATGGTGACCTGCTCCAATATTCTTTGCCTGGGGAAACCCCATGGACAGAGGAGCCTGGCGGGCTACAGTGCATGGGGTCACAAGAGTTGGACATGACTTAGCGACTAAGCCACCACCAGCACACCTCTTTCTAGAATGTGAGCTCAATAGGTGTAGAATCCTTAACTTTCAGGTTTACTGATGTATCCCTAGGCCCTGAGACAGGCTGGTCAGGCACATATAGTTACTGAATAGTAATACCTATTGAGTGCATGAATTCCTGGTAAGTGAATAGATATCCTAGAGTCTCCAAAGTCCTTTTTAGCTCTAAATCCAAGGATAGCCAACACAGTGAATGTAAACTCACATGCAAGCATGACTGTACCATTTTACAGATGTGGAAACTGAGGCAGTGAGTGACTTGTCAAACGTTTCACAGAGAGGGCGGTCAGTGGTGTGGTCTAGAGCTGGGGTCCCCAACCTCTGGGATCTAAAGTCTGATGATCTGAGGTGGAGCTCATGTAATAATAATAATAGAAATAAAGTGCACAATACATGTAATGCACTTGAAATATCCCCAAGCCATCCCCTACCTCTAACCCGATCAGTGGAAAAATTTTCTTCCTTGAAACTGATCCCTGGTGCCAAAAAGGTTGGGGACCGCTGGTCTAGAGCAGTGTGTGTGTGTGTGTGTGTGTGTGTGTGTGTGTTCTCAGTCACTCAGTTGTGTCTAATTCTTTGCAACCCCATGGACTGTAACTCAGTCCCACCAGGCCCCTCAGTTCATGGGATTCTCCAGGCAAGAATACTGGAGTGGGTTGCCATGCCCTCTTCCAGGGGATCTTCCTGACCCAGGGATCAAACTCACAATCATATGGGAATTCAAAAGTAGGGGATTCAGATTTGGGTCCTCACACCATCCTACTCTGTCAACCTTCCTTACAAGATCCAGGGGAACTGAACAAGCCATTTACCTTTCCCAGAGCAGATTTTCTGTCTGAAAGAGAAAGGCGTACTGTTAACTCTGGTCAAGGGTGAAATAATGAAGCTTCCTAAACTGAACAGCACTAAGTGTTTTGCAGCATGCTGGGCCTCTGTCTTTCTCAGAGCTGTGGGTGGGAAAGGGGAAGGAAGCCCAGGACCAGGGCTGTGGAGGAGGGCTGAGCTGGCAGGTTGGCACAGTTTGTTTACTTCTGGGTCTGCCCCTAGCCTTGCAGCCTTCACCTGCTCAGGTAAAGAGGTAGGGGGAGCCTTGCTCAGCCAATGAACTGCTTTTGTTCTCTTAAAGGCACCCCGCAGCTGGCACAAAAACCAGCCCTGCGACCTGAAGAGATCCCGGGGCGGATGCCAGGAAGCAACTGTGGAACTGGATGTAGCAAACCCCTCCATGGCGACCCCGTGACCTCATGTCCTGGAGGGTGCTTGCTTCAGGGCGGCCTCCTCCACCTTACCCAGAGCCGGCTTTCCAGGAGGCGCCCACGCCTAGCTGCCCTGGCAGACGCCCAGGGAGGAAAGACAGCGTGGCCTTGGCAGCTGCCTGCCAGGAAGGAGCCCACAGGTGACAGGGAGAAGCCATTTCCTTGCCCGCTTCAGCAGCCCTGGTGAGTCCTGGTGCTCTGCCCTTCTTGGTCCTCAGCACAGAAGGGTATGGTAGAAAGAGGCCTCTCCCGAGGGGCAGAAACTGTGGGTGCTACTCCCAGTCCTGCTGAGTGACCTTGAGCGAGTCACTCCAGCTCTCTGGACCTCACTTGTACCATCTGGGGAATCGCGCTCCCACTCCCACGTCAGCTTGCCCCCTTGATTACTTTCCGTCACTCGCCTTGTTTTGAAAGATTTTTGTCTGCCAAGCTGCGCCTGTTATATAATAAGTCGTTAATTGGTTTTTCCCCTTGTGTGTTAATTGGGGCCCTATCACAGCCGATCAGTGTTTTCTGGTCAGCAAGACCAAACCCTGGCAGTGCCACTGAGCTGATGTAAGTTGAACCATGGCAAAGAAATGTGGTGTTTTAGTCTGTCTGTGAGATCTTATCTAGAGCCAATATTTGATTTTCATTTGGCCTCTTGAAACAGTAGAAAGAGGGCACGGTGAGTAATTCCAGAGAATGGGGACCCCAGGTGGGGAGCCCCTAAATCTAGCATGCATGGTGTGTGGGGGTACCAGGTAGAAACACTGCCTTCACACCCCAGGCCCAGCTTTGATCCCTGCTATGCTGCCTCCCACATGGAATGCATTCTTGAAAGTGGGATCCTTTGGCCTGAAAACTTCCTGTGTGGGGTTGGGCTGTTCCCAGGTGTCCCCACACTGGGTTCATTCCCCTGCTCTGACTGAGATTGGACAGCCCTAGGTCAGGGAGCCAAGGTCACCCTCAGGCCTCTGATGGAGGATTGCCAGGGGAATGGTGATGGGAACAAGTTAGTGTGAGCACTCGGCCTGGAAGCCAGGATGGTATACCATGAACACAGCTTGTGCTGGGAATCAGGAGACTGGGCTAGATCTGCATTGATTGGCTTTGTGACCTCAGGCTAGTTGCCTAACCTTTTTGAACCTCAGTTTTACCAGTTGTAAAATGGTGATTGTAATCTTGACAATGCTCACCTACCAGGATTAGGGCCAAATAATATTGTGTATATCACAGAAGCTTAGATTCTAGTCTTTAAAATGCACCCAGAATTCAGAGATTAAAAGAACCACAAACATGCTTTTCAGAATTGATACAACAGAATAATGGATGTTTTGTAAAATGTGACCTCCATGATAAAGAATTGTTTCAATGATGAGGGAATTGTGATTGCTTGCTATTCAAGTCCTTTTCCTTTTGAAAAGTACCATTTATTGGGACTTTTTAAAAAGTAGACTCATAAACAGAAAGCAGGGGAAAACAGCTCATTGAATAATGGTACTTTCTAATGATTCCTAGAACTGAAACCCAGGCCTGGAATGTGGCCCTAGTGTGGGAAACAGTGTGATACATGGTTAGAGCATGCACTTTGCAGTTAGACAATGTTGGGTTCAGATGCAGACCCAGAGACTTACTGATGACCTTGGGTATAAATTGCTATGCGTTTCTGTGCTTTGACCTCTTCTAAATTCTAAAACACAGTGGGGGGAATGTCACATGTCCTGGCTGATTTTGTTCTTGAGGGGGTTTAATATAGGACAAGGGCTCAGCACCCACATACATGTTCCACTAGAGCTGCCCAGATCCAGAGGGCTCCTGATCCTTGGAGATTCAAGTGGACTAGATACACTGATTCAGGGCAAGACACCGAAGCCAGCTCCCCACCAGGGGCTCTGATCACCATTGTCACCTTCTGCAGCAGCAGGAGGCTCTGGAGAGATGCTGGATGAGTAAGCGTGTGCAACCAGTGAATTCTCCCGAATGCATGGGGCTGCTGCTGCTCCTGGCTCTGGGGGCCCAGCCAAGGTCCTGGCCCCTTCTGTTTGGTCACTCTCTTCTCCTTGTCCCGAGACTTCCTGCTAAGCAAATCGGTCATAGAGAGTGAAGGTTAGGGGTCATGACAGTGCCTCCCCTCCCAGCGAGGCTGCGGGAGGGTGAGGTGGAGTGAGAGCTGGAACAGCAGCTCCGCAAGAAAGGGAGAGGCAGCCCTTCTTGTCCAGTTGGGCAGGTGGTGTGTGCGAGTGTGCACATGTGTGCACACGAGCTAACACAGTTCAAGTGGAGGGGCTTGCCTGGTGGCTCAGTGGTGGAGATTCCACCTGCCAGTGCAGGAGACATGGGTTCAGTCTCTGATCAGGAGGATTCCACATGCCGTAGAGCAGCTGACCCTGTGCGCCACAACTATTGAGCCTGTGCTCTAGAGCCGAGGAGCTGAAACTGCTGAGCCTGAATTCCACAACTACTGAAGCCTGAGCAGCCTAGAGCCCTGCTCCACAACAAGAACAACCACTGCAGTGCGAAGCCCACACACAATGAAGAGTAGCCCCTGCTCACCACAACTAGAGAAAAGCCCGCACGGCAATGAAGACCAAGCACAGCCAAACATAAATAAATAAATAATTTTTAAAAATTCACATTGAAAAATTCTGAGTGTGAAAGTCCCCAAGAGGTCATGTCAGCCAGCCCCCTGCTTGGGGCAGGAGTCTCTTCTAACCAACACAAGAGGTTGCAGCTGCACTCCAGGGAAGCCTCCTAAACACTTCTCCTTGGTAACCAGCCATGGCATCTAAAAATCCTCCCCATGGTGTGCTCCAGCTGTGTGTGTACACATTTGAGGGCCTTGGATGTCTGAATTAGAGTTCCATGGACACTGAGCACTCAAACCTTGCAGAAAAATAAGTTTGAGGTTGAAGTGACTGGTGTGAAGTGGGGGGTTGAGGTTTTCTGCAGTCACCAGGAAGCTTAGAGGCACTTTGAAGGAGCTACATTTGTAGGGTGCCTATTGTGATCTAACGATTATGCTAGGTGCTTTATTACTGCATTTAATCCTTACAGTAGAGTGTTTTATTATTCCCATTTCACAGATGAGAACACTGAGGCTCAGAGAGGTTACAAATCTTGAGTAAGATTGCTCAGCTAACAAGTGTCAGAACTGTGACTCTATACCGCTACATCAAGAGCCTGGCCTCTTAGCCGTTCTACCAGTAGTTGCAAATCAGGCCAAATACTGAAGTTCCCAGGTGCATTTTGTTTGGCTTACACAGTGTTTTGTTTTGTTGTAACATTTTAAAAATTTAGATGCCAACATTTGAAAATGCAGCTATTTAACATAAGAATCTAGACTCTGATTTCTCTCTGAAGATCAGAAGGAAGATGTGGCACTGTGTGTCCATGTTCTCGTATGCCAGCAATCAACTAGACCTGCTTATCAGCCTCTGCCTTTAAACAGGGCATGTGAATTCTAGGTTGCCACCACTCCCCACTCCTTCTACTCAGTCCACTGTCTTGTTTATGACCAGCCTGGCCCTACAGGCCTGTGGAGACCTCGGTTGTGGTCCTAGCACTTGACCTGGCTATGGCTTAAAGTAAGTAATGGCACCTGCCTGGGCTATGGCTGTAATCTGAGCGAGGTAACACTCTGAAATAACATCCTAAGTGGCTTTCTGTGCTGCTCAGGGAAGGGGTGGGGAGCCCTAACTCTCTGGCACATCCACGTCTTGTGGCCTGGCTGAGTCTGTGTGCCTTACACCAGGGGTGGCTGGTGTTATTTGTTCTTTGTCACCATCATTCCACTGTACTATGTCTGATGCTCCTGATGACACAGGACATTTGGAATCAGGTAGGGCCTGGTGGCACCAACCCCAGTGTGATGCCCATTCCTAATACTTTGATCAAAGGGTCTGACTTCCATGTGCCTGTTTCTCTGTTTCAAGAAGCCAGATTGAGATGTCAAAATCTGAATATCTTCTTCTGACCCTATTTTTGCTATAGGGCATGCAGGAGAACATCTACAGCCCAGCTGAGAATGTATTCTCTTTTTCTGTTACAATACACACGCACATAAGGGTCAAAAATAGCCATGCTTTGTAGGTCTTCTCATTTATCTAGTGTCTTGTTCAGATTTCTCTTTTTAAAAATATCCATTCATTCATTTAGCTATACCAGGACTTAGTTGCAGCATGAGAACTCTTAGATGTGGCATGTGGGATCTAGTTCCCCGACCAAGGATTGAACATGGGCCCCCTACATTGGGAGTGTGGAGTCTTAGCCACTGGACCACCAGGGAAGTTCCTTGTTTGGATTTCTGAGATCAGATCTTTAAAGCTATGGAATAGTAGAGATTGAAATTTGCAGATCATCTAGCCCAATAATAGCAAATATATTTTACTTCATTTGAGAATTCCTATCAATCAGTAGAGCACTTGAAAAGGCTTCTGAAGCTACACATGAGCATGGAATGATCATATACTGAGATCCGTTAGCAATATCTACTGTGAGCATAGAACTTATGCCAGAAATTATACAGATATGAAAACTGGGCTGGGAACAGGAGATGAAAGTGTGAAAGAAAGTGTTAGTCACTCAGTCATATCCGACTCCTTGTGACCCCATGGACTGTAGCCCACCAGGCTCCTCTGTCCACGTGATTTTCCAGGCAAGGACACTGGATGGGTTGGTATTTGCTTCTCCAGGGGATCTTCCCGACCCAGGGATTGAACCCAGTCTCTTGCATTGCAAGCATCTGAGTCAACAGGGAAACCCAGGGAGGGGAGATGACTTGCCCAAAATCACTCAGCAAGACAAGACTCACGTCCAGAAGCAGGATCTTTCTTGGCCTGGAAGCCACCGTTGCTTCCACTATATTAGCTCAGAGAAGAAACCTGAGAGGAAGGGAGGATGCCAGAAGCAAGCCAAGGACCCTGGAGTCCCGGTTCCCCCAAGAAGTCTGGCTGGGGTTGGGACTAAGGAATTTAGTTCTGTCCCACTAGTCTGAGCCCTGCCTGATGACCTGTTGGCTTCTGCTCCACTTCTCAGAGTCCCCTTGCTCCTGCCCCAGTTTCCTGTCTCATTTTCCTCTGGCTCAGAGAGTGCACGTTGTCTCCTGGGATCCCAGGTCCTACATGCCCTCTTTTGACAATGAGCTCCCCAGCCCCCTCTGTTCTGGAAGAGAAGTCCTAGGACAGGGGTTCTTAACCTTACTGATTCCATGGATTCCTCTGGCAATCTGGTGAAGCCTACAGATCCCTTCTCAGAATGTTTTGAAAAGCATAAAGTAAAATACACAGGACAATGAAGGAAGTCAATCATACTGAAATATAGTTATCAAGATACTTTAAAATTGTTTATGATATAATATGTACTTTATTAATATCTTTAAAATGAAATTGAACATTAGATATAATAACTATTGTAATTTTAGACTAATGATGAGCAGAAATGAAGTTTTGAATGCTCTATACAAACTGTAATGTGATACAAAAATATCTGTGACTTCTCTTGGTGACACAATCACAGGAACCATCAGTATTCTTGTGGTCCTTGCCGACATTCAAATGGAACAAAGTATTTAACTTGAATTAGAGTTTAGTGAAAATAAAGACGGAAGTTTTCCCACTCAAGCTCAGAGACATCTGAATTCCATCTGTGCTCCCAGGCTGAGACTCCCTTACTCTGTTCTAGGAGTCTGCTAGTCCCATGGTTTGCAAACTGTGGGCCATGGAATCCTGGAGACCCAGGGAATGTCACAGAGGCTGCCACAGCATAAGCAGGACCATCAGTCAACCAGACAAATAACTCTGAATCCACCACCTCTGCCTTGCCTGATCAGATTTCTTATTTGAATTCACTTTGGTGGTTCATATGAGATCCTTTTGAAAAAAAAGTAGGGGGGATTTATCTGATCCTGTCTGCATGTCAAAAACCTTCACTTGGCCCCATCCACCTCTTCTTGTGACAGGAAGCAAAGCCAAGTGAAGGGTGCCGGAGGCACACAACGTCTGGTGGCAGGGTTGGGGCCATGGAACCCAAGGGGGTAGAGGGAAGCAGCTGGGTGGGGGTGTGAGCTTCCTGCTACCTCTGCCTGCAAACCACTTCAGAGCAGTAGTCAGCTGTGGCCACGAGTCAGGAGACCTGAATTCAGGGTCCTCTGATCTGACACAACCTCAAGTTTCTCGGAGATTTATACATTGATTTTGAAAGACCAAATTGAGAAAAAAAAATGTTTCAATTAAGTATAGTTGCTGTCCAATGTTATAAAAGTTACAGGTGTACAAGATAGTGATTCACAGTTTTTAAAGGTTATGCTCTGTTTATAGTTATTATAAAGCATTGGCTATATCCCCTGTTTTGTACAGCATATGCATGCTCAATCATTCAGTTGTGTCTGACTGTTTGCAACCCTGCCAGGCTCCTCTGTCCATGGGATTTCCCAGGCAAGAATACTAGGGAGGGTTGCCATTTCCTCTTCCAAG
Source organism: Moschus berezovskii (assembly GCF_049115385.1). Taxonomy (NCBI): domain Eukaryota; kingdom Metazoa; phylum Chordata; class Mammalia; order Artiodactyla; family Moschidae; genus Moschus; species Moschus berezovskii. The sequence continues at coordinate 45,457,141 of NC_142467.1, read as the reverse complement.
GGATCTTCCCAACCCAGGGCTCAAACCTACGTCTCCTGAGGTTCCTGCACTAGCAGGCAGACTCTTTACCACTGAGCCACTTGGGAAGCCCCCTGTACAGTATATCCTTGTAGCTTATTTTATACCTAAGAGTTTGCACCTCTTGCCCATCCGCCCATTTCCCTCTCCCCACTGGTACCCACTGGTTTGTTCTCTGTGTCTGAGAGTCTGCTTCTTTTTTGTTATATTCACTAGTTTGTTGTATTTTTTAGAGTCCACATATAAGTGGATATCATATAGCATTTGCAAAATGAGAAAGCTTTTGTTATTAATTTTTATTGTAGTATAGTTGCTTTACAATGTTACTTTCTGCTGTACAGCAAAGTGAATCAGCTACACATACACATATATCCCCTCTTTTTTGGGTTTCCTCCTCATTCAGGTCACCACAGAGCACTGAGTAGTATATGTATGTCAATCCCAAGCTGTCAGTTCATCCCACCCTCTCTCCCCTCCTTGGTATCCATATTTTTTTCTCTATGTCTCTGTTTCTGCTTTGTAAATAAGTTCATTTGTGTAAGTTTTCTAGATTCCACATGTAATTGATATCATATGATAGTTGTTTTTCTCTTTCTGACTTCATTCTGTATGACAGTCTCTAGGTCCATCCATGTCTCTGCAAATAGTACAATTTCATTCCTTTTATGGCTGAGTAATATTCCAACAATGAGACCATTTTAAGAAACATAAAGAACTATTAAAAATATTTTAATATATTTATCTTTAAGCCTGAGACCTTTTTCTCAACTCTCCCTTAGGGTCTTTCTCCCAATTCCAACAAACTCTCTCCCCAACACAGTACAGTCCCAGCCACCCAGTCACCTCGTCTGCCAGCTGACCTCTTCAGTCCCTCCCTTTGCTGTCCTGTGTCATGTCCTCTGGCCTGCATTTCTGTAACACCCCCCGCCCCCCGCCCCCGCCCCAGTCTCTCTCTCTGTTCCAGCTTGCCTTTCATGGAGCCCAGACACGTTCTGACTGTGTCCTTCTGCTTCAAGGCCTGTGATATCTCTTCACTGCACACAAGGCCAAGAGCATGGCAACCCAGACTCCTCAGGATCTGCCTGCAGTATCCGTGCATCCTCCCTTTTCCAGCATCCCTACCTCCTCCTGCTGGGGGGGCTGCTGCTCTGTTGTTGTGGTCTCCCCTGCCATCTGCATGAGCCCAGATGAGAGTGCAAGCCCTGGGAGCTGTGGGAAGATGAAAGAATTCAGGAAACCAGAGGCTAACATGATGGGCAGGTACTGCAGAACATGTAGAGGACTCTGAGGCATTCTGCTGGTAGGGGTAGGGGCAGGTGTGGCTCTGTCCAATCAAACAGGTTATTTTCAGAGAGCAGCCAGCAACAGTGCAGAGAGTTGAGAGCACACTGCCCAGTCAAGGAGAGTCAACCATTTGCTATGCTTATCTGAACCAGAGGCAAGAACCAGGTCACCAGAAACAGAATACAGCTAAGATTAATAGAGTCTCTGATTCTTAGAAGGTCAGAGCTAGAAGGGACCATGGGGATGTTTCCTCTAGTCTAAGTCCTTTCTGCCTCAAACAGAACAGTTAGGCCTAGAAAAGGGGGATGGCTTGCCCAGGGTCACAAGAGTTTGAGGCAGAGCCCTGACTGGAGCTGCTGTCTGATTTTCTTCCCAGTCTCCATGTTCTGGGCTCTGGCCTCTGAACTCCTACCAGGAGACTGAATAACTGGCCCAGGACTGATTTTCCAACAGTGGCTTAATGTGTCACTTCTAGGCAGTGCGGTGATGGCTCTTAGCAGGGGTTGTCAATACTTTAACCCAAAGGTCCCCAGAGACAGGTTACCTTATTATACACATTGGCTCACTTTAATCTTGTCAACAGCACTATCTCGAGTGTCTCCTATTATTATCATTGCCACTTTACCAGATGAGAAGCCTAAAGCTCCAAAAGTTCATGGAACTTTTCCAAGGCCACACAGTTGGTAAGTGGCTGAGTGGGATTTAAACTCAGGTCTACGTGACACCCCAGCCCATGAGGCTCTTGACCGTTCTATTGTAGTGCAGTATGGCAGAGTGGGGAAAACAACAATCTGGTTCTAGATTCAAGCCCCCAGTAGGCCAATGACTTCTTAATGGGCCTTAGACAGGGGACCCTTGGGCAAGTCTTCTCTGGGCCCAGTATCTAGATTTATAGAAAGGAAATTCTGTCTACAGTTTTTTTAAACTTATTTTATTGTTATTGATTTTTGGCTGCTCTGGGTCTTTGTCGGTGCACACAGGCTTTCTCTAGTTGTGGAGAGCAGAGGCTACCTTTTGTTACAGTGCACGAGCTCCTCATTGCAGTGGCTTCTCTTGCTAAGGAGCACAGGCTTTAGGGTGTGTGGGCTTCAGTAGTTGTGGCTCATGGGCTTAGTTGCCCTGTGGCATGTGGAATCTTCCCAGACCAGTGATCAAACCCATGTCCTCTGCCTTGGCAGGCAGATTCTTAACCACTAGACCACCAGGGAAGTCCCTGCCTACAGTTTAAAATTATAATATTGAAAGCAACTTACAAACTGTTATCCATTTATTCAATTAGTGTCTATTAAGAACTTAAAACAAGTGAGGACTTGGCACTGCAGAGAAGAATAAGGCATGTTTCCAACCCACTGAGAACTATAACATAAATGTTGGGTGAAAAAGGGTCTTTTATTTCTAATAATTATGGAAGCTTATTGAGGATTCACCCTCCTACTGGGAATCATTAAAATAGCTGAACAAAACAAATGTGTGTGTGTATGTGTATTTGAAGGCATTAGAGAACTACCGAAACAAGAATGACCTGACAGGCAATGATTCCAAAGGTAAGGGAGATGCCACTAGTCAGCTGCCACTTTGCCCTTAAGCTGTTTCTCAGGAGATAGCTAAGAATCTGAGTGGAGCATCTGGAATTGTTATGAAGCTGGGGTATATAAACTGGATTTCAGGATCTACCAAGGAGGAATGTCCCTAATAAACACTCCAGGCTTTCAATTGTAACCCCCAAAGGGCTGTGGCCTAGGAGTTGAAGTGAGTTAGAAATTGACCAGCCCCAGCAAAACTGAAGACTAACATCTAATCAATTAAATCCTTTATATGACTTAAGTTTAAATGTCTCCCAAAAATAAAAGTAAAATCTCTCTGAAGGAAGATAATACTATCAAAGACCTCAAATTTTCCTATAATTTTTAAAATATGCAATATTAAGCATTCAATCACAATTTACCTGATGTCCCAGCAGACAAGACCAAGTGGCTAAAAACCAAGAAAAAATAACAGACAATCGAAATAGGCCCACAGAAGATCCACATGTTGGCATTATAATTCATGGACTTTAAAACATGTGATTAATATGTTTAAGAAATTATATGACAAGACAGAGAATTTCAGCAGAGAATTAGACTCTATCAAGGAGAATTAGGTGGAAATTCTTTTTTTCATTTTTGCCACACTACATGTGGGATCTTAGTTCCCTGAACAGGGTTTTAACTTGCACCCCCTGCAGTGGAAGCACAGTCTTAATCTCTGGACCACCAGGGAAATCCTAGAAATGGAAACTCTAAGCCTGAAATACAGTGACTGAAATTAAGAACTTAAAAGATGGATCTTAGTTTACCATACAGCTAAGTACAGCTAAAGATGAAATTCAGTTCAGTTCAGTTGCTCAGTCGTGTCCGACTCTTTGCGACCCCATGAATCACAGCACGCCAGGCCTCCCTGTCCATCACCAACTCCCAGAGTTCACCCAAACTCATGTCCAGTGAGTCGGTGATACCATCCAGCCATCTCATCCTCTGTCGTCCCCTTCTCCTCCTGCCCCCAATCCCTCCCAGCATCAGAGTCTTTTCCAGTGAGTCAACTCATCTCATGAGGTGGCCAAAGTATTGCAGTTTCAGCTTTAGCATCAGTCCTTCCAATGAACACCCAGGATTGATCTCCTTTAGAATGGACTGGTTGGATCTCCTTGCAGTCCAAGGGACTCGCAAGAGTCTTCTCCAGCACCACAGTTCAAAAGCATCAATTCTTCGGCGATCAGCTTTCTTCACAGTCCAACTCTCACATCCATACATGACCACGGGAAAAAAGGTCCATTGACTAGATGGACCTTTGTTGGCAAAGTAATGTCTCTGCTTTTTAATATACTATCTAGGTTGGTCATAACTTTCCTTCCAAGGAGTAAGCATCTTTTAATTTCATGTCTGCAATCAGCATCCACAGTGATTATGGCAGAAAGTGAAGAGGAACTCAAAAGCCTCTTGATGAAAGTGAAAGAGGAGAGTGAAAAGGTTGGCTTGAAGCTCAGCATTCAGAAAACAAAGATCATGGCATCTGGTCCCATGACTTCATGGAAAATAGATGGGGAAACAGTGGAAACAGTGTCAGACTTTATTTTTTGGGGTTCCAAAATCACTGTGGATGCTAATTGCAGACATGAAAGATGAAATTAGTGAACTGAAAAACAGGTCAGTAGAAAATATCCAAACTATAGCACATGTAATACAAAAAAGAGACGTGGAACATGGTGAGAATGTCTAAATATGAATAACTGAAGTCCCATAGGGAGGCCGAGAGAAAGAAATAGGGAAAAGAAGAAGAGGAGGGGGAGAAAGAAGAAAGGGAAAGAAGGAGGAGGGAACTCGCCCTCTGAAAGTTGCTGAAAATGTGCCTTCTCAGTTACCAGAAAATCTATTCATAGAGAAATGTCTCACTAGAGACACTTTACTACAAAATCACTGGACAAGGATTCCTGGAGAAGCTGCTGACTACTGTGACCTGCAGGAGCCTGATGCAGGAGAAGTTGTCTTCTAGAGGAGCTGAGCATGGGAGAACCCACATGCCGTGAAGGAGCCTGGTGAGCCTTCACACTGAAACGAGGAAGCAAAAAACCTTTGTTACTTTAATGTCTCTCAAGTTCCCTCTGTTGACAAAATTGAGCACCCTGCCAGCTGGCAAAAGAAAAGGATATTTAAAGGGCCCAGATCCATTTCCCTAGAGCAGACAAAAAGGATGAAAGGCCATTTGGACTATCCAGTGTCAGTCAGTCTCCATGACTACAAGTGCATGAGTGAAATTAGATGAGACTAGCAGCACTCCACCCCACTCCAGTCCTCTTGCCTAGAAAATCCCATGGACGGAGGAGCCTGGTGGGCTGCAGTCCATGGGGTCGCTAAGAGTCGGACATGACTGAGTGACTTCACTTTCACTTTTCACTTTCATGCATTGGAGAAGGAAATGGCAACCCACTCCAGTATTCTTGCTTGGAGAATCCCAGGGACAGGGGAGCCTGGTGGACTGCCATCTATGGGATCACAGAGTCGGACACGACTGAAGCGACTTAGCAGCAGCAGCACTATTGAACTGAACCCAGCCCAAATTACCAACTCTTAGAATTATGGGCAGAAAAATGTAGTTGTCTTTAAACCCTAAGTTGTTTTATTTTTACTTTGTTTATTTACTTATTTATTATTTTTGGCTGTGTTGGGTCTTCATTGCTTTGCTTAGGAATGCTCTAGTTGTGGCAAGCGGGAGCCACCCTTCATTGTAGTTCCCAGGCTTCTTATTGTGGTGGCTTCTCCTGTTGCAGAACACAGGCTCTAGGCATGTGGGCTTCAGTAGTTGCAGCGCACAAACTTAGTTGCTCTGTAGCATGTGGGATCTTCCCCAACCAACAATGGAACCTGTGGCCCCTGCACTGGCAGGCAGATTCTTTTCTTTTCCCTTTAGCCACGGACTTTATTGTTTGAATGTTTGCAGCTATTATTCTATACACAAATGTTAATTTCTTACAAAACTCTGTATTCCATATTGCTAGGTCACTTCACTCTCCATTTTATGCCACATTTCCATCAAGAACTATTTCCCCAAATCACAATCTGCCTGATTGTGTGTTGTTGTTGTTCACTTAGTAAGTTGTGTCCAACTCTGCGGTGCCATAGACGGTAGTCCACCAGGCTCATCTGTCCATGAGATTTCCCAGGCAAGAATTCTGGAGTGGGTTGCCATTTCCTTCTCCTGGCAGGCAGATTCTTTTGAGATAGTTTCTTCATGCAAAATACTGTAATTCCAGTGTCACAAACAATCTTGATCGTTTTTCAATTCCCATTCTTGAGTCTTTGTGCTGTTCCCTCTGCCCAAACTGACATTCTTGGCCCTGTCTGTCTAATGAATGTGTTTTCCTGCAAGTACTTAATTAATGTTTTACTGACTTATATCACATATGTGGACAAATACACAAGTACACAAGTCAGAGATGCACAGTTTAATACATTTTCACCCAGTGCTTATAGTTTATAAACTATAATCAGATGCCCCCACTGTGTTTCCTTCCAGTCACGAGCTGTGTAAACACTGTTCTAACGTCTTATACCAGGGCGAGTTTTTCCCTGGTTTTGACTTTATGTCAATAGATCATACAACGTGTTCTCTTTTGTGTTTGACTTTTTTTGCTCAACATTATATTTGTGAGATTCATTCACATTGCTTTGTGTAATTATATTTTCATCACTGTATTGTTTTCAATTTTGTGAATATACTACAGTTTATTTATCCATTCTATTGATGGATATTTAGGTTGTTTCCAGTTTGGCCTATTACAAATATGTACTGCTGGCATTTGCCTTTTGGTGAATGTGTGTATGTATGTGCTTCTTATTTATTTACTTGTTTTAGCTGTGTTGGGTCTTAGTTATGGCATGGAGGACCTTCACTGTGGCGTGCAGGGTCTCTGGCAATACACGGGCTCCTGAGCGCGTGGGCATGCCCGGCCCTCTAGTTGGTGCGCCGGCTTAGTTGCCTCCTGGCATATGAGATCTTAGTTCCTCAACCAGGAATCAAACCCCTGTCCCCTGCATTAGAAGACAGATTCTTCACCACTGGACCACCAGGAGAGTCTCACGTATGTGCTTCTGGTTTGTTATTCTTAGGAGTAGAATTATTGGGTTATGAAGCATTCTCATACTATATTAAAACTTAAATAAAATCAAAATATAAAATGGCATGCAGGGCTTCCCTGGTTGGTTTGGTGGTAAAGAATCCGCCTGCAAATGCAAGAGACACAGGTTTGATCCATGGTCCAGGAAGATCCCACTTGATACTGAACAACTAAGTCTACACACCACGACTGCTGAGCCTGTGCACCAGAGCTGCGGCTACTGAGCCCATGTGCCTCAACGACTGAAACTTCCTCACCTAGAGCCCATGCTCCAAAATGAGAGAAGCTACAGCAATGAGAAGCCTACCCACTGCAACTAGAGAGTAGCTCCCACTCACCCCAACTAGAGAAAAAGTCCATGCAGCAGTGAAGACCCAGCACAGCCAAAAATAAATAAATAAAATTTTTAATGGAATGCATAGATTAACAACCATGTGGAAAGAGGAAAAAAGCAAGCACCTATGCATAGAGTAAAACGATATTGGAAGAGAAAAATAAAATGTTGACATGGTTTACAAAGGAAATAGGGGTGATTTTTTTTCCTCTTGACATACCATCCCAGTGATCATGTAATAACCATGTATTATTTTATAATCAAAAGAAACATTTAATCGTATTGCTCTCCAAAGTCTTGCTCAAATGCCACCTCCTTCTAGGTAGCCTTCCAAGGAGCATAGCCAAGTGACCATAGCCAGCCAATGTCTTGCTTCATGTTTACTCTTCTGAGGAAAACCACACTGCAGCAGGAGCACAATGCCTTACCTAGAGAAGGTGCTCTCAAAACGTGTGATCCTCTCTCTATAGTCATATAAATTTCAGCAGCAGCTCACATTTCTCAAAAAGAATACCCCAGTTTTCCAGTAAGCAAGGCAAAGACCCAGATTACTATGTCTGTTTTAACCTTAAAAGCACTTGATGCTGAAAGGGTTAAGCAATAGGTCCATTATCATTCAGCAAATCATTGGCAGAGGCAGTCTAAAGAGGTCATTCAAGAAAGAGAAGTCTAGTGCAAAACATATAATCCACCAAGTATATTTTGAGCAGAGCAAAGAGCAGAGGAAGAGATTAATAAAAAAGCATTTGGAAACCTCAGCTTTGTATTACTGACTGTGTAACTTTGAGCAAGTTAATTTACCTCTCTGAATTTCAGTTCCCTCTCTGCCACGCTGGAGGGATGATGGTGGACTAATTTACAGGATGACCAAGGGTTCAACTCTGATTAGGTGGTGGTGATTGCTGGAATTGTTACGTTGAGAAAGATTCTGAGGACAAAGCCAGGCTTAGTGGGGAAAAGTGTTATAACTGATTAATTACTCCTGCCATGATCAGGGGATTTGAAATGAGTATTATGAATATTAGAAATTTGTCTCTCCTGTACCTATTGCTCTTCAAGATCCTTTCTAGCCCTATGTTTGGAGTCCCTAGGCTTAGATCTATTCGTGTGTTTGGTGGGCATAATGTTCATCCCATAAGCAATTCTCTTAATTCCAAAGGGGAAGGAATTTTAATTATCTTCTGAAACTATAGACTTTGTCTCCAGCAATGTATGTGATATATATTTAAATAATCTGTAAGACTGTCAGAGATCCTTAGAGATGAAAATGTCTGGATACAAGGTGTTAATTATATAACTGTAATCATTCTTTTGAGATAAATCATATTTGGCCTCCTTTCCTGTCCATACAGTGCCCTCCCCTCTGGTTGAAGTTGGTCCCAGGAAGTGAGTATGTATCTTGATTGGTTGTAGTGGGCAGTGGAGTCAGTTTATAGGTGAAGAAGGGGAATGTCCTGGGTATGATACCAGAGTCCCAGACCAGAGTCTGGCTCATTCATTACTCTTGTCTGGACTCACCTGGAATGTTACATGCTTGGGATTTCTGTAGGGAGCTTGACCTTTGCTTTATCTTTGAAAGAAATATCCTATAACCATTGGGAAAGGTATTGTTTGAACAATTTAAGTAACACAGAAATTACATGTTTGTGGCTGACAAAGGCACTCATAAACTAGACGACAGATAAGCACATCCTGCGGGCCTAGCAGAACAGTCAGGCTGTCAATAACACAGGCTTTGAAATCAGACTGCTGTGAGTCTGAATGTAGATCCAACATTTATAAATGAATTTGCACCAGCCACTTAGCCTCTGTTTTCTCATATGTAGAATGGGCTCCATAATAATACCTACTTCAGAGGGTTTTGTATGACATAATTCATAAAAAGCAGAAGTGTCTGGAACAGATTAAGCCTGCCCTATATAGGAAGTATTACTATTATGTTTTAAATAATTATTAGGACTTCTTTGGCTATCCAGTAGTTAAGACTCTGGCACTTCCAATACAGAGGGTGTGGGCTTGATTCCTGGTTGGGTAACTAAGATCCCACATGCTGCATGGTGCAGCAAAAAAAAAAAAAAATATATATATATATATATATATATATATATTAGCAGTTATTTCTAATTACATATGAAATAAAACTCAAAAATGCAGATTCAGCTTCTATAAGCTTTGTAGACATCAATACAGGGGCTAGAATGGGGTGGAGTTTTTTTTACTGTTGTTTTAATACTAACAGAATGCTCATTAAAAAAAAGTTAGAAAATTATATGGTTGGCCAATTATGCAGGGTGGCCAAAAGAACAAATCAGTACTCAGAAATAGCCATGATAAATAACCTGTTTATCTTTTGGTGTATATCCTCATGATGATGACACACATATATTAGAACAAAAAAGGACACTTGACACAGGCAATATCACACTGAACAAGCTGATTTATAGCCAGCTGTTTTTCAGGGAGTAAAGGGAGGTCTATAGGCAAATGTACTGGGTTTTTGTTTGTCTGTTTTTTTTTTTTTTCTTACTGTTTAAAAGACACCTAACGAAGCAACTTAGCAGCAGCAGCAGCAGCAACAACATAACATTTTCCACTTTAAATTATACAGCTCAATAGTGTTAAGTGTATTCACATTGTTGTAAAACAGATCCCTGGAGCTTTTCATCTTGCAAATCTACCCACTAAACAGCTCCCCTTTTCCCCTTCCCCCAGCCCCTGGCAACACCATTCTGTGTTGTTTCTGTGGGTTTGACTGTTTTAGCTGCCCCACATAAGTGGAATCATAGTGTATCTGTTGTTTTCTGACTGGCTTATTTCATTTAGCATAATGTCCTCAAGTTGCATTCATGTTGTAGCATGTGGCAGAGTTTCCTTCCATTTTAAGTCTTGATAATATTCCACTGTATGTTTGTATGAACTGTATTTGTTTATCCTTTTATTCACTGATTGATTTTGGCGTTGTTTCTACCTCTTGGCTATTAGTAATGCTGCTATGAATATGGGTATGCAAATAGCTCTTCAAGACCCTGCTTTCCATTGCTTTGGATATATACCCAAAAGTGGCATTGCTGGATCATATAATAGATATATTTTTAATTTTTTGAAGAAGCTACATACTGTTTCCCATAGTATAATAGCGGCACTACTTTACATTCTCAACCATACATTCTCATCCACAGTGTACAAGGGTTCTGACTTCTCCACATCCATTCCAACATTTATTTTCTTTTTCTTTTTCAATAGTAACCATCCTAAAGGGTACAAGGTGAACATATGTGTTATTTTAACACAATTCTAGGCAGAATGTTTAAAATTCTCAAAAGAGCAAATTTTGATACCGAGAAATGTGGAATCTTCTTTTTTATGTATAAATGACTAACAACCTTTCTGAAACTTATAAACTCTCATCAGACATACTCTGTTTCGTGGATGAGCTTCCCATCACTCCAAATTTTAGGATGTTTACTTATCAAAGGACAATTACTAGTTCTGTAATGTTGCAGCAGGTCAGCCCTTGGTACTTGTTTTCTTCTCAAAAACCAAGCTACTTCCCACTGTCTGTCTCTTTGATCTCCTCCAAGCCTTTAATCTCCTCCTCCTTTTCTGGTTCCCACCCCTGCCCTCTCCTCTTAAAGGAGGTGTTCTCCATTGTTCCAACTTCCCAACCTGTTTCAGCCCCTTCCCCTCAGCCCTCCCCAGCCAGGTCCTGAAATATCCCCTACTTCACTCTCACGCTGGTGGGTCCTGGGAACCCTCAGATCCTTGTCTCTGGCTTCCGACCCTTGGTTAACCTGCTCCAGGAAGCTGCTCAGAGGGGGTCTGCCTGTGTGTGTATGTATGTGTGTGTGTGTGTGTGTGTCTAAGGTGAGATACTACAAGCTGCCATTCCCTTGGCAGATGTGGTTCCCATATATGCATGTCACCACATTGAATGTCACCCTCTTGTAGAGACACATTCTTTTTTTCTCACATCCTGACCCCTACATGCCAGCCAGCATCTAACCTGAACCCTCTGAACCGTCGGTTGTTAAAATGCCCAAAGAAACCGTGCTGACTCCTATGTGCTATTAATACCTTCCTAAGGCTTTTCTTGAGCCCGTTATATTATATATTATTTTTGCCATAAATGCTGACCTTAGACACTGTCCCCCCTCATGAAATGGGACCCTGCCATACCATTTTCTCTCTTTTTTTAATTGTGTTAAATTTACAACAATATGCTGTACAGATTTTTTCATTTTATTGTACAGATTTTAAATGTACAATTCAATGAGCTTTGAAAAACATGAACCCCTGTGAATTACAAGATTCTGATACACAGCTAATTTAGAGAAATTGCAGGAGTCCACAGAACTGTTGGAAAGAGCATAGAGTTTGGAGTCAAGAGACCTAGTTACTAAGTCAAGCCTTTGGCATTAACCAGCTGTGTGACTTTGGGCTGCTGCCCTCGCCTCTCTAGGCCCTGGCTTCTCTCCCGTACAATGAGGAGGCTGTCTCTCAGTCCACATGACACAGCAGGTATTGGTCAAAGGTCACAGAAGACTCCTGAGAGTATGCAGAGCTACTATGTCCTGCTGATATTTGCAAAGTGAATGCACCTCACCTGGATCCTGCCAATCAAATTGCTGAAGAAGAGAAAGTGAAGAAATAATAATTATATAATAACAATAAACAAAGATGGCAGAAATCAGCCAAACCAATCCCTGCATCTTGTAGGAATGTACCAAGTACTTGTAAGTAAACCCTTCTCAAATTTGTTTGCTCTGGTACATTAATAAAAGAAGATTCTGAAGGGATTAGCTTCAAATTCACAACAAGTACCCAAAACACACTGTTTGCCAAATAGGCTGAGTTTAGCTCTTTTGAAGCTAATGTGCCTTGCTGAAAGAGGAAAGGGCTTCTCTGACAACATAAGAGAAGTGCTATCACTTTTAGATAGCACGTTTCACTTTTCAAAACCTTCTTGTCTATTTTTCATTCGTTCCATATGGGTTCTGTGACAAGAAAGCAGGACAGACTATCTACTCTCCTTTTTTCGGGTGAGGAGCCTGAGGCCCGGAAGGATGACGTGAAATGTTCTCATAGCCACCAGCAAGCACACCCCTCTGATTTCTCAGCCTGTGTCTTTGGGCTGTGCCCACTGTCTCTTTTGCAGACAAATCAACCAACCCAGAGAACAGAGTCCAAGAAGAGCTAAAAACTATAATAACAACAAGAAGAACATTCATAGGTGGCAATTAACAGTTACAATTTATTGCCTTCCCATTAGATATTAACACTTGTGATTGTCCCAACAGCCCAGTGAGGATTCTCTGTTTAACAGACGAGGAGGTGGAAGCACAGAGAGGGGCTCTAGCTTGCTCGGGCTCACAAAGCAAGGAGGTTGTGGAGCTGAGACTCTGCCCAGGCTTCCTGGCTCAGAGCCCTCGCCCTTGGCACCTGTGCTATATTGCCTCCTGTTTCACTGTGCTGCTGAGGAAAAAGCTTTCTAAACAGAGCTGTTCACTGACAAGATGCACAGCTCTGAGAGCAGTGAGGCCCCTATTCTGGGCACTTCGAGTGGAATCAAGGTGACGGTGATCATTACTGAGCAGTGTTTATGGCAGGTAGGGTTGAGGCAGAGGGCTGATGGGTTGTCCTGGAAGGTCCCTTCCTACCAGAGAGTGTAGGATTTGATGAAATCTCTCACAGATACCAGTCTTTCAGTTTATGACATTGACAAGTCCTCCTGGCTCTTGACCACCTGGATTGAACATCCTCTCCCAGCCTGTCCTGCCTGCCAACCATCCCCTCCTTGTGGGCACTGGGATCAGTGAGCTGTGAGAACAGGTGGCTATGTGTGGATCATCCTGGAAATTTGACAGCATGGTCTTCAGCCGAGGGACTAGGGAGGAGGGACAGCAGAACAGTAAATTACAGGGTGTCCGCCGCCTGATTAAATCAATGCCTGTGTCCAGCATTATGGAGATGCTGCATGCCAGGCTCACTCCTGGACCCAAGGCCCAGATGTCAGTCACAGAACCACAGTCAGAGTGCCAAGCGTTCTCTGCAGTCCCTCATCCAGCCTCTGCATTTCACATGTGGGGATACTGAAGCCCAGAGAGGGGAAACAACTTGCCAGAGACCACACAGCATTCCTTCAACAAAATACTAAGGGTCTACTGTACCACAGATTTGTGCTTGGGAACACTAAGGATGAACAAAATAGCCACAAGCTCCGGCTCACAGAGTTTACACATTAGTGGAGGAAATGGGAAAAAACAGGTACATGCATAAAATCAGAGATTGTGATCTGTGTCATGAAGCACATGAAGTACTTCAGCCAAGCTGATCAAGGGCAGTCTCTCTGGGAAGGGGCCATTTCAGCTGAGGCTTGAAGCCTAAGTGTATCCTGTTTGTGTGTCTGTGCTGTGGGGATGTGTTCCAGGCAGTGCCTCCAGGCAGGGATGAGCTCCCCGTGTTGGAGGTGCTGGCACAGGGCAAGGGCAGGGGAGAGGAGCAGAAAGGGGACGTCTGAGGTGGATGGAGTCTGGAGCACATGGTGTCTTATGGGCCGAGATGAGAGGCCTGGAGTTCATTTTCATTGCACTATGAAGCCATGGGAGGGCTTATGCATGACACGCTGTAACATTTCCTGCTTTTCCCAATGCAGGGGCTCCCTGGGAGCCCTGTCACCCTGGAGGCTTGCAGAGAACCCGCCAGGCAATGCTGTCAGTGCAAAGTGAACCCGGCTATTCCTTGTCTTTAATGATCACTACACATTCTATCTGAATTAGGTAATTAGGAAGGAAGTGAAGTGAAGGAAGGAAGTGAAAGTCGCTCAGTTGTGTCCGACTCTTTGCGACCCCATGGACTGTAGTCCATGGAATTCTCCAGGCCAGAATACTGGAGTGGGTAGCCTTTCCCTTCTCCAGAGGATCTTCCCAACCCAGGGATCGAACCCAAGTCTCCTGCATTGCAGGCAGATTCTTTACCAGCTGAGCCACAAGGGAAGCCCAGGTAATTAGGCCACTCATGTTATTTGAAGTTCCCTATTCCGTCCATGTGTCACAGATCCAGAGATTCAGGTGCTATGGGACACGGTGGGGATCGGCAGGCCTCTCCGATGCAATGAATGTCACTGGGACAGGGAATCAGGCAGCTTTACTAGTTTACCACAGCCTTTCGCCACCTCATTCCTACAGCTAGCACTCATCTTCTTTGCCACAGAGGTGGGAAATGTTAGAAACTGCTATCAAGACTGCTCAGATATAAAGATATTTAGTTCCAGATGGCCATAGTTAGACAGGCAGAGTTCATACTTCGGTGATCACACCTCCTTCCTGTTGCCTTATGCAGTGTAGAATCTTTAGGGATGATGACACAGATCAGTAATCCAATCAACAGACGTTGACAGTGTGACCTCCTGAGTCACATGACCTCATCTGATAAAAGGGCACTCATTTCTTCCCTCTTCTCAACCAAGGAAAAGGCCTGAGAAAGTTTTGGCAGGGAAACTCATAAACCTCCCTGAAGGTCACAAAATGCCAGATTAATCTGCCTTACCCCCTACCCTTCCTTTTAATCTAGATAATTCCCACATTTCAATTTTAAGTCCTAACTCAAGTACAGCCACCTCCAAGAAGTCTTCCCTGACCACCTTTTCCCTGTCCCTCTGGTCTGTGCTCTTCTCTTCCTTCCCTTGGTCTCTTAAACGTGTCTGTACCATGTGGTTAGTGACTGGTGTGGTATCAGCCTGTATAGGGATATAAATGCAGGTCGTTGGCTGGGAGAAACAAGCACCAGAGGAGGCTGGGGCCTGAGGCCCACTAGTGTGTGTTGGGGCCATCTAATCACAGTTCAACTCAATTAAAAAAAAAAATACTGTGGAGGCCAAACAAAACATGTCTGTGGGCTGAAATTGGCCAGAGGGCTGGCAGCTTCCAACAGCTAGAATATTATCTGGAGGAGAAGGCATTGCATTTAGAATCTTTAGAAGTCCTGGAGCTGCCCCCGACTAGCAGGCTGAGTCCAGATAAATACCTAATCTTTCTGAGCCTCAGTTTCCTTATCTATACATTAAGGTAACACTGTCTCTGCTTTCTTCATGAGATTTGAAGAATGGTTGCCTTGACTCTATGCCAGTGACCACCATCCTTTTTACAATAATAGTGGACATTTATTCAGCAGTTAATTTGTCAGGTACTGTTCTAAGTGCCTTACAAGTGTTAACTCACTTAGTCCCCACAGTAACCCTAAGAGTGGGGTGCTGTTATCATCTCTATTTTACAGATGAGAAAACTGAGGCAAAAAGAGGTGAAAGAACTTGCAGGTGGGTGCAGAGCTGGGGCTGTAATACCATTACACAAATACTGCTTCATTTAACGTTCTCTGAATTTTATAAGGCAAGTATTTCACTTTTCACCACTCTATAGCTGGAGACACTGAAGCTCAGAGAAGTGAAATAGCTTGCCTGGTATCACACAGCTTGAAAGTGGGCAAACCTGAGCCTGAATGCAACTCTGACCCCAAACCCTGTGCCCTTTTTTCTGTGCCAGAGGTGAAGGACAGGCAAGTGATCTGTGAAGAGAACAGTGTGCTGACGTAGTGTTCTGCCCCAGGACAGAAAACATGTATTGCCCTTTCTTGTTTTGACTCCAGTCCCTAGCTTAGGGCCCTTCTGTCCTGGAGCACAATTATGATCCTGTTGCCAGGAAGATTGCTTTTTGCCTTCATTGTGACTGCTGGTTCCCACTTGTCCCCATGAACTTGGATGTTTCTTGACCCTGGAGTGTTTAAACATAGTTACCTTCCTTTGGCTATGGGAGTTTTGCATTTTTGATGTGTGCTATCTCTCTTTCCTGTGGTGTGGTGCAGGGGCCTAGAATGGGATGGGAGAGACTGAAGTTCTGATCTTTATTCTGCTCCCCCAGCATCCTGGAGCAAGTCATTGAATTTCTGTGGGGCTCAGGGGAGAATCACATCTGTCCTCTCTCCATGAAACCCTTTCAGAAATGCAGTGTGGTACAAATAGATGGTGGGCTCCTGAGAGGTAAGGCATACCAAAGGTGCTCAATAGATGACCCTCACTGACTGTGTGAAGGGGATTTGCAATGATGTGCAGACAATGCCGATAATACAGTGTTAAATAAAGCTGTGGGATGTGCAGTATGGTCTCAGTTATGTAAAATACAAACAGAAAAGAGACTAGAAGAAAATATACCAGCTTGCCTGTGATTGCCTCTGGGTTGTGCGCTTGTATGTGGGCTCTGCTTTGCTAGACTTAAATTTTTTTTCTATTTGCAAAAGTTAGCCCATTTTGTATTATATTTTATCATTTTAAAGTATATATGCAATTTATATGTTTTATACATAATACATTTACGATATACATTATAAAGTATATATATTAAGTAATATTTATGTATAAATAAATGTATGAAATTTAGTACCTGGCCATTGACAATGTTGCTCTAGTTACCGGAACATTGAAGTGATAAGGTGTGATCTTTCATTCATTCCCTTGTCCAGAAAACACACAGAGGGCTTGCTGTGTAAAGGCAGCAGTGATGATTACTATAAGCAACACTAAGAAAAATGGGGTATAATCCTTGCCCTCAAGAAATATAATCTAGATAGAGGATAAGGCATATTCATCACTAGCCATAACTGAAGATAGAAAGTACTAAATATTTTAGGGAAATTGTCACTAGGAGTTAACAGTGGGGGAGGAATCTATTCTAGTTATGGAAATTAAATAAGATTTTTGTAAAGAAGTTGTCATTTTGTGCTGAGCCTTGAAGGACCAGTAGAATTCTGGGTATGTGGAAATGGAAAGGCATCATTGGCAGTAATAAAAGTAATGAAAGGTAATATTTACTTAGCACATACTATGTGCCAGGCATTGTACTTTTAAACTACACACATTCTCCCATTTAAGACTCACAGAAGTTCTATGAAGAAAGTAGTATTATCATCTCCAATTGACAGATGGGAAGACTGAGGCTTAAAGAGATGAAAGTTATTCTCCTGAAGTCACGAGATGGTCAAGCTGGGATTTACACTCAGGACCTCATTGTGAATAGCTTTGTCACAGAGAAAGTACATGAATTTAGGCAGGAAAGCATGAGGCCCACAGGGAATTAGATAGGAGCTTCTTGAAGACATGGGTCTTGTGTGTCTTGCTCACCTTTCCATGTCCAGGGTCTGGACAGTAATCGGCACATTGCAGATGCTCAGTAAATATTGGCTGAATGAAAGGATAAAACAAACAGCGAGTGGCCGACTGTTGCTGGCATGTAGGCTGTGTGGCTGAAAGCAGTGGGACAGGCTGGCATCTCTGCGCCAAGATTTTAAGCAGAGGCAGGGCCCATCGATCAAAGAACCAGAGAGTTGGCTCAGGCTGCATGGCAGGGGGGAGAACAGTTAGTTGGTGGGGAAGCCCCGCAGGAGACCACTTGAGAAAGTTCAGAACACCAGGAAGAGGAGTGGGAATGGAGGAAGAAGCTGTGTAGGTAGGATAGATTAGAAAGAGGCCATGGGATCCTGCCTGTCTCTTAACTCAGAGTGGGGAATGCATTAAAAGAAATCAGACCTTTACAAATGTATTCTCCATCTTTTACTAACTTCATGGGGTGGCTTGGGCAGCCTCTGAGCCTACTTCCTCATCTGTAAAATGGGGGTAATCATACTTACAGAAACCCTGAGGGTTAGCCATGTTATTATGGGAGCAGTCGGACTTCCCAGGTGACTTAGTGGCAGAGAATCTGCCTGCGATGCAGGAGATGAGGGTTTGATACCTAGGTCGGGAAGATCCCTCGGAGGAGGAAATGGGAACCCACTCCAGTATTCTTGCTTGGAGAATTCCATGGTCAGAGGAGCCTGGTGGGCTACAGTCCATGGGGCTGCAAAGAATCAGACATGACTTAGCGACTGATACGCAGGCATGGGAACAGTCAGTACTTCTGACTTCTCCTTATCCCCCTTACACTGTAACTATTGCTGTTTCCATCTAGTTGACAAGAGGAGATCTAGGCTGAGCCTCCTCTCATGAGCTGAAGTAAGTTTCTTGGCATGTGCCAGAAGGTCCAAGAGTCTTCAGGTTTTGGAAAACATTCCCTAGCTAATACTGTCTGGCCAATGCCCCTCCCTTGCTAACCCCACCTACTCTTCCATGTTGGTATAAAGAGGCCTCAAGCCTAGGAGCCCCTGGTATCAGAAGATAAGTGATAAAGCCCAAGTTCTTTCAGAAATAAAAGGCCCTCTGGAAAATCAAAGAGGAATAAAATGGAATATCCAAGCCCAGATAAAGAAACCACCTCTCTTTTACCTATGTTCCCCTCCAAAAAACAGTTTCAGGGAAATTTTATCTTTCTTCCTACCCATGAGCCTGATGCAAGTATTATGCTTCTCATTTTGTGAACAGAGAAATTGGAAGCCCAGGAAGGCTCAGGAGGCTGCTCCAAATCCTGCTCCTGGGCCTGGGGTTGGGCCAGGTTATAAACCAGGTCTGCTGTCTCTAGTCCCTGCTTCAGCTTTCCGTCTCTCTTTTAGGAAGTTGTCAGCACCAGGAGGCAAACAAGCACATAATTATAAATAGGTATTTGGACCCACTTTATTATTTTAATTTTTTAAAGTTTGATTTTCTCTCTGTGTCTGTGCATTTTAAGACTATGATGTGTTCAAGCCATGGGCAAAGCACAAGTTAGTCTGATCCTTATTGCTTTCTGCCTAAAGCATATCTTGTTTAACTTCTTTTTTTTTTTTTTTTGCCTGAGATCATTTATTGCTTAACTACTTGGTTCCTCCAATTAGAGTTTACCTTTTGGAGAGACAGCGTTCAGCTTTTTTTAGTATCTTCCCCAGTCCAATGTATTTGATGAGTGCTCCACAAATAGCCATCGATATGGCAATGGAGAGAAGAGAGGCAGCCTTACAGTGTAGTGCGGGGGATAAAAACAGGCCTGGTGAATTAGCTGCTGCCTGAGACCCTAGGCAGCCAGCTGACTTTGTTTTTCTGAACTTCAATTGCTTCCATTTGTAAATGAAGATAATAGCTTCAAGACCTAGCCTAGTGCCTGGCACATAGTAGGAACACAGTAGATATCTGTGGGAAAAGCTAGTATCTAACTCATTAGGTTATTGTGAAGATGAAATGAGATAAGGTATGTCAAGTATTAATATTTCTCATAGAACCTAGCATATAGTAGTTGCTTAATAAAAGTAGCTACTCTGAACTATTCAATAGTATTTAAAACTGAACACATGCATATAGAATGCCATAGTAGGTCAGGAATCTAAAAAAAACAAAAACAATTCAAATTGCAATTCCATCATTTCCAATAGAAAAAGCTACTGCATTTAGAATCAGAAGATTCAGGTATGAGACCTGACTCTGCCATGGACTAGCTGTGTGACTGGTTAAGTAACCTGACTTCTCTGAACTTTAGTTTCCTGAAAAACAAGGCAACTGACTAATCATTAAGATTCTTTTTTCAATTTAATAGCCTCAGTGTAAGATGTGGTCTCATGCCAGTTACCTTGTCTTATCTTCCTTTTGTGGTCCCAGTTTGCCCATCTGTAAAATGGCCTATGGGTGTTAGGAGCCCCTCTTTGGGGCAGAGCAGGCCTAGGGGGTGCAGATCTCAGTGCTGCTCCAGCCTTCACATAGGGCCTGGTGCTGCTTGCTCAGCTCAGACTGATGATGGGTAACATGAACAAATTACTCGTCCACATAGAGCCCTTCTCTCTTCACAAAGCATACCCTCTACCTCCAGCTATAGGAATATAGAAAAGAATGACCAACAAGGACCATTATGTACTCTTAAAAAGTTCAGACTTAGTCTAATGTGAATGCTTTTCAGGAAATAAATATAATTAATTAAAAAATAAAATAAAAAATAGTGCATGCTAGTGACAGTGTACAATAATTTACCTTCTGATTAAGGGTATATATAATGTAACGACAAAGAATCTGTTTTAATTCATCCAGATCTTCCTTGTATCTTTTTTGAAGCACTGGCCTCAGTCTCTGTAATTTACATAGCACTTTGACTGACATTGTCTCACTGTCTCCTCACAAAAGCTAAGAGGTTAGAAGCAAGTCAAGCATAATTTACCCCCATTTGTCTAACAGGGAAGAGGGGGCCAGTGAAGTGCTGGGAGCTGCCCAAGGTGTGGACACCACGTTATGGAAGAGTTGGGACCACACATCAGATTGTCTGGTTGTCCTCACCAGCACCTCTCCCCAGTGGTCCTGCTTACAACAACCCTACAACTAGCCTCACCTCTTGGGGGCAGTTTCAAAATGCTGATTTTCAGTAAGCCTTCTCTGTCCAGCAGGTCATGTGTTCTAATTCTTTTGGAGATGGCTAACACTCTTGGCTGTTATGTCTTGAGCAGGTCATATCATAGCCAGCCAGAGGCCAGGACTTCTCCAAGTGAAGTGTAGGACCACAAGCACCAAAAGGGTTCTTGCTAGATGTGCAGTTTCTGGGCCCAATCCCAGACATGCCTGATTCCAAATACTTTGGAATCTGCATTCAAGGTTTTCCTTCATCATCCAAACTAAAGTAACTGATGTAGTGACCTATTACCTTAGTAGTTACTGTCTTCATAGATATGAGACAAGCTCTTGTTCATAAGTTTGTTTTACTGTTTCCCCACCTTAGAATGCAAATTCCATGAGGTCCTTGTAGGCCTTGTTTATTTCCAAGCCTTGTTCCTAGAAACCCCCCACAGTAAATATTTAATTGAATGTGCACTAAAATTTGAAACCACTGTCTTCATTTTACAATAAGGAAACTGAGACCCAACTAATGTAGAGTTGGTAAGGGGCAGGACCAGGGTCAGAATAAAATCTCAGATCTCCAGAGTCCCATTTCGGCGTTGGTTCGTCTCTGCCCCAAGCAATTCTTATAAAAACTGAAGTCCATTTGAGGGGGGAAAAAAAAAGACATGTCTCGCCCATAAATACTCGGTTTCAGGGCTTGGCTGGGTTGGGGGCTGTTGGTAATTCCCTGCTCACTTCCTAGACACCCGATGCCCCCTAGGGTTAAAGACCCGTCTTCTAGGCCGGGTGTCGAACCCAACTCGGGACAGTGACCTGGCCGGGGCTGCCTGGGAGGAGCCGAGCACAGTCCGCGGAGGTGAGGCCGGCTCACCCAAGGTCACCCAGGCGGGGCCTGGAGGGGCCAGGCCTATGGGACGCAAGTGAGGCGACAGCACCCCCACCCCATCATCCTGTAAGCTCAGGGTTATATCAGTGGCTCATTCCCCAGATTCTGGCGCACCCAACCTAAAGAGCGCGAGCAGGCCCCGCTGGCCGCGTGGCGCGGCCCCATGTGCTCCACCTGCGGACGCTCTCAAGCGCTGGCTCTTTAAGACACTTCCCCCTCTTTATACACCCGGTCTCTCCTACCGAGCTCGCTGACCGCCCCCCCCACCTTCCGAATTGCATCAGGCACGTGCTCGCCCCCGTCCGGCTTGAGTACCCCTCACCCACCAGCCCGGGAGGTGCGCCGAGGAATTGGAGGCCAGGGGCGGGGTCAGGGGCGGGGCCCCGAGGCCCTGCGCGCGCGCTCCCGCCGCCTTCGCCCGCCCGCCGCCCAGGGCCAGCCCCGGCGGGCGCGCCCCCGTTGCGCCGTCCCCTCCCCTTGCCCGCTGCGTCGCGAGGCGCGCGCCCGCCCGCCGCCTGCCGCGGATCGCGTGGTCAGCTCGGCTCGCCGCGCCTCTCCCCCGTCCGTCCATATTGCTGCAGCCCCCGTGCCGGGAAGCCCGGGCCGCCCCGGGGGCGGGGGGGAGGGAGGGACGGGACGAGAAGCCTGCCAGGCTCGGGGTGGGGGCTCCTTGCGAGGAACGGGCGGGGGGGGACGCGCGCAGAGGAGGCCTGGACCGCAGAGTGGGGGGCCTTCCTCCCCCCCCCCGCCCCGCCGGCGGGCCTTGGATCTACGGAGGCAGCATCCGACCGGGAGGGGGGGCCGCGCCTAGCGTGAACCCCGACCCTTCTCCGCCGGGACTGGGGCCCAGCGCCCCGGAGGAAGGCGTCGCGGGCGCTCTGAGAGCCAAGTTCGAGGCGGGGGAGGCAGCCTCGGGCGCGCCCGGCTTCTCCGGGGGGGCGGGCGCGCAGATGGCCACTCAGGTGGAGCCGCTGCTGCCGGGGGGCGCCCCGCTCTTGCAGGCCGAAGAGCACGGGGGTCTGGTGAGGAAGAAGCCGCTGCCGCCGCCCGAGGGCAAGGGCGAGACCGGGGCGAACGACGTCGGAGGCGGAGAGCCGGACGGCGGCACCCGAAGACCTCGGCCGCCCTGCGCCAAGCCGCACAGGGAAGGCACCGGGCCGCTGGAGCGCGAGAGCCCGCGGCCGCCGCAGCCGCCCGGCGCCGAGGGCCTGGCCGTCAGCGACGGGGAGGAGGGCGGCGGCGGCGAGCCGGGCGCCGGCGGAGGAGCTGCCGGAGCCGCGGGCGCCGGGCGCCGAGACTTCGTGGAGGCCCCTCCGCCCAAGGTGAACCCGTGGACTAAGAACGCGCTGCCGCCGGTCCTGGCCACCGTGAACGGACAGTCTCCTCCAGGTGGGTCTCTGTTTGGTATTCCGGGACCGCGGGCCTCTTCCGGGGACATGGGCGTCCCCTCCCCCAGCGGCCTCCAGGGCCCGGGGGTCCGCCACTGGTCGTGGTGACTCGGGTTTTTTTTTTCATTATCTCCTGGCCAATTCAGGTCGCCGTGCCCTGCCCCCCCCCAGCACACTCGGGAACCTGCCCCTGCCGGAGGGCCCGGCCTCCGGGAGGCTACGGCCACCGCCTGGGCCGCAGCGGTTAGTGGGCAACGGCATGGTCCCGGCCTATCTCGCGGGGAGAGGGGTGAGCGCTGGTTTCGGGGAAAGGGGCCCTCTCCCCCGCACCGCGTGTCGGTGTGAGGGGTGGTTTCTTGCCTGAACCTTCCTCGGGAAGCCCCCTCCACCCCCCCGCCCCGTGTTCCTCGTTTCGGTAGCGTTGCTATCGTCCCCGTGTTGTAAATGTTTAATGAGTGTTTGTCATAGGCAGCAAAACGCCCGGTGATGAGTGCATACCGACCACACGGATTCGGGATTTAAAAGTTAACAAGTTTGTTCTCGCTTAGATGGTGTTAGGCGGTAGAATGGCCGTGGGCGACGGCTCGAGGGGTCGGTTACGGGGAGAATGGGGAGAAGAGGAAACCCAACGTGTCATTGCATTCGGTGCTTTCCCTCGCCTCATCCCGGGGACCTTCCGCCTTGGGAGGGAGCCGGATGGCGAGTGTGCGGGGCGTCCAGTGAGGGGAACTGCGAGGCGAGTCAGGGGGCATGCCGCGACGCGAGGGGCGTGTGGCGGCGGGGGAGGGAGTGGCCGGGCCGGGCCGGGCGGGCGGCTGACAGTTGGGCGCCATGCGCCGCGCCGCCGGCCCGCAGGCTGCTCGCGGCCGCTCGGCCTGGGCGTTCGCGGCCGCCGCGGCGCTCGGGGCGGAAGGCGGGTGCGGGCGGCGCGGCCGGGAGTGTGCGTGTGCGTGTGCGCGGGTGTGAGTGCGCGTCCCCCCTTCCCGGCATTCCTCCGCAGCCGGGACAACGTGGTGCCTCCCCGCGCGGCTGGCGGCATGTGACCGCCGAGCGGCGCGCCCTCCCTCTCCCTCCTCGACTTCTTTGGGTCCTTTCGGACCCGGCCCCTCGGGGGAGGTGGGCGTGCGGGAAGCCCCCGCAGAGCCTTGTTAGTGGGGGGAGGGGGGTAAGGAATATGGAGTCTCCGCTAGGCCTTCCTTTGCCGAAAATAGATCGTCGGCTTTGGTGGGGGGCGCGCCTGCCCCGCTCCCTTTGCAGGCCGGTAGAGACACCCTGGGGCTGGATTCTTGGCTTCAGGATCTTCTTGCAGTGAGCCGGTGTTAAAACCCAATTGGAGCTACTACGATGGCCTGTGGCCATAGCCCTACGGCTTTTTCAGAACTCCTCCCCTTCTGCTTGAGACTGACTGGTTTAAACATCAAA
Organism: Moschus berezovskii; assembly: GCF_049115385.1. Lineage (NCBI taxonomy): Eukaryota > Metazoa > Chordata > Mammalia > Artiodactyla > Moschidae > Moschus > Moschus berezovskii. Next base: position 45,432,889 of record NC_142467.1, on the reverse strand, counting down.
ATGGGGAAAGTTGAAAGGACAGCTTAATGCCTTCACATTCAAGGGAATAGAATCCCTCGTAGTCCCAGGGAAACCAGAACACCGAATTCTGAAAATGGCATGTTGTAATTTTTATTTCTTTTTAAGATTGCTTCATTTGGGGGAGGGGACCTTTGGCGTTTACTAATAGTACCTCAAACCGTGTTCTCTTCCTTTTGCCCTCCTCCCCTTCCCCCCTTTTCCTTCCAGAACCCTCTTATGCAAAGGGCAGTGCTGAAATCTCCATTTTCTTGCAAATCCCTCCTGATCCACCCACGGAGGGAGGAAAAGCAATTTGAAGATACTCTTTGGTCCTTCCCCCCTCTTTAAACTCAGAGGGGTATAATCATCCGCAGGAGAGAGCACTCCTCAGAAGTTTAAATGGGGCTACTCACTGTGGCTGCTGCTGCTCTGCTAATGGTGAACCTGCCTTGTGGGTTTTAAATCAGCCATGACATCAGGTGGTGTTGGATGCCTGAGCTGGCATTTTGTGCAAGTCTAGGGGCCCTTGGTAGGGTGCGTCACCGGGGTTATTGATCGTGGGAAGAAGACAGCTTGGCTGGCATCTCGCCTTTACCTCTGAGTAGAAAAGCCAACTTGCTTTAAGTGCCCAAAGCAAAATTCTAAGTCCAGTAGACTTACTCTGTTCTTGTTAGGCAAGAAAGTGTCTTGTCTGCTCATTAGTTTTGAACCTTCAGGATAGTCGTCGACAGACAAACTCTGAATTAATCCAGTAGCTTCTCTGTTTAAGCCTGTTTTTAGGGCTTGGATGCTTTTTGAAGGAGAATTTTGTGGTCAGGGTAGATAGTGGCCCTTTCTTTGAAATTTTCGTGGGTCACTAAGGCCCTTTTCCAGTCCTGATTTTATTTGGACAAGTTTAAATGTGACACCAGTGGAGTGGCAGTGTGGTCTTGGGAAATTTTGTGTTCTGTGATGCATATGTTTTTGGTGCCTCCTAAGTAAGCCAAAAGCTTTCCAAAGCTTGCTGCAAACGCCTATTTTTAGCTCTCCTTTTGGCTCAGATGCTAGTATTTTAGTTCTTTAAGAGACACACACAGTAACTAGTAATAAAAGATGTTTTGTGATATACCCCCTTTCTTGTGGGGTTCTCTGTTCTGGTTTAAGTGTCTGTCTTAGCGGTTTTAAGTCTTGGGATTTGCATTTTGGCTTTTTGTATTTCCCTCCGCTAGAATGTTTTGAAAACATTAAAATTTCTTTTCCTTATCCTAGCCACAACTCTTTAAGTATGAGAGAGGCAGGATGTCTCATTTACAAGAAGAAATGAGGGACTTCGGTGATGGTTGATACTCCCCACTCTCAGTGGAGGGGGCCCAGGTTCAATCCCTGGTCAGGGAACTAGATCCCACGTGCTGCAGCAAAGGTCCTGTGTGCCGCAACTAAGACGTAGCACAGCCAAATAATTTTTTTTTTTTTTTAAAGAAGAAGATAGCAAAGGTTCTGGTGTCAAAACTGCTTGGGTTCGAATGCCAGCTCTGCCAGTTGCTTAGCTGTGCTTCATTGGACAAGATAACTTAACCATTCTATGCCTCAGCCTCCTTATTATATGCTAGAAATAAAATTATTTATCTGCCTCAAGGGAGCATTGTGAGCATTCACTGTGATGGTACATGTAAAGTATTTAGTCTGGTGCCTGGCATGTCTTTGCTGTTATACTGTGTTTAGGAGACTGAAACTTTGGGATTTCCTGGGACTTGTTCTGGGTCTCCGTTTTCTCCACCTGTAAGATTGAGGGGGTTGGAGAATGGTGTATTTTCCTTTTCTGGTATTTTATCAGTACTCCCTGAAATATATGGGATCTGTCTCCTTAAAAGTAGACCTTTGCTTCTCCACAGACATGAAGAAGATAGTATGGATAATCTTAAAGGTTGATGATCCAAACAATTGCCTACTTTTACTTTGGAAATTGTTACCACAATTGTTTTTAAAATAAGCTTTAATTTATCTGCTTTTCGTAAAAATTAGCTTTTGGCAGAGTGTACATGTGCTCTTTAGGGATGTGGGCAAAGGCGAGTTTAACTGAACTAAACATTTGCTGTGTTAAAAGCTTTTTAAAAATTGCTGTGGCTGGTATACATGTAGTAGGTAGAGACTTGAGAGTGCATTATCCCCACAAACTCCCAGCACCCCTAGCAGGGAATAGGTGGGTGGATTGTGTGACACTTCTAACTGTGTGGTAGGAAAACGAACTGTTGCTGTGATCTTTTTCTTCATTTCTCTTTAAAGGAGAGTTGGGGTCAGGGTCTGAGACTTGCATATTTATATTCTAGGTATCATTTTTTTTTCTGTGTCCCTTTGAAGTACAGCTAACTGGTGGCATGAAATCGGAAAGGATTATAATCCCAGCTAACCCATGGCAACCCCAGGAATCTTGTGCCACACTGAACTGGCCCCAAATAAACCTCCACTCCCAGTCTCCGTTTCTTTCCTGCGTTTGGGCCCTTTCCCATCTTCCTTCACCCGCCAGTCCCACAGCTGGTGTGCTGGGCGGGGCATTGATGGGGACCTGGGGTATCATTCAGTCTTCACTGCATGAAGACCTCACGGTGTCAGAGGTGCTTCAGACCCTGGCTCCTTCCTTCCCCACCACTCGAAGTGGGCTGGGTAGAATTAAACAGTCTGTAATTTTGAGTCCCAACTTTGTTCCTAACTTCCTGTGCAGTCTTGGGTAAATAACTCAGCCTCTCTAAGCCATTGTTCCTTCATCGTCAAAATGGGAATAGTAATAGTAACTGATTCACAAATATTGAGTGTGATGTACTTAATGTCAAGTGCAGAGCGTCTAATAAGTGCTAGCTGTAATAAATCATCACCATTATTAGGGTGTTCACTTTGCTTCTAATTCTGCTTGTGTCCAACTTTGTGGGCATTAGCATCCCCCCTCTCTGAGCTTGTGTTTCTTCATCTGTAAAATAAGGGAATTGGAATAGGTCTAAATGTCTTCAGTATTTCTGGTAGCAAAAGCACTTTTTCTCTGATTAACCCCTTCCCCACAAAAGAAACCAAAGTAGAGCTTTTTGATTTGTTTTCAATTGAGATAGACTTGGTTTATAATATTTATGTAATTTTCAGGTGTATAGCAGTGATTCACATTTGTTACAAAGCAGAGCTTTTTATATATGTATGTTTATATCTGCCATTGTGGTTAAGAATTTCAGTTTTGAATCCAAGTTCTGTGGAGGCTGGAGACACTTTTCTGGCTTTAGGAACCTGAGCCAGTTGCTTGGAGGTGTATATCAGAGCAGCCTGTGTAGCAGCCAGGCATAAGGTGCCTTACAGTGAATGTGATAATAGAAAGTACACAATGCTGTCTGTAAAAATTGTGTCTGCCAAATAAAAATTGAACCCACATCTAACAGAATCATAAATCTGTGAGGATAGAGGAATACATTGATGGACCATGAGGTAGCAGTTACTCAGGTTTTGAATGTGAGAAACTACAGGATAGATTATTTTGTTGGTAAATAAGTGGCATTAAAAAAATACAGCAAGGACTTCCCTGGTGGCGCAGTGGATAAGACTCCCATCTGCCAATGCAGGGGACACGGGTTCAATCACTGGTCCAGGAAGAGTCCATGTACCATGGAGCAGCTGAGCCTGTGTGCTGTAACTACTGAAGCCTGTGCGCCATAGAGCCTGGGCTTTGCAACGAGAGACGCCTGTGCCCCGCAACTAGGGAGTAGCCACTGCTCGCCGAAACTAGAGAAAGGCCACTTACGGCAAAGGAGACATAGCACAGCCATAAATAAATGAATGAATAAAACAAAACTAGTGAATGTAACAAAAATAAATGGACTCACAGAGAACAAACTAGTAGTTCCCAGTGGGGAGAGGGGAGGAGGGAAGGGCAACGTTGAGATATAGGGGATTAAGAGGTACAAGATTAAGAGATACAAATTATTGTGTACAAAATAAGCTACGAGGATGTATTGTACACACACGGGATATAGCCAATATTTTATAATAACCATAATGGAGTTGTTTAGTCGCTAAGTAGTGTATGACTCCTTGCGACCCCATGGACTGTAGCCCACGAGACTCCTTCTGGCCATAGGGTTTCCCAGGCAAGAATACTAGAGTGGGTTGCAGTTTCCTTCTCCAGGGGATTTTCCTGAACCAGGGACCAAACCCACGTCTCCTGCATTGGGAAGTGGGTTCTTTATCACTGAGCCACCAGGGAAGCCATAAATGGATTATAACTTTTAAAAATCATGACTCACTATATTCTTCACCTACAACTTATATATAATATTACTGTACATCAGCTTCAATTAAAAAGTAAATAAGCATTTTTAAAAGAGGGAACTGTTACGGTTGAAGAGTTGAGACATTAGTCAAATGCTTTGTGTGGATCTTGTTTGAATCCTGATTCAAACAAACAGGTTATATAAGAAATTCTGAAAGTTTAGATATTAGCAAATTACTTGTCAAGTGTAATAATGGCATTATGGTTGTTTTTATTTGTTTTAAACTCCATAGCTAGTTATATTGTACACCTTTTGGTGAAGAACTGTTATGTTAGCCTTTATAAAGGATGGCTTAAAACTCTTTTCATGTAGTTCAAACCACTTTCTTCTCTTGTAAAGAAAGCACACAGTCAGGACACCCTCTGAAGGGGAGACGGGAAGGAGGCCTTCCCCAGGAACCTGTCCCTTGTTCTGGGCAGGGTGTTTGAGTTTTACACTCACTGGGAGATAATGCCTGCTGGGGAGGGAGGGACGCTTTGGAGGTAGTTTGGGGCCCTGGGCAGGTAGAGGGTGGTCTCTGTAGTTCTGAACTCTGAACCTTCCAAGGGGGTAGAATCTCTTAGCTGACCCATTGCCTCTCTGCAGTGGGACCTAGGTTAGAGTAAGCATTTTAGAGCTGTTACTCAGCACTCTTTCCCTCCCAGAGGGAGGGAGAGGAGGCAGAGCAGTGGACCTGAAACCACAAAAACCTCTTTAACATGGAGAGCTTAGCAGATGGGACTGCCCCTGTTTGCAAAATCCAAGACAACCTCAAAGCAGGTAATTAGGGTGTTGGGGCCTCCAGAGGGCTCCCAAACCTCCCTGGCTGGTCCATAGTGATCTAAGGGAGTGGCCGGGCGAGGACAGCCTTACTTACTAGAGGTTCATAAAATAAACTTTGATACCTGGCTAATAAAAGGACGGGAAACAGGGTGAAGGAGCAAAGGGGTAGGTGATAGGATTTAAATCAGAACGTGCTGTTTTTCTTGTTCTCAGAATGCTGAGGTTGTTCTGAGGATCAAATTGATACCTCGTTATGGGGTAGCCCAGTTCATGACTTGAAATGTCCCACACAGATGTAAGTGGTTTAGATTCCGGAAGATGCATTCCAAAGCCAGGTTCAATTGACCCTCGAACAATATGGGTTCATGCTGCATGGTTCCACTTATGTAGATATTTTTCGGTAAATAGTCCTACACTCTCTACCGTCGCAGAACCGCAGAAGAGATCAGCAGCAGTTACCTGGCACAGCCCATAAACTTATAAGTGGATTTTTCACTGAGCTAGAGTTTGGTGCCCTAATCCCTGCGTTGTTTGGGGATTGACTGTATATGTGTCAATAGTTTGTGGTAATTACCCATTCTGAGGGGTTATCCGTGCCTTTGCTAAGTGAAGATTGATAATTTGGAGTTAGCCTAGGGTGTCTCCATGAGGGATTTTCCCAGAATCAGAGGGACAGTCTTGATGGGCTCTTTTCCTCTGCCTGCCCCTATGGACTGGCAAAGCCTTAGGTGTGAAAGGTAAGGAATGTGGGCTTTTATGATGAACTTCGTAAAACTGTCCACATAAATCTGACATACAGTGAGGAGCTTCACCCACTTCAGTTTGAGGTGTTACTGGTAAACCCAGATGGAGCCTCCATCTGAGACCTGGTGTTCAGGGAACTTGGTATAACCCTCCACATTTGATATGGTAACCACCTTCCCCTCTGGACATACATTCCAGCAACTCCAGATAGCCTTTTCTTTTCCTTTCCTTTAAATGAAGTTCCAAGCATTTCAGAGGAACTGAATTCAGTCCCATAGTCGCCAGGAGCCATCTCAATACATGGTCCACCTGAACCCTGTATGGATTTGGTTTCCCTTTGACATACACTAGCTTATTGAAGCTCTTGATAACCGCAAGATAAGTAATAGTGATATTGCAGTTATCCTTCATCTTCTCAGCAGGCGCTCTTTTTTTAACCCTGCTTCACAGATGAGGAAAGGGAGCCTCAGGAGAGGTTAATAAGCAACTGTCCTCACTGCTCAGACGAAAAACCTTGGGGTCATTCTTGCCACCTCTTTCTCTGTCACCTTATATCTAATTTACCAGGACATCCTTTTGGCTTCTAAAAACTGTGACCAAAGGTAAACAGGTAACTGAAGTGGGGCTAAAAAGAGCGCCTGCTGAGCAGATTACAGAGGATAATTGCAATATCACTATTACTTACTTTGGGGTTGTCAGGAGTTTCAGTGAGCTAGTATATGTGGAGAGGAGACCAGAACAGGTCAACTGTGACCAAAGGTGAACGTTTTTACCACCTCTTCGGCTGCCAGCCTGGTCCGTATGCCATTGCTTCTCACCTGGAAGGTTGCAGGAGCCTCTAACTGGTGTCCTGTCACTCCTGCTTTAAGTCTTCTCACAGCTTCTATAGTGGAGTAAAAATTCAGAGTCCTTAGAGTGTCTTCTTAAGCTAACTCCCCAGACTTCCCCTTGCCCCGACCCTAAGCTCTGACTCCATCTTTCACCACTATCCCCCTCCAACGACCCGACTCTTTGCTTTTCCTGGAGCATGTTGTGCTTCAGGGCTTGTGTTCTTCAGTGCTGTTCCCCCAGATAGCCACGTGGACCATGCCCTTACTTTCTTCCGGTTCCTGTTCCATTCCCAGGGATGGAGAGGCCTGCCCGCCCCCCCCCCCCCCGTATTAACTGGCAAACTGCATGCACCTTATGCTTTGTCTCATCCCTTTTACTCTGCTTCGGTTTTCTTTTTAGTTTTTATCACTGTTGGATAAAGGTCTTTGGTATTTGATCACTGCTTTATTTCCAGCACCTAAACATGCCTGGCACAGAGTAGGCAGCTCAGTGAAAGTTTAATTAGTGAATGAATGGATGAAACTCATACTTTTAGCAGCATCATTCATATTTTGAGTCTGGTGCAGAGAATACCGTAGTGAATAATAAAAAGTTCTGTTGTCAGAGAGCACACACTCGATGCAGTATGGAAGATGCTGTGTAAGAAGGCTGTGGGATTCTTTGGGAGTGCAGCAGGGAGCACCCAGTTCAGTCTAGGTCAGAGTAATTTTTCTGGACAAAGCAGTGGCTAAACTGAAATGGGAAGGACAGGTAAGAGTTATCTGAGAAAAGACCTGAAAGGAGGACTCATTCTTGGTTGAGGAAAGGCCGAGAGGTTCAGGGAACTGAGTAGTTCCCTGTGGCTGTGGTATAAATTCTATTTTAACTGGAAGGCAGTGGAGAGCTTTAGAAGATGTTAAGTGAGGGTCAGGTTTTTGTTTTTGAAAGTTTGCTTTGGCCACGTGGGAGAAGCTCTTAGGTTAAGAATAGGTGTTTTGGGGTTCCCTGTCTCATCCTTTGGGCAAGGTTCCCAGATTAAAAGGGAGCAGACTTCTGAGACATTCCTGAAGTGTAGGTGTAGGACAGTTATTGGTTGTCATCCTTCAAGAATAGGGAGCAACTCCAGTGTATGGGATTTCTCTGACCTTTCAGAAGGCCAGCTTAGTTGGAATGTAGTTGCTGGTGACTGGCCTAGGCTGAGTCCACATGCTTGAGCCAAGAGCCCCATCTTGCTTGCACTACTGCAGCTGTTTAGGCGGGAAGAGGAGGCAGTGGCCCTGGAAGCAGTGGCAGGGGGACAGGTTTCCATACAGGAGTCCCCACCTCCACCTGGGAAAATACCCGTGTAGCGGGACTTCCTAGGTCCGCATCTAGACTGTCTGCCACCAGTCTCTGTGCATCTTGGCTTGGTGGGCTTTGCCACACATAGCTACGGGCACAAGGTTTTCTTCCCATCAGAGCCACCTCCTTTCAGCTGAATTCGAGCCATTTTTACACCTGAGCTAATAGTGGGTTTGCATCTGCCCATAGGCAGTCTGAGTTTCTGAGAACAGTGGGCTTTTGAGAGCCAGGCTTACCCTGACCTGTGGCCAGTTATCAGCTCTGTACCTAATGCTCTGCACAAAGGGGCTTAGATGTCCTTATCTCCCTTTCAGAGGAGAAGGAGTATTTACAGCTAGAAGGAACCCCAGAGGTTCTTGAATCTAACTAAACCATTCGTTTACAGGTTAGGTACTTTGGACCCAGAAAGGAAATAGAGTTGCTCAAGATCACAGTCAGTTCAGAGTACGGCTGAGACTTGAACCCATGTCTCTTTGCTCCTATTCCGATTTTGTTTTCACTTCTCTGGAAGAAGATATAGAGCGTTGACTTTGTAGTTATCCAGTTTGAGTTAAGCCCAGTCACCTACCGAGTGAGTGCCCTCAGGTAGGTTGGTGACTTCTGGCTTCAGTAAGTGGAGCTGTAAGCTGGAGTGCCCATGCCCTGGGACCACAGTGAATGTGCTCTAGGTGGGGGTGAGTGCTCAGCTGAAGCCTGGCAGACAGCAAGTGAGAGTGTTGACGGGTCCTCTTTTGAGGTCTTGAATTTGACCCAGGTCTTCAGTTTGCTAACAGAAGTCAAGTGCTAAGTCTTCTGTCTTCCTGGGTCCTCTCTCCCCCCTTTCCCTGCTGTTTGGTCCTGGGGATACACAGGAAGGCAGCCCATATCACTTAGAGCCAGCTCTTCCTACCTTCTTTAGGCTGGTACACAACTTCATAGTGGAGGGCAATTTAAGGAGGCACTGGGGGCTATAATCCTGCCATGAGAAGCCCACATTGTGGCACTTGGGAGTGCCCTAGTGGTAGAATGTTGGTGAGAGGACAGCTCGGGTGCTTTGCAGTGAAACCCTCCCACTCCATCTCTGGTATCTTTCTGCACCTTTGGATTTGTTTGAGGGAGTGGAGGTCTCCTTGCTTTTCCTGTTCTTTATATATCTTTACAGTGATATGAGGAAGAGAGGCCAATTATGTGGATGGAATAAGCTAGTCTGGGTTTTGTCCGCAGTGGAGCCGAGTGTAGGAGGCGGAGTTTGGCCGTGGTGAGAGCCCCTTTGGGTATGGAAGGCTGGATGCTACTTCTGGGGAGTGGGAGCGAGACAGGAAATTAGGAACACACGGAGGCGGCTGCTCGCTGTGATGCATGCCCCTTACTGTGAAGAGGGGATGGTTGAGAAACTAGGATAATTTTTCCCAGACCATCAAAGCTTGGGGTGGGTGGCAGTGCGGTTGTTCTAAAGTACAGCATTTGAACAGACCTGCTTCAAGTGGCCCTATAGGTAAAGCTCTGATGGCAGGTGGGAGGTGGAGGGTCAGTAGGTTTTGACTGTCAAGTAGTAACTTTTAGCAGTGCCCTCAATGGATTCAGCTGTCACTGTAGGTCCTGGGTTCCCTGTCATGGTGATAGTACTTAAGGAAAGAATTTGGATGGCAGTTTTCTGTAGGGTTCTGCAGCTGTAAATTGGCAAAGTACTTTTCTAGACTGATTCATTCTGAAAATTTTTGAGCACTTGTTAGGTATCAGGCTCCAGAATTCAGGGGTAAACAAGACACAAAAGGCATGATGGGACTTTTGTCTTGAAAGGTAGAAGTTACAAATGGTTATTCACTCTGCTTACCACCTCAAATCCAGTTCAGCCTCCTGACAGAGTTTGATTACTCATCCATTTAAAAACAAATTAATCATCTGTGTTTTAAAATCAAGAAAATGTATCTGGAAACCTAGAGATTTTTTGGTTTCTCTTTTAAAACTTAAACTCTGAATGTACAAAAAAAAAATGAATTGTCTACTTTAAATGAGTCAATAGCATGGAATGTGAATTATATCAATAAAACTGTTATGGAAAGAAATGAGAAGACCTGGCCACACTGAACCTCTGTTCCTTTATGACGCACACATCCAGCGGCAGGATCTAGCTGCCTTTAGTCTGGGACACTTGTGTTAGGTCTGTGGGCTCAGACTCTGTATATTTTATCATACAAAGGAGAGGGGACAGCAGTCTGTCCAACCCACAAGCTAAGGCATGTCCGTATTGGAGAATTAGGAGAGGGTGGGGAAGAGTTCACGGGCAGGAATTGCAGTCCTGAAGGGGGTTTCCTTTATCCACCTTTCTGAGGAAGAGTGGATATGATGGGGAGACAGGACTCTCTGGGCATTTTGGCCTGAGGCCCCAGGGCAGTAAGGGAAAGCTTTCTGAATGCTGAAGAGTGGGCTTGCCAAGGAAATACGGTTATGTTAGGCCCCGGTGAGACTTCACTCCCTTTCCAGCATCTGTGAAATGGGTGTAGCATCCTTGGTAACATTCTCCAGGGCCCCTTCTAGCTCAGATACCCTTTGGGTATGAGAGCAGCTAAGGCAGATGTTATTGCCTCTAACGGAATGGGGAGGATGCTGGCTAGAGGCCTTGTGCCTGCCTATTCATGATCCTACTCTTCGCACAGTGGAACTAAAGCTCACGGGAGCATTGAATTCACTCGGGGGCAACCAACACTGAAAAGAAGCTTCTCTGCGGCAGCGGTGGGTGTGAGCCCTGTAGGATAGGGCAGGAGAATTGGGGACTAGCTTTCTAGTCCCAGAAGTTTGACTCATGCGCTGAGACACCTTGGGCGGCTGAGTGAACCTCTTTGGACTTCGTTTCCCTTTTCTGTAAATGAAAGCGGTCAAGCCAAAAGACTTTTCAAGGTCCTTTCCCACAGGGTTAAGGTCTGTGTATCAAACTGGAGGTTAGGTCTCTGGTTTGAGAAAGATCTCATCTGATGGGGATTGCTTTCCCCCACATGATTGGACCAGCTTTAGAGTGTCATCCCCCAGAGAAGGCAATAGCAAGCCACTCCAGTGCTCTTGCCTGGAGAGTCCCATGGATGGAGGAGCCTGGTGGGCTGCAGTCCGTGGGGTCGCTCAGGGTCAGACACGACTGAGCGACTTCACTTTTCACTTTCACACATTGGAGAAGGAAATGGCAACCCACTCCAGTGTTCTTGCCTGGAGAATCCCAGGGATAGGGGAGTCTGGTGGGCTTCCGTCTGTGGGGTCACACAGAGTCGGACATGACTGAAGTGACTTAGCAGCAGCAGCAGAGTGTCATCCCCAAGATCTTGCCCAAGGCTGTGGGATTCTTCTGCTTAGGCACTCATTCTGCCCTAGGATCTTGGGAGTTCTGGGCCAAGGTGAGTGCCCCCATCAGTGTGCACACAGTGGTGGCCCATCCTTGGCAGGAATGTTGTTGAGAAGGTCCCGATGTCCTGAACCTGGTTAGATGGGGCAGTTGCTAAGACTCCCCTTCTGGCCATGAGACTGAACTTGCGTCTGGTGGAGCCCACAGTGCAAGTATCAGCTAGTTCAGTGAGACAGTAAGCCAGCCCATCTCCAGAGATTGTCTTTATTTATTTAGTGTGTATGTGTGCATGTGTGACACAATTAGCAGATGTTTTACGGTAAGCAGGTATGATTTTTAAAATTACAGTAGACTGTGATTTCCTCCCTTAGGTATCTGGTAAGTTTTCACTCTCAGGTCTTATGTGTCTTCCTCACATACTGTGCCGCTTCACTGTCACATGCCCATCCATAACCCTCACTGTGGAATTACGTCCTGGCAGATAAGCATCATATGCCACTCATTTGCCACAGAGGGTTTCAAATATCCCCTTTTAATTCGTGACCCACCCTGGGGGGCCTCTGGACTTCCCTCAGAATATGAGCTCGTGCTCCATTTTCACCTTGTTCCTCAGCATTGAGGCACCTCTGGCCCCTGAAAGGGGCGGGGGGGAAGTCCCTGAAAGGACACCTGGGAAGGGAGGCCTGAACGCTGTTCCCCCTTTAATTTGGGGAAGTGGGGGGGGCCTGCCAAGGTGCATGGGCTAGAGGGGTGGATAGGGAAAGAGATAGTCTCTTTTTAAAAACATTTTAAAGAGGTTTATTTGAGCCCAAATTGACACTGTAGCCTGGAACTATTAAGTGCTTTGAGGGGAGGGAGGTTTTGGCCACTTGGCATGCAGGATCTTAGTTCCCTGACCAGGGATTGAACCTGTGCCTTTTGCAGTGAAAGCACAGAGACCTAACCACTAGACCACCCAGAAGTCCCCTTGAGAGTCTCTTGAGTATTCAGAGTATTCACGCTTATCTAGAGAAGTGCTGGGAGTTGAGCCTAACCTTTGTTTGTCTGGAAAGAACTAATTTGGCTGCCACCAAAGTGAAAATCACTCATTTAACACATTTATTTCAGTAACCTAAGTGTTATACCTTCGAAATATTGATGGAAATAAGACAGAAGAGGCCTGCACTCATAGTTTCCATGCTGTGGAGTGACACCATAAGCCAGCAGGGTAATTCTTGTTATCTGTTAATGCCTCACAAATCACCCCAAAGCTTGGTAGCTTAAAAAAACAGCCCTGGAGAGACTTCCCTGGTGGTCCAGTGACTAAGACTGCACTCCCATTTTAGGGGACCCAGGTTCAATCCCTGGTCAGGAAACTAGATCCCATAGGCTGCAACTGAGAGTTTGCATGCTGCAACTAAAGATTCCACATGCCGCAAGGAAAATTGAAGATCCTGCGTGCTGCGACTGAGACCCAGCGCACCCAAATATATAAAAAACAAAACAAAAAGCAGCCCTGGATCCTGGTGTGCGTGTGACCTTGAGTATTTCCTCCAAGAGTGGAGATTCTGTTTCCCCCAGCCTTGTGGAATTTCTGAGATCAAACCCTGCTGGCCTTCAAAGCCGGATTCTCTGTGGGCTCCTGTCATTGCTGGACTCACAGGCTGCGAAACCTGACATGGGGCTCAGAACTTTCACTCTTGTGACAGAACTTCTGTGGTATAATAGTTATCCAGTTTGTGGGTCACCCACCCGGCAGGTATGGGATTTGATTTTATCTCGATTGCACCCTTCCTGCCATCTCCTGTGGCTTCTTTGTCTTTGGATGTAGAATATCTTGTTTTGGTAGGTTCTAGCAGTGACATTGTTCACGTTTCACATATTGCTGAAGCCTGGCTTGGAGAATTTTGAGCGTGACTTTACTAGTGTGGGAGATGAGTGCAATTGTGCGGTAGTTTGAGCATTCTTTGGCATTGCCTTTCTTTGGGATTGGAATGAAGACTGACCTTTTCCAGTCCTGTGGCCACTGCTGAGTTTTCCAAATTTGCTGGCATATTGAGTGCAGCACTTTCACAGCATCATCTTTCAAGATTTGAAATAGCTCAACTGGAATTCCATCACCTTCACTAGCTTTGTTCATAGTGATGCTTTCTAAGGCCCACTTGACTTCACATTCCAAGATGTCTGGCTCTAGGTCAGTGATCACATCGTGACTATCTTGGTCATGAAGATCTTTTTTGTACAGTTCTTCTGTGTATTCTTGCCACCTCTTCTTAATATCTTCTGCTTCTGTTAGGTCCATACCATTTCTGTCCTTTATGGAGCCCATCTTTGCATGAAATGTTCCCTTGGAATCTCTAATTTTCTTGAAGAGATCTCTTGTTTTTCCTATTCTGTTGTTTTCCTCTATTTCTTTGCATTGATCACTGAGGAAGGCTTTCTTATCTCTCCTTGCTATTCTTTGGAACTCTGCATTCAGATGCTTCTATCTTTCTTTTTCTCCTTTGCTTCTCGCTTCTCTTCTTTTCACAGCTATTTGTAAGGCCTCCTCAGACAGCCATTTCGCTCTTCTGCATTTCTTTTCCATGGGGATGGTCTTGGTCCCTGTCTCCTGTACAATGTCATGAACCTCCTTCCAGAGTTCATCAGGCACTCTACCTATCAGATCTAGTCCCTTAAATCTATTTCTCACTTCCACTGTATAATCATAAGGGATTTGATTTAGGTCATATCTGAATGGTCTAGTGGTTTTCCCGTGAACTCCCAGATGTTCAAGCAGGTTTTAGAAAAGGCAGAGGCACCAGAGATCAAATTGCCAACATCCGCTGGATCATAGAGAAAGCCAGAGAGTTCTGGAAAAACATCTATTTCTGCTTCATTGACTATGCCAAAGCCTTTGACTGTGTGGATCACAATAAACTGTGGAAAATTCTGAAAGAGATGGGAATACCAGACTACCTGACCTGCCTCTTGAGAAACCTGTATGCAGGTCAGGAAGCAACAGTCAGAACTGGACATGGAACAACAGACTGGTTCCAATTAGGAAAAGGAGTACGTCAAGGCTGTATATTGTCACCTTGCTGATTTAACTTATATGCAGAGTACATCATGAGGAACGCTGGGCTGGAGGAAGCACAAGCTGAAATCAAGATTGCTGGGAGAAATATCAATAAACTCAGACATGCAGATGACACTACCCTTATGGCAGAAAGTGAAGAGGAACTCAAAAGCCTCTTGATGAAAGTGAAAGAGGAGAGTGAAAAGGTTGGCTTGAAGCTCAACATTCAGAAAACAAAGATCATGGCGTCTGGTCCCATCACTTCATGGGAAATAGATGGAAAAACAGTGGAAACAGTGTCAGACTTTATTTTTGGGGGCTCCAAAATCACTGCAGATGCTGATTGCAGCCATGAAATTAAAAGACGCTTACTCCTTGGAAGGAAAGTTATGACCAACCTAGATAGTATATTAAAAAGCAGAGACATTACTCTGCCAACCAAGGTCTGTCTAGTCAAGGCTATGGTTTTTTCCCGTGGTCATGTATGGATGTGAGAGTTGGACTGTGAAGAAAGCTGATCGCCGAAGAATTGATGCTTTTGAACTGTGGTGTTGGAGAAGACCCTTGAGAGTCCCTTGGACTGCAAGGAGATCCCACCAGTCCATTCTAAAGGAGATCAATCGTGGGTGTTCATTGGAAGGACTGATGCTAAAGCTGAAACTCCAATACTTTGGCCACCTCATGCGACGAGCTGACTCACTGGAAAAGACTGATGCTGGGAAAGGTTGGGGGCGGGAGGAGAAGGGGACGACGGAGAAGGAGATGGCTGGATGGGATCACCGACTCTGTGGACATGAATTTGAGTGAACTCCGGGAGTTGGTGATGGACAGGGAGGCCTGGCTTGCTGTGATTCATGGGGTCGCAGAGAGTTGGACATGACTGAGCGACTGAACTGAACTGAACTGAGCAGTGACATTGTACAGGAGACAGGGACCAAGACCATCCCCATGGAAAAGCAATACAAAAAAGCAAAATGGCTGTCTGAGGAGGCCTTACAAATAGCTGTGAAAAGAAGAGAAGCGAAAAGCAAAGGAGAAAAGGAAAGATATAAGCATCTGAATGCAGAGTTCCAAAGAATAGCAAGGAGAGATAAGAAAGCCTTCCTCAGCAATCAGTGCAAGGAAATAGAGGAAAACAACACAATGGGAAAGACTAGAGATCTTTTCAAGAAAATGAGAGATACCAAGGGAACATTTCATTCTAAGATGGGCTCGATAAAGGACAGAAATGGTATGGACCTAACAGAAGCAGAAGATATTAAGAAGAGGTGGCAAGAATACACAGAAGAACTGTACAAAAAAGTCTTCACGACCCAGATAATCACGATGGTGTGATCACTGACCTAGAGCCAGACATCCTGGAATGTGAAATCAAGTGGGCCTTAGAAAGCATCACTATGAACAAAGCTAGTGGAGGTGATGGAATTCCAGTTGAGCTATTTCAAATCCTGAAAGATGATGCTGTGAAAGTGCTTCACTCAATATGCCAGCAAATTTGGAAAACTCAGCAGTGGCCACAGGACTGGAAAAGATTAGTTTTCATTCCAATCCTAAAGAAAGGCAATGCCAAAGAATGCTCGGATACTGTACAATGTACAATTGCAGTCATCTCCCACGCTAGTAAAGTCATGCTCAAAATTCTCCAAGCCAGGATTCAGCAATAGGTGAACCATGAACTTTTTCAAGCTGGTTTTAGAAAAGGCAGAGGAACCAGAGATCAAAATGCCAACATCCGCTGGATCATGGAAAAAACAAGAGAATTCCAGAAAAACATCTATTTCTGCTTTATTGATTATGTCAAAACCTTTGACTGTGTGGATCCCCACAAACTGTGGAAAATTCTGAAACAAATGGGAATAGCAGACCACCTGACCTACCTCTTGAGAGACCTATATGCAGGTCAGAAAGCAACAGTTAGAACTGGACATGGAACAACAGACTGGTTCCAAATAGGAAAAGGAGTACGTCAAGACTGCATTTTGTCACCCTGCTTTATTTACCTTATATGCAGAGTACATCATGAGAATCGCTGGACTGGAAGAAGCACAAGCTGGAATCAAGATTGCCAGGAGAAATATTAATAACCTCAAATGTGCAGATGACACCACCCTTATGGCAGAAAGTGAAGAGGAACTAAAAAGCCTCTTGATGAAAGTGAAAGAGGAGAGTGAAAAAGCTGGCTTAAAGCTCAACATTCAGAAAACTAAGATCATGGCATCTAGTCCCATCACTCCATGGGAAATAGATGGGGAAACAGTGTCAGACTTTATTTTTTTGGGCTCCAAAATCACTGCAGATGGTGATTGCAGCCATGAAATTAAAAGACACACTTACTCCTTGGAAGGAAGGTTATGACCAAGTTTTTCCAGTGGTCATGTATGGATGTGAGAGTTGGACTATAAAGAAAGCTGAGCGCTGAAGAATTGATACTTTTGAACTGTGGTGTTGGAAAAGACTCTTGAGACTCCCTTGGACTGCAAGGAGATCCAACCGGTCCATCCTAAAGGAGATCAGTCCTGGGTGTTCGTTGGAAGGGCTGATGCTGAAGCTCCAATACTGTGGCCACCTCATGCGAAGAGTTGACTCACTGGAAAAGACCCTGATGCTCGGAGGGATTAGGGGCAGGAGGAGAAGGGGATGACAGAGGATGAGATGGCTGGATGGCAACACTGACTCGATGGACATGAGTTTGGGTAAACTCCGGGAGTTGGTGATGGACAGGGAGGCCTGGCGTGCTGTGATTCATGGGGTCACAAAGCAGGTTTTTTTGTGTTGTTGATGGTTGTTAAGCATTTGGTTGTGATTTTGGTGTTTTCTAAAAAGAGGTCTCCACTGAAGATTAATCTGTCACGCTGTTTATTTCTTTGATGGTGGTTGGACTGCACCTCACAGGCCTGCAGGGCCTCTGTTGCCCAGCTTCGAGACCTAAGAAAGAGCCTGGAGTCAGCAACAGTAGTCAGTGGTTTGGATGGAGGGAACTTTTATGTCTGAAGCAAGATCCTGGAGCCACACCTCACTGTGTGGTGGATGACATGGCAGGGCACACGGCCATCTTCACTGGGGTGTTGGGGGGGAATAGGGAAGCTACTAGTTATATAAAAAATAGCCCTTTTATTCACTGATTTCATGGGATAGGAGTTGAACATGGCTTGCCCAGGTGATTCTTCTTTTCTACATGACAGTGCTAGAGGTGGCAGGTCCTGGTCTACTGGCCCACCAGAGCTTCACTCAACATGTTTGGAATCTTGACAGGGGGATTGGAAGGCTGGGTTCATCTAGAACTAGAGTGCCTTCAGGTGTCCTCTCCACCGCTGTGATTTCCAAGTAGTAGGACTTAGTATCCATACCTAGTGGCTTGGGGCTCTCAGAGAGAGTGTTCCAAGAGACAGGAAGTAGATGCGGTCAGTATTCTAAGGTCCTGGGCCCGAGCACTAGTACAGTATCACTTTTGTCATACTGTGTTGGTAGAAGTCACAGATCCCTCTGAGAAGGAAGGGAGGGGACGTGGGTCCTGTTTTTCAATGGGAGGAATGTCAGTTTGCTGCCATCTCTAGTACTACTTGGCAGTTTCTGATAGTGGGGAGTGCTGTGAAAGAAACAGTAACTAAGAAGTATTTGGGATTGTGTGGGTGAGGGTAGCTTCAATCAGGGTGTCAGCGAATACCTCTGAGGGTGGACCACGATGGGATTGATAAAGAGCCTGCTGATGAGGAATAGCAGGTGCTAGGTGGGGATGAGTTTAGTGTTCTCCAAGGAACTGACCCGAGAGGCTTTTGGAGGCCAGCTTAGGAAGTTTGGGTGCTGTTCCAAAAGCAAGGAGGGAGGTGGCAGGAGCTGATTTCTTCATTCTGTGGAGAGTGGATTGGGATGGGGCAGAAAGGCCAGGTTAGAAGCAGGGAAATCCTTGGAGAAACTGCTGCAGTCATCCAGAAAAGAGATGGAAAGGAAGGGATGATGGCATAGTGCCTTAGGTCATTTGACTAACTTAATGTCCTGTCCTTGCCTCCTCCAGACTGGGTCACCTTAAGGGGAAGTTTTCTGATTGCTATTTCTCACTTCCTCCTCTTTTCTCATACTGTCCAGAAGTCTCTTGGCCCCAGAGCCAGGAGGAGTGTGAGTGTTTTCCGACTTCCCTGCCCTGTCCCAGGCCCCATCCTCGAGGGGGCGGGAGAAAGCATGGGCTCAGGCATGGTAAGGCCTGGAGATGGGGAATGAGCCCAGTGTGGGCTCTCTGTGTCACAGTTTTCCGTTCCTAACTTGTTGGAAACTAGAGTGGCTTTTTTATTTCAGGTAAGAAGTTCAGGGGTCAGAGCGAACTGCCAGAGCTGAAAGTCTGGAGATCCCTGTTCTGATTTCAGCCCGGCTCTCACATTTCTTCTGGCTGGACCTTTGACTCTCACAACTTGTATGGAGGGATTGGATCCTCTGCTCAGGAATACATTGACCATCCTTAGCTAATGTGCCTTTATCTTGCCCTTGGGCTTAGCCGGGGGTCCTCAAACCCACCTCAGGGATGGCTTGCCTTGTTGAAGACACATGCCCCAGGGAACTAGGCCAGATTGTCCAGAGCTTCCACTTCTCTCGTGATGAACAAAGACAGCACACACATCTTGTTCTTTATCTTGGTTAATATTCACATTCCTGTGGGATCTTCCTACAGTCCTGATCCTGTTTTACAGACCAGAAAGCCACGGTTCAGAGAGGTTCAGTAATTTGCTCAAGGCTGCATAGTAGTTGTTAGTAGCTGGGATTCCAGCCCATGGCAGACTAATTCCAGACTTCTGCCTTACTTACCATCTGGGTTTGCATTCTCCCGGACTACTGAAGTATACATACTTCATCTGAAAAAAACTTTCTGGGGGAGAGAGGACCCACACAGATCTTCAGAGAGCAGGAATCTCTGTGGGCAGTGGTGGCCCAGCCTGGAGGTGCCAGCTTTGCCCGCCCTGGCCACACTCAGTGGGTATGAGCCAGGCTCTGGAACTTCTGATTCTGCTGGGGAGCCCTGGCCCCTCTCCCCTCAGGAGATGTTCCTCTTCAGCTCTGTCGGCCTCGTGAAGCCTGCTGGAAAGAGCCTGCTGACTTTGTGGTTTCTCGGGCATGGCCTTCCAGCCCATGGGAGGGGTGGGGACCACTCTCTGCTGGCACTGGGAAGCTCTCAGGCTCTGGGTTATCTAAAGGGATGGGAAATACTATTTTGTGTTGGGTCTTTTAACTTCTTTTGAAGGGGAAATCTTTTCAGCTTATTCAAGCAGCACCAGTTCATTGTAGGAAGATGTCCAAATGTGTTTATGCAAAAATAAATCCCTTCATAATCTGTTCCACCAACCGCCATAAACACTACAACCACTATACCTTTTGAGATCAATTGCTGCCTAATAGAAATACAGTGCAAGCCATATATATAATTAAAAACTTTCTAGTAACCATATTTTTAAAAAGAAAGATAGGTGAAACCAACTTAATATAACCCAGTCAAGATAATCACAATATTTTCGTTTCAGCATATAATCAGTATAAAAATTATTCTTATACTGTCTTTGAAATCTGGTATATCTTTTATACTTAAAGTGCTTACTTCTCAGTTCAGACTGCTACATGTGTTCAGCATCCACATGTGGCTAGTGACTACTGTATTTGACAGCATATTTCTATTTTTTCTTCTTGAGTCACACACATGTATGTTTTGTATGTATTATACATGCACACACCTTTTTTATAAATAGGGCTATAATATTTTGTGAGCCAAAATTTTTCCCTGACTTAGAAACAGAGGCTTTCAAAAGCACCTAGGACCCTGAAAGCAGCCTTGGTGAGGAGGGTCATGTCTTTCTGGTGAGGAAGGTTGAGGAGCTGGCCAGTACTTCATTACTGCCAGTGCAGATGCGCGTGCTCTGGTTCTCTGCTGGAGCCCCTACTCGTCCCCTGCCCCTGCTGGCGCCTAGAGTTGATCTGTACCCTGAGTGTGAGCACACGCATACCACTCTTGCTGAGGGAAGCAGGCCCACACAGGGGAAGCTACTGACCAAGGCTGTTGTACAGGGTGCAGCGTTTAAAACCCAACACTCTTTCCATCACACTCAACTGACTTCCAACAGCTTACTGCTTGGGTTTGCAACTAGCCAAAGCACAAAGGAAACCAGTAAGAGGTGGGCAGAGCCCTCCACTTGGGTTTGTCCTGGGATGCCCACAAAGCCCACAGCACATCCCCAGTGGAGGCTGACCAGCAATGGGATAGAAACCACCAGGGCCAGAGTGAGTGCAGAAGGGAACATGTACGGATTGGCCTGGGTGAGGTCAGGACTTAGAAATCTTTAAACAATTGGTTAGTTTGTCGAACAGCGCTGTTGCCCTAGTGCAGGGCCAGTTTCACACGAGACCACTTTTGTGGCAAGAATCTCATTTCTTAGCAGGTCTGAGGTTTGTAGGAACCTGGTTTCATTTTTTTTTTTCTTCTTCCCCCACACCCAAATCTTTGCCTCAGATTTTCAGCCTGTAAAATGGGGCTGCATTCTAGGCATACCACTAGCCTGCTTCTGTCCACCCCTTGCCTCTTCATAGGAGGGCTGGGATGAGCAGCAGCCTGTGGGTTGGGTTTCAGATAAAGGTGATCAGATTTCTGATGATTGGGGTTTTGAAGGCTAGGCGGATCCAGGTTATCCAGCCTTCCTGTCCCGTTACTGTAGCACCCAGCAGCCCTGAGCCAGGCCTCCAAAGGCTGGGAGGGGTCTGCTTCAGGTACCAGGAGTTGGCAGGTTTGTACTCCTCTGGGAGCTCTGAGAAGCTGAGGTGGGACACTGTCCAAGGTGGACTGCCAGAGCTGAGGATTCTAAGCCACCATCTTTGATTACTCCTGGGGTGCAGTCTTCCTCATCAAGTCCTTGGTTGGAACAGTTGGTACTGCCTTTGGTTAGACCTTAAAACTTTACGAAACACTTCTTTATACTTATCTCACAGTGCCCTTGAGGTGGGTGGTAATAGGCCCCCTTTTATGGAGAAATTCCTTCTCTATAGGGTCATGGAGATGAAGGGAATTGCCCAGGGTCAGAATTAAAAACTGGCAGAGCTAGTCCTCCTACCCGTTTAAAGCACAACAAATAAGGAAAAAATCCAGGAGAGTAAAAAAAAGATAAGCATCAGTCTATTATTAAGTAAGATATTGCAAGGGAGACATTTAGCACAGTGACAGTCATACTTAAGGGCTCGATAGTATTATAGCTCCATAACCATTTGTGGAAGAATACTTGACTTTATCAAATTGCCCTGGGCATAGCAGTTTGTCTGCTGAGCAGGAGTAAGGAGTGTGAGGGGGGTCTGGAAATGCTAGGCTCCTGACTGGGACGGGGGAGGCTGCTGAAGTTCTCCGTTGGCTGCAGCTGGGCTTCCAGTTGCTCTGGGATGTTCTCTGCCATTCCAGGTCTTCCCTGTCCCAGCCCCTGACTTGTTTTATCACTGCCTTTGCCTCTCTGGGGTGGTAGCTCTTTGGAGATCCTAAACTTGAGGAAGGTCAGAGTGCAGTTTGGCTTTGGAAGCCATCTGATCACTTCTCATTTTGCAGAAAGCTGACATCATCTGTTAACCAAAGTCTCCTGGGTGGCACCAAAGGAATCAGGATGCTTGTGCTGGTTCTGTCTTCTGCCTTGTTTCTTCAAGGATAGAGACATGAGGCCTTTCAAGTGGTTGGTGGTGTAGGAGTGGAGGTGAGAGGACTAGACCTGGAAGCATGTGCCCCCAAGGTGACCTAGTGCAGATGCTCTGACTTGATCCTCCAGACACAAGCCTTTAGCTTTCTTCCCTACACTGGGCCAGCTGTTGATGCACCCTGAGACCTGAGAAGGGCAGGGAAAACCTGCCCAAATGGAGGAGGTATTGCTTAGAAATGCTCTCGATTTGCTAAAAACAGTGCCCCGCACCGGCCCTCTCGCGGAAGCCCCACCTTACTCTTTAAGACAGAGCTTAAAACATGGTTCTTGGGGGGATGAGGGGGGCACTAAGAAACATCCAGGACTAAGCACCTAATAGGCTTGCCAGTGAGTGAGATGGGATAGAAAAATTTGTCAGTAGTCTTACCAGAGATACCTAAACTTCCAAACAGTAGCTAACAGGTAAGGAAGACTTTCGTGCTTCCCCAAGTACTTAAAAAATAGCAACTCATTTAATCCTCAGAATCCTAGTAGGTTAGAAACTGTTTGCATTTACAGAAATCCAGAGTCACTGAGATGGGAGTGGCAGAGCTGGAACTCTGGAGCCCAGGCTCATTCGTAACCATTCCACTGCCCCCGCTGCTGGTGGTGAAGTGGAGGGGGGAATCTGGGCTGACCTTGGGGATGGAGCACCCCAGTGAGCTTTCCCCAGAGGTATCCATTCCGTAATTCTCACTGTTTCTGCAGTTTGTTTTTCCTGGGCCTTGCCTTAATCTCTGAAAGAGGCCAGATCTAAGGGTTGCAGGTTTTACCTGGCATGAGGATGGAGTGGTCCCTGGAGGGAAAGTGCACTGAATCCACCACCACCCATGTCAGCTCTCCTGTCAGTCAGCAGTTTCTTGGTCTGGATCCTTGGCAGTCTTACCCACTTCTATATCCACAATACATAGTATGGGCTGAATTGTTGAGATGAAGAGCATTTTTCAGTGGTTACCAGACTGGAATTATAAATATGTTTGTGACTGCTGTCCCTTCTCCTGCTCACAACAGACATTAATTGGTCACAGGCTTTTCCTGAGTCTGTTTACTGAGGTTCCTCAGTACAGCATCCCAAGCAGTTTAGATCAACCAGTTGGAGGTAGAATTCAGATTAAGGCTTTATGTAAACTGAGCCCTCAGAGGGTAGGGACTATCTTGTTTACCGTCACTTCTCTAGTGCCTGGCACACAAAACCCTTCATGTCAGTGGTCACGTTTCATAATAGAGTGGCAGGAGCCCAGGGCTGACATCTTTAAAAACAAGTTGATGTTCTTGGAACAAACCAGGAAGCTCACTGAGTCTCAGTTCTGTCTTATTGTGTCATCTGGGGAGAACCCTGTCCACCCTTCCTACATCAAACTGACATTGTGAGACTTAGATGCAGTGATGGATGAGGGAGACCTTATGAACCGATTGATTAGTCACCAAGGATACCAAAAGGATAATTTACCTGAATGGGTAGCTTATGCTTTCTTCAGCTCTCCCCTGTGCCCTGAAGCAGGGTCTACATAAAACCTCTGCTTTTCTACTTTCCTTTCTCTCTCTAGTCTGTCTTTGGTCCTGTGGGATCTCTGCAGTTTCCTCCATCCTCCCCTTTCTCATGTGCTGGAGGAGGCAGAATTCTCCTGGGCTTGGTGTAGCCAGAGCCCAGGCCTTTGGGTTACAGGCCGCCCTAGAGTGTTGCCTTCGCAATAAAGAGTGCTCTGATTCCTGGCTGTGTTTTTGCCCCTGTCCCTTGTCCTAAATGGCATTATCCTTGCCTGGCAGGTGAGCTGATAGGTTCAGAGAAGTGGATTCTGGTGCTCATGGCTTCAGTCCCTTATAGGGTCTGCTTGAGCTGGAGCCTTTTGGGATCTCAACCAAGTATCTGTCTCTGGCAGTACTGACAGACCTAGAGTAGCCTGGGCTTTCAGTTTCAGATCCTTGGTGTCAGCTCCCTTCTCACTGTGTGGCCTTTGGCTAGCCACCTAGCCTCCAATAAAACTGGAATAGCTTCACCCTTGGGAGGATTAGAAAATGCACAAAAGGCCTACAGCGAGAGGCCTGAGGTAAATGCTTAGTAAGTGGTAGCCATTATTATTTAATGGATCCAAACCTCAGGGCACTGAGGGAGCAAACAGCAAGGTTTAGAGGGAGAGTGGAAGCTTTAAGAAAGAGGCAGACAGGTCCCTTCAGAGCCTTCATTGTCCTTGTAGCACAGCCACAGGTGAAACTAACCTTGAGCTCAGCCCAGACTGACTTTTGTGAACTCAAGTCTGTCAAGACACTTGGCTCATTTGTGGCTTCTTGGCCTGACCAGTATTGGTTCCTGATGCTAGAGGTTGGATGGTGGTAAAGAGTGGATGAGCTCCTTGGTGCTCCTCCTCTGACTGCTCTCTCTGTGTAATTAAAACTTGCTCCCTCCTGCTCTTCTCAGCTGGTTAATTCCTGTCTGCACTTCCAGTCCATAAGTGTGAGACCCTGGATTGGCACTTGGAGACCAGAAGTCCTTTCCTGCCAGTCTCACTCATTGGCGGCTCAGTTCTCAAATACTAATTGGCATCAGCATTGCACAGGAAACTTGTTAAAAATGCAGATGCCCATGCTTTGCCTCTCTCTGCAAACTGCTTTTTGGAGCTTGGGGGAAGTCAGGAATTTGCATTTAATCCAGGTCCCCCACATTCTCAGGTGTTCTTAGCTTATGGAAGTGGTGTCGCAGTCCTGCTAGCTCAGGGTCATTGTTTCCACAGTCATGAGGGTGAGGGGTTTGTATACAGCCTTCTGCTCAGGGACTCCAGAAGAGTGGGAGGTCAAGTGGGAAGAGGGAGACTTCAGTTCCATTTCCACCAGAATAGTTCGGTAGTGTATTTTTCTTTTTAAGACATTATTCAATATTTGTATGGATATGAGAGTTGGACTGTGAAGAAAGCTGAGCCCGAAGAGTTGATGCTTTTGAACTGTGGTGCTGGAGAAGACTCTTGAGAGTCCCTTGGACTGCAAGGAGATCCAACCAGTCCATTCTAAAGGAGATCAATCCTGGGTGTTCTTTGGAAGGACTGATGCTAAAGCTGAAACTGCAATACTTTGGCCACCTCATGCGACGAGTTGACTCACTGGAAAAGAGTCTGATGCTAGGAGGGATTGGGGAAAGGAGGAGACAGGGACGACAGAGGATGAGATGGCTGGATGGCATCACCGACTCGATGGACATGAGTTTGAGTGAACTCCGGGATTTGGTGATGGACAGGGAGGCCTGGCGTGCTGTGATTCATGGGGTTGCAAAGAGTTGGACACGACTGAGCGACTGATCTGAACTGAACTGAAAAAGAAAAACATTGAACAAGAACCCATGTACCCACTACCGTTTCTCAAGAAGCACATCCTGATTCTAAAATGGTGTGGTTTAGTTACTCAGTCGTATTTGACTCTTTGTGACCCCATGGACTGCATCCTGCCAGGCTCCTCTGTCCATGGGATTTTTCAGGCAAGAATACTGGAGTAGGTTGCCATTTCCTTCTCCAGGGGGTCTTTCCGACCCAGGGACTGAACCCGGGTCTCCTGCATTTCAGGCTGTCTCCTACATTGCAGGCAGATTCTTCACCAACTGAGCCACCAGGGAAGCCCAGTTGGTTCTAAAATACTAATACTGAAAAATCTCCCAGGCCTCTAAAGCAAAAATAAGCAAATGGGGCCTAATCAAACTTAAGAGCTTTTGCACAAGAGGAAATCATAAACAAGACTACCTGTGGAATGGGAGAAAATATTTGTAAACAGTGCAACTTGCAAGCAGTTAATTTCCAAAATATTCATACAGCTTAATATCAAAAAAGAAACAGCCTAATCAAAAAAGTGGGCACAAGACCTGAATAGGCATTTGTTCAGAGAAGACACACAGATGGCCAATTGGCACATGAAGAGATGCTCAGCATCTCTAATTATTAGAGAAATGCCAATCAGAACTACACATCAGTTAGAATGGCCATCTTCAAAAAGTCTACAAATAATAAATGCTGGAGACTGTATGGAGGAAAGGAAACCCTCCTACACCGTTGGTGGGAATGTAAACTGGTACAGCAACCACAGGAAAACAATATGAAAGTTCTTAGAAAACTAAAAATAGAGCTACCATATAATACAGTTATCCCACTATGGGACACAGAGCTGGACAAAACTATAATTTGAAAAGATACACATAAGCCCCCCCCCAATGTTCATATCAGCACTATTTATAATAGCCAAGACATGGAAGCAACCTAAAGTGTCCATTGACAGATGAATGGATAAAGATGGTACATATATACAGTGAAAGATTAATCAACTGTAAAAAATGAAATACTGCCTTTTGCAGCAGCATTAGATGGACCTAGAGATTATCATACTAAAGTAAGACAGAAGGACTAGTATTATATCACTTTTGTAGAATCTAAATAAATACAAATGAATTTACTTACAAAAAGGAAACAGCCTCACAGATACCGAAAGCAAACATGGGGAAGGAGAGAGATAAAGTAGGAGTATAAGATTAACACACTGCTACACATAAAATGTGATTCCCCAGGTGGCTCAGATGGCGGTTCAGAATCTGCCTGCAGTGCAGGAGATCCAGGTTTGATCCCTGAGTCCTGGGTCAGGAAGATCCCCTGGAGAAGGGAATGGCAAACCCACTGCAGTATTCTTACCTGGAGATCCCATGGACAGAGAAGCCTGGTGAGCTACAGTCCATGGGGTCACAAAGAGTCGGACATGACTGAAGCGGCTTAGCGTATATGAAATAGGTAAGCAAATAAGAATTACTGTATTGTGTAGCATAGGGAATTATGTTTGATATCTTGTAATAACCTATAATGGAATATAATCTGAAAATACATATATATATAACTGAATCACTTTGCTGTACACGTGAAACTTTAACACAGTATTGTAAATCAACTATGCTTCATAAAAATCTTTTTAAAATATTAAATGCAGTGTTGTGGTTCTGAGTAAGCCCTCTCAGAATTAGCAGGTGAAACTCATTTGGTCTATAACTTTAGGTATGTCCAGAGAAAACCTACCTTAGAATTACTAAGCAGATTCCTGGTTCCACTGTTCCTGAGCAAGAATCTCTGGAGGGTGGGACCCAGGATTCTGTATTTTGACAAGCTCCTCGAGGGATAATTTTTTTGCATCCTGGAATCTTAGGGCCCAAGTCATCTGTAGCAGTGGCGTCAGGTCGATTGTACCCTTGGAAAACTGGCTTCATCTAAGGTTGTGGTTAGGGTGATCAGTGAGTATGAGGACAGAATTAAAGAATGTTAGGAGTGTAGATGACTGGAGCCTCACACCCCAAGCATAGGCCTTAGTATAGAAACAAGCCACCCAGAGGGGAATTCTTCCAGGCCCCAAGAACAAGGGCTGTAGTGCTGGTGCCAGGACTGGTGTCAGTCTCCTGACCACCAGCCCCAGGCCCTGGACACTTGACTCACTGTCATGGAACATGGGCAGTGGTTCTTTCCTACTGTGGCCAGATTTAGCAATTAAAAATTCATGATCTCTAGTTAAATTTGATTTTCAGATAAGCGGCAAATACATTTTTTAGTATAAGGTATCCCAAATATTGCATAAGAAAATTAATGTAAAAATTTACTATTATTTACCTGAAATTTGCTAAATCTGGCAAATTGTAATCTTTTTAAAAAGATTTTTATTAAAGCACCAGATTCAGTAATTGACTCAGATTTTTAAAATAATTATTTTTAATAACTTAAAAGTGCATTTATGGTAGTTTTCTGTTTAACTCTGCCCTTAATTTAAGCTGTTAAACAATCCTGTGAGCTGGCAGCCACCATTAACCCCTTTCATGGTTTCAGAAAATGAGAGGTTAAGTCTTACTCTAGGATCTTCCATGTAAGGTGCTTCTCTGCTTCCTGATGAACCTGCTTAGTTGGCTTTCATTCCTCTGTGGCCCTGTTAATACCTATCGAGTTACAAGCTACATGAGAAATTGGTTAGATAGGACCATCTCCCCTGGCTGTATGAGCTCCTTATTTTGATGGCAGCTGGTGGTTAGAGCATTCTTATGTTTATGTGGACTCCCAAGTCCGGGATAGCTACTCTGTCCTGCCTCCTAGCCCAGGGGCCTACTGGGTTGGGTAGATGGGTAATGTAGGGGTCACGTTTCTTCTATATTTGCTGAAGTGGGGAGGGAGTGGAATAGGTCACCAGTGAGTAAGGGTCTGCTGGTAGGGCAGCCTGTCTCCTTATCCACAGTGTCCCAGTTGGGGTTTCTTATGGATGAAGAAGCCTCCAAGGCTGGCCCAGACTCAGCAGCAGAAATAGATCAACTACTTTTGTGGGGAGCAAGGCCAATCTGGCTAAATTGGGTTAGGGGAATTAGTCTTTATCCAAGCACTTCAATTCCCCATGTGCTTCTGAAACGGTTGGCAAGTATCTACTATTTCTGCTGAAGTTTTCCTGTTACTGAGTGTCCCCAACCTGCAGGGCTGGAGCTGTTAGTATCCGAGCATTTCAGAGAGCAGGAAACTAAGGGTCAGTGAGGATGCCCGGCCTGCCTCACTGGATAGATGGCTGGTCAGGCCCTCTGGGGCCCGCCTGCCGTACATTTTCCAGAGCGGCCGAGAGCCTTCCCTGGGGAATTCAGGTTGCTAGTGAAAGTGGGGCCCTACACTGCCAGATCCACTTTAGCCAGAGCACCCCTCCTTTTCTGTCTTGCAGTCCAATTCCATGTGAGAAGCTGTTCTTAAAAACGGGGACTTCTGGTTCTCTATTATAGGCATCATCAGTGGGTGTGGGGAGCAGAACCTGGAATGTTTGGGTCCCTGAGGGCCTGCCCCCCAGTCTGTGAATTAGTGTAGTTGTGTTGTTGAGTGGCCTCCTGACCTGTGGGAAAAACTCTGAATCACAAGGCAGAAACTTGATGTTCAATGCCAGCTTCACAACAATTCACTGGTCACCGGGCATAGCCTGGTCCCTCCTGGGCCTCAGTTTTCCCGTCCATACAATGGCATGAGTTCTCAAGTCCCTTCCAGCCTTTCTCTCTAGTAATCGGGATAATCCAGAGTAGTTTCTTGGGGATTCAGAAGTCTCTTACAGTAAAGAATGCCTTAGACTTAGGACAGTTAAAATGAGTTTGTGTTAGGTGGTAGGTGACCACAGGCACAAGGAAAAAGGAGCTTTGATGTCAGCAGCCTCCTGCATAAGGACGATGGTGTCAGTAGGGCGGCAGAGCATTGCAGCCTGCCTAAGGATTGGCTGTGAAATCCAGGGCCTGGCTGCTGGATGATGGGCCTGCCCCTCAGGGCTTAGGAGAGCAATGCAGGAGCCCACAGACTAGATATGGCTTGAAAAAGTTTTGTTTTTTTAATGTGAATTCATTAATAATATTTAGAAAGCAGAAAATTACTCTCCCACACCAAGTTTATTTTTCTGTATTTCTTGAAAACTCAGATGCTTTGGCAACGTAAGCTTGTATTCCTGTGTGGTGTGGCAACTTCCCTTGAGTGGGTACTACCCTCTGAGCTGGTGTCCATGCTTCCCAGCTTGCCACGCCAACCAGCCAGCTTTGTGATTTATGAGGTAGCCCGGGGCCTGGAGGCTTATGTCTGAAGTCTGGGACCTCCGGGTTTTGTTTGCTGCACACACTCTCTGTTCTGTTTTCCACAGCTGATGTCTGGTTTTCGGGTTGAAGCACACTGCTTCCAACTTGAAGGAGAACAGGTCAAGGTCTAGACTCCAAAAGGGTTGCAGCTGCCAGGCTGCACAGCTGTGCTGTTCAGACATAATGCACAGGGGTAATAAACCTCTTTACCCAGAAAAGAATGCTTTGGAAGTTCTTTGAGAGGCACCCATACCGATGTAAAATTCTTCATTCAGCAGATACTTACTATGGGCCAACCATGAACAGGCTGCAGTCCTGGGTTCCAGGGACCAGTGAGCAATGCAGAAAGATCCCTACCCTTGTGGAAATCCCAGTCATTACCTATATAGGGCGTGTTGCTGGTTGGTGAAGCCCAAGGTGGAGTCAGGCTGTACCTGGGTTTTAGTCTGCCTAAGGCAGGTGGCCTCTCTGAGCCTCAGTTTCCTCATCTGTAAACTGGGAGTCATCATCACCTTACCTGTCTCCTAGCGTGGTTGTGAAAAGTAAATGAGCCACTGCGTGTGAGCAATTTGTGTGGATAGTGTATGGACTTAGTAATTGATTAGTCTGGTGCGGTTGAGATGCACACAAATGCAAACATTTCAGGGGTTAATGAGTGCTCTGAAGACCCCACGTGATAGACTGAATTAGAACTTGATCCAGAGTTGCTAGTTGGGCAATTAAGAAAGGCCTTGAGAAGAATTTACACTGAGATCTGTGAATAATGTCACACAGTATATATACTCTATGACCCTGGGCAAGTCTCTTCCCTCAGTTTGATTTTCCAAGCAACTGGAATGTCTTTTTGAGGCAGTTACATGAAATAGTACAAAGCAACTTAGAGCAGAGATTGGCGCCTACTGAGCACTTAGTAAAAGGTGGTTATTAGGATTACTGTTCTAACTAGAACCAAATGTGCTCTTCAGAAAGGCTGGGTCAGGGAGCTGGCACTTGCAGGCCAGAGGCTTCACTGGCTGCTGGTATATTTCAGCTGTGAAGATTATTAATTAGCTTTGGGGCAGGACTTCAGGGACTGGTACCGGTAGTGGGTGTGACCACAGCCACCCCAGGGCGGCTTACTTGGGCAGAGAGAGTCACCGCAGGCTAAAGGGTCACCGCTGGCTAAAGATAGTTGACTGGGGCTGGGCCGGACCAGGCAGCGTCATGTGACCAGAGCCTGCCACCTGCGCTCCTCCTCCCAGGCCCAAGGGGCGCAGACTCTTTAGGAGCTTGCTTTGAGCGGAGCCCCATGAACTGGACTTCTGAAGGTTTCCTCTGTCCTCTCACTCCTTTCCATAAGGGCACCCTTCAGCCCCCTGCTGTGTTTCCTCTGCACGTCTGGGGGAAATCAGGGTGGGATAGCTGGTCAGAGAGAGCTGTCTGAAAAGTGGTGGCAACAGTAGCGATCAGTGAACAAGGTGAGGATGGTTAACAAAGGTATTTTTTCTTTTTTTTCACTCTTTAGATGAGTGTTCATGCCGGGGTGGGGTTGGTGTTGGGATCAGTGGGGATGGGATGAAAAGTTGGTGGTCCCCAAACCTCCTCCTCTATGACCCCACCAGCACCCCCAGGGTGGATGACAGCTGAGAATACACCAGACTTTTCTGACTCTGCCCCCAGGCTGGCCTGGAAGGGACGGGCACAGGTGGGTGATGTAATCTAGACTCCTGTTGGCATTGCACTCTCCCTTAATGGTTTCTCTGCTTTCTGCACTGAGGAGTCCTGGGCTCCAGCTCAGGCAGTGGTGGGGGCAGAAGCCATGTCAGCAGGACGCCTGTCCCTGCCCCCCACCCTCATTGGGGCAGAGGTAGGAATGGGGGAACTGGGGGTGGGCCTGGACTGTGGGGGTGCCAGATAGGTGTGTTTGGGGGCAGTTTCCCTTGCTTTTCTCTGGGTGGGGAAGAAGGGGATTGTCAAGTTGCCAGTGTTCAATCCTAGGAATGTCGCTTGCCTTGCTCCATGACCTTAGATTTCCCTGTAGTGGGCCTTGGTTTTCTCCAGTGTGTAGGGCGATTTGAGGGCCTGCCCTATTAGCCACAATGAAGAGGTAAATTGGACCCTCCTGCTAGTGGTTGAAAGCACAGGATTTAGTCAGATTGCTTGACTTCAAATCTTGTTCTATTGCTTGCAGGTTGTGATCTTGGTAAAGAACCTTTCCCCCGTGTTCCTTCGTTTCCTCATTTGTAAACTGAGACCAGTTAGAGGAACTAACTCAGTGTTGGAACAGCACGTGGCCTCTCGCGAGTGCTCACTGTTCACATAGTTGCGACCACAGCTTGGTGCTGGCGTCTCTCCTGCTCCGATGAGAGGTGTCATTGGTTGCGACCTTACCTTCTCCTCCCTCTCCCTCTAGATGGCAATATCCTGTGTTCAGTTGAGGAAGGTGAGGGAGGTCCAGGGAGGGTGGGTGGTAGGGAATGTCTCCAAGATTATACAATTGATGAGTATTGGAGTCTAGACTAGGTTCCGCTGGGACCCAGCAGTGCCTGCGACACTTGTTTCTCTGCCTGGGGGAAGGCTCCAGCTAAAGGCTGAGGATGGAGGCCATAGACTCGAACTAGCACTTGGAAAAGCAAAGCTCAGCCGTATTGCCAGGTCCTGAGCTAGATGCCAGAATCACTGCTATGAAAGCAGCCTGGTACCTGCTGTCAAGGCGGGTGGGGTGGGGTTGAGAATAGATAAGTAACCAGGCAGCTGACATAGTACAGTGAGAGCACAGAGCCGGGGTAGTTCACCTGGGATCTGGTTGTCTCTTCAAGAAGTTGACCTAATGGCTGTAGGAATAGGTCAGCAGATGGGTGTGAACGCCAGTAATGCAGCCCCTAACAAATGACCTTGTTCCCCAAGGCAGAAGTTCTTTGCACTCAGGGTAAATTCAGCCTTTTTAGATAGTTCGCTAATCTCCAGGAGTTGATGCCAGCCCCAAAATAAATGTCTGGCCTTCCCCTATCCTCCTGGCACTAAGGCATGAAATCTAGTAGTTCCTTCTGGCCAGCCCCATCCTTCAGGCCTTCTCCCATCTAGCCAGCCCTGTCTCACTTTCACCCACACTCATCCCTCAGTTTCATTTCCAGCTTTTCCCTTCCTGTCACCAGTCTTTATTATTTAGCTGTACCGGATCTTAGTTGTGGCACTCAGAGTCTTCAATCTTCTTTGGAGAGTGGGAATCTAGTTCCCTGACCAGGGATCAAACCCAGGATCAAACCCTGGATTAAGAGTGCAGAGTTTTAGTCACTGGACTCCAGGGAAGTCCCCCTCTCATCAGTTCTTTTTTCTATAACCTGATGAGTTTGACTCATATCCGTATACCTTCCCCCCGAAAATCCTTCCCTAGTTTCTTGCTAGTTCACCAAGTGCTTGCTCCTTAAGACCTACATCTGGCCCTTCTAGGTAGCTTTCCCCCTGCCCTCCCCAAAAGGGTCAGCATTTTTAGGATTTTCTGGAAGCAAGCAGTGTAGAAAATACAGTTGGGACCTCCCTGGTTGCGCAGTGGATAAGAATCCACCTGCAAAATGCAGGGGGTGTGGGTTTGATCCCTGATCCAGGAAGATCCCACAGGCGGCGGAGCAACAGAGCCTGTGAGCCAGAACTGTTGAGTCCATCCTCTAGGGCCTAAGAGCCACAACTACTGAAGCCCACACACCCTAGAGCCTGTGTTCCACAGCAAGAGATGCTGCTTCAATGCAACTGGAGAGTAGTCCCTGCTTGCCACACACAGCAGTGAAGATCCAGTGCAACCAAAAGTAAACAAATGAAAAATAATTTTTTTAAATGGACTTGACCTTTGAACAATACAGGTTTGAACTGTATTGGGTCCATTAATACGTGGTTATTCTCAATGTAAAAGCAGTACTGCATGATGTTACGTTGGATGTTTAGACTGTGTTGGGGGTGAGTGCTCCTAACCCCTATGTTGTTCAAGGGTCACCCATACTTTGTGTTTTTACTTGGCTTTATACCAGGTGTGTTTGGGCTTAGGCCTGTTTGTAGGCTGACAGAGACTCCTTGAGGCCAGGCTCTCTTCCTCTTCTGTGATGAGATAAAGGTGGAGTGGCTGGATTTCTTCAACTGAAAGGAACTTCAGGCCTTCCCTCTGCTCTTCCTTCCTCTGGTGTGGCAGGGGTTTATACCACAGCCTCCCTGGGGACTGAGGCAAATCCCCCCCTTCCTTCTTTCCTCTCTGCTGGGGAGACCTACCCTGGAGCCAGCCCCTCTTGGGGGGAGGGGGGCTCAGTGTGTGGAAAAAGAGCCAGGCTCTGGGAGAAGACAGTATTGGTTTAGTAACCCTTCTCTTCACCACTCACAGTCTGAAGTGAAAATAGTGAGTTTGCGGATCAGACAGAGCTACATGAAAAATCTCCTGGTCTCCCTGTTCCCTCCCCCACCCCACCTTGACTGCAGAGAGAGATTCTGGTGTGCTTCATTTAATACACGAATGAGTGTGTGTTTGTAGAAAGCCTCTTGACCCCCCCCCCCCCCGGAACAATATTCAGTACTGGCTCCTAGCAGACTCCATTTTCACCTCTTCCATATCCCGGCTAACCCCTGCTTGCCTTGATGGAGAAGGGAGACCCTACAGAGCCTCTGCCTGCCATCCTCCTCCCCGTGAGTGCTGGGCTCACCTCGGCCTACCTCACCACACCTCTGCCTGGGAACCTCTCCCCGACATCAGTGACTTCACCAGGAGATGGCAGGATGGTGCTCTGAGACTGCACCAGGAAGGCTTTTTGACCCATTTTCCCACCAGTGGACACGTGGAATCTCTGGTGAGCTGGAAGGAGCATTGGACAGAGGGAGCTGAGGCTTCTGGTGCCCAACCTGGCTCTTCCCTAGGGAAGCCCCTTATTACCCTTTGGGAGCCTCAGTTGCCTATCTGAACGGAAGAAATCAGAACCACGGGCCTTTTTTGCTGCTCTCGTGTCCTACGACTGTTTTTTGGGCACATGTGAGGTGGTGAGTGTAGTGTGTCCCGAGCTGGGCTTGGGTCAGTGGTGGCTGGCAAGTGATGCTGGACCTAAGAACTGGCCTCTTGCATAAAAGGTTGGTTTTCATTGGGAGCCATTTTAGATGCTAGGCCTTGTATATTGTGGAGCTGTACTGTGTGTACCCACGTTTGTACACACTCGCATGTGCCTAGTGAAGGTGGATAGTTGGGAGGGGACCCAGAAAAGGCTATGTAATTGAAGTCAGAAAGCCTAGTCGTTTTTCCAGCCTGCCCCCAGGGCTTGACAATAGCTCATCTGAGCCTTCCTGTGTTTCCTACGCCCTGCGGGATTTTAACAAAGCTAGGGATTTTGTTTAAAGGTAACAGTGGTTCTCTCCCTAAAGTACTTCTCTGTCTCTCTGGGGAATTTTATTCTTTCTTAGAGCAGGGGCAGCCTGAGTCCCTACCTGAGAGCAGAGCAGGAACAGGGTACTGAGGGTCCTTGGGATAGAGGGAGGCTAACTAGGGATGGGGCCTTTTCAGCAAACTTTTCAAAGGGCTGACTGATTGGTTTTCCTGGGTGTGCCCAGAGAAGCCACATTACCCTGGTCAGCTTGGGATTGGTGGGGGAGTAGGGAATCAGTGGGATCTTTTAGTGGTAGCAGGGCACTCCCATTAAGGAGAGCCTGAACTTTCAGCAGTACTTTACCGTTTATGATCTTGAACAAGATGTTAGGCAGGGTAATTACAGGATCTGATTCTTCGCAATTTTGAAAGAGTCTTTATTAGAGGAAATAAGACAATGACTCGACAAAACTTTGCCTTAAACCTTTTCAGGTAGTCTTCAAGAGCACTTTGCCCTCTGAATCTGATTTCCCATTCCACTTTCGTGATAATGACGTTGATGGTGCTGACCTCTTGTCCTGGTAGCATGCGGGGAGTGTTTTTGGGGTCTATAGGCTGGGTCCCTGGAGAACAAATTACTGCCATAGCTCATGTGTAATCGAGGGAGTTGATCTTCTAACAGCTGCCTCTGCTGGTCCTAGTCAGGGAGCTGCGTGGTATTAGGCTGCTCTGGGCCAAATTGGAGTCAGCAAGAGAATCAGTGTGGGGTAAGGAGTTCACTGGGCCTATGGGCTCCCTCCTCTTGGAACTGAAAGAGATTTTCTGGTTCTCCACTGCCCAGCACTGGGAATGGGGGATGCTGTGGGTTGGGTTATAGAGCCCCAGCTCTCTTTTAGCATGTGGAGTGTCTTGAGGCAGTGGCACCAGCGTGTGGTGGAAGCCAAGAATTCAGTGGCCTCGCAGTTAGGAATCAGGCAAGGACTCTGTTCTCATTAAG
The DNA here is from genome assembly GCF_049115385.1 of Moschus berezovskii. Taxonomy (NCBI): domain Eukaryota; kingdom Metazoa; phylum Chordata; class Mammalia; order Artiodactyla; family Moschidae; genus Moschus; species Moschus berezovskii. Next base: position 45,397,039 of record NC_142467.1, on the reverse strand, counting down.
GGAACATGTGTCTGATCAAGAACTGGAACATTACTTTTGAGACCAGCTGGACAAATTTCTCTGCTCAGGGACTGGGGGCAGCTCTTGTCCTGGCATGGCTGGCCAACAATGGAGGCAGAGGGATGGGTGAGCAGAGCCCCAGGTTGTATCTTATCCTGTGGGTCTCTGGGACGGAAGGGTTCAGAAATTCCTGGTCTTCAGAACCAACTTGGAAAAACAAGTGTAGGTGTAGAAAGGATCAGACTTATTAGAGCCACTTCCTTTAAAAAAATTTTTTTTTCCCTTTTTAAAAAGCCCCTGGACTTGCCTGGCTGTCCAGTGGTTAAGACTCTGCACTTCTTTTGCAGGGGCGATTCCTGGTCCGGGAGCTATGACCCTGCGTAATGTGCGGTATAGCCAAAAAATAAAAATTAAAAGTAATAAAAATAGAAAGCTCTTCTCTGCTCTGGTTGAAACTATTGGAGAATCCCAAGCAAAATTAAATCACTGTAAACATACTACTTAAGTCCTGGTAATATTTGGTTATATGTCTTCCAGAGTTCCTACTGTGTGTATATGTATGTATACCTTTTCAATTTATTTTACAAAAATAGGATTGTAATTTTTTTTTCATTTACTGTATTTATCTTTTCATATCAGTAGAGATCATTATCATTTAAGAACACTCTGGAAGTTGCTCAACTTTTATTTAGCCAGTTCGCTACTGTTAGACATTATTTTCAGTTTTTTTGCAATTATGAATAGCTCTTTCAGCATCTTTGCACATAAGCCTAAACACTTGTCTAATTTGTATCATTAGGATAAATTCCTAAAGGTGGAACCATTGAGTCAAATGTGGGGGGTGATGGTCTCACTTCTCCTCTGGAACCTTGGAAGGCAGGCACATCTTCCCATCGGTGACCACAGATCACTGAGAACAGCTGGCTCTGATCCACATGCCTAGAAGGTCTTGGACTTCTTGGTTGCCCACTTAGGGTTTTTGTCTTGCCTTCCTAAGTCTACTCACACGATGACTTCTAGAATGTTTGAGCCAGATAAGAGTCTTTCAGATTCCTTTATGGGATCTGCTGTGATTCAGGAGCCCTGAATTATAGAGCAAATCCTGCCATGGACCTAGAGTCTGCAGGCTTCAGTCCCCTTACACAAGAGGGTAAGAGCTGTGAGAGACCAGTGTTGAATTCCTGGGGTTTTGGCTGCCTCCTTCTTCCATGATCTCACTTTCCATGATTGCTTCAGAAAGTGGAGTTTGAGCATGTGTCCCTCTTTTGTCCACCACATCTTCTGTCTGGGAACCTGCAGGTTGCTTGGTGGCATAGGGCAGTGATGAGGGTGAGGAGCTGGTCGGGGTCCTCTCTGAGGCGCGCTGTATAACCACCTCTCCTTTCTTGCTTCCACAGAACATTCTGCCCCGGCCAAGGTGGTGAGGGCAGCAGTTCCTAAACAGCGCAAAGGTGGCAAGGTAAGAAATAAGAGTTGGCAACCCAGGGGTCGGGGTGGGCTTCCTGGATGGAGTTGGTAGCCTCTTTTCTGTTGTAGTGAGTGCTTCTGGGCTGCAGGGGATTTCTGAATAGCAGAGGCACTTTTTCTGGGTCTTTGTTGTGGATGATTCTCGTGGACAGACTGGTTTTGGTTTATGATCCCTTTTGGAGCTGTATTTTGGATGAGGGCCTGAATCGTGGAGGCAGGGTTACCCTGGAACCCTCACAGAATGTGCCTTTCAGGTTGGTGACTTTGGAGATGCAATCAACTGGCCAACACCTGGAGAGATAGCCCATAAGAGTGTGCAGGTGAGTCTGTGGGGAGGGATGGGCAGGTTTGAACTCCATCTACATGTTCACATTTGGCCTCAAGCTTTCAGAGCCTTGGGTGTTAATTTTCTGTTTTTTAAAAGGAGTGGTTGGAAAATATGGGCAACATTGAAATAGCTAAGAATCATCCTTTGCGCCCTTGCTGTGTGACAGAGACTGCGAAGTGCTGCTTATCCATCATTTCACCTAATCCTCAGGGACTCCTAGATAGGCCCTTCAGTAATTCCCATTTTACAGATGAGGCCACTGAGGCCGGGAGGGGAGGTTAATTACTAGTCCTTGATGGCCAGATGGGGATTGAAAGTCATGTGTGTCACGTTCTAAAACCTGTGTTCTCCACTTGGATTGCCTGTGAATGCAGCAGAATGGTCCCCAGACCACAGATTATGGGGAAGCTTACATAGCTTTTCTAAGCCCCGGCAGAAAGTAGACCCCTGGTCAGTCCTTTCCTCTCCAGCATCTTTTTTCTGGGCTGATGGCAAGGTCTCTCATCGATGCGGGCCAGTGGGCTTTGTTCACCAACAGGATTGGTGTGGACAGACCAGAGGCCAGTGTCTCCTCCATCTCATAGGTGATTCAAACCATGTAGTCCTGTTGTAGGGAGTAAACAGCTGGCTTTTGCAGGCCACAGCCCATGTTGAGGGGTTGTGTCTTTCATTTAGACTTAAGGGACCTGGAGAGGCAGGTTTTCCTCTGCCTCTCGCCTGTTTGACCACTCTTCCCAGCAAAGGCATGTCAGGCGTGAAAACAAGGCTATACTGTACATCCACCCCAACCTGCATCAAATGTTCCAGTGACAGGGAGCTCCCTTCCTTCCCATCCTGAGTGGTTTTCAGATGCACGTCACCTCCCTGTTCCTCTGCTTCCTGCTGCAGCCACAGGCCCACAAGTCTCAGCCTGCCCGCAAGCTACCACCCAAAAAGGACATGAAGGAACAGGAGAAAGGAGAGGGGAGCGATAGTAAGGAGAGCCCGAAAACCAAATCCGATGAGTCGGGGGAGGAGAAGAATGGGGACGAGGACTGCCAGCGAGGAGGACAGAAGAAGAAAGGTGAGTGACTTGGAGCAGGACTTGGGAGAAGGTAGCAGGCAGAATCAGGAAATGTCAGAACTCAAGGGCTGCTGGAGCAAGTGCAGGAGCCCCCCAGAAGTGCTTGAGAGTCTGATGGGTGTAGGCTGCTGGGCCAGCAAGCTTCCTTCCAGCTATCTGTCCCTCAGTTCTTTTGCTGTAACCAGCATTTGGAAAGCCCTGTCCTCAGCACTGGGGCTCCAGCAGTGCAGAAGACAGGGGTCCCTCCCTCAGTGTGTTCTTGGTGTCTGTTGATGTATTGCTGCCTTGTGTTAGATTTCATTTAAATACAGGAGATCCCATTGCTCTGGATGAAATGGCTAGGATACAGGTTTGGCTGCTGTCATACATTTCTAGAGGAACAGTGGTTTAACCAATATGGAAGATTGTTTCTTTTACTTGAGAGCTCGGTAGAAGTAGGCCAGGCCTAGAATGGCAGCTCTTTGATTCCTTTGTCTTGCTGTGCGCTGGCTCTTCTCATCCCAGGTGACTCACTCTACTTAGCAGGATGGGGAAAGGGGAGAATAGCTCTTTGCTTTTTAGGGACGTACCCTAGAATTGACTGCTTCCACTCAGCTCTCCTCGGCATGTATCTCAGGGAGCCTGGAGGTGCAGTCTTGATTCCAGACTGCCATGTGTCTGGCTGTAAAGCGTGAGCTCTGGAGAAATCAGTGTTGGGAGTCAACCAAGAGTGTCCATCACACTGAAGTCCACCGCCATCTTATTTCAGAGATGAAAATGAGGTCCAGTGAGGGAAAGGTGTTTGCCTGAGGTGACCAGGGGGCATTGAAAACCTTGCCAGGGACAGAGGATTGAGGGTAGAGTGGGCAGGAGGGAACTCTCCTTCAAGCCTTTGTCGTGCCCACGCTGTCCTCCAGGGAACAAACACAAGTGGGTTCCATTGCAAATAGACATGAAGCCTGAAGTGCCCAGAGAGAAACTGGTCTCACGCCCTGCTCGTCCTCCAGAGCCACGACACACCCCCACCAGCCGCGGGGAGATGAAAGGTATGCGCTCCTGCTATGGAGGCCCTGGCCTGGGGGTCACCCTCAGGCCTGGCCTGATGCCCCCTCTCCCCATAGGGTCTGAGCCTGTCACCTACGTGCCCGTGGCCCCCCCCACTCCAGCCTGGCAACCAGAGACCAAATCGGAGCCTGCCTGGCATGACCAGGATGAGACATCGAGTGTGAAGAGTGATGGGGCTGGTGGGGCGCGGGCTTCCTTCCGTGGCCGTGGACGGGGGCGTGGTCGCGGACGGGGACGCGGACGGGGTGGCACTCGAAGTACGTGAGGCCCCTTTGGGCTCCGGGATGTCTGAGGGAGTTCAGCGGGGGCGGCGGGCGGGGCTCTTCTCTCCCTCATGGTGTTCGTTCTCCCCCTTAGCCCATTTTGACTACCAGTTTGGCTACCGAAAGTTTGATGGTGCGGAGGGGCCTCGCACCCCCAAGTACATGAACAACATCACCTACTATTTTGACAATGTCAGCAGCACTGAGCTTTACAGCGTGGACCAGGAGTTGCTTAAAGACTACATCAAACGCCAGATGTGAGTGGACAGGCGTCTTCCTTCTGGAGACATGGGTGGGGTTGGGGGGTGCCCGAGGACGGAGTAGGGCTGTGCAGGCCCTTCTGGGGGTCACAGTGGTTGCTGCCTCTGGCTGGAGGTGAAAAAGATAAGAGAACTGTACTTCTGTTTTAAAAATTAATCAGTTAATGTTTTTAAAAGGAAGGAAAATGTCTAGATTCTGTTCCCTTTGGGCCTCTATTTGTAATGGCAGCGTTGTCAGAATCCTCATAGACACTTACTGAGTCCTCCTTGATGAGGCTCAGTGCTCAGCTTTATAGGCACTCTCTTACTTAGTTATGAAGTTACCGATTTAATTTTTATGAGCTGGGTTTTATTCCCTTTTTATTGATAAGCAAACAGGCCCAGTAACTTGCCCAACTAATAAGTGACAAGGCACAGATTTCAGTCTGTTTGTGACTTGCAAAGCCGTAACTCCTAACCTCTCTAGTGAACTGGCTCTCAGTCCAGTGCGGGCAGCCATACAAGGAAAGAGATCATTGCAGTAGAGTGTGAAAAGCAGTTTAGGAGCAGAAGAGAAAGTGACCAACAGTATTGGGACTGGGTTTTAAAGGATGAGGAGCTTGTCAGGTGTACCAAGAGGCTGAAGGGCAGAGAGAGACAGTTTGACCCAAGGTTAGGGAGCCATGAGAGGATGACATCATCTCTTTCCAGCCTTTAAGATTGTAAATACAGAGGGACAGGGTTGGTCAGAGGCTGTGTGAGGTTCCTGGAATGTACAGAACAAAGAACGCATATTCACACATGATGGAGCAGTCACACTTCTCCCCTCCACCCAGTGAATACTACTTCAGCGTGGACAATTTAGAGCGAGACTTCTTCCTGCGACGAAAAATGGATGCCGACGGTTTCCTTCCCATGACACTTATTGCGTCCTTCCACCGAGTGCAGGCCCTTACCACTGACATTTCACTCATCTTTGCGGTATGTCTCCCTCCCTGGGGCTGGGGTGGAGGGGAAAGAAAGGTCCTTACTTAAGGAGCTGGAGTTTGGGTCAAGCCCAAGAACCCCAGAAGAGTCCTCATTTCATTGCTTGTGCTAAGGTTCCAAGGCTTGGCCAGCCTCTCTCCCTCCCTCTTCTCCTTCCCTTCCCTTCTCTTCTCTGTCTCGCCTTCGTCCCCCTCTCTCCCTCACCCCTTTATCATGGAAAACATCAGACATGGAAAATTTAAAAAAGTCAATACAGTGGTGTAATGAGCCCATTACCTAGTCTCAGCAGCTATCAATTCATGGCCAATCTTATTCCATCTATCTCCTCATCTGTTTCCTTTCCCAGATTACTTTGAAGAAAATCTCCAGTAATCTGACATTTTATGCATGTTTCAGTTAATCTGTCTCTAAAAGATAAAGGCCTGTTAAAGAAGAGTACTCACTATATCATTATTGCATGTAACAATATTAACGATTCTTTAATATCACCAAATATTTGTTCAGTTGCCAATTCACCACCCCCCGGCCCTGTTTCAGAGGTTTTCTTTGAGTAGTTTGTGAATCAGAATCCAGATAAGATCAATACATTGTCTTATGCTATCTCCTCCTCTCTCTTTTCCCTTGCAGTTTTTTGTTGGAATGATAGATTATACAGCTTGTAGAATTTTCCGTAGGACACAGTGGTACCATTTTACATGTTCTGTACTCCAGATTTTTTGTAAATTAGTGATTGAGGGGCCTGATCAGATTCAGGTTTTTTTCTTCCTTTCTCCCTCCTTGTCGAGAATACTTTATAGATAGTGATATATTCTCTCAAGTGGCACTTAATGAATGCTTCACCTGGTTCTCTTTTTTGTCATATAAGCTGTAAGTCATTACCTGTTACTTTATTAGAAACTATAAAATGTTTATGTTCTGTTTGTCTGTATTTGTTTGCTGGAATAACTTTGCTTTATCAGCTATTCGGTTACCAAGAAGCATGTAGTTTGTACAGGAAGGGCAGTTAAGTGCTTGATCTTTTCCTTTGTTAACCAGTTCTCAGAATTATGAGCTGATCCCTAATAACCTTCAAAGGTAACTGGTAAGGTTTCAGTTTGGTTTTTTTTGTTTTTGTTTTAGTATCATTACAGACTAGTAGATTCAAGCATTTTGTTTCATTTATTGTAATTATTATGCTAAATCAAATCGTTGCCAGTGGGACCTTGGTTCATCTTGTGCTTTTGTTGCCTCAGATCTGGAATGGCCTCTTTTTTCGTTTAAGACACTCTAGGTCCTTTGTTTTGGGGAAATGGTAATTCTGATATTTAGATATCACAGCCTGAGTTGTAGGGTGTTTATTGCTATGATTGGTCTTTTTTTTTTTAATACATCATGAGATTACACTGATATTTTCTGTTAATATTTCTACAGTGTTTTTACTTAACCCAAGGATCTTTTATGTTTATAACTCTTACTTTCTCCCATGCCAAGAATCCTGATTCCAAACAGCATCAGCATAAGTATTCGTTTGTTTTACTCTACACAGTATGCTTACAGTACCTCTCCTACTCCTGAAAATTTTTCCCCCATTTATACGGTCAGTGACTATTAAGTTGAAATAATTTTTGTGTGGTTGTGTACATATTAGTTTTAGTAATTTTGCTTTCCTCTCACATTTTTGGGAATGCTTTCTTACCCCTAATTTCTTACTTGTTTTATATTTATATAAAACATTTATGTGGTTCCAAAGACAAATGGTATGTTGAAAGTCCAACTTTAAAAGATTTTCTTAATACTTTTTCCCCTTTACTATAAACAAACTTTTGAATCCTTCCATAAAAAAAAAATAAGTAAGTGCCTTTCTGTGTATTATGTACTTACCCTTTCTTCAGTCCGGTTCAGTTCAGTCGCTCAGTCGTGTCCGACTCTTTGCGACCCCATGAATCACAGCACGCCAGGCCTCCCTGTCCATCACCAATTCCCAGAGTTCACTCAAACTCATGTCCATCGAGTCGGTGATGCCATCCAGCCATCTCATTCTCTAGTGAATGGTAACATAGCACTTGTATTTCTTCACCATTTTTTGCTTTCACTTAACATATCTGGGAGCTGACCACTTGGTAGTGGTAATAGAGAGATACTCTTTGTTCTTTTGGGCTTCCCTGGTGGCTCAGAGGTTAAAGCGTCTGCCTCCAATGCGGGAGACCCGGGTTCGATTCCTGGGTCGGGAAGATCCCCTGGAGAAGGAAATGGTAACCCACTCCAGTATTCTTGCCTGGAGAATCCCATGGACGGAGAAGCCTGGTAGGCTACAGTCCACGGGGTCACAAAGAGTTGGACATGACTGAGCGACTTCACTCACTCACTCACTTTGTTCTTATGTACAGTTGTGTATATATATATATATGTTTTCATGGTTTAGCCAGTATGTCTTTGGTGTAGGAGTGGGGTGGTTGAACTGAAGGGCAAATGCGTATATAATTTTGCTAGCTGTTACCCGATTCCCTTTCTAGTGGGTGTGCTTTCTGCAATCTCACCAGCAGTGTATGAGAATTCCTCTTTCCCCAGCCTCACCAACAGAGTATGTTGTCACATGTTGAAATATTTTTCTTTGCCATTTAAAAGATTTTAAACTCTTCTCTACTCTCCATTACTTCACCCTCTTTCCCCCGAGATAGATAGCTGTAGCCCTTTACCTGTGAATCCTTGAAAAATTTGTGTGCATTTGCATGTTTTTACTTAAGAATTCCAACAGCAGTGGGATTTCATTGACCTGGACCTGGTTTTTGTGACTGTTAACCACCTCAACACATTTGAAGCTGATTTTTAAGGCTAAGTAGTGTTGGGTTGAATGGCTGTGCTATAATTGGTTTAAATTGCCTATGTAGTGGCAAGTTTAGGTCCTAGTTTTTTCCTTGTACAGGCAGTGTTGCTGTGAATGGCCTTTTATCCATATCTTATACATGTTGTCACCTGTTGGTACAAGTATTGCCCTGGGATTGATTCCTGACAGTAGAATGGCAGGGTCAGAGGGCCAAGTGTGTTTTGCATGTTGGTACCTCTTACAAGTTTGAACATCTCACTCACCTGCTGGTTGTGGAAGTTGGGGCCAGTTTTCTTATACTCCTGCCAACTCTGGACTTTGCACTGAGCTCATGGGGCTCAGTCATGCCCCAGCTTCCAAGATCTCCGTCTGTCCACATCTTCCCTCTGCATCTTCTCTCTCCTCCTCCCCTGCAGGCCCTAAAGGACAGCAAAGTGGTAGAGATCGTTGAGGAAAAAGTACGCAGGAGGGAGGAGCCAGAGAAATGGCCTCTTCCTGGTCCCCCGATAGTGGATTATTCCCAGACCGATTTCTCCCAGCTTCTCAACTGCCCAGAGTTTGTGCCCCGCCAGCACTACCAGAAAGAGACAGGTAGGTACCCTGCTGGCATGTGGATGCCTCCCTGTTGCCCTTGTCTTCCAACCAGCAGTCCTGCTCGGGGCTGGCATCAGGAAGAGGGCTGGAGGGATGAGGACCTCCCCTTTCCACCCTTCAGAGTCAGCGCCGGGCTCTCCCCGTGCGGTTACCCCAGTGCCAACCAAAACAGAGGAGGTCAGCAACCTAAAGACTCTGCCCAAGGGCCTGTCCGCCAGCCTCCCTGACCTGGATTCTGAGAACTGGATTGAAGTGAAGAAAAGGCCTCGGCCCTCTCCAGCACGACCCAAGGTGGGTGAGGCCTGTCCCCTCTCCTGGATTCTAGGGTCTTGGGCTGGAGAGTGCAGAATGGGCATCACATAGGCACAGAGCTCTGTGTTCTAAGGGGGATAGCAGTCAGGCCAGGTGGTTCAGGGTTGTGATGTAAGCTGCAGGTCACCAGTGAGTGCAGGAAGGCTGATATGGCCTGTTTCCATTTCCAGTGGATCACCCCTCAGGACAGCCCTAGCTCTGTAGTTCCTGAGTGGCATTTTTCACAGGAGGAGATCATGCAGCCTCTGGCAGCAGTCTCATTGAAAGTTAAGTGTTTCTTAATACTTGGCTGGGGTTTTTTGTTTGAGTTTTGGGGTTTGTTTTGGGGCTTATTTGGCCATTCTGTATGGCATGTGGGCTGTTCGTTCCCTGCCCAGGGATCAGACTTGTGCCCCCTGCAGTGGAAACACAGTTTTAGCCACTAGGCCACCAGGGATGTCCCTTGGCTGTTCTTTTTGCCTCTTCTAAGTCCTTGTGGCTGCTTTGTCCTCACTGTCTCATATGTAACTCTATCAAATCCTTTGAAAAGGGAAGGGAGAAGGAGCAGACCCATGGCCAGGAGAGTTAAGAGTCTAGACTGGAACACAGGTCTTCTGTCATTGCTGGCTGGTGACCTTGGAAAACTTCTTCAGTATCTGAAGGCCTCATTTTCTCTCTTAGGTTGAAAGGGAGGAGGGGTTAGATTGCTCTAGAAATAGGAGACCAATATATGAGTAGCTTACACATAGGCCTCTGTTAGAGAAGTGTTTCAATTTGAAACTAAAATTTGAGGAGCAAACTTCTACTCCATTCACCTGCCCACTGCCATCCCTTCTTTGGATACCTTGGTCTAGGCCTCGAGGGGAGACCTGATAGATGGCGTTGGACTTTGGGTCTGTGGAATTCTGCGCCCCCTCTCCCACTGTACCACTGTGACTGACTCCCTCGTCTCCTTCCTGCCCCGCACCCCTAGCCCTGCCTGTTCTGGTTGTTCAGGAAGTGTCAGCTAGGCTGGAATGGTGAGGAGAAGGTAGTAAGTGGACAAGGACCTGACCAGTTCAGTTCAGTCCTGAAGACTGCAGAGCCTTTGGAAAGGCCTTTCCAGAGCCACACTTAGCCCCCGTTCCAGAATTAGAGCCCTCCACTTCCACCTGGCCTACCCCGACCCTTGCGAAGGAGAATAGTTTGATTTATACAGAAAGCTTTTTTGGCACAGCAGGGAATTAATGTTTAAATATGTTCTCTGAGGTAAACAGATGTTTTACCTCCAAAAACTTTCAGATAATTCAGCTTATCAGCACTCTGAAATAACTTTGTTTTGGCTGAAAGGAGTCTTGTTTTTTCTCTTGCCTTTGGGACATGCCGTGTTTTTGGTTTTTTGTCTGTTTTGCCTCTTACAGTCTTTGTCCCTGCCTTCATCTGGCTTACCTAAACAGGTCCTTTCATAATCACTTCTTCACAGAAGCCTTCCCTGAGTGTCCCCAGTCCCACCCCCAGTTGCTTAAGTGCTCCTCCCTAAGTACTCCCACGAGGCCTATTTATAGCCTTTACCATCACATTGCAGATGGTTGGTTGGTTGACTTTTTCTCCCACTAAACTGTGAGCTCCATAAGTTCAATGACCTGGTCATGTTCACAGGGCCTGGTACCAGTGGGTTCTTATCCATTTAGCAAATAGCTGAACATGGGCTGTTGTTCGGTCCCAGTCTTAAGTTCTGAGGGTACGATGGAAGGCAAGGCAGCTGTGGTTCTGGCCTGATGAAGCTTCCGGCTTATTGGGAGGAGTTGGGGATGGAGAAAAGGATGAATCAGCCTAGTGAACTTCTTCATGTGCCCACTCGGAGGCCGGGTGCTGTGGGGGGATATGTATTTAAGTAAATGGGAATGCAGTTTGTACATACAGGGGACTTGTCATCTCAGTGTTTGTGAATGACTGATGGGAACTGTGAGTGGAGAAACCCAGAGTCCTTTGAGACATCCTTTTTTCGTGAGTGACTGCAGTGCTGACAGCTGTGACTTGGTGTCGTTATCAGGGCTGCAGATGTAACAGTCCCGTGTTGAGGGGTCAGGGCTTCTCTCAGGGGACAGTGATAGCCTGGTCTGAGGACATCCTGGTGATTCCCTCTCTCTTTGGTCTCCCCCCATTTTAGAAGTCGGAGGAGCCCAGGTTCATTCACTCGACCACTCTGCCTCAGCATCTGCCCTCTCAGCAGCTGATGTCCAAGGATCAAGATGAGCAAGAGGAACTGGATTTCCTGTTTGACGAGGAAATGGAGCAGATGGATGGACGGAAGAATACCTTTACTGCCTGGTCTGATGAGGACTCTGACTATGAGATTGATGACCGGGATGTCAACAAAATCCTCATTGTCACTCAGACACCACCTTACATGCGCCGGCACCCAGGGGGCGACCGCACTGGCAACCACACCTCGCGTGCCAAGATGAGTGCTGAGCTGGCCAAGGTCATTAATGATGGGCTCTTCTACTATGAGCAGGACCTGTGGACTGAGAAGTTCGAACCCGAGTATTCCCAGATCAAGGTGAGCCTTGGGCATAGTGGTGGGGGCGCCTAGGGTGCCTGTGATGTGAGGCAGAGGAAAGCTGATAAGCGTGTGACCTTGGGCACAGAACCTCAGCACCCTCATCTAATAAAAGGGGGTGATGATTGACACTGCTTGGTGGGGGGGGGGTATTAAGGATGAGAAGAAGTATATAAACATTGTAAACTGCCCATGTGAGAGGTGATTATCCTGCTTCTTGATCATCCGCGTTTAATTTCAGAGGTTGGCTAGACACTTTTGTGAAGAATAAGATTGGATTTTCATTTCTATTCTTAAATATTTAGGCATGTATTAAAGTTTAAAGGCCTTTTGAGGAACTTCCTTTTGAGTGTGGAATATGGAAAAAAGATAGGTCTTTTCACTGCTGCCTAGAAACAGTCAAAACTGGTGGTGTAGGCATTTTACAGAGTGGATGCGTATGGTGGTCAGTCGGCTTCTGGGGAGCCTCTGTAGTGAGTGGTAGTAGTAATGTGTTTCGAGATGAGAATTGCAGGAAGAGAGTTGGGGAGGGGAGGCTCTAGCAGGTTCCTGGGAGGCTGGAGTTCTGACCTCAGTGCTGCTGCAGGGAGGATTGGGCAAGTCTTCAGCCCTGCTGTGTGAGCACACTCAAGCCTAGGCACCTGGGGTTGAGGCATGGTGATGGGCAGCTGAGAGCCCAGGGACCAGAATTCCACATATGTGGACGTGGGAACTGCCCTCTTCAACTTCCTGTCTGTCTTGATTCCTGAAACAGGCTAGGGCAGTCCTCTTACCAGCCTCTTTTCCCCACCCATCTCGTGTCCTCTGCAGCAAGAAGTCGAGAACTTCAAGAAAGTCAATATGATCAGTCGGGAGCAGTTTGACACACTAACCCCCGAGCCCCCTGTGGATCCCAACCAGGAGGTCCCTCCTGGACCACCTCGCTTCCAGCAAGGTGAGAGATGACCCCTGCCACCCTGGCCCGAGTGGAGAGTCTGGGCTGTTTGACGGGGCTCCCGGGGACAGGCAGTCACCAGCCGGCCTCTGCTCACTGTCCCCACCCTGCTGCTGCAGTTCCCACTGATGCCCTGGCCAACAAGCTGTTCGGTGCTCCCGAGCCTTCCACCATCGCCCGCTCTCTCCCAACCACTGTCCCAGAGTCGCCAAACTACCGCAATGCCAGGACCCCCCGCACACCCCGGACACCGCAGCTCAAAGATTCAAGCCAGACATCACGGTTTTATCCAGTGGTGAAGGAAGGTCGGACACTGGATGCTAAGGTGAGGAGTTGATGCTGAGCCACTAAGTCTTGGGCTCACCTGACTGCCTTCCAGGGCTCTGCTTCTCTCCCTTGTCTTGAGCTAAGAAAGTACCACATCCCTCCCACCCCACCCCCACCTGCTCTGTATTCTTAGGCTAGTGGGCCCACCAGGATTGAGAGACCCCATCTGCAGTGTGTAACGGGGAGTGGGAGTGGTGGCCTCGTGCAGCCATATGGTCTAAGAAGAATTGAGCACATCACATCACCCGCAAGCCTCAATTTTGTCACCTGTCAAGTAGTTGTGCCAGCTCCTCCTTACAGCTGTGAACATCACATGAGACTAGATATGAAAATGCTTTGTATATTGTGAGATAACTCAGACTTTAGGAGGGTATCGTAATCTTACAAATACTTGATGCTCCTCGGAGTCATATGAGTATGACTGTATATTAACAAATCCCACACTGACCTTTGCAGACGCCTCGGAAAAGGAAGACAAGACACAGCTCGAACCCACCTTTGGAGAGTCACGTGGGCTGGGTGATGGATTCCCGCGAGCACAGGCCCCGGACTGCTTCCATCAGGTGTGGGCTGTGGGAAAGGGGGTCAGGCTGACTTCAGGGAGGGCAGAAGAGCCATGACAGTGATAAGACCAAGAAGAGAATACCTCTTTGGTCTGCAAATGAAGGAAAATTTAAGGAAGGGGCCCTCATCCAAATCCAAAAAACCAGTAGTCTAGAGAGCATAATCCAGATCCTGGGGAGAGGAAGACTGCTTTCTGAAGTGTGGTGGCTGGATGGCATTCTCGTGGGAGGTTAGCTCAGTTGATTTCAACATGCATATCTGCTGCCTCCCTCTGGATAGCTCAGGAGTTGAATAATAGTACAGCTTCCTAGACTGTCCACCCTAGGTCTGCTGGACACAGCTTCTGGGGGTAGGGCCTGGATTCCTTTTTATTTATTCTCAGGAAAATGACCCTAATGTTCTGAATTCCAGAGCAGGTTTGGGAGCCACTGACCTATGTACTCTTATTTATGCCCTGCAGAGATAGATGGTGGTTTTACAAAAAATATGGATGGGTTAACCCATTACAGCTCGTTAAGGAAAGTTAAATGTTAACATGGGATAAACCAGCTGAAAGCTCAGATGTGGGCATTGTACAGATCTGAGATGTTACATATTAGCTCCATGACAGGGCGTGACTCCCAGTCTCTGTGAGCCCCAGTGTCCTCACTAGAAAACATCCAAAGGTGGGTTGAGTAAGTGAGACCATGGATATAATAAGTGAGATCCGTGCATATAGTGAATTAAGGGTCTAGTACAGTACCTGGGCTTCTTTGTTACACTGAGAGGCTGGATGTTGAAGGCTGGAAGGAACCGGAGGGACTCCTCCTATCTGATGGTTGGCTGCTCTGGGGAACATGGTGACACTCTGTTTCATGGGCTCTGCAGCTCCAGCCCCTCAGAAGGCACGCCTGCAGTTGGCAGCTATGGCTGTACCCCTCAGTCGCTGCCCAAGTTCCAACATCCTTCCCACGAGCTGCTCAAGGAAAACGGCTTCACACAACACGTCTACCACAAGTATCGTAGGCGCTGCCTTAATGGTAAGAAGCACAGAGGGAGAGGGTGGGGCTTCCCGGGCCACTGCTGAGATACAGAGTAAGGCTGGTGGAGCAGGTGACTACTCTAGCCTCAGAGCAAGTGACATAACGTTACAGCAGGAAGGACTGAGATTAGTTTTGGAATATAGGAGGCAAAGAGGATCTGGTGCTTAGAACATTCCTGTTCCTTGATTTTTCTTTATTGATATTTAAAAAAAAAAAAGGAGTTTTCTTTCCTGTTTCTGGTGTGAAACCATCGATGTTACAAACAAATATGCATGAGACAGCATGTATTCTCCGGAAACATGATGACCTGTGGACCAAATCCAGCCATCAGCCTGTCTTTGTACGGCCCTAGAGCTAAGAACAGTTTTTGTTTTAACATTTTTAAGTAGGGATGGGGAGGGTGAGACTTTATGACAGACACCATATGTGACCTGCAAAGCCTAAAATATTTACTCTCTAGCCCCTTAAAGAAAAAGAGATGGCTAACCCCTACTCTAGATGACAGTGTAAGGAGAGAACCTTTCTAGACACTCACATGTCCTTTTATCACAAAAGGAGATAACCTTTTAACTGTAGGTTTCTCTTGGGTTATCTCTAAAGATGCTCAGAGCCATGCTCACTTAGAGTTACTGGTCACTCAGCCCCCTTTTATTCAACAAAACATTGCTGCTCAATGCTTGCTTCGTCTACCTTCCCTCTTCATGTGTATGTGTATATAATGACAGCTTTAGTGAAATATAGTTCACACACTGTATGATTCACCTATTTGAAGTGTAAAAACTCAGTGGCTTCTAATATATTTGAGTTGTGCATCCATCACCAGAATCCATTTTAGAACATTTTCATTACCTTAGAAGTAAGCCCTGTGCCCCTTACTAGTCATTCCCCATCCCTCCACCTCCCCAACTCCTCCCAGACCTACACAACCACCAGTCTACTCTGTATGGATTTGACTTCATAAACGTGGAATCATGTAACACATGATCCTTTGTGACTGGCTTCTTTCCTTTAGCGTATAATTTCAAGGTTCATTTATGTTGTATTGTGTATCAGTACTTAATGCCTTTTTTTTAATCAAACAACATTCCACTGTGGATGATACCACCTTTTGTTTATCCATTCATCAGTTGATGGACAAAATTTCTGCTTTGTCTTTTCATGAGTAATGCTACTTTGAACATTCCTGTACATGTTTTTGTGTGGACATAGGTTTTCATTTATCTTGAGTGGAAGAGTAATTCCCGGGTCATACGGTAGGGTAGTTTTGTGTAACCTGTTGAGGAACTGCTGCAGGACTGTTTTCTTAAGTAGCGGCTTCATTTTATATTATCCACAGCAGTGTGTGAGGGTTCTCATTTCTCCATATCCTCCTGACACTTATTATCGTCTTCCTTTTGAGTATAGCCATCCTAGTGGGTGTGTAACGATATCCTGTAATGGTTTTGATTTAATATGGTTTTGATAGCTAATAATATTGAGCATTTTTTCATATGCTTATTGGCCATTTGTATATCTTCCTTGGAGAAATGTCCATTCATATCCTTTGTCTGTTTTTTAACTGAATTATTTGTCTTTGTTATTAAGTTGTAATGAGTTTTTACTCTAAATATGAATCCCTTATCAGATAACATAATTTATAAATATTCTTCCCATCCTGTGGGTTGTCTTTTCGCCTTGTTTGTTGATCATGTCCTTTGAAGTACAAAGGTTCTTAATTTTTAAATGATACCGGATTTAAAAAATTTTATCTGTTGTTTCTTGTTCTTTGGTGTTGTGTGTGTGTATATATATATGTTTTAATTTTTAATTGGAAGATAATTGCTTTACAATATTATGTTGATTTCTGCCATACATCAACATGAATCAGCCGTAGGTATATATATGTCACCTCCCTCAACCGCCCTCACACGTGCCGTTTTTACTTAATATTGTAGGACTCCTAAAATAACTGGTAACAATGATATGATGAATATAATTTGTTGAGTGCATGGATTACTTCTTTGTGCTTTTCCTGGTTCTAACTACACTGAGAGCAGTGATATTTGAGGTGGAGAGGTAGACCAGGATGCCCGCTTCAGAAGCAGATGCCACCTACTTCTGGGGGTGCTCAGGCCCCATACCCAGCAGCAGGGCCTGCGCAGAGTAGTTAGTCCTCAGTGAATACTTCCTCAGAGACTTAATGGTGATGAACAAAGGAATTGGGAGGAGAAAGGACCAATGTCTTTGAGCCACAGGATCATTTGTCCCCCACAGCACAGGCAGCCTGGCTCTAAATCATATCTTTCCTCTTTCCTCCCCAATCAGAGCGAAAACGCTTGGGCATTGGCCAGTCTCAGGAGATGAACACTCTCTTCCGCTTCTGGTCCTTCTTCCTCCGAGATCACTTCAACAAAAAAATGTATGAGGAATTCAAGCAGCTGGCTCTGGAGGATGCCAAAGAAGGCTACAGGTGAGTGAGATTGTGGTGAAGACTGACTAGTGCTTGAGAGATGGTGAGAGGGTATCTTTGTTGGGTCCGCTTCCAGAACTGTGATAGGAAATCCATTGTGTATATATTTCATGCACTTTATTTAAAAAAAATTAGTACTTTTGAATAAGTAATATATTCAAAATTCAAAGAAGTTGTAAGGTTATATATAGTGAGAAGTCTTCCTCATCCTAGTTTTCTGGCCATCTAGTTCCTTTCCCCACAGGCAGCCAGTATTGTTAGAATCTTGTGAGTTCTTTCTAAAAATACTTTGCTTATGTAAGCAAGGACAGACCTGTGTAGTCTCCCCACACACACACACCTCTTTTGTTTATGTAAAAGATGGCCTCTATTAGGTAATATTTTGCACCTTGCTTTTTTAATTAATGCTATATTTTAGAGATAATTCTATATCCATATGTAAATGACTTTTTTGGTTTTTTTTTTAATGGCATATGTGGTCTTACTGTATAGATGTACCATAATTTATTTAACTAGTCTTCTATTAATAGATACTTCATTTACTTTTAATGTTTTGCTATTTTTTAAAAAAAACGGACTAGAGGGACACTTTTTTCCCCAAGTAAAATCTTTTCTCTGTGAACAATTTGAAAAGGACAAATGTTTAAAGAAGTGGGTGAAAACATCCTTCAGTCCAGAGACAACCAGTGTTAATGTTCTGCCATATTTATGAATTCAGGTCATGCAAAAAATGCTTTTTTTAATACGTTCATCATCATTTATAAGCATGAGCATTTCTCCATGTTGTTAAAATACTTAACCTTTTTGCCATCTTACAAAAGTTTTATGCTTTTGGCTGAAAGTTTAGAAAATAGAGATAAGATCATTTGAAAATCCTGCCTCCCAAAGAAAACCCATGTCAGTGTATTTAACATCATAGTCTGTGCCCTTCCAGACTTCGTGTACGTGTGTAAATTTAAAATTGACTTACTTGTTTACAAAATGTGTTTGTCTACCTATAACACTTTGAAACATGTCTTTTCTACTTTATAATGTATTGTTCACATCTCCTTAAGTATCCATCAGTGTATACTTAATTATAATTTTAAATAGATTGTAGTATTCTATTGTATAGTTACCATGATTTTTCTTAATCACTTTTCTAAGACTTAAGTTTTTCAAAAGAATGCTGCTGTGAACAATTTTGGTACATCGATAAAATCTAAATCTATATTTTTGGTCATTTCCCTGTGTAAGTTGCTAGAATTGAAATTTCTGAGTCCGGCCAGTGAATAGATGATCTAATTGCCGTGGTCAAATGGCTTTGCAGAGAGCTCATGCTGGTGATTGACAAACTTTGCTTAGCGGACAGACAATAAATAGCTTAGGTTTGTGGAACATAAAGTCTCTGTTACAACTACTCTCTGCTTTAGCAGCAGAAAGTAACCAGTGATACTTCATAGGCAAATGGGTGTGGGCAGAAGGCTGTTGTTCATTTGGCCCAAGTTTGCTGACCCTTGGCGAACGTTTAATGCTGGACTCATTTAGACTAGCATTAAATGCCAGCCTTCTCAGAGAACACTTAGCATTTTCTCAGTAATCCATGTATTTTAAATGGTTTCATAGCTTATCTGTCATCTAGATGCATTTCCTATTTACAGATAAAGAAACTGTCCTGATTTCACTGACTTGTGTTCTCCTACAGATACGGTTTGGAGTGCCTTTTTCGATACTACAGTTATGGTCTGGAAAAGAAGTTCCGGCTGGACATATTTAAGGACTTTCAGGAGGAAACCGTGAAGGACTACGAAGCGGGTAAGAATCAGAGTTGGGACTCTGTGAGCCCAGATCATCTGTCTTCTCGGCCCCTGGGCTTCTCTTTATCACATCATATCCCCTTCTCCTGAACCTCTCTATTCTTAACTTCTCAGCGGCCAAGCTTCTTTCTACCTCTCTCTTTCCCTGCAGGTCAGCTATATGGGCTAGAAAAGTTCTGGGCCTTCTTGAAATATTCCAAAGCCAAAAATTTGGACATTGACCCCAAACTTCAAGAATACCTCGGCAAATTCCGACGTCTCGAAGACTTCCGAGTGGATGTGAGTGGATGTCTCTCATCTTTCCCACCCTGATTGTCTTAGAAAGAAAACTGAACCAGAGATCTGGATACCTGGGTTCTGATCCCAACTGGGCCACTAGCCCAGGGACTCTTCTTGTCCCTATTTGGGCCTTAAGTTTCTTAAACAGAAGGTGTGAGAAGTGGCAGTGAAGGCTCATTGGAGGGTTTGTGATCACTCCCCACTCCCTTTCCCACAGTGGATATGGCTAAACCATCATAATGCCCATTCTGTCTTATCTCCATCCCTCTTTGCCACTGTGCCCTATTTAGAGGTGATCAGGATGAGTACTCTAGGTAAATGTCCTTATTCTTTCTGGGAGAGGTCAGTTCCAACCCCAGAACTTGATAAAGTATGTCTAGTTCTTCGCTGCTCCTCCCACTTCTTCTTGGCACAGTGACTCAACAGTGACATCCAGTGGTGGGTCAAAGTTATGACTACTGGTTCCTCTTCCGTCCTGAGTGTATCAGGGATTCCAGAGATAAGTAAAACTTTTTCCTTCAAAGTGTTTATAATGTTGTAGGGATATGCCAATCGTCTTACTCCCTTGAAACATTTTAGCAATAGGGCAAATAGAAGTAAGTAATAGTCTTCACATACATTAAAAAATTTGACTTTATTGTGTGTCACACACTGTGCTCTGACCTTTTAACCTTTATAAATTGAAGCAGGCAGGGTTATTGTTGTCTTCACTATAGCAGTGGATGATCAGGAGCCCATGGCCAGCCACTGAGATAGTGGCAGCACTGCTCAGGTGTCCTGACAAAAAGATACGTCTGTTTTCTTCCATCCTTAAGGACTTTCTCCTTTGGGGGCTAGAGGGGGCGGTGTATGTGCAGAGAATAGGGAGACCTGTTGGAAGCAGAGCAGAAAGTGCTCAGCTTTGGCTCCCAGAAAGAGGAGAGGTGACCTTGGGGTTACAGGACCTCTGGCAGTGGTGAGGCTAGACTGGATCCCAGTCTGACTCTTAAGATCAGTGTCCTTTTTAGGGTCATGAGGCAGTCCCCAGGAGTCTTTGGGCCTTCTGAGTGGAGGCATGTCAGTGTATTGCATGCCACGTTCCATGTACCATCTTCTGAGCAGCCGCCACTTCCCAGAAGGGGAGCGGAAAGATGAATGGATAAAGGCCTGGGCTTCAGTGCTGGATAGGCCTGTTTCAGATTTTGTCTTTACCAGTTAAAAGTTCTGGACCCCTTGGCAGCAGATTATTTTTCTGTGCTTCGCTGTCCTCATCTGTGAAATTAGATGGTCATGTCTACATCAAAGGGTGGTGTAGACCCCATGAGTAAATGTGCATAAATCAGCACAAGGTTTGGCATCTTGGCATGGAGATGTGCTTAATAAAACTAATGGCTAGTTTTTAGGGTTGTAAACCTATTTATTATCTACACTGGGAGGTAGGAAGT
Organism: Moschus berezovskii; assembly: GCF_049115385.1. Lineage (NCBI taxonomy): Eukaryota > Metazoa > Chordata > Mammalia > Artiodactyla > Moschidae > Moschus > Moschus berezovskii. The sequence continues at coordinate 45,376,623 of NC_142467.1, read as the reverse complement.
AGGGGGTCTCTGAGTAGCTCTGGCAAGGGAGGGGGTGTGGGTAGTGCTCCCTAATCACCTGTGACTCCCTCCTTGTTACAGCCCCCCATGGGTGAGGAGGGCAACCACAAGCGACACCCAGTGGCAGCAGGAGGTGGCAGCGGTGAGGGCAGGAAACGGTGCCCCTCCCAGTCTTCCAGCAGACCCACCACCAGTCAACCCCCCACACCACCTACTGGCCAGCCCATCCGGGAAGATGCTAAATGGACAAGCCAGCACTCGGATACACAGACTTTGGGAAAGTGAAAAGCCCTTTAGCCCTGGGGTTTTGGGGGGAGAAGGGATGGAGGGGGTAGGTGAGCATCTATGGGGGTGCCCAGTCCCAGGAGAGGGGACAGAGAAGGGACAGGCCTGTAGTCATTAGGATGGGCCTTCGTGCTGAGTAGCAATGTGTATATCATTTGGGCTATCAGAGGTACCCCTGGGCAGGAGCCTCCACACACCCCCTTCCCTCTTCTCTCTCCTTGACTCTTCTTCACATCCTAGCTTCTTCTAAGGGGGGGGAGGGTAAGGGGGGAAATTTTTTATATATATATATATATATATCAAGTTTTAAATTATTGATAGTTCGTCTGGATTACCAAAATCACTCTGCAGCCCTGCCCGCGGCTGGTAGGCCGCAACCCTGGTCCCCATCCACAGCTGCCTCCTGCTCCCCCTCAAGCCAACTATGCAGCCCACGAAAAGGCCCTGTGGGCCCCATTGCCCAGCACTGTTTCATAGAAGGCTCTGGCAGCGTCCCTGGGCCCTGCAAGCACCAGCCCCTTGATCATCTGGGGCTTGCCGTCACCATGTCCTCTCTTTGCTGTCCCCATTACACCCTTCTGCCATCTTCTGGGAGGAGGAAACCAAAGGATCTAGAAGTGGGGGTGAGGGAAGGTTTCAGCCTCTCCATCCCCCTCTCCCCATGCCCCTTACTCCAGCCCAGAGAGACGCTGCTCATACCAGAAAAGACTATTGAAAGATGATTTATTTTATTTTTCTCTGACCTTTCCATCCTTGGGAAAATGAAAAGGAAAAAAAAAAGAGAAAATCGACCATAAAAGACCAAAAAAAACCATCAGGAAACCCCCACCTAATCCACAGAAAGTGATGTCTTTCCCCTACACTTGGAATTTTTTTGTTTTGTTCTTGGAAATAGTATTTTTTAAAAGTTGCCTTATTGTGGAGTGGGAATCTGAAATACCCAAATGCCTGTTTTCCTCCGTGGAGTCAACTTGAAGAGATCCCACCTTCTCTGGATGTGCCTGGGCTGGATTGGTTAGAATCTGTCTCTTGACTGAGTTGCATGTACAGCACCTCCTGCCTGTGGGCAAGAGAGTTGGGAGTGGCTCAGATCAGAGCCATGCCCAAAATATCTCTGCTGTCTCATCATTTGAAGCTGACATCCTGTGTCCATACACTGCTGCCACTGTCGCGTCCTCTCTCTGCTTGCCGTTTCCTCTCGCCAGGCTCCGTCCTGCCGTGATACCCTTCATCCTACCTTTGGAACCCCAAGGCCAAGTTTGCTTCAGATTGTTGGAGGACAGCATTGGCCTGGATCTGGGACACACTTGTCCTCAGCCTGACCGTATTCCCTCACTTCAGAGGGGAAAGGTGAACACTTGGCAGCTGAGGCTTGGCAACATTTCTTGCGTTCCCTCGATCAATCTTTGAGACCTCCAGGAGGCTTTGTTTCTTGAAAGGTGGAGAAAGATGCTGCTCTCCTCCTGTGGGCCGGGTGGGTTTCCCCGTCTTGCATCACCGCTCTGCAGGCCATCTCTGCCCACCTTCCCGTTGACCCTGCCTAGGAACAATTGATGAGGAGGCCAAGAGGGTATGGGGAGTCCTGCCAGTTGGAGAAGCCCCATGGCGGAAAGGTATATGCGGACATAGAGTATACCTGTCTTCACTTCTCCAGCCACTGACTGCTTGTCTTGGGCTGTGGATGATTGGTGGACTGGCCGGTCTCCTGGCAGCCAAAGCTAGGGACAGTGACCCGTGACTGACCTTCACAGACTGGGCTGTGGGCTGGGTGCGGGCGTGATGACACACCCACCCCGGGGTGGTGGTGGTCATGTGCTCACACTCTCAGCCCTTTTCAACTGCTTCCTCTGTTGGGCCCTAAATTTGGGAGTAGGGGCCAGTATCTCAGGCTGGCAAGGGCTTGTCTTCTGTCTTGGGCACCTCATTGCTGTGCCACCCCCGCTCACCCCATCTCTACCCTCCCAGTATGGGGAAGCCCATCTCCATTCCTGTGAGCCAGTTGTCTCGAAAGCCAAGATGAATGTCTGGTCTGTTCTCTGACAGTGGAGTCTGAGGCCTCTCCCTGCCCAGCCCGGTGCCTGCCCCATGATGTACCACACACCGGACACCTGGACCCCCTCCTTCCCTTAATCGTCCCTTTTCCGTCGGGTTGCTTGGCCCTGTACTGTTTCCAGCACCGTAGTAACCTCAGTGTTTGTCCTCTGCTGGTTTGGGGTCACAAGGAAGCCTTGGGGGTGTGGGGAAAGGCTGTTCTCTAGAGTTTACTCCCAGGCCAGGGGGCTGCCATCCTCTCCCTGATCCTCCCCACAGACACCCCAGAAAGAAGAAGCCACTTTGAGGTGGGGAGGTGAGGACTTCATCTCAATACAGGCTGGGGATGGGCGGGGGGTGCTTTTTTTTCTTCCTTTTTTTTTTTTTCTTTTTTTTGTGTGACATGTTTGGAGTTAATGTTGCAAAAAGTAGTTTACATCTTCACTTTCTGAAGACACTTGAATTTAGGACCGATATATCTGTGACAAGCATGCCAGGAGTGGCAAAGGACATCAGGGCTTGCCACTTCACACCCACCATCCTCCATGGGGATCCAAGATCTGAGACAGAAGCATCAGCCTGCCCCAATCCTTCATTCATCCTGTACCTTTCCGAGATGGGTCCACGCCAACATGACCTTTGGGCCTCAAACATCAGTACTTCAGCTCTGCTCAGGGGCAGGTTTCTCCCGCTGTCTCCTGAACCTGGGAGGAAAGGCACTCCGGGTAGAGAGGGGGCTGCCCGACGCTGCCGCAGCCTGGACCCCTTGGGCTCAGATCCAGCGAGGAGCCCCCATGTCCAAGTTGTTATGTTTTTGTTCTGTTCTATTGTAGTTCTCTCCCCTTTCCTGGTGATTGATTTTACAAAAGAAAGCTGCTCAGAAAGCCCTGGCAGTGGGAGGAGGGGCAAAGAAGACAACTAGTTAGGGAGGGTGGGCTGGTTTTTTGCCAAAAGAGTGGTAGAGTGGTCTGGATCACCTGGCACCCTCCCGAATGGGACCCCTAAGTATATCGTGTATGAGGGTCCCAGGATTTGCCCCAGCCCCACCCTCTCCTTCAGCCACATTGATGGCAGAGGCAGAGAAGATCAGAACATACAGCCCATTCTGACTGGAGAGGAAAACTTGTCATCTGGCTTTGCGGAGAAGGTTCCACCTTACGCTCATAGTACATTATCTTTACCATGTGCTAGGATATCACATTTACAAGGAAAAAAAATGTAAAATACTTGAATGAGCTTGTATTATAACATTAATATTATTGAGAGTATCTGCTTTCCAGGCTGAAGTGATTCATTCATTATTCTAGTCCTGCTTTAGTTGTTTGTAATTTGTGGTAATTATGCTTTTCTTTTTAATACAAAAAAAATGTATAAAAATAAAAACTTGAAAAGGCAAAAAAAAAAAAAGCCTGGCTGGTCTCCCATGAAGGGGTACAGCTATTGGGTGTGTCGGGTGGAGCCTGGTTCACGTTCTGACCTCAAATCCGTGGGAGCCTGCCCTCGCATGTGCGTATGGAACCTCTCCAGGGCGGGGTCTCCTGACAGTGTCTGAGGCTCCTGGAGCGTTCAGGTGCTTCCTCAGGGGTCTGGAGAACTTCTGCGTGTCTTGAGCTCGTGCCTCTGCCTTGTGTCTGAGGGCAGGGGCGCTATAGCCAGTGCCACAGACAAGAGTACTCCCCAGTCCAGTAGCTGGATTTCCGGGATTTCGTGTACTGGCTGTGGCTTGGCATTGTATCAGGACACAGCCAGGAAGATAGAAGTTGCTGTGGTTCCTCACTGAGCACACTTCCCTATGGACTGGCGAGGAGGAGCAGCGCTCTGGCCTGACGGAATCCAGATGAGCCCTGTATTTATGCCTGGAAAGGAAGGACGCGCACCCCCACCACGACTGGTCCCCGGGCTGCTGATGGCTTTTGTCTGACACGTGAGGCCAGGCACCAGCAGTAGTGACTGAATGCTGGTCAGGCTGCAGTGTGCACTGGCAAAACTAAACTGGGCCTCAGTCACTAATAGCTGTTCAGTGTCCTGGGCCTGGCACGCCAGCATCCCTTCACAAATGGTGTTCCAGACAGTTCGCCTTGTGTCGGGAGAGCAGGGAACTTTCACACCACCGAGGGCCTGCAGGAGGCAGAGGTGAGTCTAAGACACTAGCCAGGGCTTCTGCAGGCCTCTCTGGAAGAGGAACCTCACTTCTGTCGCCTGCTGGGAACACTGAAGGAGGCTGGGAGGGCGGAGTGTTCCTTGTGCAGCTGTGACTCCCACATGCCACGAGGTCATGATGCCAGAACAACTCAGAACAGAAGTATCCACTGCAGGTCAAAGGAGACCAGTTTATTTCTCATGCTTTCTCTTTTCACATTTTCTGGTGGGAAGGTTGAGACCTCAGCCTTTGCTGGAACCTATTTGGTAACCGGTCTGAGGGCCAGCCCAACCACCTGCCCAAGCAACGGTGAGACATGAGGCCCTTCATCCCTCTGTGGCCTGACCTTCCTCCAGGCTACAGACCTGAAAGGGAGGAAGGCCTCCATTCTTCCTTTTTCTACACACTCCTCACTCCAGCCCCTCGCTAAGTTCACGAAAATGGGCTGCTCTCCAGTTGTTTATTTGTAGGACGGATTGTGGGTGTGGGCCAGCCGCTGTGAGCACGCTCAGCACTGATGCTCCAGAAGCTGTATACCACCAGCTCGAGGTACCCGGTCCCAGGGAGGGGTTGGGGCCCACCCAGGCCCCAGGGGGATGGTGCCTGGTAAGTTCCTTGTTGGCCTCCCGGGCAGGTCCTCTGGGTCTGGCCCATAGGAAGAGGTCCTCTCTGATGGTCCTTCCTGGAGACTAGGCCTTCTCAGACATGGAAGTATTTCATAAAACTGCAGTGGGTGGTTTTCTAGAGAGAGAAGTGAAAGTTCAGGAAAATACTGGACTTTGGGAACTGATCATGGTGGCCTTTCAAGTAGGAGTGGTCTTCACCTTGATCTTGGGGGCCACAGGGTTCTGAGCAATGTTGGGGACTGCCCTGGGAACCCAGGGTGGGGGTGGCTTCCACCTGGGCAGTTCTGTGGTTTCATTGCATACAGGTCTCATCAGAAAAGGCATAGCTGCTAAAATTATCCTGTGAAAAGGGTGCTGAAACACCTGGTTCATCATTTGAGGGGAAATGAGGATTTTATCCACTGTGCGGGTGTGTACTTGTTGCCTTATTGGAGGAAGAGGGCGCTAGCCCTTTTGGTCCTTTATACAGGGTATACTAGGGTACCTCAGTTGGGTGTCCTCCAGGGTCAGCACTCTGACCCTTCCCTCTGGTTACAAGGGCCCCAGCTAAGCAGGGCCACAGACTTTGGCCTTTGAGTCTGTGTGTGGCTGAAGGTGTTAGGGTAACCTCTGTACCTCTTTATATTTCAATTATGATCCCGGGAGAAGCTACTGTGACTTATTTTTCTTTTCAGAGGAGGCTGATGTCCAATTGCAGTGGGCTGAGTTGAATGGGGCATTTGTGTGTATGTGTAACGGGAACTTGATCCCAGAACTGTTGCCAGGGTGTCCTAACCCTGTCCTGAGTAGGGTATGAGAGAGGCTTTAGGGGACAGGAAGGGACGAAGCAGCATCTGGTTCCCTCATCCCCTGGTACCAGGAGCAAGGATGGCTGCAGGCACACAGCTCCCTGCCACCTTTGTCATTCTGTGTCCTGCCAGGGCCACCAAGGGATCATCTGGGGTACCTGTCCCCCTTCCATTGGAGAGGACCAGTGGACTCCTCAGGAACCCTCTCCAGTAGCTTTTTCCCTCTGGCTGGCCTGCATTCCGGGAAGATGTATTTTTTCCTTCCTTCTGTGAATGCTTGGATAACACAAGCAGTTGGGGGAGCCCTAGTCTCTGTGGCTCTGCTTTTCCAGGAAGCTGATCTTCCCCTGCCCTCATATAGGGTAGTCATCAGAGTGTGTGGCTGAAGGAGCAAGCTGTTAGATGTGAGTAGGCGTCCTCAGACATAGCAGAGGACTGTCTGCTGAGGGGATGGCCAGTGTGGAACTACGGCTGTTTCTTAGTCCACCTTCTTCGGAGGATCGGGGATGCTCTCAGAGAGTGGGGTGAAGCCCAGCAGGATCATGTGTCTCTTGTAGGCCTTGGTCTGCTTAAACACCGTGTGAGTCCCATGGAGGTAGTCCCTCTAGCATCCCCAGAGTCCCATAGCACTGGTCAACCCTGGAGGAGAGAGGAGGGTGCCGAAGACTGGTGTGCTCCTGTCCGTTTCGCCTGTGCCCACCTGAGCCTTCCTGTCCCCACTGTGCCCACCACCTGCTTCTGAGTCACCCAAGTGGGTGTGCACAGATTGCTGGGCCCCTCCGGAGTGAAAATCGATGCTTTTCCTTTGAAAAGCTCTCTCTCTGATTTGATGCACACAAGTCAGAACCTGCAGCAGAGCCTGATTGTTGAGGTAGGTTCTGGAATCCATCAGATTCCCCTGGAACACTTACTAAATGCAGTTGCCAGGCCCTGTTCCCCCAGAGGCTTTGATTCTGGGTATCTGAAGTGGAACCCCAGAACCTGCATTTGAAAAAAGCATCTCCGGTGATTTCTGATGCAGGAGGGTCCTAGACGACACTGCTGAGACTGGAGGCTTTCAGAAAGTGCAAAGCTCCCCTTGAATTACCTGCAGGAATTGTATGCATACATACATATTTCTGGTAGTGCCCATAGCTTACGCTATATACTCAAAGGGTCCAGGTGTAAATGGAGCTTAAACAGTGGCAAGGAAGATCCAGTGTCAGAACCAAAATGGCAAGGCGATCTGGGTCCCGGGATGGTGGTTACTGTGCTGACCCCAGATGCCTCTCCCTCCACTAGACCCACACTTACACTGAGACCCCGGTGTCTGCTGTCAGGAGCTCCAGGAATAAAGGTGAGTGTTAACCGCCCACAGACCCGAAGTGGGGAGGGGCGCCTTACTTTTGATGGTGGTAGTCATGGAATTCAGGTGAAGGCAAGAAAGGTAGGTGGTAGCCACAGTGGGAGATCATGGTAGAGATGAGGGCCAAGGAAATGCACATGGTGATGGAGGACAAGTGGGAGCCCATTACTAGTGGACACAGTATTGCCCTCAGCATGTTGATCTGCAAGGAGAGAACTGTCTGAAGGGGGCCTGAGGGGAGGAAGGGAACCAAGGTGGATGTCCCCTTCCCCCAGAGTGGTACCAGGAAGACTTTCTGACTCAGATCTGGGGAAGATGAATGAATTTCTGGACCTTAATTTACTGGAGTCCTTCACCTTTCCTGGTGGCTCAGACCATAAGGAATCCGCCTACAAGGCAGGAGACCTAGGGTTGATCCCTGGGTTGGGAAGATCTGGAGAAGGGAATTCGATGGACAAAGGAGCCTGGCAGGCTACACTCCATGAGGTCGCAAAGAGCTGGACACAACTGAGCAAATTTCAAGCAACTTTCACTTTCAGCTTGAAACCTAGGACAAGGTATTAACTGTTTCAACCTCAACTTCCTCATTATCAGAATGGTGGTTTCTAAATGCTTGTTGGGAGGAATAAATGAAAGAACTCACATTAGGCATCTGGCTTTTCCTTGGATATGCCAGCATAAATGGTAGCTGTGGAAGGGGCAGAAGAAAGAAACTCCCAGTGTGGTCCCATTTTGTTCAGGAGACCTTAGCCTAAGGAAGGGGATTGGGGCCCTCTGCCCTCTCTTCTGGGGAAGCTGAGCTCTACTCACCATATGTTCAATAGGGTGGACAGATAGACAGGTTGCAGCGATGGGTACTGTCCACTCGTCGTGTTTCTTATGGATTTTCCTGTTGAGTTTTGGGTGGTGAAGGAGTCTAGAAAGATAGTTACCATAATTTGCCAGCCTCCCTCTCCCCATCCCTGATCAGACCTTGAGAAAGCAGAGGTAAAAACTGGGGTTACATACAAGGAGCAAAGTTGAAAACACACTGAATTGGCACCCGGACAGACCCACCTTTGAGTTTTTGTTGTGCATAATTTAGGGAGGGTGATGTAGCCTGTCTCGGTCTCAGTTGTATGAGCTGCAAAGTGGGTGATGGCCAGAAAGGATTCCATAGGGGAATGAATGGGAAACTGCCCTGCCACAGGCATAAATGGAGTTCCAGGCACTCCTGGGTCGCCTTGGGTTGTCAGCTATGGAGCACAGTGGTCTTCCTGTTACCTAGATAACAAGAGGCTTTCCAGGCCAGGAGGTGGTGTCCCATCCCCACAGCTCCAAGGAGGCCTTGTTTCCTGGGTGACAGGTGTACCTGGAGAGTGAGGAGCTGGCTGTGCTCAGGAGGAGTGTGCTCACTGGTGTGAGTGGTAGAATAGCACTTCCTCAATCAGCGTGAAGACGACCAGCTCCAGGAGGAACCATTGGAAGGTGGGGAGCTCTCGATGGCAGGGGTCTCCCCACAACTTGAGGATGGGATAGAGTGAGACCAGCATGAACTGACTGAAGAGAATCCTGAGGATAGCCTGGCATAGCTTCATGGGGCCCACCTGTGAAGGGAAAGAAGGAAGTAAGGAAGTGGACAAGAGTGTAAGTAGGTCTTTGTCTTCTGGAAACCAGGCTCCCCTGTGCACTGTTCTCAGGAGGCCCTCGCTCTGGGCTGGGTGCTAGGAGTAATGTCTGGCTGGAACTGGCAGCCCCCGAGTGCGGACCAGCTCAGGGGGCAGCCACCTGTTAATGCCCTGCTTTGGGAAAGTCCCCTCCCCCAGCCTGAGTGATCTTGCCTGCTGCTTCCTCCTCCTACAACTTCCACCACTGTCCTCCCCGTTTCTCTGCCCAGGCCCAACCCCATGTGTTCACACAGGCACCTTGGGGCGCGTGGAGAAGGCGGGCAGCCCAACTCCTTCTTCAGCCTTTTGGCCCCTGGTCATCCAGGGAGGCTTGACCAGGGTCAGGTGCAGAGATCGAGGTCTAGCCTCACTTCACCAGGCCCAAGTGAAGAATTTGAGTCAGAGAGCTGCAATCTGGCCTCTTGACCAACTTGTGTAAGTGGGTCTTCCTAGTGTTCAGGGTGGTAGTCACCCTCGGTGACAGGATGTCACCCTCAGTGACCTCAGCTCAGGATGGGGGCCCGCCTGAGCATTCTCCTAGGTCACTGTGGAGAGCTGGCCCCACATGCTCACACTGCATTGGGCCTCAATGCTGCACAACCTTTCCTTGGGGACCAGCCACCCCCTATCCCTTCATGCAATCTAGTCTCACTGCATCAGGCCCAAGTGAAGAAGGGTGTGAGCCAGGGAGCTGCTATCTGGCCTCTTGACCAACTTGTTCAGGGAATAGCCCCATGACCACAGGTCACTTGCTGGTCCTAATGAACTGGTTTGGGGGTTTCAGAAAGGATTTCTTCCTGAGAAATTTCTGCAAGCTGGAGGTGTATTGCCCCAAGGCAAGGCCAGGTTCAGAGTAGTTCTTATACTTCAGGCCTGGCTATCTGGCTTCTCCAAGCTCTGTGTGTATTGAGGGACCAGAATTCAGTCTCTAAACCTTCAGTTTCATCCCATGCAAAGCCAAGTCTGGCCGGGCTCATTTCAGACTACCTATAGAGGAAGTAAAACACCTGGCAACCTTGACCAAAAGAAGAGTGTGCTGTATGATCATTCATTCATTCAAATGATATTTATTGAGTACTTTCTATGTTCCTGGCAGTGTTCTGTGTGCTGGGAAGAAAACAGTGAACAAAACAAATTCCTGCCCTCACTGAACTCATATGCTTACCATTTTAAATAGAATGATCAGGGTAAGCTTCATTGATGGTGAGATTTGAACAAATGATGAAGAGGAAACATTTATGGAGGGGGGAGTGTGTTCGGGTAAAGGGAAGAGCTGGTAGAAGGCTCTAAGGCAGCACACTCCTGGCATCTTTGGCTGGAGAGGAGTGAGCAGTGGGGTGAGGAGTGTGGAAGGTGAGGTCCAGAGGTGGAGAGGAGCCAGTGCATAAGGGCCCCTGAAACCATGCTGAGGACTTGGACTTTTACTCCAAGAGAAGTAGATGTCATCCCAAGGTTGTGAGCCGAGAAGTTACAGCATGTACAGGTTACTCTGGCTGCTGTGTTGGGAATAGACAGTAGGAGACCAAGAACAGAAATGGGGAGGCTAATTAGAATTGCACAAATACACACATGAGAGAACGGTGGCTCAGACCAGGGAGGTGGCAATGGATGTGGTGAGAAATGGTTGGATGCTGGAGGTTTCCTGATAGACTGGATGTGGAGTGTGAGGGAAAGAACATTCTCAAGAGTGACTCCAAGGCTTTGGGTGTGAGAAGCTGCCCAACTCAGATGGGGGAGGCTGTGGGGAGCAAAGACTTTGGAGGGAGTAGAATTTCAGAAATGGTCTGTAGATCATGTTGGATTGGAGATGTCTCTGAGGCAGGTGGCTATTTGATCCTGCATCAGGAGAGAGTCTGGGTTTGAAAGCTAAATTTGTGTGAGCAGTCAAGAGTTTAGGTGCTATTTAAAATCATGACACTGAAGAGATGGGGACAGAGAAGCAGACCAAGGTTGAGCCCTGGGTGTCAACATTAAGAGGTTGGGGAGATTAGGCTGAGATGGAGCCAGAAAGCAGACTGTGAAGGGTAAGCTATGAGCTTGGAGGACAGAGCAGGGCCTTGGGACCCAGTATAAGAAGCTGCAACAGGGTGGCAGTGAGCAACTGTGAAAATAGCCCTGTTAGGTCTAATGAGACAAGCCTGTGACAGGGACACTGGCGACCTGTACATTTCTGAAGGAGCCGTGGAGGTTAAGGCCTGATGGGAGCAATTTTCTAGCTAGAGTAGGTGACAGGATAGCTTTGTGTTTATTTGTACAAGGTACAGGCTGAAGGATTTAGAGTTTTATGATGTCTTGGTTTCAAACAAAAAAAAATTATAGATGCATAGATATTTATATTTTTATATGTAGCAAAAGCACACATTTTGAAATGTTTAAGATTGGTGAATCTAGGTAGTGGGTAAACAAGTGATCAGGGTACCACCTTTTCATCTTCTGTATATGTGTTTCCATTCTTCATAGTGTGAAATGATGGGGAATAAGAGTAGACAGAGTGGAACTGGAAACTGTAGAGACAGCTCTGCAAAGGGGACCAAAAGTATGAGTGGGAGTGCATATGGGAGAGGGAGGCCACAGTTTTGAGTTTGGTGTGGTTTTTAAGCTGGGATTAATTATACCAGGTTTGTGATAAAGCAGAGAGTAAGAGGAAATGGCAACCCACTCCAGTGTTCTTGCCTGGAGAATCCCAGGGACGGGGGAGCCTGGTGGGCTTCCGTCTAGGGGGTCACACAGAGTCGGACACGACTGAAGTGACTCAGCAGCAGCAGCAGCAAGAGAGCACACACTAATAAAGTAATGCTCAAAATTCTCCAAGCCAGGCTTCAGCAATACGTGAACCGTGAACTTCCAGATGTTCAAGCTGGTTTTAGAAAAGGCAGAGGAACCAGAGATCAAAATGCCAACATCCAGTGGATCATGGAAAAAGCAAGAGAGTTCCAGAAAAACATCTATTTCTGCTTTATTGACTATGCCAAAGCCTTTGACTGTGTGGATCACAATAAACTGTGGAAAATTCTGAAAGAGATGGGAATCCCAGACCACCTGACCTGTCTCTTGAGAAACCTGTATGCAGGTCAGGAAGCAACAGTTAAAACTGGACATGGAACAACAGACTGGTTCCAATTAGGAAAAGGAGTACGTCAAGGTTGTATATTGTCACCCTGCTCATTTAACTTAAATGTAGAGTTCATCATGAGAAACGCTAGGATGGAGGAACCACAGGCTGGAATCAAGATTGCTGGAGAAGTATTAATAACCTCAGATATGCAGATGACACCACCCTTATGGCAGAAAGTGAAGAACTAAAGAGCCTCTTGATGAAAGTGAAAGAGGAGAGTGAAAAAGTTGGCTTGAAGCTCAACATTCAGAAAACTAAGATCATGGCATCTGGTCTCATCACTTCATGGCAAATAGATGGGGAAACAGTGGAAACAGTGAGAGACTTTATTTTGGGGGGCTCCAAAATCACTACAGATGCTGATTGCAGCCATGAAATTAAAAAACGCTTACTCCTTGGGAGGAAAGTTATGACCAACCTAGATAGCATATTAAAAAGCAGAGACAGTACTTTGCCAACCAAGGTCCGTCTAGTCAAGGCTATGGTTTTTCCCGTGGTCATGTATGGATGTGAGAGTTGGACTGTGAAGAAAGCTGATCGCCAAAGAATTGATGCTTTTGGACTGTGGTGTTAGAGAAGACTCTTGAGAGACCCTTGGACTGCAAGGAGATCCAGTCAGTCCATCCTAAAGTTTAGTCCTGGGTGTTCATTGAAAGGACTGATGTTGAAGCTGAAACTCCAATATTTTGGCCACCTCATGTGAAGAGCTGATTCACTTGAAAAGACCCTGATGCTGGGAAAGATTGAGGGCAGGAGAAGAAGAGGACGACAGAGGATGAGATGGCTGGATGGCATCACCGACTCGATGGACATGAGTTTGAATAGACTCTGGGAGTTGGTGTTGGGCAGGGAGGCCTGGTGTGCTGCAGCTCATGGGATCGCAAAGAGTTGGACATGACTGAGCGACTGAACTGAAGAGAGCAGGAGAGGAAAAAATAAAAGAATTCAAGAAAGAGAAGGAATAGTTGCTGGAGTAAACAAGAGGTGGTGGCTGCAGTGTACAGGTGGTGGAGGAACAGCTGGAGGAGGAACAAGGAGTGACCACATGCTGCCCCAGGTGGGCAGGGAGAGCATGTGTGCAGTTGCTCCCCGCAGGCTGCGTGGTGCGAGGCTGTGAAGGGTCTCTTCTACTTGAAGGCAAGGCCATAATCTAGGAGGATGTGTTGAGGATTTGAAGAGGGAGGAGAAGCATGAACTAGCTATCCTCTCCAGAAGAGAGGGAGGGTAAGCAGAGCATGGACTGGTCTTATTAAATCTGGCAGCTTTGTTCAGTTGGTTGAATGAAATAATCAGGAAGGAATCCCTGCTTAAAAAACAACCACCATGCACACAGTCAGAATTCTTGATGGTGGGGTTATCCATTGTTTCAGCAGCTGTGTCCTTCCCAAACAAGGCCAACTGATATCTGTGTTTTCAGCATCTGCCATTGCTGTTCCTGCTCCTGTGGGTAAGGGGAGACCTGCCTGACTTCTCTGGGGCTTGGTGAGCGCTGGGCTGAAACAGTCATTTCTGTTCCTAAAATGCTGACCCAGGTGTCGAGGGCCAGAACAGGCAGGTGGAGAGCCAAGTCTAGGGGTTAGGAGACCGGACATGAGTCTTGACTGGCTGGCTCTGAGATTTGAGACTTATTATGTACTGTCTCTAAGCTTCTAATCTGGGGGTGCCTTTTACAGAAGCTCTGGGCTCCCACTGGCCATGCTCCATCCTGGGCTGGCTAGCAGAGTTTGGAGGTCGCAGCTTTAGCCCCTGTTGGAGCTGTCTGTGCTCCAACCTGGAGAAGCTGCAGCAACACTTACATGGTCACTGTTGTCGACCTGAATTCGGTAGTGGGAGATGAAGTTAGGCTTTCCAGTCACGTCCACCACCAGGAGAAGTCCACTGAAAGCCCAGTAGACCAGAAGAGGTACTTGGGTGACACCTAAAGTTAGGAAGCAGAAGGAAAACATCAGGGCAACTTCAGGAGCTGGCAGGGTGAGTATTCCCCGAACACACGCTCGGTGGTGACTGAGGTTGCACTGTGGGCAGGCCCAGGGCCGGGGCCCTGCTTTTAGTCTTTGTGTAACAAGCCCGCTCTGGAAACTGGCATGGGTCACTTAAGGAGTGTCTCTATTTCTTTTCTTAGCTGTAGTACGGGGGCAATAGACTTCTAGGTGGTTTGAGATGGAACAGCAAAACATTTTAAGATGTGTGATGCACTCCACATAGAAATGACTTCGGTTGACTTTTGGGTGTCTGCCCCCTGAACCCGAAGAATAGCCGAGGAAGGGAAGAGCAGGGGGAGACCAGTTTGGCTCATAATGGGCACTCGGGTTACCCAGTCCTCATGAGCCTATGATGCCATGAGCAGAGGGAGCTCAGGTGTCCAGTGGGCATTTCCCAAAGTGGAAAACCCACCTCTGAGGGGCTCCGTGCTTAAACAATCTTCACACCCTGCCCTCTTAGAGAGTCAGGGTCCAGACCAGTGTGGTAACAGCTCTGAAATTTCCTGTTTGACTTTGTTAAACTCAGCCTTTCCCAGGCTTTTCTGTATCTAGTACTGTTTTCTCAGATAGAATAGGATGGCCCTACTTCCCTGTCTGCCAGGACAGTTTCAATTTACATGTATGATTCCAGCATCATTCTTAATAAGCCCTCCTTTACTCTCAAACATGACCCATTTGGATACCCTGTATGGTCTCCCCCCAACCCCATTAACCTCCTACAGAAATGCTGTTGTTCTGCAGGATGTTTTAGAAAATGCCGATCAACACAAATTTAGATAGAGCGCTTGTCTCCGCATCCCACTTTTCCATGAAGTCACAACAAATATCTTTGATCTCCTCCGGTGAACAAATAGGCACTTTGTCCACCCCAAGTGGCAGTTATGCAGGTGACATCACAGTGTTACCTAACTCTTGTGCTGTTAACTGTATTTTTCCTTGATTTGCTGCCTCCTCTACTTTCAGTATGCCAACGAGCAAGGGTGTTTCCCTCCGTTCTCTGTCTCTTCCTTCCATCCTCCTTTAGAGCCTTCTTGCTCCATCAAGCACCATGCCTTGTGCCAGTTGATACCTGGAAAGTGTTTGGTTAACACAGTGAGGAAATGTGACTGGCATAAAGGTCCTCAGGGCAGTTTGGCCCTTAGGTCTAGTGGGCCGTCCATCGAGGTGCCTGCCTACCTGTTCATCCAAGGGCTCCTTGAGGAATACAGAGTGAAAATTGCAAGAGGTATCTTAAACATTTTTTTCAGCTCTAACTTGTCAAATTGCAATTATTTTTTCCTGTCTTGTATTTGCTTATCACTACCTATCACGGATGATAGGTCATTTTCCCATCATTGTAACAGAAACATAAAGTGTTTTCCCACCACTCTTCCCATGTACATTTGTAATTTGCATTGTTTTTTTCAGTGAGTCCTTAAGATTCCATTAACCTGTCATGTTTAATATCCAGCCCATTTTCAGAGTTTTCTTTCTGAAGAAAACAGTCGTCAGAAACATGAAACATTTTATTTATCTCTACATTTGCTTCGTGAAACTGACACATTTTTATCTCCCCTTCTAGGCTGTGACATAGTTTTGGTTGAGGTTTGTTTTGTAGTTATTTTCTTCTAGTCAGACTGTGACATAATTTGAATGGGGTAGCTAGAGTATGTTAATACTTTATCTTAAATTTCTCTGTATCATACTTATGAGTTTGGCACAAAATCACTTAAAAAGTACTATCTGATTGAATGCATGTGTAATTGAGGACAGTCACTATTGCAGATAATGCTGTTATAGATATCTATCTTCAAATAGTTTTCTCTTCTACTCTGTTTCCTTAGGACTCTTTAGAGCGAGTGGCACTATCAGTAAATATTTGCTGATTGAACACATGCTGTCAGGCCCCAAGAGCTAGGCTGCATCGGGTCCAAGGACATGGCCTCACATGAGACACAGCAGCCCTCTGTACTTGTGAACCTGACATCTGGAAGCTGGAGTACTGCTCTCACATGCTTTCGTTTATATATAAACTTTTTAAATTTTTCTATTTCTGTGTGTGTGGGAGATGTCTCAAGGTCTTTTTTTAAATTTATTTTTAATGGAAGGATAATTGCTTTACAGTATTGGACAGGGAGGCCTAGCGTGCTGTGATACATGGGGTCGCAAAGAGTCGGACATGACTGACTGGACTGAACTGAACTGAACTGATTGTGTTGTTTTCTGCCAAACATCAACATGAATCAGTCAGAGGTTTACCTATGTTCCTTCCTTCTTGAGCCTCCCTCCCACCTCCCTCCCCATCACACACCTCTTGGTAGTTCCAGAGCTCTGGTTTGAGTTCCCTGAGTAATACAGCAAATTCCCACTGGCATCTGTTTTACAAATGGTAATGTATGTTTACATGTTACCCACTCCTTACATCCTGCCCTCTTCCTCCTGCCCACTTCTGTGTGCCTAAGTTTGTTCTCTATGTCTCTGTGTCCTCTGCTACGCTGCAAATAATTTATTTCATCAGAACCATCTTTCTGGATCCCATATATGTGCATTAGTATACAATATTTATGTTTCTCTTTCTGACTTACTTCACTCTGTATAATAGGCTCTAGGATCATGCACTTCACTAGAACTGACTCGAATGCGTTCCTTTTCGTGGCTGAGTAATATTCCATTGTATATATGTACCACACCTTCCTTATCCATTCATCTGTCAGTGGACATCTAGATTGCTTCCATGTCATAGGTATTGTAAACAGTGGTACAATGAACATTGGGGTACATGTGTCTTTTAAGTTTTGGTCTTCTCAGGGTATATGCCTAGTAGTGGGATTACTGGGTCGTATGGGTGGTGGTTTTATTCCTAATGTTTTAAGAAATCTTCATACTATTTTCCATAGTGGCTGTATCAATTTACATTTCCACCAACAGTACAAGAGGGTTCCCTTTTCTCCATATTTTCTCCAGCATTTATTGTTTGAAGAGTTCTTTTAAGGTCCATAATTATTTATTTATTTTTTTTATGTTTTCATTCATCTTCCCTCTTTATTGAATTTTGATCATCTTTTTTTTGGATGATGATGGTCATTCTGACCAGTGTGAGGTGATATCTCACTGTAGTTTTGATTTGCATTTTGCTAATAATAAGCAATGTTGAGCATCTTTTCATGTGTTTATTAGCCATCTGCATGTCTTCTTTGGAGAAATATCTGTTTAGGTCTATTGCCAAGTTTTTGATTGGGTTGTTAATCTTTCTGGTGTTGACTTGTATGAGCTGCCTATATATTTTGGAAATTAATCTTTTGTCAGTTGTTTCATTTGCTATTATTTTCTCCCATTCTGAGGGTTGTCTTTTCACCTTGTTTATAGTTTCCTTTGCTATACAAAAGCTTTTAAATTTAATTAGGTCCCACTTGTTTATTTTTGTTTTTATTTCCATTACTCTAGGAGGTGGCTCATAGAGGATTTTGCTGTGATTTATGTCATAGGGTGTTCTGCTATTTTTTCCTCTAAGAGTTTTATAGTTTCTGGTCTTACATTTAGGTCTTTAATTCGTTTTTAGTTTATCTTTGTGTACGGTGTCATTCTTTTACACATAGCTGTCCAGTTTTTCCAGCAGCATTTATTGAAGAGACTATCTTTGCCCCATTGTATATTCTTGCCTCCTTTGTCAAAAATAAGCTACCTGTAGGTGCATGGGTTTATTTCTGGGTATATTTATTTCATGGGTATATTTATTTATATCCTGTTCCATTGGTCTATATTTCTGTTTTTGTGCCAGTACCATACTATCTTGATGACTGCAGTTTCATAGTATAGTCTGAATTCAGGAAGGTTGATTCCACCAGCTGCATTCTTCTTTCTCAAAATTGCTTTGGCTATTCAGGGCCTTTTATGTTTCCATATGAATTGTGAGATTTTTTAATTCTAGTTCTGTGAAAAATGCCATTGGTAATTTGATAGGGATCACATAGAATCTGTAAATTACATTTGATAGTATAGTCATTTTCACAATATTGATTCTTCCTACCCAGGAACATGGAGTATCTCTCCATATGTTTATATCGTCTTTGGTTTCTTTCATCAGTGTCTCATAGTTTTCTGAATACAGCTCTTTTGTCTTCTTGTGTGGGGCTTCCCTGGTGGCTCAGAAGGTAAAGAATCTGCCTGCAAAGCAGGAGATCTGGATTCAATCCCTGGGGTTGGAAGATCCCCTGGAGAAGGAAATGGCAACCCACTCCAGTAATGTATGGAGAATTCCATGGACAGAGGAATGGCAGATGGCCTTCCATGGCCATTGGCCATGGCCATGGCAATCCCCTGTCAGGCTACAGTCCATGGGATCACAAAGAGTCAGACACGACTGAATGACTTAGGTAGGTTGAGTCCTAGCTATTTTTTATTCTTTCTGTTGCAGTGTGAATGGGATTGATTCTTTAATTTCTCTTTCTGATTTTTCATTGTTAGTGTATAGGAATGCAAGAGATTTCTGTATATTGATTTTTATATCCTGCCTGCAACTTTTCTAAATTCACTGATTAGCTCTAGTAATTTTCTGATAGAATCTTTAGGGTTTTCTGTGTACAGTATCATGTCATCTTCAAACAATGAGAGTTTTACTTCTTTTCCAATATGGATTCCTTTTATTTCTTTTTAAATTATTTTTTATTGCTTTCATTTCTTTTTCCTCTCTGTTTGACATAGGTAGGGGGATGTCTCAAGTTCTTTTTTCTCAAGTTCCTTAAACATCCATTCAAGATTGCCTACAAATTTGTAGTCCTTGGGGTTACCACTGTCTTTAGGTCCTCTTTCCTTAGAGTAATAAACTGAGAAGTCTCAGAGTAGAGAACAAAACAAACAGAATTAAGCTATAACCCATACCTAAACCCTAATGGCTGGTGTCTGGGAATCTTACCTAGAATGTAGAGGAGCCACTCCTTCCCTTCAAATGTAGACAGCAGCCTCTCCCACTGGGCTTGCCAAAAGTAGCCGGAAGCACCCCAAAATCTCTGAAGATACCTTGAAAGAAAACTCATTCATGTTTCTGAGTGAAGACCGGTGGGTGGACAGCTCCTGAATCCATGCTCTCCCCGCAGACCTCCACCGCAAGGCCCCCAGATCCTGAATTAGAGCCAGCCAAGCAGACTCACCCTATGACACAGTTCCAGTGGGCCATCAGCAAGAGAAGGCTGGAGCCCAGGATGAAAGCCGTCCTCCTCATGGAACCCCAGATGTGTCCCTCCTCGGGGAGGACAAGAAAATGTCAGGCCCCAACCAGACTCCTGCCTTCCCAGGTGGCTCACTGTTGAAGCCTGGCAGGAGTGATGGGCCATCAGGTTCTCAGTCATGCCATCAGGGCACATCTGCTGACCTTTCTCAGCCTCCACTGGAGGCTCTTCCTTGTCAAGAGCTCTCAGGCTTGTGCGGAGGTGAGCATGAAGGTTAGAGCTTCAGGGTGGAGGGAAGGAAGAGCGCACACTTCCCCAGAGAATCTAGCAGGCAGTTTTGTCACCTAGATAATGACAGATGAGCCTTCCAAGAGCCATGGGATTTCATGACCAGTCCTCGTGTTGAACAAAGATGCAGATTTTCTATACATGGCCATCACTTGGAAGCTTTTAAAAAATCCCAGTATGTAGGCTCCTTCCCAGCTCAGTTACATAAGAGTCTCTGGGGTGGAGCATGGGCTGTCCTGTTTTTAAAGCTCCCCATTGAAATCCAGTGGGCAGCAAGGCTGGGACGGCCGTCACAGAGGGATCTGCAGGATCTTTGATGAGGCCATGGGGACTTCACTGTGTTCCCCAGCCAGGCCTGCTTTCCAGTGCCCATCACTCTTGTCCTTGAAGGAAAGAGTAAACAAACACATTCTCTGACTTGTAATAAGTCCTCTGCCTCCCATAGACATAAGCTTGGACTGCCAGCTTATGTCTGAGTCTGATGAGAGGCTCCCTGGGCAAAGAATAGGCACTGGCCATCACTGGGTGGTCCTGACATGTTCTCCAGAAGCCTAAAACATCAAAGGTAGCAACCCTGATGGTAAAACAAGAAGGTCTAGTCTTGTAGAAGGAAATCCCTGGTGTGTCACCAGTTTCCATAGTACCTTGCACAGAGATGACAAATGTCCATTACACTTTATGTTTATAACCCTGGATGGAGTCTGCTCATGTTTCTTCAAAGGAGAAAATGAGAAGTGGTGGTCCCTACAGGTGTGTGCAGTTGGTGAACCTGACCACACACACCCTTGGACAGGAAGCTGATCTAATGGGATGCCATGTCTTAACCCAGACTTTGGAGATTTGGAGGAGTGGGTTTTTTTTTTAATGATTATTTATTTGGCTGCATCGTGGAATGCAGGGTCTTTCAGTTGTGGCATGTGAACTCTTAGTTGCGGCATGTGACCTCTTAGTTGCAACATGTGGGATCTAGTTCTCTGACCAGGGAAGGAACCTGGGCCCCCTGCATTGGAATTGTGGAGTCTTGGCCAACTGGAACACCAGGGAAGTC
The DNA here is from genome assembly GCF_049115385.1 of Moschus berezovskii. Taxonomy (NCBI): domain Eukaryota; kingdom Metazoa; phylum Chordata; class Mammalia; order Artiodactyla; family Moschidae; genus Moschus; species Moschus berezovskii. Next base: position 45,356,185 of record NC_142467.1, on the reverse strand, counting down.
CTCTTGTGGACTGTTTAATGGACTCATTCAGAGCAACCTGAATCTGCACTGACTCTTCTCTGATTACACCTTTACACTTTCAGTCAGAAAAAGTTTGTAAGTCATTTTCTAGGGCCAGTGAAATATTTTTCAATGCCTACTACTCTTCGGGGTCCTGAGTTATGAAAAATGACCTCCTTTTCTTCTTTCTTTCTCTCTCTCTCTCTTTTTCTGTCTCTGCCATTATGGGTTGGATCACCAGGACCACAGAAACTTGTTCTTTTACACAGGCTGTTTAAAGGTCACCGCCAAACTTGCCAGTCAGTTCATCTTGGGCTTTTGCAGTTACTTCATTTTTAGGATTCAAAGGACGCTTTTCATGAGCTTTGCCAGATAGCCTAAGAATCTTCCCTTTGAATTTAATCAAAGCAAGTGTAGTCAAATTTAAAACCTCGTTTTCATGTATAAGACTCAATGTGTTTTCATGGATCATGGTGTTTTCTGTCTCCTGGCATTTTCAGCCCAAAGTGCCAGGAACATATACAGGACAAAGGTCTCTGTGAAGGGCAGGTGCATACAGATTAGACATTACTGGGATCTGCTGCAGCTTGTTTCCCACCCTCCCAGACCAGAGTGGACCTCTCTTGTCCCCAGAGCAGATGTAGAAGGGGTGGTTCCAAAGGCCTGAGCCTGGGCATTCTAAGGGCCAGGAGACCTTGGTGGGACAGCTGTGGGGCTCCTCAGTGCCCTACATGGGAGCAGGCAAAGGAGCTTGAGTGACAGTGAGGCAGCTTGGAGTCAAGTGATTCTGCTCAGCTACTGAGGGGAGCACTTCACTAACATGTCAGCTACCCCAGCACCTTGTCAGTTACGCTGTAAGCACAGACATGGAAGGGAGCACTGGCTGCATGCTCACCACTTTGATGGGTTAGAGTGAAGTGAAGTTGCTTAGTTGTGTCTGACTCTTTGCGACCCATGGACTGTAGCCTTCTGGGCTCCTCTGTCCATGGATTTCTCCAGGCAAGAGTATTGGAGTAGGTAGCCATTCCCATCTCCAAGGGATCTACCTGACCTAGGGATTGAACCTGGGTCTCTTGCATTGCAGGCAGACTCTTTACTGTCTGAACATTCAGGGAAGTTCAGTTTGGTGTGTAGAGTACTCATATTTACCTGGTTTGGATTCTCATTGTGTAGCATATGTCCAGCTTCTTCCATCTGGAATAAGAAAGTGCAGGTGAGCCTAGGTGTCATTTTCACATGCAACCAGCTAAGTAAGTAATAGAGAGTGTCAAAGTGAATGGCCAGCAGTGATTTTTTATGCTGGCTACTCATTAGAATAACCCAAGAGTTACAAAAAATAAAAAACCCCACCAAATTTCCCCTGGAATGAGACAAACTGATTCTAAAATTTACATGGAGATCCTTAAGTGCAAAGTCAATTGGGCCTTAGGAAGCATCACTATGAACAAAGCTAGTGAACTATTTCAAATCCTAAAAGATGCTGCTGTTAAAGTGCTGCACTCAATGTGCCAGCAAGGTTGGAAAATCACAGGTGGCCACAGGACTGGAAAAGATCAGTTTTCATTCCAATCCCAAAGAAAGGCAATGCCAAAGAATGCTCAAACTACCTCACAATTGCACTCATCTCACATGCTAGCAAAGTAATGCTCAAAATACTCCAAGCCAGGCTTCAACAGTATGTGAACTGAGAAATTTCAGATGTTCAAGCTGGATTTAGAAAAGGCGAAGGATTCAGAGATCAAATTGCCAAACATCTGTTGGATCATAGGAAAAGCAAGAGAATTCTAGAAAAGCACCTACTTCTGCCTCATTGACTATGATAAAGCCTTTGACTATGTGGATCACAACTGTGGAAAATTCTTAAAGAGATGGGAATACCAGACCACCTTAACTGTCTCCTGAGAAACCTGTATGCAGGTCTAGAAGCAACAGTTAGAACTGGACATGTGACAACAGACAGGTTCCAAATTGGGAAAAGGAGTACGTCAAGGCTGCATATTGTCACCCTGCTTATTTAACTTCTATGCAGAGTACATCATGAGAAATGCTGGGCTGGATGAAGCACAAGCAGAAAGCAAGATTGCCAGGAGAAATATCAATAACTTCAGATATACAGATGATACCACCCTTATGGCAGAAAGTGAAGAAGAACTAAAGAACCTCATGATGAAAGTGAGAGAGGAGAGTGAAAAAGTTGGCTTAAAGCTCAACATTCAAAAAACGAAGATAATGACATCTGGTCCCATCACTTCATGGCAAATAAATGGGGAAACAATGGAAACAGTGAGAGACTTTATTTTGGGGGGCTCCAAAATCCCTGCAGATGGTGACTACAGCCTTGAAATTAAAAGATGCTTGCTTCATTGAAGAAAAGCTATGACAGTCCTGGAGAGCATATTAAAAAGTGGAGACATTACTTTGCCAACAAGGGTCTGTGTAGTCAAAGCTATGGTTTTTCCAGTAGTCGTGTATGGATGTGGGAGTTGGACTGTGAAGAAAGCTGATCACCGAAGAATTGATGCTTTTGAACTGTGGTGTTTTAGAAGACTCTTAAGAGTCCCTTGGACTGCAAGGAGATCAAACCAGTCAATCCTAAATGAAATCAACCCTGAATATTCATTGGAAGGACTGATGCTGAAGAAGAAGCTCCAATACTTTGGCCATCTGATGCAAAGAACTGGCTCATTAGAAAAGACCCTGATTGAAAGATTGAAGGGAAAGATTGAAGGCAGGAGGTGACGGGGATGACAGAGGATGAGATGGTTGGATGGCATCATCAACTCGATGGACATGAGTTTGAGCAAGCTCCGGGATTTGGTGATGGACAGGGAAGCCTGGTGTGCTGCAGTCCGTGGGGTCACAAAGAGTCAGACACAACTGAGTGACTGAACTGAATTGAAGGTACTATAATCATTACATTTTTATCGTGCTTCCTGTCTTTTTCTCTACCTTTTGAAGTCTCCCATTTAAGAACTACCAGTTGTCTTTAGTTCAACTATTCTTTTTTTCTTTTTTTAATTTGGCTGTACAGGCTCTTCTTTGCGGCATGCAGGATCTTTAGTTGTGACATGCAGGCTCTATTCCCTGATGAAGGGTGGAACCCAGGCCTCCTGCATTGTAAGCATTGGAGTCTTAACCACTGGACCACCATGAAAGTCCCAATCTCATCTATTCTGTTGCCCCCATTTTCCATTTGAAGAAATGGAGGCATAGAAATTTTCATTATTCAGCTTCAGGTTAGTTATTTAGTGGCAGAACTTGAATTCAGTGCTTATACTGACTGAGTCTGCACCCTGTATAGAATGTGCTGACGTCAGTGAACTCAGGGTGTCATTCAGGTGGCACAGGGACAAAAAGGAGTCAGATTAGCCTCTATTAGCTGCTAATAATGGATTAGATATTGTGTGTGCTTGCTTTCCTTTTTAATACCAAAAGTAAAATAGGGCATGGTTTTTCTATGATATTAATCATTATTTTGAGAAACATTTATTGTGTGCCAGATACAATGCTAGCCACAGAGGATACAAAGATGAATAAGACATGGTTCTTGGCCCTATTTAATAACGTAATACTATATGACTTTGATTTTCCATATGCAAAAATAAGTAGGGGGAGGATAGGAAATGGCATTTATAATGGGACTGCATTCAGAGAAAGAAACTATATGCACTAAAAGTAAATATTCTAATACTTTATAACAATGAATTGACTTTCCCTTAAAGGGATTTCGATAGGTATTATAAGATTATCCAAATTACATGCTTTTTAGTGTGGTTCTTTTGAAAGTAGATGATTCTGACAATGCCAGTTTTTTATCGCAGAATCCCGAATCTAGATAAATGACAGAGTGAAGCTATAGTGGATGTTCACAGCCTTGAACATCTGAAGACAGGACAGGGGAAGGGGATGAAGGTGGGAAAAGTAGACAGTTTTTTCTGCAGCCTGGTTCTTTCAGATTCTAGGTTCCTGGATATTCTACATGGTTGATGAAGTTTCCCACTTGATAGGTAAAAGATCAGTTCAGTTTAGTTCAGTCGCTCATTCGTGTCCAACTCTTTGTGACCCCATGAACCGCAGCACGCCCGGCCTCCCCGTCCATCACCAACTCCCAGAGTTGACTCAAACTCATGTCCATTGAGTCAGTGATGCCATCCAACCATCTCATCCTCTGTTGTCCCCTTCTCCTCCTGTCTTCAATCTTTCCCAGCATCAGCGTCTTTTCAAATGAGTCAGCTCTTTGCATCAGGTGGCCAAAGTATTGGAGTTTCAGCTTCTAAATATCTTGTGAAATTATTAGAAAAAAAAAATTATTAGGGAAACGGAACACTTGATAGATCATCTGGTCTACCCCTTCCATTTTATAGATAAAGAGATAGGCTTAGATAGCAAAACTGACTTGTTCCAAACTCTACACAGTGTCTGACAAAATCCAGGCTTTCTAACACTTTGTCTGGTATCACCAGTGGTTTCAGAATAACGTAAATTTTGTTTCATGAGGGAGAGGGCTACTGTCTCTTGAGGACTGAAACTTCCATCACTTCAGCCTCTGCTCTCAGGCTGTTTGTATTCTTGGGAAAAACTGAGAAGTCTGCCTCCAGTTTAAAGCCTCTGATAGAAGGTTTCAAGAAGGTAGTATGACAAGGTCTGTATGTAAGTGAAACTCTTATAGAGGGAAAAGATTTTCATTCAAGAAGGTAAAATGCTTGAAGGAAAAGTTTAAACTCTGAGACAAAAATGACTCCCTTTGGACAGTTTTAACAATGCTCTCTTCACTGCTTTTGCTGTGGGTACTTATACCCCTTCAGATTTACTGCCCCCTTGACCGCATGGCCGACAGGCTGAAAGCATGCCTATTTTGTTTGCTCTGAGATCCACAGCACCAAACACAAGCCTAGCATACTCAGGAAGTATTTGCTGAATAAACAAAAGAAGCAGAAAAGATTTTTTTTTGCCCTCAGAATGTGTCTAACATTTGCTGTCAAACATTTCAGCACCTTTCCCTATACTATACACTTTCCTTTCTAAGGTCAGAAGCTAATGCTCAGAGCATTTGTTTCTGCCAAATTGAATGGACTCTTTATATCCCAGCTAGAGAAATTTAGTTGGAATTTCTATGAAACTGAAGCAACTTACAAGTCTCTATCTTGTCTTGCTTGCCTTATACCTCAAAGGATCCATATGAGCACTCTGAAAACACTGGCCCACTGTTCACCCCCATCTACAAACACTATTCCTCTCTCCTGGTAACCTCTGTGGGAATCCATCCTGGGGTACTACCAGGACATCCACAAATCTAAACATGGAACAGCTGTTGATAAATCCCAGTATGTTGCTTGAAAACAGCTTGGATATGGTTGTCCACCTCCTAGCCCACACGCGTACCTTGGTCCTTTGCAATTTTGTTGTAATTGGCCCCATCTCTTCCAGGTGGCCCTACCAGTTTACAGAGAGGCAATTCAACCACAGTTGCTTCCTGGCAGTCTTTTACAGTTGGATTTTCAAATTCTAACTTGGGGTTTTCTCCTTCACGTGGTTCTGAAGCCAAACCCAATCCATTTGACAGAATTATCTGTCAGTTGCTAGAAAAATCGGACTACGCAGAGGAGGGAGATGGTAAAAACACAGGCGCAGGATGTAGACATTAGCAAGACAGGAGAGGACTCTGTGTACTCAGAAAGCATCCCAGGACATTTCTCAGGGCAGACCTCACCTGCACTGTACGTGGGCAAGACAGAGAGATGCAGAGGTGAGAAGGGGATGCTTGGCCTTTCTTTAAATGAACTTGGATGTGTCCTAATCTTGGTGACGAGCTTCCCTGCTCAGCTCCCACTCACCTCTGCAGTGGGCTGTTTCCCAGTTCCTTCAGGTCCATGCACAGCTCAAGCCAGCTCTCTCTTCCTTCAGCCCCGAGTTGGCAGCTGCTGCCTTCTCACCCTGCTAGTACTCGGACAGGCTGGGAGGCTGGCCAAGCCGACTGGCTGGCTCAGGCCAGGCACGTGAACAGAATGGGAAAAAGAATTTGGGTCTATTTTGATGAGAGACAAAAACGCCCTTCTTGCCAAAGGACATCTGAAAACCAAGAGGAAATACTCTGTTCAAGCCACGACTTGAAAAAGCACATTTGGCTGAGCTCTGAGCTTTTGTCTCTTTTTCTTTTTACAAACTTCTTACATCTTTCTCAACTTAAGAAAATATCACTCTCTCATAGGAGGCAGTTTTGATGAGAGTCGTGGGAGTCAGATAATGTTGATGGCAGAAGATGGGCTGGCCAAGTGGATAAAAAGTTTCCCTGGACCACAAGGTCTCATTGTCTCACTTTTGATTGTTTCTGTTGCTGAGGGCAGCCAAGGGAGGAGAGATGTAGCAACTACTGCTGTTGAGTCTAGATGCAGGAAAGGAACCCCTCCCTGGAGCGGTGAAGTTTTTACACTTTGAAACAGGTGAAATTAGAATACAGGATGATCCATGATGTGAAAAGGTGAGATTTTTGAAAAAGAATTAAATTTTTATTTTTAAGTTTCTGAAAATTATTTTTTATTAGGCAACATGTATGTCTGATATAAAAAACAAAAGGGTCAAATGAGTGTACAGTGAAAAGCAAGTCTTTCTTCATCCTTCCCAATCTTCTACTCCCAAGAGGCAACCCCTAGAACTAACGTTTTTGTATTTCCATCCAGAGCTTATCTCTGTAAATACCAACATATGTGTCTCCCCTTTTTGGGAACAGCTCACCATGTATACTTGTTATGCTTCTTGCTTTTTCACTTAGCATGCACATGCAGAGATTGTTCCATTTACTACCTTTAAGAGCTACCATGTTTTTCTTAAGGTTGCATGCTGTCCCTTTGTCTAGATGTGTCATACCTTATCTGTCCAATTAAAAGACCACATCTTAGTCATCTTTCCCTAATTCTCTGCACAACACAAAGCTCAGTAAACATTCAATGCTTCTTCAGAAAATACATCTTGTACAACTTGTTCATGTTTTTTATCATTGCTCCTTTTAGAGGTACCAGTATTTGTTCAATAATCCAGATACTTGTGTAATGTATATATTCCTGGCCACTCAAGTCTGTCTTGTGCACTGATTAAACCTTACTGACTTCCAAGGTCTGCCTTATCTCGCTCCTTTAATGTTATTCCTCACTATGTCCTATTTTCCTGTGCTCTAAGAATCACTGCCATGTGCAAATATTTATTGATCACTGTATGCAGAATTTTTTTTTTTTTATATTTTAAAGAGGCAGAGTAGTGGTCAAGACAAGGAAGGAAATTCTGGATGGGAGGATTCAGTTCAGTTCAGTCGCTCAGTCATGTCCGACTCTTTGTGACCCCATGAATCACAGCACGCCAGGCCTCCCTGTCCATCACCAACTCCTGGAGTTCACTCAAACTCATGTCCATCGAGTTGGTGATGCCATCCAGCCATCTCATTCTCTGTTGTCCCCTTCTCCTCCTGCCCCCAATCCCTCCCAGCATCAGAGTCTTTTCCAGTGAGTCAACTCATCGCATGAGGTGGCCAAAGTATTGGATTTTAGTACAAGTAATTATGTGGAGGTAGGAATGACAGAAAATAGCTTTATATATCTTCGTGGCACTAATAACTTTGGCACATAGTAGGTTTGCAGTAGAGTTTGCATGAATGAGACACTCTTCTCTGATCCTCTGGTTTTTCTCTCCATTCTGTCTTTGAGGATTCACTTAGCTTTCTTGTTACTTCAAGGTTGTATAAGATGGTCCCTTCCTTGGCTGATCTCCTTTAAAGGGAGGACAGGTTCTGAGATCTTGATAGAAGGTAGATTTGGGCTCAAACTGGGCACTGTCATTCACCAGTTTTGTGATCTCAGTCTCTCTGGGTCTCAATTTCCTCATTTATAAAATGAGTGAATTTGATAAGAGTATTTTGGAGGCCCCTTCCAGTTCTAATGGAAATTAAATTTTTATAGCTATGTTTACCAATTTTTCTGGACTATATCCCTCATCCCAAACTCCAAATGAACACATCTGGTTAAAATCTTCAGAGATGTTCTGAAGCCTTGGGGTCCCATTGCTTCTAGAACATTACAGAATAATGCAGAAGTTCAAAAAAGATTCTCAATGCTCGTCATATTACAAAAAAATTACAGGGATTTTTGAAATCTGATTGTAACACTAAAGATGAGTTTGTTACATTCATGAACAGGGAGAGGAAGGGAGAGCAAGAGAATTAGTAGTAACTGAAAGGCTTGGCTGGCTAAGGAAATCATCCTGTCTTGTTCTTAAGGAAAACTGATTTTACAACCAATGTTCCTCAGTTTTTTTAAAACCTATATACTCTCCCAGCTCAGAAGATGTTTAAGTCTTACTTACTGTAATGACCATTCATAATGTGTGCCATTCAAAAGCAAGTTTTTTTTTTTCTTTCAAATGTGATATATATTAATGAATATATTCTTCTCCAACTACCCTCTTATTCATCTGGGACTTCCCTCCCATCAAGAATCAGTGATTTACACAGTTGTTCTAATTTTGCAATAAGCAAGTGCAACATAAAATCCATTGTTTGCAACAAACACTCCAAGGTCTTTGGAAATACAAGCCATCAGGGTGTTTGTTTTAACTTGTGTAACCTGAGAAATGATGACCAGTCAGTCTTGGGTTTGGGGGTGTTGGAGAGGGGAGAAGATGGGGTATGTTTCCTAATTGATTGTTTCAGTGCACACCAGGCCCAGTGCTGCAGGAAAAATACAGGCTGTTCTTCATGTGACTAGCTCTTGATAGAGCTGCTGCTGCTGCTAAGTCACTTCAGTCGTGTCCGACTCTGTGTGACCCCATAGACGGAAGCCCACCAGGCTTCCCCGTCCCTGGGATTCTCCAGGCAAGAACACTGAAGTGGGTTGCCATTGATAGAGCTACCCCGTACTGAATGTTATGACGGAGTGGATAAGAGGATATTAGAAACTCACAGGGCAGGGAGAAGGGAGTGTCTTGTCTGCCTTCTCCATCACAGTATTGCTGAATGGAATGATTGTTAAGCCTGAGGCAGTGCTAACAAATACTGAATATTTCAGGGATAACAGAGACAGGCCAGAAACAATGCTTTATTGAATACACTTCTGTATCTTGTACAGCGTTTTTCCATTTATTAACACAAACATCTTGTGAGATGGTTTTTCATATCCCTCTTATGGATAAGGAGACAGATACTCCTTCGGAGACGGAAAGGGAAGAAGTGTTCAGAAAGTGCATTTTTAATGGGATGAGCGTTCACATCCCTGGGGTTGAATTTGCTATCCACTTACCAACAGCTCCTTCAAGGGAAGACATCAAGGAGGAGGATTCTGTGCTCTGGGGAGCCTTCAGCTTCTCACAGGAACGGGGTGGAGGTTTTGCGCGAGTGACTGTGAGGGCTGCTTGGAATTGCTAACTGTTCAGGAAGTCAGTGTTCTGCGTTCTCTCCCACCATCGGAGAAAACCAGGCAGCCTTGCATCCGAGCTCAGTCAAGCTGCCAAGAACAGGAGCTGGCAAAGAGCTCTCTTTCCAAACAAGATTCACGGATAATCAGAGGGCAGGTGCGGGCTTTGAAAGAACCTAAGCTAGGCCTGGACCTCACTGCTCTCACAAGGAAGATCTGGCGAGTTCGCTTAGCATCCGCCACGTCTCGGAGCTTCTCGGAAAGCGGGAGCGCACCGCATTCGCCCTGTGCCACCTCAACCAACGCCGCGTCTTCTTTGTAATTCGAACAGACCCTAGGGCTGGTTGCTATGGTAGCGGTGCTGGCTCTGCTCCCTGAGGCGGGGAGGTGGGGAGCGGGCCTCGGTGGATGTCACCTAGACTTTATTTGGGGTTGCTGCCCCACTCCCAACTAATTGTTTGTCAGAAAGAAAGTCGTAAGGTAGACGTCTTGTAAGTGAAGCGTCCAGTGGGCCACATTAGTATAATAGGAAGGAGTCAGCACAACCCCCCTCCCCCCAGCAAACCTCCCTAAAAGTCTGCTGCCGCCGATTTTAATGGTCCTTCAGAGAAGGGAGAAAGAACCCAGACGTCGTAATTGTGAAGATTGAGTAAGACAGACCAAGCCCTGCCCTCGGCCTTTAGTCTAGCTAGGCCACGCCCTCCACTGGGAGGAGGCTAGCCCTAGGCCACGCCCCTCCTCTTGAGCGCGCGCGGAAGGCGAACCGTGATGGAGGAGCAGTGGTGGTGATGAAATGAACCAGCACAACTAACCGCGCGAAGGCCGGAGGGGCCTGCATTCCGCGTGCGTCGTTCGAGGTCGCCCCGCCCCGCCGTCTTCGCGCCCGCGCGACGCTCCCGCGAGGCCACAGGTTGGGCGAACACGCACGGGATCGCCGGGGCGCGCAGAAGGGGAGGGGCAGGCGGAGTCAGGCGCGCGCGCGCCGGGAGGGACGCGACAGGAGCAGGCGAGTCGGGCGGATCGGATGGATAGAGCGGTGCGGCCGGATTGTTTGGAGGCGGTGCGTAAGGCCGCTCTGGGCCCGAGGGCGCCCATCTCGCTGGGCCGCTCGGTTCTAGGACCCGATCCGGGGCAGGGGGAGGAGAACACCGGGTCAAGGGCCACCGTCGCCGCTCCCGGGAAGTCCTCCCGCCAGCCCGTCTGCCCGCGCTTTGCGGGCTCTGCCTGTCAGGGTAAGCGGGTCCAGGCTTATCAGGGAGGAGCGTGAGATGAGAGCGTGTGGGAGGCCATCAGGGGCCTGCGGGAGGAAAGGGAGTGGGAGCGTGCGTGAGGGAAAGGGTATGAGAAGAGAAAGAGGCCCATCAGATAGTAGTCATAATAACCACCACTAGCACGCGACAGTAATATTCTGGTGCTGTGTACCGGAGCTTGAAGAGCGCCTTATGTGCTTCATTCTGTTAACCCCTCCTGCAGTCCTCCGAGATGTATGCCATCATTAAACCCATTTTAAAAGAAGGGAAAACTGAGGCAGGAGAGAGGTTAAGTAACTTCGCAGAGCCCCATAGCTCCTTCGCGCCCTCGCTTCGAACTTGGATCTCTTTGGCCCTAAGGGGTGTAATTTAAATATCTTTGTTTTACCAAAAAAAAAAAAATAGTGGCTTTAGGAGGAGGAGAGGGGTGAGGGTGGTTTGCCGTGGGCGAGTGATCCAGAACCGGAGAGAAGGATGAAGGAAGAAGGTGTAAGGCAGGGGACCTGAGTTTGGAACCCCGCCCGCCTCCCCCTTCTTGGTTCTTGCGGCCTCACAACTTTTCCTTGCTGTTTGGTGGCTTTCTGAACCAGAGCCGTTCGCCCTGGAGGAGCCAGCTCACAGGTCCGGGCCGCAAGGGTGGTTTTAAAACTGGTTGAACTGCGGTTCGGGCCAGGGTGGTGTCTTGGGACACTGGCGGGGGCGGAGGACGGCGGCCCCCGCGGCCGGGATTGGGAGAACCCCCCTCCAGGAGGCTGCCATTTCTTCTGAAGTGCTGCTACTTCCTTTTCCTTCTTAGCCGTGCGCTGCAAAGCCTTTGTCCTGTCCGCTAGAATGGGGAAGTCTTGTTTATTGTTCCCTTGCATTGAACTGCACACACAGCCTCAAACAAAACAAACCCAGAAAAACCAAAACATGCTTTTCCCAAGCAAGGTCTAGTTCTCTGGATTGCGTGCAGAGAAAGCGTTCTGTTGACTTTTTCTTGAGTTGCTCTTCAGAGCTTTCCTGAGTCAGTAAGGAGCTTTGTTTTGGAGAAGTTACCCTGTAGATCTTTGAGGGGCGATCTGCTCAATTTGTTCTACTGATGAGCACAGGGCGGACACCTCAGGAACTCCTGAGTGGTCTTACACAGTCTAGTACTGGCAAACAACAGGTATCAGGGCTTGTATTTTGCTTTCATAGAGAGTGGAGTAGCTTCTGTGGGAGTCAGGTTTTCAAGTCAGCCTGAGGGGCAAACCTTGCATGCAACCAAAATTATCATTAAAAATTCCTTAGAAAGTGCAGAATTGGAAATGGCCATTGTGTTTCTCAGTAAATCTAGCACAGTTGTTTCGCCTTCATTTTTAAAAAAATGATTATTTAGTTTTGGCTCTGCGGGATCTTCGTTGCTGCGGAGGCTTTTTCTCTAGTTGCAGAGACTGGGGGCTACTCTAGTTGCGGTGTGTGGGCTTCTCACTGTGGCGGCTTCTCTTGTTGTGGAGCACAGGCTCTAGGCAAGCGGGCTTCACTAGTTGTGGCTTATAGTCTTAGCTGCTCTGCAGCATGTGGAATCTTCCGGGACCATGCATCAAACCTGTGTCCCCTGTATTGGCAGATGGATTCTTAACACTGCTCCACTAGAGAAGTCTTCGCCTTCAGTTTTGAAACTTATTACAGTTTCTTTGGTTGTAATCCAGGTAAAGTAATTAGGTTACCTTTAGGGGCTGTGTTGAACAGATACACACAGTTGAATGGCATAGAGTCATTCTACACTATGAGGTGCCCTGTACTGTGCTGTGTTGGCATTGAGAGGCTTAGGAAGAAGACGAATGACCACTGGGAAAAGTATGTTTATTGATCCCCATTTTAGGCTCATACTGGAGCTTGTGCTCCCTGAGTGTAAAGTGGCAGGCAGAAGTGTTAGCTTTATTTATTATTATCATCATTATTTCTGTCGTTTTTGGCTGACAGTAGTAATTTACGCTAAATTAAATGTATGTAATGTTCCTTTTCAGTTTTTGAGTGGCACTACATTTTGCTGCTTCCAAGCTATTGTTTGTTTCTGCATAGTTTTCCTAGATAAGGATTTGGTGGAAGCATGTCTTAAATATTTTGCCAGTGGTCTGGTTTTGACTTCCTTGTTTGTCAGTACTATAACAATGATTATACATACATCCCAGCTAGCTCAGTGGTAAAAAATCTGCCTACCAGTGCAGGAGATGCAGGAGACTTGGGTTCAGTCCTTGAGTCAGGAAGATCCCCTGGAGAAGGGAATGGTAACCCACTCCATTATTCTTACCTGGAAAATCTCGTGGACAGAGGCGCCTCGTGGGCTACAACCATGGAGTCAAAAAGAGTCAGACATGACTGAGCATACCCACACACATATAACAATGGTTACCTTTTAAAAAGAAGTAAAAAAAAATTTAATTGTAATTGATGTACAAAATTATATGTTACAGGTGTACAACAGTGATTCACAACTTTTAAGTGTTGTACTCCATTTATAGTTATTATAAAATATTGGCTATATATATTCCTTATGTACAGTATATTGTTATAGCTTATTTTATACATAATAGTTTGTACTCCTCTTAATCCCCAGTCCCTATGAGAAGAATTTTCTTGGAAATGGAAGTCATGATACTACCTTTTAGAATTAATGTCTTTGAGTTTCAGTTTTCATAAAATATAGAGAAAGATTATTGTTCAGTTGCTAAGTCATCTCCAACTCTTTGCGACCCCATGGACTGTAGCCCTCGAGGCTCCTCGTCCTTGGGATTTCCCAGGCAAGAATACTGAAGTAGGTCGCTGTTTCCTTCACTGGGGGATCTTTCTGACCCAGGGATTAAACCTGAGTCTCCTGAATTGGTGGGTGGATTCTTTACCGCTGAGCCACCAGGGAAGCCTGTCGAGAATGATGGTACTGCAAAAATTGTTGTGAGTTTTCTTCACTGTTACTTTGAAGCAAAAATCCCACATTTTATGCCAGTCACTTACAACTATTTTGCATTATCTCTAAAAGGTGAGAACTTAAAAAAAAACACTATTAACTGCTGCTGCTAAGTCACTCCAGTCGTGTCCGACTCTGTGCGACCCCACAGACAGAAGCCCACCAGGCTCCCCCGTCCCTGGGATTCTCCAGGCAAGAACACTGGAGTGGGTTGCCATTTCCTTCTCCAGTTCAGACTTCTACTTGTCTCAAAAATGTTAGAAGTTTTTTCCTATGAGTTGTTTAGAGCAGAGTTTAACTAAGGTTCTGTATGTTTTGATTGATTGATAGATATCCTGAGAGTCTTTTACCTTTATTTCTTGTAATTTATTTGTTGAAAAAGCTGGATTCTCTAGTTTCCTATAGAAGTTTCTGGATTTTGTTGAGTTCTCTGGTGTCATTTAACATGTTCCTGTGTCCTTATATTCTGTATATTAGTAGTTAAATATAGAGACTTGGTCAGATTCAAGTTAAATTGTTTTTGCAAGACAATTTCATTGTGGTGATGTGTTTTGTTTTTGAGGCACGTAAGACCTGGTGGTCTCTTTGTGATGATTACAGCCATAGTGATTATTTTAACATCTTTATTGAGTGAGATGTAATTTACATACTATAAAAACACCCATTTTCATGTAAAATTCAGTGATTTTTTTTTTTTTTTTTAGTAGATTTTTTGAGTTGTGCAATCATTGTTGCAGAGTTTGGGAATGTTTCTGTCTCTTCAATAAGATAAACCTCATTCCCAATTATATAGCTCTCAGTCCCATTCTACCGTGTAATCTTTTCTGCCTTGATAGATTTTTTTGCCTTTTCTAGATATTCCATATAAATGCCAGATGTTTAGATTCATTCAGTTCAGTTCAGTTCAGTTCAGTTGCTCAGTCATGTCCGACTCTTTGCGACCCCATGAATCAGGAGTTACAAAACGGTGATAGTCTATCACTCCATACTTATTTTTAGCTATACAACCTCTAAAGAGAAACTTTCCTTCAACGATTTGGTTATTTGGGGTTATAGTTTATATAGGAAAGATATAAAAATAAGTCCATTCACTCTCATTCTCTAAGGGTGCCCAATGAAATGTATTTTCTTAGCTCATTATGAACACTTAAAAATTTTTTTAAAATTTATTTATTTAGTCTTGGCTGAGCTGATTTTTCATTGTTTGAGCTTTTCTCTAGTTCCAGTGAGTGGGGGCTACTCTCTAGTTGTGGTGCGAGGGTTTCTCATTGTGGTGCCTTTGGTTGCAGAGATGGGCTCCAGGGCACAGGCTCAGTAGTTTTGCGTGGGTTTAGTTGCTCTGTGGCATGTGGGGTCTTCCCTGACCAGGGATTGAACCTGTGTCTCCTACATTGGCAGGTAGATTCTTTACCACTGAGCCACCAGGGAAGCCCCATTATGAACTCTTGGATTTAAATCTCTGTCTGAGAAGTCATAATACATCGTAGTAATTATCTATAAAGATATTCAGATCGTATTTTGTTTGACCAGAGGGAACCTCTTCAGATTGTTCCCTGAGTTCTTCTGATAAAACATTAAGAATCGGCCTGCAATGCAGGAGGTCTGAGTTTGATCCTTGGGTTAGGAAGATTCCTTGGAGAAGGGAATGGCTGCCCACTTCAGTGTTCTTGCCTGGAGAATTCCATGGACAAGAGGAGCCTGGCGGGCTACAGCCCAAGGAATCACAGAGTTGGATACAACTGAGACTAAGCAACTAACTCTGACATTAGAGCTTCTTAGCTTGCGAGCCTTGTTCTAAGGGTTTAAATAATCTAATTGTCCTCTTTTTAAGCCTGATCTTTGCTGCTTGGAGGACAAAGACTTTTTTTTGCTTGAATTGCTTTTGTTGTTTTGTTTTTATGTAAGTGTCTCACTAGGAATATGCACTTCCCCTAAAGTAGTTTTATGGTTGTGTTTTATGTGACACCAAAAAGGAAGTGCATGAAGGGGTACTGATATAACATTAATGGGCATAGAAATAGTTCTATGCCTATTGCACACAGGAGCATCTTAAGCATGGTTTAGAATCTAAGGTTTTGGGTCCCAGCATTTTCTTTATTTCTTTCTTTTGGCCACATTGAATGGCTGGTGGGATCTTAGTTCCTTGACCCAGGATCAAACCTCGGCACCCTCAGTGAGAGTGCTGAGTCCTAACCACTAGTCCATGGCTGGTGGGATCTTAGTTCCTTGACCCAGGATCAAACCTGGGCACCCTCAGTGAGAGTGCTGAGTCTTAACCACTAGTCCAACAGAAAATTCCCCCAGCATTTTCTTAATTATGGTCAGATATGTGTTCTACATATGTAAATAGTGCTATTCTAAGATAAAATGCTTAGCAATAATTCTAAATTAGAAGAATCTTGGCCCTTAGAGCAATGATTTTGAAACGTTTAGTATCTACAAAAGTTGCTCAAAATTAATGATAAAATACCAGTTCCTAAGATCAGTCCTGGGTGTTCATTGGAAGGACTGATGCTAAAGCTGAAACTCCAATACTTTGACCACCTCATGCGAAGGCCTGACTCACTGGAAAAGAGTCTGATGCTGGGAGGGATTGGGGGTGGGAGGAGACGGGGACGACAGAGAATGAGATGGCTGGATGGCATCACTGACTCGATGGACATGGGTCTGAGTGAACTCCAGGAGTTGGTGATGGACAGGGAGGCCTGGCGTGCTGTGGTTCATGGGGTCGCAAAGAGTCGGACACGACTAAGCGACTGAACTGAACTGAACTGAATTGAAATTTACTCCACACTCAGTCTGAACTTCTGCCATTTTCTGATGTTCTTGATTAATTCATTTGCCTATAATTTATGCCTATTGTGTGTAGAACAAAAATGAGAAGAAATGAATTCTGCCTTTAAGAAGTGTTCACCCATATTTGTTAGGAAGCTACCACACAGACCACACAGTCTACTTAAGTTTCAGAGTGATTACAGAAAATATACTATAATTTCAGAGAAGTATCTGTCAAAATATGGAGTGACTTGAATAAGTGGAATCTTCAGAAGTTGGTAACAGACCAACAGATTGGTTTCTCAGAAGTGTCTCAGAGAAATGATAGCACATGGGAATGCCAATTTTGTTTTGATCCAGATTCTTATTTTTGCATCTGCCTAGCTATGGTGTTGATAGAGTCATAGCTCTATGACTGTAGCTGCGCATCTGCCTAGCTGTAGTCATGTATGGATGTGAAAGTTGAACCATAAAGAATGCTGAGCACCAAAGAATTGATGCTTTTGAATTGTGGTGCTGGAGAAGACTCTTGAGAGTCCCTTGGACTGCAAGGAGATCAAACCAGTCAGTCCTAAAAGAAATCAACCCTGAATACTCATTGGAAGGACTGATGGTGAAGCTCCAATACTTTGGCTACCTGATGCGAAGAGCTGATTCATTGGAAAAGAAAGACTCTGATGCTGGTAAAGATTGAAGGCAAAAGGAGAAGGGGGCGACAGAAGATAAAATGGTTAGATCAGATCACTGATTCAGTGGTCATGAATCTGAGCAAACTCTGGAAGATAGTGAAGGATAGGGAAGCCTGGTGTGCGGCAGTCCATGAGGTCGCAGAGTTGGTCATGACTTGGTGATTGAATAACAGCAACAGCATCTTGCAAGCAAAGATTCATTTTACTTTTTCTAGGAATTTTCCCTTGAATATATTCAGTGGAGCCCACTCTTATATTGTGTTGAGGATCTGTGTGTGGGGTTGCCTTTTAAGTAAATACCCTTACGATAAGCTACTTTTCGTCATTTTATAACCAAGCACATCATTGCTATCAGTTCAGTTCAGTTCAGTTTAGTCGCTCAGTTGTGTCCGACTCTCCGCGACCCCATGAATCACAGCACGCCAGGCCTCCCTGTCTATCACCAACTCCCGGAGTACACTCAAACTCATGTCCACAGAGTCGGCGATGCCATCCAGCCATCTCATTCTCCGTCGTCCCCTTCTCCTCCCGCCCCCAACCTTTCCCAGAATCAGAGTCTTTTCCAGTGAGTCAACTCGTCGCATGAGGTGGCCAAAATATTGCAGTTTCAGCTTTAGCATCAGTCCCTCCAATGAACATCCAGGATTGATCTCCTTTAGAATGGACTGGTTGGATCTCCTTGCAGTATAAGGGACTCTCAAGAGTCTTCTCCAACACCACAGTTCAAAAGCATCGATTCTTCGGCGATCAGCTTTCTTCACAGTCCAACTCTCACATCCATACATGACCACGGGAAAAACCATTGCCTTGACTAGATGGACCTTGGTTGGCAAAGTAATGTCTCTGCTTTTTAATATACTATCAAGGTTGGTCATAACTTTCCTTCCAAGGAGCAAGCGTCTTTTAATTTCATGGCTGCAATCAGCATCTGCAGTGATTTTGGAGCCCAAAAAAACAAAGTCTGACACTGTTTCCACTGTTTTTCCATCTATTTCCCATGAAGTAATGGGACCAGATGCCATGATCTTTGTTTTCTGAATGTTGAGCTTCAAACCAACCTTTTCACTCTCCTCTTTCACTTTCATCAAGAGGCTTTTGAGTTCCTCTTCACTTTCTGCCATAAGGGTAGTGTCATCTGCATATCTGAGGTTATTGATATTTCTCCCAGCAATCTTGATTCCAGCTTGTGCTTCTTCCAGCCCAGCGTTCCTCATGATGTACTCTGCATATAAGTTAAATAAGCAAGGTGACAATATACAACTTTGACGTACACCTTTTCCTATTTGGAACCAGTCTGTTGTTCCATGTCCAGTTCTAACTGTTGCTTCCTGACCTGCATACAGGTTTCTCAAGAGGCAGGTCAGTTGCTATAGTACTAGCATTACTCTTAAAACTGAACCAGGTTGAGTTTATCTTGTTGCCTCCCCAGTTTCCTCCTAGAATATACATTGTAAATCATGTTGCTTCTGGTTGAATTATTTATACCTGTTATCTTCTCTGTTTTTATTGTTGAATTGCTACTTAGTTTCTTAAAATATTATATGGTGAAAAGTAGAATTAATAACTCAAATTCTGAATTTCATTGTAGTTGCTCAAATTAGCCCTTGGGATTGGTTTTTACAACTTAAATCTCTCACTTTCTGATCTATTTGAATCTGGTTGTATTTGACTTTTTTGGTGGGGAAAAAGAATTTCCTTTTTTGGGGATTGGAGTGGCTATTCCCATGCCCATATTCATCACACAGTGTTAAGACTTCAGCATAAGAGTTCAGGTCCACATTCTTTCAAGCTTTCAGAGATCCTGGTACATTTAAACTTCCTGAAGTGATTCCTTTAGAAATGTTTCTGTGATTTGGTCTGTGTGCAGAGTGATCAGAGTGATGTGAAAGTCTTGGGTAAGGACATATTTGTGTTCACAGGGGATTGTTTTAGTCTTCAGTTAGTCTGGAGAGGGCTCAAAAACTGGATTAGGGTAATAGTTTCATTTCTGTGCTAAAGGGCAGCTTAGGCAAAAGTTTTTTCATGTTTAAGTAATTTTATTTTATTTTCTTCAAGTTAAAGAACTGAAGAACCGAGCCAAAACATGTGTTTGTGTGTTGGTCTCTTTTGACAAAGGCAAGTTCCTCCGTTATATAAATGGGAGAATTAATACAATAGTCTTAATGTTTTAGTTTAAGCTGATGACGTGATGGTATTGTTTTGATGTCTTTGTTTTGTTAACACCTTAATGCCAGTGTGTAAATTAATGTGATTTCAAAATATGTTTTTGAATGTAGATCAGATCAGCCATTGATTTGCCCTCCAACATAGTCTGCTGAAAGCCCCTTCAAGTTTCTTCAGGATGCCTGCGGCACTTGTGGAGAACAGCCAGGTCATCTGTGAAGTCTGGGCCAGTAATCTGGAAGAAGAGATGAGGAAGATCCGAGAAATTGTGCTCAGTTACAGTTATATTGCCATGGTAAGGAGCTCTACTCTCTTTGACTCATCTTCTGAAACGGACTTAGGGAATATTTAATATGAGATTTTGAAAGAAATGATTAACTAAAGCCATGGTAAATTAAACATGCTGGCAGGTTATGTTGCTTTTATGAAACATCAAGGTAGCCTGTGTGTCTGAGAAGGATGTAACCTCCAGGATCTTAGATTATTGATGATGTTACTCTGTCTTTTTTTTTTTTTTTTTTGAGGTTAAAAAAAGTCTTTATTTCAGATACAGTTATTTCCATAATTAAGGATAAAGGAAACGCACTTCCCTGAGTGCATTATTTCAGGTGACTGGTTTCCATGAACACTGGCGTTCCTGAGCATCATCTTGAATATTTGCCTACATGCTTGTGGGAAGCTTCTGTAGCTTTTTCTTGGTAGGAATTCCAGTTCTTTTGAATTCCTCCCTTTCCTTCAGGTATTCCATTTTGCATTCTTCATAAAAGGCTGGATCTTTATAGTAAGAGGTCAGACAGTCTTTCAGTGCAGAATTTTCTTTCTGGCATTTTACTACCATAAGGACTCCAGAGTCCTTGCAACACTTGGTGAAATCTTGAACTTGTTCAGAACATCTCTCTTGGGCCTTTTCTCATTATTTTAGGGATCAAAACATCTTTGTCAACGTGTCTGAGATGCTGCTCTGCGGGGTCACGCGCCATGTCCATGCGCGGCCGCCTGCTGCGCGGGGGGGGGGGGGGGGGCGGGGCTGCACAGGGATGTTGCTCTGTTTTTAAATAGAAGTTGTCTCAGCCCATAGGACACATGTGTTCACAGGTATGGTGACTTTGACAGTGTTAAAGCACTTTTTAAAAAGTAGTTGGCAGCATTTAAAAGTCAAGAGATCTTACTCAAATTCCAGATTTCTGGTATCTCTGGTCCTGTCCAATATTGAGTAGCTGGAGGGAGACGTGCGTCCTAGTGAAGTCAAGGCCCTCTTTTAGGGGAGGCGTGTACTCTTTAGTTTGCTCCAGTCTCCATTACTCATAACCCTTTTCATATTCTGTGTGCTTTACTCCTTTACCTTAACTGCCTGCAGTTTGTGACTTCCTGCTGTGGAGAGTATCGAATTACGTCTTCAGGCTGGTATTCAGAACTCTCTCTCTGATCTTGTTCCAGGCTTTTTACTTTAAGCCAAGCGTGGCTCTTGATTATTGTTTTTAATGGCTGTCTCACGTTCCTGTATTTGTGTTTATTCATAGAGTTCTGTTCTCAACCTTGACTGTTCCTAGTTAATTGTATATGAACCTAGAATGGTGGGTTTTTTTTTTTTTTTTTGCCACCTTGCATGTCTTGTAGGATCTTAGTTTGCCAACCAGTGAAAGTGCTGAGTCCTAACCATTGTACCACCGGGGAATTCCCAAACTCAGAATGTTCTTAATGGACCCAGAGTTAGTCAACTACTTCTGTTTGAATTCTGCTTAGATCTCCAAGTTGTTGTGTAAAGCTTCATGATTCTAGTGCTCCTTCTGTAGATTAATGAAATCAGTATTTTAAGGTGAATTTTTATGCCTGAGCTTGGGGTTTGTCATATAGCTTTTATAAATGGAGATAAATTTTTTATGAATGATCAAGTCAGCATCCAGTGTTTTGTGAAACCTTATGACGAGAGACTTTTCCTTTTCTAGGACACAGAATTTCCAGGTGTTGTGGTACGACCCATTGGTGAATTTCGTAGTTCCATAGATTACCAGTATCAGCTTTTACGGTGCAATGTTGACCTTTTAAAAATTATCCAGCTGGGCCTTACATTCACAAATGAGAAGGGAGAATATCCTTCTGGAATCAACACCTGGCAGTTCAACTTCAAATTCAACCTTACGTAAGTGTCTGAGACACTTCTCAGTGTTATTCTTAGAGTTTGTACATTTGTGCAGACTGTGACTTTAACTGATTTTATTAATTTTAAGTTTTGTTTCCCTCAAACCCAAGTAGGGGGTGGACAGAGTAGTCAATCAGAAGATGGAGTAACAAATATCAGAAAGAAAAGCCTCCCTTAGAGAACTCGTACAAGTTGACAATAAAAAGACAGCTCAATTAAAAATGGGCACAAGATTTGAATATATATTTCTCCAGAGAAGATTTCAAGATGGCCAATAAGCCTGTGAAAAGATGGCCACCATCCTTAGTCATTCAGTTCAGTTCAGTTCAGTCACTTAGTCGTGTCCGACTCTTTGCGACCGCATGAACCACAGCACGCCAGGCCTCCCTGTCCATCACCAACTCCCGGAGTTCACTCAAACTCATGTCCATCGAGTCGGTGATGCCATCCAGCCATCTCATTCTCTGTCATCCCTGTCTCCTCCTACCCCCAATCCCTCCCAGCATCAGACTCTTTTCCACTGAGTCAACTCGTCGCAAGAGGTGGCCAAAGTATAAATGCAAATCAAAACCATGAGATAGTAAACTACTTCATACCCACTAGGCAGCTATAATCAAGAAGACATAATAGCAGATGTTAATGAGGGTGTGGAGAAATTAGAACTCTCATATATTGCTATTGGAAACATAAAATGGTGTAGCCTCTTTGGAAAACAGGCAGTTTCTCAAAAGGTGAAACATGGTGTTACCGTATGACCCAGCAATTGCACCTAAAAGAAATGAAATCATACATCAATGTAAAAACTTGTGAGTGCTCACAGCAGCATTATTCATAAAGGCCACAATGTAGAAACAGTCAGTCCAAATGTCTGTGATCTGAGGAATGGCTGTATATGGTATCTCCATGCCATGGAATGTTACTGGACTGTCCAGAGAGATAAAGTACTGACATGTGCTATACATGCATGAGCTTTGAAAACATCATGCTAAGGGAAAGAAGCCAGACACAAAAGATCACATATCCTATGATTCTGTTTATTTGAAATGTCCAAAATAGGTCCTCTAGAAAACAGAGTAGTAATTGTCCAGGGTAGATAGCGGGGAGGTAATGGGGAGTGAGTGCTAATGCGTATGGGGTTTCTTTTAGAGGCGATGAGGCGGCACATGATTGGTAGTGGTTATGCATCTCTGTGAATATACTATTGAGTTGCATACTTTACATGAGGGCATCGTTTAGTATGTGAATTATATCTTAGCAGGACTGTTTAAAATGTAAAAGGGAAATCAGTTCCCCAGTTAGGAGATCAGGTTTCTAATTGCAGTTCTGTCATTTCTTAGCTGGGTAAATTTGGGTCAGCTATTTTACCTTCTGTAATTCAGTTTACTTATCTGTAAATAGTGTTATTACTGTCTTTCATAATAGAAATGAAGTATAGAGTATATGCTAATCAAGGGTAATTGAAACTGAAGCCTATCTGATAGTGGGCAAATTTTTATGCACTTTAGAAAAAAGCTGTGGTAAAAACCACACAACATGAAATTTATCATCTTAACCATATTTAAGTATACAGTTGAGTAATGTTAAGTGTATTTGCGTTGTGGTGAAGCACACCTCCAGAACTTTTTCATCTCGCAAATCTGAAACTGTACCCATTGAACAACAGCTCACCTTTTTCCTTTCCCCCAGCTATTGGTAACCATCATTCTCCTCTGTTTCTATGAATTTGACTACTTTAAATATTTCATATAAGTGGAATCATACAGTATTTGTCTTTTTGTGACTGGCTTATTTTACTTAGCATAATCGTGCTGGAGAAGACTCTTGAGAGTCCCTTGGACAGCAGGGAGATCAAACCAGTCAATCCTAAAGGAAATCAACCCTGAATATTCATTGGAAGGACTGATGCTGAAGCTGAAGCTCCAGTACTTTGGCCACCTGATGTGAAGAGCCGACTCATTGGAAAAGACCCTGATGCTGGGAAAGATTGAAGGCAAAAGGAGAAGAGGGCGGCAGAGGATGAGATGGTTAGATAGCATCACTGACTCAATGGATATGAATCTGAGCAAACTCTGGGAGATAGTGAAGGACAGGGAAGCCTTGTGTGCTCCAGTCCGTGGGGTCGCAGAGTTGGACACGACTTAGTGACTGAACAACAACAACAAATGTCCCTAAGGGCCATCCATGTTGTCATATGTGGCAGAATTGCCTCCCGTAGCGGAATAGTAGTCCACTGCGTGTATGTGCTCTATAGTGGTCATCTGCTCTCCGCTGATGGACATTTGGGTTGTTTCCACCTCTTGGCTGTTGTGAATAGTGCTGCTGTGAACATGGACGTGCAGATATCACCTTGAGATACTGATTTTCTGTCCTTTGTATATATACCTAGGGGTGGCATTGCTGAATCGTGTCATAGTTCTTCGAAGTTTTTGAGGAGAGTGTAATTTTTAAGGGGAAACTTTGGTGAGATCATTGTTCTGCTCATTAAATGCGGTGGTGTTAGTGTATTTCCTCTTGGGCCCCAGTTCTTGAAATCTGCTTTGTTTAATTGGGACCAGGAGCATCTGATAGGTCAGGAATAATTTTTTGATTATTGGTCATTTGTTTTGGAGCTTTCTTTGAGGTTCAGAGAATAATTTTAGGAGATGATCTGCGTCTTTCCTTTAACTGTAGTTTTTGAGTCCATAGCCAAAGCCTGTTATTCGTACAGTGACAACAGTTTAGTACACAGGAAAAATAAAAAATATATTTATTGCATGGTTGGTGTTTGTATTTAAAATAGTGTTTATTTTAGTAAGAACAAGATTGTGATTCAACATTGGTTTCAGTTTAGTGGAAAAAATTGAGATTGTGGTGCTTTGCTTTCTAGTGTTCTGTCCTAAGGTTATGTGAAAAACAAAAGGCAAGCAGTGAAATCTAGTGGAAAAGGAGGAAAACACAAACCTTCACTTGTGTTATGTGGCGTTATAAATATTCCTGTGTTTAGATTAATGGATCTTTACAGTGGAGCACTATTTCAGAGCCACAGAGAATGTGTTATATCTGTGAGTGTTGGTCTGGAAAGATAGTCTGTGATATGTAGATACAGGGATGGAGGTGTGTCTGTGGGTAGAGAAAACAGGGTATGTAAACTGGGATGAGGGCTTCCCTCAGAGCTCAGTCGGTAAAGAATCTGCCTGTAAATGCAGGAGACCCGGGTTCGATTCCTGGGTCAGGAAGATCCCCTGGAGAAGGAAATGGCAACCCACTCCCGTATTCTTGCCTGGAGAATCCTATGGACAGAGGAGCCTGGCAGGCTACAGTCTGTGGGGTCGCAAGAGTCAGACACGACTTAGCGACTAAACCAACCAACCAAACTGAGATGAAAGAATTTAAAACAGTTATTTCTGTGTGGTAGTGGTATAATAAAGTTATTTTTTCCACTTTCTGTTATTTTTAAATTTTTGCATTGATTGACTCTGCTTTTTTTTAAATGAGAAAATGTGGATCTTTCATAATGAATACACTTATTTTGCAGAGGAAAAATCCCATTTTTCTTTCTGTTACAGATAAGATTACTTTGCTAGAATACTGGAAGGAATGAATTGATTTCTTAAAGTATGAAAGCAATTCAAGAATACTTGTTCTGTGATTTATATGGTGATGGTAATATTGTTGCCCACTCCTTCTTTTACTATGCTAGGAGCTAAGAAATGAATGCCTTCTTTTTTAGAGAGGACATGTACTCCCAGGATTCCATAGACCTCCTCGCTAACTCAGGACTGCAGTTTCAGAAGCATGAAGAGGAAGGGATCGACACACTGCACTTTGCAGAGCTGCTTATGACATCTGGGGTGGTTCTCTGTGACAACGTCAAATGGCTTTCATTTCACAGGCCAGTCTCAGTGCTTCTCTTTTGCTTTGGGAGCAGGCAGTCGTATTCTTCCATTACTTTTGCAGTCCTCTTGGAACTCCTGTTGTTCACTAGCAGTTACAAAGTTGAATCGATAACTTGCTCACATTTCAGTTTTTCAAAAAACACTTTGGAGCTCATACTGGTTTATTTCACACAGTATTAGGCTGTGTCCCATGGCTGTCAGGGAGTATATGCCAAGTGGAAAGATGGAGGGTGGGAAGGATAGAAGACTTGGTCACCTTTTCTTGTCATTTAAATGGCTGACCTGGAGTTTCCTGGGTACTCAAAAACCACATTCTCTTTGAGAGTTTTTTTTTTTTTATTCCTGCCACACTGCGTTGCTTGTGGGATCTCAGTCCCCGACCAAGGATTGAACCCAGGCCACAGTGAAAGCTGCTAACTGCTAGACCACTAAGGAATTCTCTACCTTTCACTGCTTTTAAATTTTTTATGTGTAAAACCCACATTGATAAACCCTTGGGTTCACTTACATATATCCCATATTAATCTGTTAAGTTGTCGTTTAGTGGAAAGTTCAGAGTATAGGATAAACTGTAGTCCTTTGGAAAACTGAAGTACCTAACATGGGGTAGCAGCATAAGCTCTGAGCAGCAGGCAGTTGAGTGCTGGGGTCTGATAACTGCTGATAGCTCTTTACCTTACTGCCTCCTTCTCTCCTTATAGCGGCTATGATTTTGGCTACATGGTAAAGTTGCTGACAGATTCTCGTTTGCCAGAAGAAGAACATGAATTCTTTCATATTCTGAATCTTTTCTTCCCATCCATTTATGACGTGAAATACCTGATGAAGAGTTGTAAAAATCTTAAGGTACACAGTATTTTTCTTAATATATGGTAACAACAGGAAAAAGATAAAAATGTAGACTTGTCATTTTGCTTTATTGCAGTTTGTTGAGCACGTGTCCTTGAAATCCTGCTGGGTGCCAATCTGGTGCTAGACAGGGTGTATATATAGAGTTGATTGTCACAGGAATTTGTGTGGTAACTGTCTTTGACCTGGGCATGAATGGAGCCTTCTACTTTCTCTCAGCCTAAGGGAGGCATTCCTCACTTAGGGCCCACAAACCTAGTGAAACAATTGGTGACATGAGGTGTGTGTATGATTGTTAGGGATAGGGTTTGCAGTGTACCAGATTCTCAGAGGAGTTCTTAGCTCTAAACAATTTAAGAACTCTCTCCCCTAAAAAGTGCTAATCTAAGAGGCTTCCATGTAGAATTGCACTGGCATTTACTGTTTCCCCAACCTTGTTTTCCAGCAGTGAGGACTTTCAGTGGCAGAGGTCTGACAAGATTAATATAGAAAAGAAAGGAGTGAAAAGTGGTGGACTATAAGACAGTGTATCATTTGGAGGGTTAAACAGGGGATAGTCTGGGGTGTGGCCTGTTAAGTAAATAATTGACATAGTTGACTCCAGTAGAGAATTTGGGTCTGTAGTATTATATCTGTTTTCCTTCCATCTCCAGGGAGGTCTTCAGGAAGTTGCTGATCAGTTGGATTTGCAGAGAATTGGAAGGCAGCACCAGGCAGGCTCAGACTCACTGCTGACCGGAATGGCATTCTTCAGGATGAAAGAGGTAAGGCAAAAGGCTTTTTGGAAATTCATAGTTTCTCTTGGAAGTTGATGGCCACCTGGAAAGCAGGTTTTTTTTTGTGTGTGTTTTTGTTATGCATATGTTAAACACATTATGATTTGAGAGGCAAAGAAACATTCTGAAATGGAGGTTACTCAGCATGCTCAAGTCTAGAAGTGTACTTGGTGTTCCTTGCAGTGCTCATCCTTGCAATTATTTGCTTTTCTTCTGATTTCTGTAATATGAACACATTTGTTAAACCATCCAATCATTTTATGCTGAGTTCTATTAATTATTAAATATCCCAATCTGATGTCATACTCAGTGTGAAAAGCTGAAAGCTTTTCCTGTAAGATGAGGAACAAGACAAGGATACCCACTCTCACCAACTTTTATTCAACATGGTTTTGGAAGTCCTAGCTGGAGCAGTTAGGCAAGAAAAAGAAATTCAAGGCATTTAAATCAGAAAGGAGGAAAACTGTCAGTATTTGCAGATGACATACTATATATAGGAAACCACAAAGACTCTTATCAAAAAACTTCAGAACTAATAGATCAATCCAGTAAAATTGCAGGATAAAAAAATTAATATAAAAAATCTTTTGTGTCTATATACTGATAGTGAACTATAAGAAAGAGAAATTATGAACAACAGCCTCGTTTATATCAAAAAGAATAAAATGACCTTGGAATAAATTTTACCCAGGAGGTGAAAGACCTGTACACTGAAAACTATGAGACATTAATGAAAGAAACTGAAGAAGACATAAGTCAGTGGAAAGATATTCTGGGCTCATGGATTGGAAGAATTAATATTGTTAATTCATACTACCCAAAGCAGTCTACAGAGTGAATGTAATCCTGATCAAAATTCCAGTGGGGCATTTTTTCACAGAAGTAGCACAAATAATCCTAAAATTTGTATGGAACCACAAAAGACCCCAAATAGCTAAAACCATCTTGAGAAAGAAGAACAACGCTGGCAACATCATGCTCCCAGTTTTGCCCTCTGGGGTACCCTTGGCAGTGTCTGAAGACATTTTTGGCTATCATAGCCTGGGGAGTGGGGTTATGCTGCTGACTATCCCCCAGAACTACCGTACACTGGACCACCTCCTCAACCTCCAGCAGAGCGTTCTCCTGCCCAGAAGGGTGAGACACCTTGCTGTGTGCTTCACGTCCATTTTCGTAACAACCTATTACTATATTACCTATTTTATGGACAGGAATCTGTGCCTTAAGGAGCGTTGAAGTGACTTTCACACAGTGAGTCAGTCTGAGGCTAGAGCTCAAGCTCTTAACCGTTGTGCTACCTGTTAAAGAGAAGGGATGAGATAGAGGCCGTTGTACTAAAGATATCAACAGCAGCAGAGGGATCCTGGCAGTGAAAACTCATGGAAAGTATCAGTAGAAATCTGTTTTGAAAGGGGAACCTATATATAGAGAAAGGAACATAAAAAGACTATGCATAGGAGAGGTTTGGAGCCTTTCTTTATGAAGTTAGCTTCTAGCTGGCTAGATGTTCAAGGTCTTAAGAAAGCTGGGAGGTGCTGATGTGATAGTGTTGCAGCTTGGCCTGATTCTTGGCATGACTCTTGGCATGGTTCTCACCAGGGGTTCTCTGTCCTATTCTGCAGTTGTTTTTTGAGGACAGTATTGATGATGCCAAGTACTGTGGGCGGCTCTATGGCCTAGGCACGGGAGTGGCCCAGAAGCAGAACGAGGATGTGGACTCTGCCCAGGAGAAGATGAGCATCCTGGCGATCATCAACAACATGCAGCAGTGATGGCGGCGAGGCTCTGCAGGGTGGGCCCGGTCCCAGAGTGGTGCTTCCTGTGCTGACCGTGTATACTTACCTTCCTCCCCAAGAGAAGACGCCTTTTTTGAGCAAACTGTACCTACCATCTGCGTTGACAGACAGACTTTTGTTTTACTGAAGACAAAAGATGACTTTATTTTAGATCCAGAAGAAGTTTGCTCTGAATTTGTACCGTCTTCCCTATTCCTCATCCCTAAACCTCTCTTCTCCAGTTACCTCCTGCCACCAGCATCCATGGCTCCTTTGACACCTTTTAAAATCCAGGACAAGTCAGAAACAAACTAGTAAAATGTATGTAATTCTTACCTGTTGTCATTCTTTCTTTTAAATTTGTTGCTAATCTCTGAGGATGAAGACTTCTTGCTGTGAACCTCAGCTGAGCTGAGGGCTTCGAGCAAAGGTGGAACCAAGCGATTGGCTTGTGAAGTGGGTTACAGATGTTGAGCCTTTTCCTTTCTTTCCTTTCTTTTGTTTATTTTGACTTTTCTAGAGGACATTTGCTTTCCTCACACTTTGTTGGTCTTATGTATTATTATGTGGAAATGAATTAGTGCTGAAATATGGAGACCAGATCATGAAAACGTTCCTTGAAAACAAATTTCTACTGCATCTGTCTATGCTCTGTGTACAAGGAACTCCAGAATGGGTATTAAGTTAACCACTTAAATGTCTTCAAGTCTGTTCCATTGTGCCACTGAGATTTGCTGTGACATATGCATCATTTGAAATCATTTTAAGTTTTCATTTCATAAAATATCTTGGGAATTACTGAGAGCAGGTTTTGGGTCGTAAGTCTGCTCTATTTTCAGTAATGTGATTTCAGATGGTTGTCTGTGTTCTCCCACCTCTCTTCTCTGTTTTCTGTGCTTTTCCTTTTCAGCAAACTGAGAAGTTAGGGACATGGATTAATGTGAGTACAAGGAAGGTGAGTCTTTTAAAAAAATCACAGTGGTTACATGTAAACGGCAGTAAGGAGTTTGGTTTATAGGGTTTTCTTGGAGTAATATCCCATGCACAACTGGGGTAAGGAAGCTCAAGATTGTGAATTTTTTTTTTAACTAGTCATTTAAAAAGTATGCTTTTTTTTTTTGAATGACTACAGTATGGACAATTTCAAAAACCAAAAACTCCTTTGGAATAGTGGAAATGAAAACTGGTAACTTACTGAAGTGGATGAATAGTCTTGCATTTTAAAAGCTTATGGAAAACTCAATTTGAAATGATTAAAAAATGTCAAGTATTATAAGCTGGTATTTAAGATGCTTGTAAATATTATTTATGTTTTTAATTTTGTAAAATAAAGATTTCTTTTTAACCACTGGCATGAAGGTTTGGTCTTTCAAAGCTCTGAATTGCTGGCTCTAGAAGATGGCTGTTGACATGGATGCAGCTTACCTCCATTTCCCACAAGTTGACTTGCATACAAAATGTCTCATTCTGTAGAAAGCTCTTAATGAGCAACTGTGTAAACGGAATTGTCTCTTTACTTCATATGCTCTGCTGATTATTAGGCCTTACTTGGAAATCGGTTTTAATTCTGTTTCCTGGTACTCCATCATTATATGTGGTGGGTTCACTTATTATTTACTGGACTTTTAGACAAATTGAACTTCTAGATTTGGTTCAGGACTTTGTTTCCAGTTCTTTCTTTCTGCCCAACAATATGGGGTTGTAATAAGTCTTCCAAGTGGCTCTAGTGGTAGAGAATCTGCCTGTCAGTGCGGGAGACATGAGACACTAGTTCAATCCTTGGGTGAGGATCATCCTCTGGAGTAGGAAATGGCACCCCATTCCAGTATTCTTGCCTGGGAAATCCCATGGACAGAGGAGCCTGGCGGGCTACAGTCCATGGGGTTGCAAACAGTTGGACACAGTAAGTCAGGTACAGGAACAGAGCTAGAATTTTGACTGCTATATATATTGATCGTTGTAAGATTTGTGGTAAAGCAGCTTAGGTCAGTGGTTCTAAATCAAAAGTGTTTTGGCATGCTGGTGACTATGAGCCCTACACAGATGTCCTAAAAAATTTGGATTAAAATAGGCATTTCTCGGCTTTTTGACTAAGATCAAGTGTAAAAAACAGGCTTACTTACATGTCAGGAGAAATGTTGAGATGAAGGGTTGAGGATCTCAGTGTTGAGTGGGGGTGTACTCACTGCATAGAGATAACTTTAAAGTGCTAAAGAAGGGGCACAGGTCTAGTGGAACTGGAAAGAACTCCACTTTTTATATGGGAGTGTGTGTAGGGCCGTCAGTGGTTATCCTCAGAAAGGGATGGTCCTGCAGAATATCCAAGAGAATACTAACTTGGGTGTGATTCAGCCTGCCCACATACAGTCCCCCTTATCTGTGGGGGAAATGTTTCAAGACCCACAGTGGGTGTCTGAAACCATGGATAGTCCTTAGCTCTATAATGTATGATTTGTAATCTTCATATACTCATGGGTAGGTAGTGTATACAGTGCGGATATGCTGGACAAGAGGATGACTCACGTTTTGGTGGGATGGACTGGGAGGGCTGTGAGATTTCATCATGCTGCTCAGAATGGCCACAGTTTAACTTATGAATTGTTTATTCCTGGAATTTCCCATTTAATATTTTTGGACTCTGTTGACTCGGGTAACTGAAACTGTGGAAAGTGAAATTGTGGCCGGTGGTGGAGGGGTTATTGTAATCCCAGCTAATAAATTTCTGTGGTCTGCTAAGGCAGTAAGGTTGACGACCACTCACAAGCCTTAGTTGTCAGCCCATGCTAGTATGAGAGAGCTGTTTAGAGTCCTTTAAGTCCAAGTTATTAATGAGCATTTTTTCAGTTTCCCATTATGCACCTACTAGATACTAGACATTGTAAGTGCATGCTAGGGATAAAGTAGGAAATGGAAAACAATCTCTACCCTCATAGGATTTACAATCTACCTGTGCTGCCAGACAGTAAATCACAAAAATATAATTTGTGAACTGTAAAGTATAGGATATTTATGTACCTGAGGTTGAAGTTGAAGGACAGTCGTTTGAGAAAGGACATTTTTTCACCTGTGCTGTGCAGCATGTGGGATCTTGGTTCCTTGACCGTGCACCCTGCACTGGAAGCGCAGTCTTAACTACTGAACCACCAGGAAAGTCCCCGAGAGAGGACGTTTAAGCTGAGATATAAGAGATGAGCACAATTGGACCAGGCAGAGAAACAACATAGGCAGAAATCCCTGAGATGACAAGAGAACTTGGTAGCAGCACAGAGATGAGTGTGACTGGAGTCTCGAAGCAAGGATGAGAATATCTAGGCAGAAAGCTGAGAGGTAAGGGCTAGGATTAGGCAGGGCTTTATAAGCCAAATTCAAAATTAACTTTCCAGTATCAATGGGAAAATACTTTAAAAAGTTTTTAGTGAGGAGTAGACAAGATTTGCGGAGAAGGCAATGGCACCCACTCCAGTACTCGTGCCTGGAAAATCCCACAGGCGGGGGAGCCTGGTAGGCTTCAGTCCACAGGGTCGCGAAGTGTTGGACACAACTGAGTGACTTCACTTTCCCTTTTCACTTTCATGCATTGGAGAAGGAATAGCAACCCACTCCAGTGTTCTTGCCTGAAGAATCCCAGGGACGGGGGAGCCTGGTGGGCTGCCGTCTATGGGGTCGCACAGAGTCGGACACGACTGAAGTGACTTAGCAGCAGCAGCAGACAAGATTTGATTTGTAAGATATACCAGTCATTGGTATATGAAGAATGGTGAATTAGTAATAAGAAAGCAGGTTTAGGGAATTCCCTGGAGGTCCAGTGGTTAGGACATGGTGCTCTCACAGCTGAGGGCCCAGGTTTGATCCCTGGTTGGAGAACTAAGATCCCACAAGCCATGTGACAAAAGAAAAAGCTAACAGGTTCAGATACTGGGAGGTGAGTGTAGCCTTCTGGGTAATAGGATGGTGGTTTATATTAGAGAAAAAGTTACTTTGGATGGGGTAAAAGTACCAAAACTAAATCTTCAGTTGCTTAGTGATATATCTTATCCACTCAGAAAACTTGAGTTACCTCCCTGTGGTTCTGATAATTAGGAAGATGGAAATGAAAACCATGTATTCAAATTAGAATTCAGTTCAGTTCAGTCGCTCAGTCGTGTCCGACTCTTTGCGACCCCATGGACTGTAGCACGCCAGGCCTCCCTGTCCATCACCAGCTCCCAGAATAGTTTGATACATTATCTGGAATTGGAAAAAGGAGTTTGAGAGGAAATGGAGTTGTGTCATTTCTTTCATCTTTACTTTTGGAAGTCTCCTTGCTTAGTTGCAGAGCAATACTTGTTCTTACCAAAGCAGTGATCAAGGAGGATGCAGGATGCCCCTACCCAGAGGTGTTGGTAAATCATGAAGGAGTTTAGAAATTTCTAGTTTAATAATACTGCTCTTTACTCTAAGTGAAGCATTTGTTCATTTTAACAAAGACTGTAGAACTGGTACCTAGTTCTCCACTTTGGTACAAAGATTCTTCATACATCTTCCTAAAATTCATTTACCTATTTAAAGAACTATGAGGATCTAAATTCTACAGTATTTCCTTTTTTGGATTTAGGGTTTAAAATCCTAAAGCTAGGTCCAATAAAAAACAAAAACAAAACCCCAGTAAGTCAGATCTTTGAAAACTGCCTCTAAGGAAAAGTTTATTTTTCCTTCCTAGAGAGTATCTGTAATCAATTTCATTCTTGCCCACAACCACCCCAACCCTTGGAAATAATTGAAAAATAAATAGGACACTGGAGCAGGAAAGCTTTCACAATGAATCCCCAAAAGAAAATAGTACTGGGAAAGAGTGCTCCCTCCCAACTCACCCTGGACTGCCTGATTTTTATGTCCTAGCAACTGTGATTTTACAGAAACATCTGTTCCTGACATTTTTCAGCTATGTAAATAACCAATGGGAAGAACAGATCTTAAGAAAATGCTCATTAGTGAGGGGAAAACAGTAACAACAGAAAACTAAAAGCAAACAACAATCCCCCCCCCCACAAACCCCTGTAGGGATTTGTAATTAAATAGTATTTAGGGTCCTATTATGCTAAAGTTGGAGTCCAGTGATTCCAAAGTTACATATGCAAAATGAGGAGTATGCATTTTTCTTCAAAGATCATCTGTGGCTTTAATTCTCAAAAAGTCCCTATGATCCAAAAAAAAAAAAAGTTTAAGAACCAATGAAACAGTCATTTCATCCTGAGCTATTTTGATCAGCATTCATTTCTTATAAAACTGAAGGGGTAAGTCACATCTGAATTAGTTATTTGTTCTTCTAAAGTGTTAATCAGTGATTTGTTCAAATAAGCAATTGAACACATTACACACTGAAACCAAAGTTCTGGCCTGAAGTTCAGACAAAGGGTAAAGAGTCAGCATGGTGGGTAAGGCCTCTTTCACATTCAAGCTTCAGTCTTTGAAAGAGTAGAAGTGAACCCAAATTAACAAAAACAGTTTTTTAAAAAATGATACCAGTAGTCATAATATGCAGCAGTTGTGTCTTAAACCAGATGACATGTTTATGATCAGGTGAAGCATTTATAAAGGTAGCTTGTGTTTAAGAATATAACACTTTAGGTGACTGAAAGAGTTTCTCCTCTTTGGGTGAAACCTGCATAAGGCAATCACTTAGCAGGTGTTAGTTCTTGAGTAACTGCTGCTGGCTTTTCATGATCTTTCCTTCAGTAGGAAACCACAATTGAGTCCAAAGTCAGATTTCACTGGGTCCAAGTGTAGAGTTGATTCAAACTTGACCCTCATTTGTATTACTTGGATCACTGCAGAAGTATCTAGGGATCAAAGTGAATGTCTGGTGAAGTGTAAATGCAGAGGTGAAAGGTGTTGGATGTTTTGAATTTGGCACTTTCTTATAGATCCTTGGAAGTTCATGTGTAGAGGGTCTGGTAATGTCGTTTGTAAACGTTTGTGTTGCCGTACTTCTGAAGGAGTTCTTGAGCCTGTTGCTGCATTTCCTGGGTCACAAAGCTAGGACATTGGGATCCAATGTGAAGCAGGATGAGGCAGCATTCCAGCACGT
Source organism: Moschus berezovskii (assembly GCF_049115385.1). Lineage (NCBI taxonomy): Eukaryota > Metazoa > Chordata > Mammalia > Artiodactyla > Moschidae > Moschus > Moschus berezovskii. The sequence continues at coordinate 45,321,502 of NC_142467.1, read as the reverse complement.
CTGGGAAAGGCCAGGTCTGAAAGATGACACAGGGATAAACAAGGAAGCATTTGCAAAGGAAAAAAACTATGTACACCTACACAGAAGTCACTAGTGACTCAGTCTCTTCTGCTGACATATTTGAGCCATTTCTCTCTTAAGACTCTTCATCAGTTACTCTAAGGAGAGATGATACTCAAAACGGGGATATTCTCAAACGGTACAGTCTTTTTCTAAGAAGAGCCCTACTCAAATGAAGTTAAAACATGATGATTCTGTTACTACTGGGGGCCACATTCAAATGCACCTGTCCATTTGAAAACAATCAAATACATGGTACAATTTTACTTTAACTCCTAATAGATTTCTCTGAAGGCTGAGGTATAAAATTGCTTGTGGTAGCAATCACTCTATTCTCACAAAACATTATAGCTCACCAAAGGCAGTTAGATCCTCAGTTTTTAAATATACAGAAATGTGTACAGAATTCAGATGACATTAAAGAATTTGGTATAGTCAATTGATAATACAAAAAGTAATATTTTACCAAATGAACTGCTAATATATCTTACCTTAATACTCTCAGGAAACTTTGCTATTCTCTCATTTGCCTCTGTAAGTCTTTTGGTTAATTCAGGCAAAGAGACTGGTTCATTTTTTTCTTCTTTACTAGTGATAATAAAAAAAGTTACAAGTCATATGTCTTGTTGCACATAACTTTTAAATCCATTATGTTGTAAATTACTTTTGTTACCTGGGTCTTTAACTCTCATCTTTAAATACTAAGGCTAAGAGAAGGAAATTTAATGTAATGTGATATAAAGTTTTCAAAATGCATTCCTCACTACTTTCCAAATTCCCATTTCTTAGACACACAGCTCCCGGAAGAATTAAGGATCTTCAGGGGACTCAACCTGCAGCCAAGTGTAGAGGGCCTGGATTTCTCTGGGTAATGGGTCAGACAGAGCAGGGGTCCCTACCCTCGGGGTGTATGGATACACATTTTTCTGGGAAGAGTGTCTTAAACTTCTCAAAGGGGCCCTCTGATCAAAGGTTGAGAGCTGTTGGTTAGAGAACTGTTTAATGTTTTTCTTATTACTAAAACCAAACGTGTAGTGCTGCTTAGAGTGTAGCTCACTAGAGAAGTACTCAGAACTTTGACTCAAGATTTCAATTGTATTTTTAGAGCAACAAATATAATTTTAATTTTTAAAATTTAGTAACAATAGCTATAAGTTTATTGACTGTACTAGTTAAGATATTTTAGGTCCTGTGCTGGCGGGGACATAAGGTAAAAGGTACTCAGCATAACAACTAATCCGTAACTGCTAATCACTGCAGATGGCACAGCTGAGTGCCCTGTGACAATACATAGGGGCTCTAAAATGATCAGTGATCATCTACCTGGCCCTTATTTTCAATAGACGTGATTAGGACACTGCAGCAATCTGATCATTTGGGATTTTTTACAGTTTGGTGTGTAATTCTATACACTACCCCTTTTGTGTGTTTTTTGGGATAGTACTGAAAAATTAAAAAAAAAAACAAAACAGTGATTTTGGGAATTCCCTGGCAGTCCGGTGTTTAGGACTCCAGGGCGCAGACTGAATCCCTGGTTAGGGAATTAAAATTCCACAAGCCATGGAGGGTGGTCAAAAGAAGAAAAACAATGGTTTTCATTAATGATGTAATATCACAACTCCCTATTTTACATGACTGATTTTTTGGGAATCTTGCACAAAAGGGTTTCATTGTACTATTTTAGTAACAATATTTGTGATTTTGTTTGTCAAAACAAGCAAGGATAGGGTTGGTACTCCATTTATGGATAAGGGAACTAAAGCTCAAGAGACATTAAGACTCCTGAGGTCACTGAGCAGGACCAGGACTGGAAGCCCACACCTGACCCCAAAGCCTGTGCCTTAATGACTGCACTGTGGGGCTTCCAAGTGACCCGATCAGCCTCACCACGTACCATGTGAGAGTCCAGCAGGGGATTTTAGTTCCACATCATACTGAATAAGTACTTACCACTGGTTCTGAGGATGAGAGAAGGACTCTTCTTCCTGTTCAGGTTCATTCTTATCAGGGCCATTTGCTGTGGATTTACAGAGTTGCCTCTTCTGGTGTTGGCGGATCATTTCTGCCAAGGTCTCTTGGACTTCAGCAACAGTTCTTTGTGCGTTTTGGAGACCAGCATGCTTTTCTGACAAGAGCTCCTTACAAGCGTTCTGCATTTGCTCACTTTCTTCTGTAAGTCTCACGTCTAGTTCTGGAGTCCTGCTTGGCTCTGGCTGGGAAGCTTTGGGGTCACTTTCTTCAGGGCTGACACTGTCAACCTCTTGGCTCTGTTCAGCAGAGGTTTTACTTCTGTGAGCAGCTCTTACCCAGACACTGGACTCAGGGCAAGGCCCAGAGAGAGACCACCAGAATTCATATAGACGTCCATAAATAAAAAAGGCCTTCAGACTTTTGAAAGCTGGTGTGGTAAGGGACTGATGATCACCCAGTTTGTCTCTTAGGTGGTCACAGCCTAGAAGAGAAGAAAAGGATTTAGGGTTGTTTATTTCTTTGTCTGCTAGAAATCTGACTTGCTGCCCGCATGTTTCCTGTCACCCAAGAGGCCAATCAGATCCCAAGAAAAAGAACGGCAGTGATCTGTGGGACCGCATGCTTTCCACCAAAAGCCAACCAGAGCTTCTGGCCTAAGACAGTGTCCTCATAGCTCCAAGCCATGTAAAGCATGACAGAAGTATTTCATCTGTCCTGTTGTAGGCTCTGGGGCTAAGATGCCACTGTGTTCTGAAAAACCGTAATGTTTTAGGTCAGTGACTAATTGTGTAGCTTAAGGAATGTTTTCTCCATTCTTTATAACTTGTGAGTACACTGCTATTTCTCTCTCTAGCTGTGTATAGTATATAGGGAACACTAAGGTAGTAAAGGAAAACACTTCAGTCATGCTAACTACCTCTTAGGAGTTTGGATAAGAGAATTCAAACTCTACTAATGACACAGTGGCTCATTTGTGTCTTTCAATAACCTATGTACTCCTGGTGCCACACCACTGGCAGTGGTTATATCATCCTTTAGTGGGTGTGCCCCAGCGGGGCTGGGGGTTCTTTACCCTGTGGAAGAAAGGCTGAGTGCACTTCCTGCATGATGGTGAAGTTGCCTGAGTCGTAGCTCCGGATCACAGCCCGAAGCAGTCCTTCCACAGCTGCATCCCAGGAGCCCGCTTCCTGGCTTAGCACTGCCAAGGTCAGGTCATGGCAAATGTGGAGCAGGAGCTGGAGAGAGCCAGAGTCTCAGGTAAACATCTCTGCACAGCAAGCACTGGGATGACACCAGAAATGCTCCTATTTACAGCATTTGGGAAGTACACACAGTTCACATTTAAGAAAGGTCCTCCTATCCCCACCACCCATTTTTGCTTCCTCATTGGAAACATTCAAAATTAGTTGCACAGCAATATACACAGTCTAAAGTCTGTTGGGGCTAAGAAAATGCCTTGATATTTGCATTTAATTAAAACAAAAAGTGAGTTTCTGGAACTAAAAGCTATAATTAAAAGAAAATCTGGAGTATAATTAAGAAAATTTTCAATTTTAAGTGTGCAGTTTGATGAGTTCTGACAAACATGTATATACATACGTTTAGTATAACCACCACCAAAATCAAGACATAGGATATGATATTTTCACTTTAAACCCCTTTGCAGTCAACTCCCCTCTCCCCATCCCTTGGCAACCTCTGATCTAGTTTTTGCCAGTATCATTTTGTCTTTTCTAGAATTCATATGAATGGAACAGTAGAGTCTGTGGTCTGAATTCATATGAATGGAACAGTAGAGTCTGTGGTCTTTTGTGACTTGATTCTTTGACTTATCATAATGCTTTCAAGATTCACTAATATTCTTTTTGCATTCGTAATTTGTTCCTTTTTATTGTTGTATAACTTTCCACTATATGGAAATACTGTAGTTTCTATACCCAAACTGATGGACATCTGGGTTGTTTCTGTTTGGCTATATGAACCAATCTGCTATGAATGTTTCTGTACTAGACTGTGCAGACACCTGAGTTCACTTCTTTTGGTGAAATATCCAGGCAGTGGGGTTGCTCGGTCATCATGCATATATGTTTAATTATAAGAAACTGCCACACAGTTTTCCAAAGTGCTATACTACTTGAGAACATCTCATTCCTCAAAAATACAATAATGTTTTCTTATTAAAAAAAAAAGTGGATAAACTGAGATGTTTTCATAGGATGAGTAGAGCAGCTGTAATGAATCAATTTGTTCTCTTCCTATCAATATGGACAGATTTTACAAACAACGGTCACATAAGCAAGCCACAAAATAACACATGGTCTGATGCAGGGGCTAAAATGTCAGTGAGCTAGGGCAGGGGAATGGGACTGGGCAAAGGAACATTGAGGGACTTCGACTTGGTTGTATTTCTTTAAAAACAAAATATACAAAACCAAACCAAAAGACTCTGTGAAGCAAAAATGACAGAATATGAATATCTGTTAATTCCAATTGATGGGTACTTATTATCTGTTTTTTTTGGTTGTTGTTGTTTTCAGACTTTTTTTTTTCATTTAGAAGGGAATGCTGATCAAAGACTAACTTCAGAGATAAAGGGCTCTAATTACCCTGAAGGGATCTTTCCAGTTTCCTGCACCTGGCTTAGTCTTTTCTGAAATGCAAACTGGCATTCTACATGTTTCCTTATTATACTAAACAGGGGTTAGAGAAGTCTTACTACTGAGTGACTAATATCAGAAGCTCAGGCAGAAGGCATACCTGTTTGGAGGGAGTGTTACTTGTAGCAGATGGGTACTTGATATTTTGCAGCTGCTGAAATGCTGCCTGGTACTGCTCTGGGGAGTCGAGGCTGAAGGTGCTCTTCCATACTGCAGTCACCCTCTCCACAAAGGACCCTTCGCTGTCTGTGGGCCAAGCATTGTAAGAAGAGAAGGAACTTTTGACCTCAGAGAGCTGCTTTTCCTCCAGGTGCTTGGACAGTAGCTCAAGAAGGCAAAACACCAATCTCTGACCCTGGAACCCAAAAACAAAGTAGAGGAACTGTTACACAGGGAAGTGCTCCATTATCTAGGACTTTCCCCAGTCTCTCAGATTCTCCCCCTCTGTATCTGCAGCAACCATACCCCCTCAGTGGGCTGCCAACCCAATGTGCGTCTTGTGTGCGGGGGTGGAGGAGAGGGAAGAGGTGATCTAATAGATGATTTTTCTAGGATCTTTGGGATCCTAGCCTTTTTGAGATTTCCTACCCACAGTTCTTGGAGCTCAAGCAACCATATTTTATAACATGAAACTCTAACTATAGCCCTACTCACTGATATTTAAGCCACATATGGGCCAGCCACTTAAGATTTGTGGCCAGTGTGAGAAAAGATGGGCTGGACTCATCTAGTTCCTTCCTCTGCCCAGACTTCAGATGAAGGAATACAAAAGTTAAAGCACCATGGGCAGAAGTGCTGGAGCAGACAAGCTGTGTGGGTCTGAGACCTGGGGCAGTGGTGAGGGGCTACATCCAAGTAGGTTTAACAGAGGGAACCAACTGGAATAGAACAAAGCACAAAGGCCTAGTCTTCTTGCTTTGTTAAGGATATTAAGAGGAAAAAAAAGAAGTACTAAATAACGATTCTGGAAACTTTTTTTTTGTTGTGGTGGTGGATAAATTAATCTCTCTTTGTTTGGTCACTCTGCAAATAATGTACCACATGATAACTATCTTTGAAGATGTTCCACTTTTGCCTCCACTTTTATTCTGCAGTTCCCTGAAAGCTACCTCCTCACCTAGTATTTTTCTTGGGCTTTGAACATTCAGCTAGGAACTGTCATTAGGCCCAGTTATTCTACTGAAGGGACAGAGGAACTAAAAAAGTTCATATAATATCTGACAAGCAAAACTCTCTAAAATAAGTCAAATGTTTACATGTTTTCAAAACTAGTTTTTGCTAAGGCTTTTAAGATAATCGTAATGTTAATATGTCGAAAAAGACACATGTTGAAAAAGTGATTGATTTTTTAACCAGATGGGAACAAAAGATTTAATGAAAACACTTTTTTAAATTTGGCTGCGTCACATCTTAGCTGTGGCTGCACGGGATCTTTCATGGCACATGGACTCCATGGTTGTGGCGCACAGGCTCAGTACTTGTGGCGCACAGGCTTAGTTGCTCTGTGGCATGTGGGATCTTAGTTCCCTGACCAGGCATAGAACCCGCATATGCTGCATTGCAAGGTGGATTCTTAATCTCTGGACCACCAGGGAAGTCCCTAACAGAATGTTTTGATTTTACCCCAATTCACTATGGCATGCAGCTGAGGAGGGCTCCTACAGGCAGAGCACGGTGATTTCTGTTAAAGCTGATCCATCTCCCCCTTCAAAGCAGACCCTCTCCCTCTTCATTTTTGTGCTGATGACATCAATGAAGAACCACAGGAGCTGAGTTGACTAAAGGCTATTCAACTGCTAAGCAATGAGAATCATTGTTGATAACCACATTATCTCTTACTCTGAATATGGCAACTGCAAGCCCCCAGGGTACTTAGATGGGATAGTATGGCCAGGGCTTGCTGGACACTTCTAAGAATACCTGCCAGATTGGTTCAGCTTGTGCAACTGGGTAATGCACTTGGAATGTGACTGGAGAGGATCTGGGGCTCCCTCCTAAAAGCAGGAGAAGCAAAAAGACTGACCTTTAGACTTGTGTGAAGCTGCAGGGCCTCCTGTGCTCCCACCCAGTTCCGGGCCAGAAGCAGTTCTTGGGCACATCTTAGAGCCAGGGAAGCTGACAACTCACTCTCTCCCACGATGGAGGCCAACTCTGCTGCCGTCCTAAGTGATGCTGCATCCCCCTTTTTGGCCAAAACTTTGGCTGCATCATAAGCTGAAGTGGCCCCTAAATAGCTAAGATACAAAAGAAAAATCAAACATAAAAAGACTGCCTACTCTGCTCCCCAGAGGGTCGAATCATTTCTTTTTGACTTGCATGGCTTCCTGTGGTCCTAGCTGTGTCACTGTCTGTGCTGTCCCTGTGAAGGCTGAGGCTAGCACGGCAGAGAAACAGAGGAAGCATCATGGAGGTTAAGGACATAAAGGAGCCCCAGCAGTTACCCAAGAGTCATTCCCTCCCTTTTCCCAAATTTAATGATGCAAGACATCCCTGAAGAAAGGAGTAACTTCTGAATCTGCTACTAGGATTTCTTGAATAGTTATGGTGACTTATGTAAATACCAAGTAGGTAGACCTTGCTGAATCTTAAGCTGGGTTTAATACACATATGCTTTTTAATTTGCTAGTCACTTCATCCCCACCTCTAAACTTACTTCCAGTCTTGTCTTGCTCTTTGCAGAAGCTCTTCTCTGTCTGGGTGCACTCAGACTTACCATTTTGCTGCTAAGGCATAGTGGCCGTCTTTTTCTAGGATGGCTCCCCAGCTGAGGTACAGGTCTTTTATGATTGGGTCCTCTGGGCGCAGCCGGGCCTTGGCAATTGCAATAGCTTCCCTAGAGGCAAGAAGAGGTAATGAGTCAATCTGGAAAAAGCCCTAGAAGCGGGTTGCCAAGATAGGATAAGCCTTTTCTGTTGTCTGTCTTACTCCAACTTCCCATAAAACAACTGTATTCCTGCATTTCAGGGCAAGTTTGAAAGCGCAAGCTGCGCTTTTCACGTGTTCTTCACCTAGGTCAGCAGTACTTAAAGTGTGGTCTGTGAATTCCTGGGAGTACCCAAGGTCCTTTCAGGGGGTTCCTGAGGTCAAGACTATTTTCATTAATAATGTCAAGATTATTTGCCTTTTCTTACTGTGTTGACATTTGTACTGATGATGCAAAAGCAATGGTGGGTACACTGCTGGCACCCAGAGCAAGGATCCAGGAGGCAGTGGCTCTTGTAGTTTTTTTTTTTTAAAGGTAAATTTCCTTGAAAAGGAAAAATGATTAATTTCACTAAATGTCAGGTTAATACTGATGGAACCTCATTACTTCTCATTACTTCTTGAAAGAATGACTAACATACAAATGATTGTTACTTAGCGTTGAGTATCTGGCAGATGTTTTCTCAAAAGTGAACAAATTAAGCCTATCATTTCACGGAAACCAACCAAAACAGTACTGTTGCCAGTGATAAAAATCTGAGCTTTCAAGTGAAAATTAGAGTTTTAGGAATCTTATCCCTCTCACTGTGAACCTGACAGCTTCCCCAAAGTTAGAAAGACTTTTCTGATGAAGTAAGGAATGTCATTTTTTAATATATACATTTTAATAAACTGTGTTAACATTTGGAGGATCTGTGTAACTCATTGAACTATTATTTTCCAAATGACATACAACTTCTGGTTTGCAGCCAACCTAAAGTTGTAGCTGGAGTCAGTGTTTTAGACTAAAGTGATTTAGAGCAATATTAAGAAGACCTCTATTTCTAGTCATGACAGGGTGATAACTAAGACCATATGTATTCTCCTGTCACAAAATTCAAACACTGGAGAAAATAGGTACAAAACAAGTGTTTTCAACACTGGACAGGAGGCAGCACAGGACTGTCATCCCAGAGAAAAGAAAACATGCTGTGAGCTCAATCCTGCCCCTGACCCTGGCTTTCTGCCTAAAACCATCTTCCCAGAAGAAACCCCAGCAGAGCCTCCGCAGTTAGGGCTGAATGGAGATGAAGCAGTTGAAATTTGTGGGGCAGGATAGTAAGAAGGAAGAAGCTGTTCAGAGAAAGAGCTCCACAATAGTGCTTATGGATACTGTTGAGTCTCTGGTTTAAACATAAGGCTGTACATGGAGGAAAAGCCTTAGGCTGGACAAAGAATAGTCAGGGAGCCATAAGCTGACTCATTCCCAGGGTTCATTCAGGGCAGGAGACATACAAGTTTTGACCACCCTGACATCTAATTCTGATTTGTTGAATTACACAACGCACTCAGTAAAGATAGGAGGTAGGAGGGCAAACTAATTCTAGTGTATGGATTTTTCTGCACCTGCCCTAAGAAAACTTAAAAACAGGCATGAGAAGATCAAACTGATCTGCAGGGAACTTGACTGCTTGCCAAAAAAGTGTCCAGCATGCTCTAAAGGAAGACAACAAACCAGAAGAGGATAAACAAAAAGAAAGTCTCATCAAAGCCATATGAAATGGCTGAAAAATCAGTGGTAGATAAAGTCCTACAAACAGGAAAAAACATCCTATGTAGCAAAGATAAGAATAAATACAGTAGTCAACAGTGCAAGCCAAGAAAAAATGGAATGATATCTGTGATGCACAGAAAGAAAAAACCTTAGAAACCTAGAAGTCTATATCCACTGAAAGATTCTTTAAAATAATGGCAAAATTAAAGACTTTTACAGACAAACAAAAGTTGATGGAGTATGTCACCAGTGGAATCACACTGGAAAAAAAATGTTGGAGTTCTTCAGGTGAAGGAATTGGTAACAACTGGAAACCTGGATCTACATAAGAGGATGGAAAGTGTTGGGAATAAGTATATGGGCAAAAATAAGAAAATGTTTGAAAACTTATAAAAAGATAACTCATTGTTTAAAGCAAAAATTCTAACATTGTAATGTGGGGTTATAACATGTACATAGTATGTCAAATATACGACAGCCACAGTGGAATGGATAGGAAGAAAGAAAGAAGTGTGATGTATGTAAGAACTGGTACTTATTATTGGAGGTAAACTGATAAATTAGAAATGCTCATCATAAATCCTAAAGTAACCATTAAGAAAAAAAAGGATTATAGCTCAGAAGCCAGTATTGGAGATTAAAAGAAAGTTAGTCTGAAAGAAAGGAAAAAAAAAAGCAAGATGGTAGATGTAAATCAGTCACACCAATATTTACATTAAAACACTGCAATTAAAAGGCAGAGACTATCAGACTGGATAAAAAAATAAAACCCAGTTGTATGCTGTGTATAAGAAATATTTTGGGAACTTCCCTGGTGGTCCAGTGGCTTAGACTCTGAGCTCCCAATGCAGGGGGCTGAGGTCCAGTCCCTGATCAGGGAACTAGATCCCACGTGCAGCAACTAAGACCTGGCGCAGCCAAATAAATAAAAAATAAATACTAATAGAAATTTTTAAAAGACCACATATTTTGTTGCTTTTGTTTTCTGTACTTACATATGCATTGCAGTGAAGCAATATTAACTTGAACAGCATCAGTCTCAGTGGTTACTGCTAGAGAAGGGATGAGGACAGCACTGGGGAAAGGCAATTCAGCCAAGTCTGGCACACTGTACTTCTTCCTTCCCAGGTTAAAAAATTTCCTCTTTTAATAATTCATTAAGTTGTTCATTTGTATCATGCTGTTTTCTCTATTTGTGATACTTTATAAAGAAATTTTAAAAAAGCAGTAGCAAATATTGCTGAGAGTTAACATTTGTTAAGTATAGGTGGTGGATGTGTTGATGTTGTTAAGCTAGTGAACATAATATTTGTATACATCTGAGGTGTTTAATTACAGTAAAGGTTTTACGGTGATTGTCATGAAACAGAACTGTTAATAGGTTAATTTCATATCACATCCAACTGTTAGTTCAACTGTTGGTTCATACAGACCTGTAGAAATGGTTTGACTTGAGCAGTTCCACAGCTTCATACACTTTGTGGATAGAAAGCAGGTGAGAGGCAGCCTTGACATACTGGTCCTGAAAACACAGTTGTTTGGCAAAAGCTTCCACGGCCCATACCCACACATGGTAACCGGCTTGAGGAATAAAAAAGAAAATGCTTGTTGTTAGTCACTGCATTAAGCAGAACATTTAGATAGTAATTAAGTTGCTGTTATGATCATTTGTTTCATCTATCTCTCCCCATCCCTATACTTTGAAATGTAAATTGTTTCTTTGATTATGTAATACATAAAAAAATAGTACAACATTCAAATGTACAAGAGTATGGAAGTCAGGTAGTGCTTACCCTTGTTTGGGTGTATGCAGACTGAGTGAAAAAGTGCATAAGAGACGCTTCTAGGGTGCTGATAATGTTACATTTCTTGACATGTGCTAGTTAACAAGGGTGTATTCAGTTAGTGAAATTCAGGTACACTCATGACCTGTGTACTTCTCTCCCTCTCTCTGGCATACTTGAATAAAAAGCTAAAAAATGCAGCATGGCATAAATTTCCTTGTTATCCTGGAGCCCTCCTACCCAGACTTGTCCAAATTCCTTTCCCTAGAGACAACTATTATTACTGGTTTCTTTTGAAACCTTTGGCAACAGTCTATGAATATACAACCACACGAGTATTAAATATTATGTTTTGCATCTATACCTAGATTCTTCTCACTTACTAAACTTTGGAGCTCCATTCTATATCAGAATATGCAGAGCTGACTCAGTTTTTTGTTATCTGAAGGAGTTTCTACTGTATAGATATACAAGATTTAACCAGTCTTATACCGATAGACAGAGGTTCTTGTGATCTTTGCTGTTAGATACTGCTGCCATCATGGTCCATGTTACCTGTCATTTTGCATGTGTCAGTCAGTTCAGTTCAGTTCAGTCGCTCAGTCGTGTCTGACTCTCTGCGACCCCATGAATCACAGCACGCCAGGCCTCCCTTTCCATCACCAACTACTGGAGTTCAAAACCATGTCCATCGAGTCGGTGATGCCATCCAGCCATCTCATTCTCTGTCGTCCCCTTCTCCTCCCACCCCCAATCCCTCCCAGCATCAGAGTCTTTTCCAGTGAGTCAACTCGTCGCATGAGGTGGCCGAAGTATTGGAGTTTCAGCTTTAGCATCAGTCCTTCCAATGAACACCCAGGATTGATCTCCTTTAGAATGGACTGGTTGGCTCTCCTCGCAGTCCAAGGAACTCTCAAGAGTCTTCTCTAACACCACAGTTCAAAAGCATCAATTCTTCGGTGATCAGCCTTCTTCATAGTCCAACTCTCACATCCATGCATGACCACGGGAAAAACCATAGGCTTGACTAGACGGACCTTGGTTGGCAAAGTAATGTCTCTGCTTTTTAATATGCTATCTAGGTTGGTCATAACTTTCCTTCCAAGGAGTAAGCGTCTTTTAATTTCATGGCTGCAATCAGCATCTGCAGTGATTTTGGAGCCCAAAAAAATAAAGTCTGACACTGTTTCCACTGTTTTTCCATCTATTTCCCATGAAGTGATGGGACCAGATGCCATGATCTTTGTTTTCTGAATGTTGAGCTTCAAGCCAACCTTTTCACTCTCCTCTTTCACTTTCATCAAGAGGCTTTTGAGTTCCTCTTCACTTTCTGCCATAAGGGTGGTTTCGTCTGCATATCTGAGGTTATTGATATTTCTCCTGGCAATCTTGATTCCAGCTTATGCTTCTTCCAGCCCAGCATTCCTCATGATGTACTCTGCATATAAGTTAAATAAGCAGGGTGACAATATACAACCTTGACGTACTCCTTTTCCTATTTGGAACCAGTCTGTTGTCTCATGTCCAGTTCTAACTGTTGCTTCCTGACCTGCATACAGGTTTCTCAAGAGGCAGGTCAGGTGGTCTGGTATTCCCATCTCTTTCAGAATTTTCCACAGTTTATTATGATCCACACAGTCAAAGGCTTTGGCATAGTCAATGAAGCAGAAATAGATGTTTTTCTGGAACTCTCTTGCTTTCTCCATGATCCAGCGGATGTTGGCAATTTGATCTCTGGTGCCTCTGCCTTTTCTAAAACCTGCTTGAACATCTGGGAGTTCACGGTTCACATACTGCTGAAGCCTGCATGTGTAGGTACAGTTAAATTCCTACAGTTAGAACTGCTGAGTCAAAGGGTATGTGGATTTTAAACTTAATCATTATACTTGGCCAAACTGTCTTTCAAGACAATGTCTATCTTTAGTGGATGTACCCTAGAGAGGCTAGAGGTTTTGTGGTAAAGAACATACCGACTGGTGCCATAGCCACGAGATTGTCTGTCAGCTCCCCTCTTTCTGCTGCAGTCTTTAGAACACCTTTTAGATCTCCTTTCCAAAGCATGAGCTGGTGAAATAACTCAGGGTGGCCATTTTCCAAGTGACCTTTTCCTGTTTGGAGGAGAAATAATATTTGGAAGATGTTTCAGAAACATTTGTCTGTATTGTCTTCTAGAAAAAGAAAGGCAGGATTAAAGAGAGGAATAAATTTCTAGAATATGTAGTCACTGGCTAATGGGTAAGTCACTTCCCAGAGTGTTCGTAATGGGGCCTGAAGCCCACTCAGTCATCTGTCAACCCACCCACTTTCACTTGCCAGTCACTCAGAATGAACACTAAAGTTTAGGGTCCTATGATAGATGTGAGCAAAGGGTGTCTGAACTTGGAAACAGAATTCAAAGCCTGGTTAGCTGACATGTAAGACTAGTCATTACCATACCACAAGATGGGAGCCATAAAAGTAGTACATACAAAGTGTTAGGAAAGCATAAAGATGGACAGGATTGTGTTGACTGGATTTGCCTCACCTTCAACCTCAATCATTCTGTACAGGGTAGCCCTGTCTGTGAAAAGCCCCAGGTGAAATCTTTCCTCAAGATCAGCAGACACATCCTCGTTTGGCCCTGCTAATTCAAAAAGACAAAAATTCAGATCAAAGTGATTTAATACATTACTGTTTTCTGTTCAGTTAATTCTGATTGTATGTCTGTAATGCCCATTTCAGATTCTGAGACAGAGTCCTGTGCTCTTGTGTACCCTAACAGAGACCCCTATTGATAGCAAAATACGAAAATACTTCAGTCATTTTAGGCTCAGTCTTGGCAAAATCCAGTAAGACAGTTTAGTTTGAAGTTTGCTCAAAGAAAGATTTGGGGGTAGGGAGGAAGGAGAAATGTTAAAAAGCCAACCGCAAATTCGGTGTATTTAAATGCAGTAAAAAAAAAAAATACCAAAAGAACTAATAAGCAAAGTCTGTAATGTAAACTAGGATCTTCCACAGAGGGATTCAATATAGACTGTTTTTGAAAAAGGCAACTGAATGATAATAGAGTGGCTTCAGGGGAGAAATGGAAGAGTGGAGTGAGGGATGGGAGGGAGATTTATTTTCTCTTTATACTGTTTGAATTTCATTTTATCATGTGCATCCATTTTCAGCATATAAAATTCAAAATTAAAAAAAGTTGCTGAAATGTCAGAATAACACACATTAGTGAGGGCATTGAAAAGTTAAAACCAAAAAACCTATAAACAAAAACTTCTGTCAAAAATTTTTAAAGGAACTGCCATATTAAGGGTATATTTCCAATAAACAAATGATGTTTTTTTCTACGTGTACATGCTATTTACTGGGGAAAAACCGTTGATGGAACCGAGATATTTACGCCATTATACCAATTCCAGAACACAGGCAGTAACCTGAAAACAGTGAAGCAGAGCATTATGCCTCCAAGGCCCCGGGGAGTATTGATAGCGGTCAGAGTGCAGAGCCGCAGCAGGCATGATGCAGAAACGATTTTGGACATCTGTTGACTCATCTGTTCAACATCCAAAAAAGCACTTATGAGCCAGTTCCCAGAAGACTACGGGAAGTTTTTTCCTATACCTTTGGAGTGTTTGGTGGTGGCTAATACCAAACAGTCCTGATGAAGCTCCTCTTTGGATCTGTGGTCCAGACTTGTACTCAGTGGAAGCATGGAACGAGCTTTTCGCTTCTTGATTAAGGCTTCTGAAATGTAATACAAGTACAGACCATCTGAAGAAGAACTGATTACAAACCCCAAACTGAATGCATGTCCACTGTGTATGCAACCTACTGGAGGAATACTGCTGAGCAGAGAACATTCCCACTCTTAGAAGGAAGCTTTCAAATTAAATTATTAGTAGCTGGGGGTAGTGTTTACAACATACAGAGTCCCTCTGAAAGCTCTGAACCAACATCAACAACTGCAAAATGACAGTTCTTCCAAGTACTAAAAAAATGACCCCAAATCAAAACACAAATATTTAAAACCTAAAAACAAAACCAAAACCCATACTCTGTTGAGTTTTCATTTGCATGTAATATTTGAGGATGCTTTAACAAATTATTTTAGTTATTAGATACCAACCTGTCTTCTCTTTAGGTACCTCCTTTTTCAGTAAAGAGACTTTGTTATTAATGGTGCTTTTTGACTTTTCAAAACCTAAGGCTGCTGGAGTGCAGATAATTGGTTCTTTACAGACTACATCATGGGGAGAAAGAAAAAAGTTTCGATGAGAACAATGTAGAATCTAGTTCTTTTTAAAAATTAAGAGCTATCCCAGTCTTTACAGTGTGATTTTATCTATTACCCCAAATATAAGATGAAATATTTCAGACCGGAAGCATAGGTAGTCAGTCTCCCTTTCCCCACCTCTCAAACTGCCTTCCAGGAATCTGTAGATTTATCACCTAGAACTCTGACTAATTGATCTAAGGAAAATTATAAAGATTCTAGCCACCACAACTTTAAAAATTTACCCTTACTTGTAAGGTTCTATGTATACGCTGCCCCAGCTTCACTTTGTCCCACAGTCTTACCTTGCCCAGGTTAAGTTTTCTCTACAGGAGTTTACTATTTCCATCCCAATCATCCATTAGAGTCCCTTAACACTTCAAAGGTAGACCTGACTTAGTTTCCTGGTCAGGACTATTAAGTGCTAGAGAGTGAAACATGACATTCAGCTACATACCAGCCGAGGTGACACCACAGGGTGGCTCTGGCTCACGGGCTTCCTCCTCAGTCTCCTGGTCTGACACGCCGTTCTCAATAGGGCCCACGCTCTCCTTTGCACTCTCTTCTTCATTCCCATCACATAATTCTTGCCTTACAGGCACTCTCAAGGTGGGCTTTTTCTTCTTTTTGGGCTTTGGCTTAGGTTGAGAGAGCCGCTTTTTCTCTAATTCAATACTTTTCTTGCCTATAGAAATCACAGTTCAGAAAAGGACAGATTAAAGTATATATTCGGGTTAAAAGCACTCTAGGAGATAAACTCCAAAACCTTATTGCTCTTCTTTTTGATAACACTCTTACCTTTCCCCACCTTCCCAATGAAGTCTTAGTTATATTATCAAAATGTTAACCAAACCAAACCGTTTTCAGATTTCATTGAATCATAAACACGATGCCCATTTACCCTGAATACTTTAGTGTATATCCTACAAACAAGGATATTCTTCTACATCATCACAGCACAACCATTAATATCAGGAAATTAACACTGATAGATTATTCATAGCTACTCCCACTTCATTCAAGTTCTACCAGTTACACCAGAAGTGTCCTTTATAGCAAAAGGAAATCACTCCAGGACTACATGTTGCACTGGCTTGTTACATCTCTAGTTTCCTTCAGCCTAGAACAGGCTCAGATTTTATTTTGACTTTCATGACTAGAAATTCATGAAGATCACAGGACATTTTGTCTGATTTCCCTCAAATTGGGTCTGCCTTATGTTTTGCATGATTAGATTTAGGTTATGCACTTTCAGCTGCAATACAAAGCAGTGAGACTGTGTTTATCCTGGTGCAGCCTGTGAGGCAGCAGATAATTTCTATCTGTCTCATTATTTGTGGTTCACTTAGATTACCTGGTGTGCTTCCCTTGTAGCTCAGTCGGTAAAGAATCTGCCTGCAGTACAGGAGACCCAGGTTTGATCCCTGGGTCGGGAAGATCCCCTGGAGAAGGAAATGGCAATCCACTCCAGTATCCTTGTTTGGAAAATCTCATGGACACAGGAGCCTGGTGGGCTACAGTCCCTGGGGTCGCAGAGAGTCAGGCATGACTGAGCGACTAATACTTACTTACTTGATTACTTGAATAAGGAGGGCAGTACCTTGCAGGTTTGTCCCCACTAGTTTTACTAAAAATTGTTACTGTGATAATGGCCAAATGGCAATTTTCAGTTCCATCATTCAGTCTACACTTACTAGGTGACCTTCTGCTGAAAACTTTTGCTTCTATTTATTTAGACTGTTCATTTATTTTTGTCAGTATGGACTCAAGAATTCCTATTTAATGTTTTAATCTTTTACTTATTTACTTTTTTAGTTTGAAAGCTTTTATCTTTTGATTTCAAGTCATCTTACTGAGATATAATTTAATGCAAGAAAATATACCAGATTTTTAAACGTTTTTATGAGTTTAGACAGATGTATAGTATAGCAGCAGCAGCAACATATACCCTGTTTAGTTTTCTAGCTATTTCTGGTGGGTGGGAAAATCTGGTTCCAGTTAGTCTCTTATAGCCAGAAGTAAAATTCTCCTGTTAATTATTTTCAAGTTCAGATTGTCCCACATTTGGGTAGCCAGCCCCTTCAAGCTGGATTCTTTGTCCTTTTGATGACCTCAGTTACATCTTTGTGGCAAATGATGCTGCAGACTTACCTTATATTTTTTCTGCCTAACCTGGAACTAGCTATTTCTCCAAGAAGCCCTGGTAGGTTCCTTTTAAGAGAGTGATATTTAGAAAACAAGATCTGGGTGATAGGTATACTTGTTACTATTCAGGTGTTGTCTTCAGACCCCTTGGGGCTACTGTCCTTGCTCAGGCTTCCAATCCCACCATACGGCTCTATTGCCCTGCATGAATGTCCTCCTTGCATGACTGATCAACTCAACTTAATGAGGAAAGGAAAAAGGGAGTGAGGCAAGCCCTTATAGGCTCCAGGTTCTGACTGACCTTGAGGAGGTCGGGAGTGTTCCTGCATGGAAGTGAGCCATCTGTACACACAGAAATCATCTGCCCCTGAGTAGATGCAATCTGGATCCAACGGGGACCATGCAACACAAAGCAGTCGACCTCGATGTCCTCTGAAATTGCATAGAGGCTTTTCCTGGAGAGTATCCCACACCTAAAACCGAAAGTCACACAAGAGAATAGATAATTTCCGGTTATTCTATTGTTTGGGGGGGGGTGGTATACATTTTTGAAAAAAGTTAAAAAAAAAAAAAATCTGGGTACTCTTATTTCCTCTTGTAATTTGTACTTGCAGTTTCAGAAAGTGCTATTTCCTAACAGAGGTTTCTGTATTCTGGGATATGGAAGCATTCCCATAGGGATGCTTTTGAGTAAGCTTTTAATGGTGCCCTGTGGATTTCACTGTCCTGAACCAGTACTGCATGTTATCTTTGGGCTGGGGATTCTGATACCTCAAAGGGAATTCTAATTCAGAGCCCACATCTACATGTGTGATGCAAGGGTTCTAATTTCTCACAAGTGATTCTTCTGTCTCAGGGCAAATGATCAATTTCCTTGCTACTTCCTGAATGACTCCAGTCTCTATTTCAAAGGGCAGCCAGTCATGGCTTTCAGCTCTGTGCAGACAGCTCATTTACCACTCAGTACTGAGATAGACATCCATCACTGATGATGGATCCCCAGTTCCTAAGGTCTGTTCTGGTTCTGATAACCGAAACTCACTTCACAGCTCTGGTTTGGCATCTCATCTTTATTTTTGAGAACTTGAAGATGTGAGCTACTGAGTTATTATTAGAAGTATTTTTTTCATGCTTTATAGTCACCATTCTGTGATAGAACAGAATGGGAGGAGTACTTTTCACATCAACTTTAGTCTGTCATACTGACAGCAGGTCGAAGTGAAATCTTTAAAAACATCAGAGTTTAGCTAGTTCCTATCAATATTCTCTTTCACCTAAGTTACAAAAAAACCCAAATTTATCCTGCCAAGGACCCAGATATGTTTAATAAAATGCCCTCTAGGACATGGGTTTGGGTGGACTCCGGGAGTTGGTGATGGATAGGGAGGTCTGGCGTGCTGCGGTTCATGGGGTTGCAAAGAGTCAGACACAACTGAGTGGCTGAACTGAACTGAACTGAGAGCGCAGAAAAATCGCAGGGGAGAAGAAGGAAGAGTTTCAGTAAAGAGTACGTAATGAAGAACCCACAGAATCAAGGATGCAATAGTACCTGAGCTGTACCGTCATAGGAAGCGGATACCAGCCTTCCATCATGATGTGGGCTCCATGCCAGACTGGTGATCTTGGCTGTGTGCCCTGACAGGGTCCGGTAGGGCTCTGTAATGGTCACTGGAGATTCAGGATTGCTCTCTAAAAGACAGGGGATGATGTCATTGATACCAATAACAACAACAGAAAGACGTAAAGGAGGGTTTTAATCAACATGGCAAGAGTCAAGATTTTACCACATGCTTTCTACATGATTTTCATTGGGCAACAATGTTTAGTGGTTAAGAGTTTAGGCATATCCACAGTGCCTGGCACATGGGCTTACTGTAAGAAGTGTTAGCTATCATTCTTTCTTTCTAAAAGCCATCAAAATGAAAGTAATGCCTTTAGGATGTGATACCGAGAAGGATGTATTATCATGTATAGTTAAAAATGTGTGACCTGAATCTAGTCATAAGAATATATGAGACCAAACTACACACATCTACAAAATAACCAGCTGGTATTAAAAAAAAAAAACATCAAGATGAAAAAAACAAAAAAGGCTTGAGAGATATAAAGGACAATATTGGATTAACTGACAACACTAGAATAAGCATGGTAGATCAAACTATTATATTAAATTAACTGAATAATAATGGCATTGTGGTTACATAAGGGAATATCATTATTCTTACAAAATACACAAATATTAAGGAATATGGCGGCATGACACATGCAACACAAACACTTTGGAAAATACATACACCACAGCACAAAGCAAATATGACAAAAGGTTATAAGCTGTTGAATCTGTGAAAAGATATATGGTAGTCCTTCATACTATTTTGCAACTTTCCTCTAAGTGTGAATTATTTAAGAAGATAAAAATAAAGTGAAGTTTTTCCTGGTCATTTTTCCCCTTTTTCTGTTATTCAGTAGATATGAAATAAAAAACAAACCAGAATGATAGTATTTCAGTAGACAAAGATCTGCACTGCTTTTAAGAATTAAGTTAATGTACTTCTGTAAGTGATGCTGGAAAAACTGGACAGCTACCTGTGAAAGAATGAGATTAAAACATTTTTTCACACCATATAAAAAAATAAACTCACAATGGATTAAAGACCTAAATGTAAAACTGGAAACCTTAGAACTCTTAGAAAGGAACTCACTGACATAAATGATAGCAGTATTTTTTTGGATTTGTCTCTTCAGGCAAAAGAAACAAAAGCTTATTAAAAAACAAAAATTATAGCTCTTGGCAATGAAGATGGGTTATGTTTGTTTCTTCTTTCACATTAAAAAAAGGCTCTTCTCACCACTTACTGTTTCTTCTAGGTGCTGAAGAAGTTCAGAGAAGTTTAAGACTTGTTAAGGAATAAGTTGTGTGAAAATATGAAAAAGATCAACCTGCTCGGCAGGGACTAGTAGTTACCAGAACACATGCAGATGCTGCAATCAGACAGTGTGGGACTGAATCTGGGCTCTATCATATATGAGCCGTGGGATGCATGGAAGTGAGCTAACCCCTCTGAACCTCAGTTAGGAAAATGGAGATAATGAAACATATCTCCCAGGATTGTAAGAATTAGACGCAGTCATGCATGGGGATGGGATGTGTGTTGTACGTGTCAAATGCTCAAACACTGGAAGGGAATATAAATTGGCACCATCTTTTGGAGAGTGACTTGACAATAACTATACTTTAGAAAATTTGGAGAAAACAGCAATGTTTATTAATGAGGGCTGGGAATAGGGGAGGTACTTCACTTTCTAAGTTAACATGTATTGTCATGTTTGAAATTTTTGTTGTGTTTTAAATAAGGTGAATACATTACTTTTGAGAGCAGAAAAATAGTAAAAGTAGTGTTTAATACCAAAAGAAAGGAAAATGGTACAAAGATTGGAACAAAAAGTAGCTGAACACATGTACCACCCCAGTATGGAAAGAAACCAAAGTTACCTATGACAGTCTGCAGGTTGTGCACATAAATGACTGCATTGTTGGACCCAGAGGCCATCAGATAGCTCAGTTCTGGCTGGCTGCCATGCTCATGATGCCAGCTAATGGTATTCACAAGCTTATGATGCTGCTGGATAGTGCAGATCAGTTTCAAGTTAGGAACCTTGAATATTTCTATTGATCTGGAATAAGAAACACACCAAGATAAGAAAGGATGCTCAAATTACAGTTCAGTGCAAGCAGGTATCGCCCTCATTCCATCAGTCAAAGAAAGGTGAAATGGAATAGGATAACTGTATCTAAACTGCAGAGGTTACTCTCTTACAAAAAATCAGGTACAAAAGGCAGTTGTTTCAACAGCTTTAATAAATCTCAACAACCTCTGGAAAGCTGTATTTATTATGCTTTAAAAATAATAAATGGTACCAGAGAAAAACTAAAAGAAGAATTAATAAACCAATGGCTGAAATAGTAACCAGTTACTGTGATCAACATTGGAAAGGGCAAATCAAAACAAAACACCCTAGAAAACCAAAACAAAACAAACATTGGGAAGGATATAGTAAGACCTAAAAAGCATTTCTGCTTTTTTTTTTCCTTTAAAAAGAATGAAGGGAGATTTAGGGAACTTAATTCTGGAGATGAGCATTCTTTGAAGCATACTACAGCCAAAACAGAGTAGACAAACATTCTCTTTGAGCTATAAATATTTAACTTATTTTGCAGTTCTTAATAATGCAGAGAGCTCCTGAGTTATTTAAAGATATCAGGAATAAGTCAGAATATCAAATACAGCTAGGCTTTCCCAACTAACATACAGATGGCACTAGCTTGTGATCAAATATATGTGCAATTACAAAGTTTTTTTTTTTTTTAAAGAAACAAACACATACCCATCTTCATTGCCAAGAGCCATGATTTTGCCATCTGCTTTCCAGCTGATCTCTGTGTGTACAGGCAATTTGTACTAGAAAAGCAAAACAAACCAATCTCGACTAAAAACATTGTTCTTGCCACACAGCTTACAAATCAATGATGACAGTGTGAGGGAAAAAAAAAACACCCAAATCCTGGTTTAAAAATGTTCTAATTACCACAGCCATTCTTATAAATAATCTACATAATTTGCCAAAGAGTTACTAAGAACAGGTATTCTAAATATGATTTCCGAACTGGGACAAAAGATAGGCCAGTGAATACTAAATGTCTGCAGTGTCTAACCTTGTGAAATGAACTTAACTAAAATGATTTTTATCCCACAGTAAGACATGAAACATGTCCACTGGCTTCGCTAACATGGGGGCTGCCGGCTCCTTAACAGAAGTCATATACACCACCCCTCTTCTCTTCCCATCTCTTCTGTTTCTGTTCCAGAATTTTTTTTTTCTCTTCTTCTGTTTTATTACAGAACAGTTCCTTTGTTCCCCAAGGCTGCCTGGGCCCTCTTCTTTCCTTGTCTCTCCACAGACCATCTCATACATTTAGCTACCACTCATATAAAGGGACTCTAAATTTCCATTTCCAGCCCAAATTCCTTATAGAACTTCTGATCTATATTATTTAAGTCTTACAAAACTAAAAGCTTGTTAGGAACAGGAGTTTTGCCTCTTTTATTCATTGTTGAATGTTCAGATAACATTTAAATCATGAAGGAATATAGCCAATAAAAATAATTCAATTTATGATTAAATATTATTTTTAAAAATAGCCATACAAAAATAATGAGCAAAAGTAAAAAATGCTCATTTGAAAGAGTAAGGAAAACTCAACATTTATGGTTTCACTTAAAAAGACAGTTCTAGCATACAGATACATTGATATAATGGTAAAGAAAATGTGATTAAACATGGAAATCTGGGTGAAGGATATAAGGAAATTATTTGTATTACTTTTGCAGCTTTTCTACAAATCTGTAATTATTTCACTAAAAAACCAAAATGATAATTCTGTTTTGAGCAAAATACCTTATAGTTGTACTTAGATAATATATTATAAAGTAATTTTTACAAAACACCTCCCTCTGGAGAAAGTGGCAGGTGTGAAAAGGATGTTTTATATTCAAGATCTGAAAGTTTATAATAAATAGCCATTGCAACTGAGAGAAGCCCGAAATCTGACAGCATAATGGATACCTCACATAATGACATTTATCATGCAAGATGAGAAGATGAAAGAGATCATGAGAAGACTTCAAATCACAAGAACTTACTTTGATTGAGTTGGTGTCCCTGATGAGTTTGTTGATGTCAAAGGCCTCTCCACTAAGCTTCCAAGGGTTGTGCTGTAAGACAATCCCTTCTCCTCCACAACTGTATAAAGTGAGGGAAGGTCTGTCTCCTTCTCCTACATGGAATAAGAAAAGAACCCTTATCAGTTTTCTACTTCACCAGCTTAACTGTTTGTTGCTGTAATATGACAGTATTATACTATGAGATGTTTTAAAAGAATTACATTAATAGCCTGGAATAAAGTCAGGGTATGCATCTGAACACAGTTGTTGGGAGCAGAAGTAAAAAAGCTTTATTAATTCTTATAATACAACATAGTTTGCTTTAAACATTCTTCTGCCACTCAAAATAGTAAGGGTGCCAAAGCTGGGATCAGAAGACATGTTCTCAAAGTTTTGGGGAATTTATCTTTTCTTATAGAAATAAGTACTGTCTGGCATTTAAATATATGAAGCTGCAGGACTTCCTATGACTAAATGTAAAAAGCTATTCTCAAAGCAATGATTTCTTTTGTGTTATAGTAACTTTCCTATTTATTTTAGGAAGTAAACAGTGGTTCTGATGGGTTTTTGTAAGGACAAGTTTTATTTTCACTACTGTAGAACTGTTTGGCACAAATCAAGGATCAGCATTTGCTAAATGAATGAATGAATTACAACTACAGTGCTGCTTGAGTTCTGATGCTTTACACTGCAGTTATGCAGATATACAGATGTTCTACTATAGATGCTGAAGAAAAGACTACTAAAGATTTTGCTGAACATGTTCAGTTTATAAATTCTGCAAGACCTACCATTGTAGGAATAAGAAAGGCAAGACTGAGGGGCTAGAAAAGGGTCAGAATGTATTCACAGGCAACAAGAGATCATCTGAGAAATTCTAACGCTGCTTTAACTGTAGGTTGAAACAGATGATCATTAACATTATAATTTTTTAAAATTTTTTTTAAAATGAAGTGTTTACTTTTTGGCCACACCGAGTGGCTTGTGGGATCTTACCAGTTACCCAGCCAGGGACTGAACCTGGGCACTTGGCAGTGAGAGCATGGGTCTGTACCACTGGACTGCCAAGGAATTCCCAACATTATAATTCTGATAGCATTAAAAGGTGATAGCAAATTTTAGTGAAAATTATTAGATTAGGTATCAGGACCTAGCATGAGATAACTGTATTCACAATAAAAAAATTCAGCGCAGAGAGACCAAATTTGGAGAGGCTTGTTCTAGGTGAATGGTTTCTAACTGATCACCTGTTACAACTGCCCTCACGGACCCCAGGGATACAGCAGCCTGCATAAGGAGTTACTGCACTAGAATGTTTATGACTTCTTCCAGGTTGAATATCCTAGGATTAAATGGAAGAGAATACTCTTATATTTGTTAGAGAATGATTCAGATACTTACCGAGTGCCACGGCGGGTACTGGTGGTCCCCAGGCTAACGAGTACACAGTCTTCTTGTGATATGTGCTGGAAATCTGTGGAGGTCTAGGGGGAAGGGAAATTATAACAGAAAGATTTAAAAAGGTACAGTGGAAAACAGACCATCTTTTTTTAAAAAGTTGCCTGTTGCAAACTTAGTTTCTCATACTAAAGAAAAATAACAGTACCCTTCTCCAAACAACTGATTGTAAAGAAGCAAACATTTAAATAATATACCATGTAATAACAGCAACTAAAAAATAAGTCCCAAACATACTTTACCTAGAAAAAATTTATTAATATCTCTTAACTGGCCAGTTTAGGGTCATTTTCCCTATCCCTGAGTTTCTCACTTCACTTAAATGTCAGATATTCTAATATTACTGCAGTTATATACAAAATTAAAGGCTATCACAACTTGATAGCAAGACAGAAAATGCAAACTGTTCAGCCCAGAACTAAGGTTACTACTAAGCATATATTATCACTATGCAAATATCTCCACCTTATATTCAAGTAAAAGACTAGAATCATTTTTGGCTTACCCTGTCATTAACATCACATTCTCAAACTAAGGCTCAATTTATTTATTTTTGGCTGTTCTAAGCAGCTTGTAGGATCCTGGACCAAGGATTGAATCTGTGTCTCCTGCAGTAGCAGCGTGCAGTCCTAACCACTGGACGGCCAGGAACTTCCCAAATTTTAAGTTTTTTTTTCTCTGGATTAGTATTTTTATTCTTCACAAACACTCATTTCTTCCATCCTTTCTACCTAATAGTGGTTTTTATTTAAAAAATTTTTTTAATATTTTACAATTTTTAAAGATTATTTTCTATTTGCTGCTGCTGCTGCTAAGTCACTTTAGTTGTGTCTGACTCTGTGAGACCCCACAGACGGAAGCCCACCAGGCTCCCCGTCCCTGGGATTCTCTAGGCAAGAACACTGGAATGGGTTGCCATTTCCTTCGATGCATGAAAGGGAAAAGTAAAAGTGAAGTTGCTCAGTTGTGTTCAACTCTTAGCGACCCCATGGATTGCAGCCCACCAGGCTCCTCCATCCATGGGATTTTCCAGGCAAGAGTACTGGAGTGGGGTGCCATTGCCTTCTCCATTTTCCATTTAGTTATAACAAAATGCTGGATATATTCCCCATGTTATACAATACACCCTTGAGCCTTACACCCAATAATTTATACCTTTCCCTCCTCCATCTCTATAATACACCCCTCCCCGCACTGGTAACCACTAGTTTATTCTATGTATCTGTGAGTCTGCTTCTTTTTTGTTATATTCAGTAGTTGGTTGTATTTTTTAGAGTCCATATATAAGTGATATCATACAGTATTTGTCTTTTTCGGTCTGACTTATTTCACTTTTAGCATAATGTCCTGAACATCCATACACACACACATACATCTTTTTTATCCTTTCATCTGTTGATGGACATTTAGGTTCCTCCCGTACCTTGGCAATGGTAAATAATGCTGCTCTGAAGATTGGGGTGCATGTATCTTTTAGAATGAGTGTTTTTTTTTTTTCCAGATATATCTTGAAGAGTGAAATTGCTGGGTCAT
Organism: Moschus berezovskii; assembly: GCF_049115385.1. Classification (NCBI taxonomy): domain Eukaryota; kingdom Metazoa; phylum Chordata; class Mammalia; order Artiodactyla; family Moschidae; genus Moschus; species Moschus berezovskii. The sequence goes on along the minus strand of NC_142467.1, from coordinate 45,295,463 downwards.
ATGGTAGTTTAGGTTTTTGATTTTTATTTATTTTTTAAAAAAGAAACCTTGCTCTTCAGGGTATTTTTTAGAGGTTGTGGTTGATTAATGGTATGTGATGTGTCCAGACAGGGCAGTGCAGTTATTACTTTTAACATATACTATACTGTTTGTGTGATTTTAGAATTCCAGTATCTGTGACTGAATGAGCTGTTGACTTCTTTATTTCCATGTATCTGACACATTTATCATGATCAGTCTAGACAATAAACCAAATTTTCTTTGGCTAAAGGAAATAGAATAAGTGTTTCTGGCTGAATACCTAGCAATATATCTACAGTGATGTCCTTCCTCCTACTATATGCCTTTGTTGCTATCAGTTTGAATATTCAGCTTATAATAACCAAAAGATAATAATTTACTAGAATTAGTAATTTTGTACTGACACAAAGCTATTTAAATTGATATATCATTTTATTTTATTAAGTACTTCTTTGAAATAGTGTAGCCTTTTAAAAATAAGATTAAAAATGGAGAAAAACAGTTAACTGTGTCTAAGTTATCTTCCCTGGTGGTTCACTGGTAAAGAATCTGCCTGCCAATGCAGGAGATATAGGTTCGATCCCTGGCTTGGGAAGATCCCCTGGAGAAGGGAATGGCTACCCACTCAGTATTCTTGCCTGGGAAATCCCAAGAGGAGCCTGGTGGGCTACAGTCCATGCTGCTGCTGCTGCTGCTAAGTCACTTCAGTCGTGTCCGACTCTGTGTGACCGCATAGACGGCAGCCCAACAGGCTCCCCCGTCCCTGGGATTCTCCAGGCAAGAACACTGGAGTGGGTTGCCATAGGGTTGCAAAAAGTCAGATATGACTTAGTGATTAAACAATAAACAACAAGTTATACACAAGTACTTAAAGAATTGGCTCATGAAAAGGTTAGCTCTGCAGTATAATGAATGATTCTCACTTAGGTGCAAATGATCTAGAACAGGAGTAGGCAAACTTTTTCTGTAAAGGGCCAGGTAGTCAGTGCTTCAGACTTTGTGAGTCTGAAGTCACAATTTTTGTCACAATCCATTCACTTTGCTGTGTATCACACAAGCAGCCTCAGGTAAGATGTAATGAAATGAGTGTGGCAGGGCTCTAATAAAACTTTACGGACAGAGAAACTTGAATTTTATTTACTTTTCACATATTGTGAAATATTCTTGATTCTTTTTCATTGATTTTTAAAAGATAAAACTATTCTTAACTCATGGGCTTCCCTGGTGGCTCAGACGGTAAAGAAGCTGCCTGCAATACAGGAGACCTGGGTTTCATCCCTGGGTTGGGAAGATCCCTTGGAGGAGGAAATGGCAACCCACTTCAGTATTCTTGCCTGCGAAATCCCATGGTCAGAGGAGTCTGGCAGGCTACAGTTCATGGGATCGCAAAGAGTCAGACACAACTGAGCGACTAAGTACTTTCTTAGCTCATGGGCCACAATTCTCTAATCCCTGGCCTAGAACAGTACTGTCCAATAAAATAGCCCTTAGCACTGGCAATGTGGCACATGTGCTAGGAACTCAATCTCTAATTTAATTTTAACTACTTTAAGCATAAGTAGCCACACATGGCCAGTGGCAACCAAACTGAACAGTGCAGGTTTGGAATCTAATCAAGCACTCAGAATAGCTGTGTCCAGTAGATTTATACTGTTAGGCATAAATACAAGCCCTGTCTGCAACTTAAAGCTTTCTAGTAGCCATGTTAACAGAAGTATCAGAAACAAGTGAAATTCAATTTTAGGAATTAGCTCAGTATATAAAAAGTATTACCTTTTAAAATATAACTAAAATAAATATTGAGGCATCTTACATTCTTTTCTTTTTTGAACTCTCAAGTGTGTTCTACACTCAGCACCCTTAAGTAGCCACCTGTGACTAAAGACAGTGCTGTTCTAGAAAGTTTACAGGCAATACAGGGGAGACAAGGAATATAGGAGACACAGGAAAGAGTACACTGAATTACAAGTTACCACAAAGAATTAACTAGACAAGTCCAAAATGTAGAATATGCTAGAAGACAACTTATCTAGAATCTTCAAATTGAAAAGGCAATGTTATGGAAAGAAGTGGGGGACTAGTCTATAATAAGAGACTAAAGAGACATAAAAAAATATAATGTGTGACCCCTGATTGAAAAAAGGTTTGAAAAAAAATTGCTAGAAAAACATTTTTGGCGCAATTGAGGAAATTTGTATACACACAGGATACTACATCATATTATGGATTACTGCTAATTTTTGTTAAGTGTACCAAAAGTATGGCAAAATGTTAACAACTGGTAATTCAAGATAGAACATACAGAGATGTTCTTTATTCCAAACTTTTAACATTCTTGAAAGTGAAAGTGTTAGCCACTCAGTCTGTCTGACTCTTTGTGACCCCATGGACTGCAGCCCGCCAGGCTCCTCTGTCCATATTCTACACTCAACAATACTGGATTGGTAGCCATTTCCTTCTCCAGGGGATCTTCCCAACCAGGAATCAAACCCAGGTCTCCCACATTGAAGGCAGATTCTTTATGGTCTGAGCCACCAGGGAAGCCCATATAAATATCAGTTGCTCAGTTGTGTCTGACTCTTTGCAACCCACCATGCTTCTAGTCCACCATGCTCATCTGTCCAAATATTATAGTGGGTAGCCATTCCGTTCTCCAGGGGATCTTCCCAATTCAGGGATCAAACCTGGGTCTCCTGCATTGCAAGCAGATCCTTTACCATCTGAGCCACCAGGGAAGCCCCTGTGTATGACAACATTCTTAGATGCCTGAAAACTTTTGTAAAAAAAAATGTTGAGGGAAAACAAAAGCTAATTTTTTCCTGGGGGGAAAAAAAAACAACTTCAGTGGTGTTTACAGGTCAGATGGGCTGAACCATCACTATCACCTGAAAAAATGTTTTAAAAATAAAATTCTGAGTTCTAAGCCCCAGTCTCAAGAGTCAGAATCTTAAAGATGCGTCCCAGTCTTACTGTGATAAACATCCGGGTCTATGAACTCAAAATGAACTCACTAACATTTTGGTCAATGGGCTAAATAAAGATCATCTGTTTCTTACTTGTTGGAGTAGGTGTCGTACAATCCCACTTTTCCATCGTCAGTTCCAAAAGCTAAGCAGCCTTCCTTGGTCGGGTGCCAGCACAGCTGCAAGGAAGTATAAAGAAAGGGGCACCGTTAAGGGACTCATTAGGTTATACTTCAGTGTTCAACTGGAAAATTTTCTTTCTCTTGGTAATTTTAATTTTGTAATTTTAAAAGTAACAAATTCTCATTATTTAAAAGAGAAATAGTATTAAAAATAAAGTCACCTGTAACTTCACCATCCAAAACACCCCGCTGCCAGTTCTGTATCTTTCTAGAAATTTTTTGTGAGTAAACTTTATATATAATTGAAAAATAAAAATAGGATCAAATGTTTAAATGATGTGCATGATACATTGTTGGGTGGGGAGTAAAAGATTCCAGAACAATTTAGAAAATATGATTCTATTATTAATTAACAAAGCTTGGAAAGATATATCAACAGTGGTTCTTTGGATTATGGAAGCGGGAGAATGGAGTCAAGGGTGGAAAAGAAAACATTTTTGCTTTCTACACTTCTGTACCGTGGGTTTTTTTAAATCACAAACATTATTATTCCTTACGTGGTTATATTATAATTTAATGTACTTCCTATGAATGCACGCACATCCAGGTTATTTTAAATTTCTTACTATTAGAAAATAGGGTGACTTGAATAAAAATGTAATTTTACAAACAAAGCTAAATTTCTGAATTAGGAGGTAATGAGTTTGGTTAGGGAGGGTCTCTGTGCTTTCCCAGTTTCAAATTGCATCAAAAATACTCTTGAAGAAGTGTGAATTCCCTATAGAGTTCATTTGTGTGAATAGGTATTCTCTAAGAGAGAATTAGTTATTTGAAATCAGTGCATGGCAAGTTCAAAGAAAGCATCCTTACCGCTGTAACCTTGGACTTGACACCTTGCCAAAAAATTTTCACATCATAGTTGTTCTTTATGGAGAGTGTATTCCATACGCGGATCATGCCATCCCCGACGCCTATCGCTAAGCAGCCTGTGTCCACAGGAGAGAAAGCCAGACTATAGGCAAACCCACCGAGGGAAGGCAGGGTCCAGCAGCACTCCAGAGTGGCCATGTCCCAACATTTTACCTGAAAAGGTTAAGGGTTAGGGTCTTTAAGAAGATCAGAGAAACAGGAAAAACAACATTTCAGACAGAATGGGCTCAATGAGTGCAGCAGGAGAATGTAACTTAACTATTCCAGTAGGAATTAGAAAAAAAAAGTAGTAAATTGTAGAGCTCAAAGGGATCTTGGAATACATTTATTCCCTAAGATGCCAAGTGAATTGAAGGCGCACAATACACTAGAACTCAGGCTTCCTATTTCCCAGAGTTCAGTGGTCTTTCCACAATTTTACAGCACTGATAATCTCATTTGGTAAACTCAAAAAAAGAAAAAGTAAAGAAAAAAGATGACGGTCTCAGGACAGTGGAAGAATCAGAGTTTATCTCAAAAAGCAAAATATGTTATCATATCCATTGGAAGAAGATATGATATTTAATCTTCACTTGTTTATTAACACAGTGACTTGGGAGAAAACAAAGTCTATCAAACAAGCTTTGCTTATTGTAAAACAGTAAGGTTCCTCAGATGAAGCTAAATCTCTCTTACAGAGACTCTGCCAAGAGCAGATGATTCTGCTACCTACACTGTAGACAAGGATATTTTAAAGCTAAATCATGATGACCTCTCACGTCCTTCCATGCACACATCTCTTCCTTGTCGTATCTGCTTTAACAAAAAGACACCTTGGTTGTTCCTCCCGTTCCCTTTACTTCTCTACTGTTAATGTTTTTAATGCCAATCAGAAATAGTAACTTTGAAATTGGAACCTGGGGATGAGGTGAGGTGTGAGAACTGATGATAGTTCTAAAAAGTCCTCTAATCCTATCCAAGTCATAAATCACCACTCTGCAGTGTTGAATGCAAAATAAGCTGTTCTTACATCTCTGTCCATTGATATGGAAAGCAGCAGCTGTTTGTCATCTTCAGTTTGCAGAGGACATAAATTAAACACAATCCTTGAATGATTTTGCCCTTCTGATGAACCACTAAAGAGGGTATATTTCCGTCTCCAAGACTGAGTGAGATCCCATAGCAGCAGTTCACCTCTGTGAAGGAAAAACAAGTAGTGGTTTGGGGCCAGAGTGTGGGCCCTCAGCTGCAAAATACTTTCTGAATTATTGTTCCTTTAAGGAGAGACAAATTACATATTCTAAAACAGACGCAAAAACAAAAGAAATTATTGCCTATGGCAAGGAGAACCAAGCAGAGAAGACAGAGGTGGAAAGGGAGCTCTGGAGTTCACTGGTGGTCTAGTGGTTAGGACTCTGCTTTTGCTGCAGTTGCCTGATTTGGTCAGGGAACTGAGATCCTGCAAGCTATGTGGTGTGGCTACAATTTTTAAAAAGGAGCTTTATTATATTCTTTCATTCTTTTTGAACCATGCAAATGTACTAGACTACCTTCTGAACAGATTTTCCTAATAGCTTTAATTCCATGACTTTTCCATTACAAATGGCCCATTATAATAGAATGGGCTACTATTATATATTAATATAATGGGCCTCTTAGCCACTGCTGTCTCCATCTTCTGTGTCTAGAAAGAGAAGCCTAGGAATTCCTGAGACTAGAGAGGAAAACAAAGTGTGTTAGAGAGCATGACCAAAAAAAAAAAAAACTTACCCAAAACAGCTGGATACCAGCTGAGTTGGGTGATCCTTGGGCCAATGGAGTGTCAACCAAAGGCGCTCTTTAACAGTTGGGTCTACACCCCCTCCTCTTCTTTTAAGAAAGGGCAATTTCAAAGTCATCACCCCTGCAGATTAAAAGAAGTTCCATGGACAGTCAAGACACACACTCAGGATAACAAGACAGTAAAAAACCTTTTTCTGGATAGATAGAAGTTATATCACAAGGGAAATGTCGAATATTAAGTCTTACCTCGGCCTCTAGAGCAGCTCCAGATCCGAATGGTCTGGTCTTTGCTCCCAGTGGCTAAGTAGCAGCCTTTTGTTACTGGAGTTTGTGCTATAACTTTCCCGTTGGGAATTTCAGGTTCTTCTAGGATAGAGATGGTACTTTTGTTTTTAATTCGCATTAAAAATGCAATTAAAGAAAAAACTAGTTTGCAAGGGTTCCTGTAACTATCATTTTCATGGATTTGATTGTAAAATCTAGTTTTAAATGTAATTCAAATGACACTATTCTACTCACTTGGTTCTTTGGGTCTAAAGAGTACTGAACCCTCTCAAATCATCTCTACCTGAATTTTCCTCTTGATTTATGGATAAACAGTCTTCACCCGACAGGGGACACCAGGCTATGGAATGGATCTCATCATCGTGGCCTCGAAGCCTGTGCATAACTTCTCCTTTCTTGCTGATGTCAATTATAACCACTATGCCATCCTTGTAGCTAAAAAACAAGGTTAGAAATATTGCTGAAAAATACAGATAGGCTGTCTTTCTAGGAAACTTTTGACTTAGGAGTTATTGTGCATTTCTACAAGTTGAGTGCATAGGGGGGAGGGAGGAAAGAGAGCAAGGAATAATTTTGTTCTGTCCTTTTTCCAAAGTATACTTATTTTATATTTTGATCAAATGATCAAGTTCCTGGTACTATGTTATATTATACATGTTGCCCAGCATGAAGGTCGACAGCAGAGCATGCTTGTGAAAGGGGCCAGCAATCCCCCTAATTGGAAATGAATTTGTCCTAATACACTAAAAATATCTTTTTACAAGTGATCTTACTTTTCTAACAAAAGCTGCAGAATTCTAACCTGTAGATCTGGGTATTTCAAGACTGTCTTTTTTTTTTTTAATTTAGAAGAAATTGAGAAATTCTAATAGTTTTTTCTCTTTAAATGATGAAGTATTTCAGACACAATAAAGAAATATCTACTCTCTAGCTTAAGGGAAAGAAAAAACTTTGCAGTACAGTTGAAATCCTCTGTATATCTCATCCCAATCAAATTTTTCTCCCTCTCTTCCACAGAGGTAAACTGCTATTCCTGAATCTTGTGTTACATCAGTTCTAGACTTCCTTTGTACATACTCCTAAATGAGATACAAAATTGCTTTCTGCATTTAAAAGTTTCATATAAATGGTAACGTTTATTTTTCTGTAGCTTTTTTCCACTCATTCTTTTTGTGAGTCATCCATGTTGACACATGTAACTCTAGGCCCTGATCAGTCATTTATACTATTGCACAGTACTCCACTGTATGAATATACTTCAAGTTTAGTTACTCATTTTCCTTTTGAAAGACTCTTTTTTTACTATTACAAACATAAAATGCTATTAATAATTTTGCTATTATAAGATTATAAAATATACAATAATCTTAATTAATAATCTTATCACACACTTAAGACAGTGTCAGGTTTGATGCCTAGTAACAGAACTGCCAGAATGTTAGTCACATTTTTGCTTTACTAGAAAGTGCAAAAGTGGTCTCCAAAGTGGGCATATCTGTTTTCCTGTATACTAGATAATCCTACAGCTTTATTTCTCTTTTTATTAAAAAAAAATTCTTTCCCAATTACAACTTTATTTAAAAAAATAAAATCATAGAATATATCAAATCTTTGAAGATACAGACTTTGAAAACCATCAAGTAATATAACCTAACAACAGACATGTGACCAAGCTATTTTGCAATTTCAATCAATACTTCAGGGACTAATCACTGTTTTGAAGAACATTTAAAAACAAATCATTTTGATTCAATCCTGTTTGACTGTTTGAAAGACTTATCTCTTCTTGTGAATTTCTGCTCATCTTTCAAGGTCAGTTTGATTTACCCTTCTCTAAAACTGCAATACTTTGGCCACCTCATGCGGCGAGTTGACTAACTGGAAAAGACTCTGATGCTGGGAAAGGTTGGGGACGGGAGGAGAAGGGGACAACGGAGAATGAGATGGCTGGATGGCATCACTGACTCTGTGGACATGAGTTTGAGTGAACTCCTGGAGTTGGTGATGGACAGGGAGGCCTGGCGTGCTGTGATTCATGGGGTCGCGGAGAGTCGGACACGACTGAGCGACTGGACTGACTGACTGACTGACTGACTGAGACCTCTGCCTACCACCCTTTCTGCTCTGTCTCTTGTACTCTCACCACAATGCTCCCATTTCATGGAGATCTCCAATCACAGACCCTTTCCATTTTCAGTGTTACTCACGCATACCTGTCTTCCTGTTCATCCCCGCATGCAGAGCTGATTCATGATCCATCATTATAAACACTCCTTAAATAAAATCCTTATCTCCTTTGTTCCCCCTTTTTTCTCAGGGGTATTTACTCCACAAAACCCCAAACATGGTTGAATCCAACCACCTCCTTTCTCAATCAGTTTGAGTAGTTTACTTAAAATTCATGATCATGATCCTAGGCTTAGCACTCAACCAGGACCACGGGACCTGCAATTTCCATCAGAAAGTTCATTTTCCTGTTCTCTGAGATGACTCTTTTCATACCTTCTTCCTGCATCCAGCTCCTGCCCCGCTCTGAACTTGACTTGTGCCTCACAAAAAATCAGAAGCCATCAGAATGAAACACCCTTCTCTTCCAAGCAGATCTGTGAAACTGCTGCTGCTGCTGCTAAGTCACTTCAGTCGTGTCCGACTCTGTGAGACCCCATAGATGGCAGCCTACAAGGCTCCGCCATCCCTGGGATTCTCCAAGCAAGAAGACTGGAGTGGGTTGCCATTTCCCTCTCCAATGCATGCAAGTGAAAAGTGAAAGTGAAGTCGCTGAGTCGTGTCCGACTCTTCGGGACCCCATGGACTGAAGCCTCCTAGGCTCCTCCGTCCATGGGATTTTCCAGGCAAGAGTACTGGAGTGGGGTGCCATTGCCTTCTCCCATCTGTGAAACTACTTACACCTATTTCCACATTCTCAGCTGGTTCCTTTTACTTGTGATCTGGAGTCAATTCCCTCCTGACTTCTCATTATCACTCCTGTATTCATCCCTGTTTACCCCTGCAACAGACTCCCCCTCTTCTGCCTCATTTCCATCAGCATAGAAACATGCCTTTGTTATCTTCCATTTAATGCTCCCTTGACCCCCGTATACCTCCTCTGGCTTCATATCTACATGCGCATTGTTGCAACAGAGTTTGTGGAAAAGTTGTCTCCATGTGTATCTACCCCACCTCCCAAGTCTCTTGAATTCTCTCCTGTTGGACTTTCTCCTCTTAGATACTTATGCTTATGTCTCATCTTTGAACTAGATAGAATGGACACCTTTGAGAGAGTAGTAGATGGAGCATTAAGAGAGAGAGGACCGCCTACTGAGGCAGCTTATGTGAAGACAACCTTGATGATCACAGGGGAGATGGATCCCAATGCCACACTGCTTTCCCAATTGAGTGGAAGAGCTGAGAATCATAGCAGAGCTGAGTCATTTGACCCTATGGGAATAAATGTTATTAATATAACCAAGGGTAAGTACAGAGGAGTAAAAGGTGAAAGAGAACATTTCTGACATTTGGAGATTCACTGAAGAAATCAGGTATGAAGAATAAGGAAAGTACGGTATCACAGAAACCAAGGAAACAAAAATACAGTGAGGACCTGGAGGTCACAGGAATAAGGATACTAGGGGTGCAGGAAGAGTGGTTAATACCTGTAAATGGTTTCCTATGAGGAATAAAGGATAAGAGAAGGTAAAGAAAATACAAAATAACATCATAAACAAAAATAAATTATTAGTGCAGATGGCACAGTACTTACCCAATGGCTACTAAATCTTCATGATGAGGTGAGCAAGTAAGACAGAAAATTGTCCTGGGTTCTATAAAGAGGTGCTGGCTGTCATTTCTGTTAAGCCAGTAACAGAAAACTACTCCTTTTTCATCTCCAGATACTATCAGATCCTTTACTCGAGGAGACCAATGCAATGCTGATATTGTATGCTTTAAAACAAAGGAAAGATATATTTGCTTCTCATTTGTTATTGCTTAATTTTTACTTAGTTTTTAAGTACCTAAGCATATTATAGGTACTTAATAAATACTGTTAGGACCACCCATATAGCAATATTATATTATAATTAAATGATAGGAGAATTCAGGCTAAGAACGATTAAATTTTTTTCTTCCTTTGTAGATTAATGCAAAATTCTTCCTAAGATTAACTGAGTTCTTTTCTATATTTTCTAGGCAGGTATATCAATTAACCATCTAGTTTCAAAATAAGTTTCACTCACAGTTTATATCAGGAGTCTTTTTCGTGTAAAGAGCCAGAGAGTAAATATTTTAGATTGTGTGGGCCATATTGTCTCTGTTTTAACTCTCAATTCTGCCATTGTAGCCTGCAAGCAGCAATAGTTAAAATTGTAGGCAATACTAAAATAAACGGCTGTGATTGTATTCCAGTGAAACAATCTGCAAAAGCAGGCAGCAGTGCAGTTTGTTGACCTCTGATTTATATGTATCTCCTTCCAAACAAATTTTGAGGTACCTTTACAATATACACCTTCTGATCTAATGAACAAACACAATTATAAGTTACCATATAGATATTATACAAATTTTATTATATATTTAATAAATGGTTAATATACATTTATAATATGTTTATATAACATATTTAAAAATTATATTCAATTATATATATATATATATATAAAAGTTAACCTAGCACAGAGGAGCTAGCAAAACTATACTTGAAGCAGGAGAACTCTGACACAGATATATATTAATAGTCTGAGAAACCAATAAGCCATGGTACCTGATGGAGTGCATGTTCCGTCACAACTGTTTTTTTCTCTACATCCCAGATTTTCACAGTCCCATCATCGGAGCTGGTGGCGCAGAGGTTGTATTGACCCAGGTGATGACAAAACGTGAAGCCAGACACCTTTTCCGTGTGTCCCACCAACTCGCCTATGACTTCAAGCAAAACCAGGCTGCAGGTTAAAGAGCTATCTAAGATTCCTGCCCGCATCTTTACTGTTGTTGGTGATTGAGGCCTCACTTATTCCATGGAATAACAAAAATATCCAGAAACCCACAATTAGAAACCTCAAGTGCAGATATTGGCTCTGCCATCTGACTTCAGACAAGTCGTTTTATCTCCTTGGGACTCAGTCTTTTTAACTGTAAAATACGTTCATATCGCTTGATGTGCCTAGTTCTCAGGCTGAGGAGCAGCTCCAATGAAGAATGTAAAAGGGATTTGTATTTAGATCTGGCTAGAAGTCTTTAGAAGTATCTGGCATGCCGTATCCCAAGGCATAACCAAAACCTAGCTGGAGCCTGGAAGCATTCGGCTCAAGTCATTTATCTTACAGAAGTGAGTATCATATATTTGCAGGATCTCGCTTAGGGCCTGGAGCTGTAGAAAGCAAGGCCCAGGTGTTATAAATACCTGGAGACACACGGATAACTTTTTAGTAAGCCAGCGGATGCACGCTGAGAGAGCCAGGAGGCGGGACCGCTCAGCCACAGCGTGGTGCAGAGCTCAGCCTTGGAGACGCGGACACAACTCAGTTTAGACGACTGTGAATTGACCCTTCTCTCTGCCCGAGCCTCAGTTTCCCCATCTATGGCGGGGTGGCTAGACAGGCCCTCTTGGCGTCCCCGGGGAACGCAGTTAGTGCAGGTAGGTTGGGGTCAAGAGGTGGGGACTTACCTCGAAATGGGGGCGTCCCTGGGATCGCGTCCGCGGCCGGGCCCACGCGGACAAGGAAGACCGAAGTCCGCGCCGCGAAGCCGAAGAGGCCCCCGGGCACGGCATCGCTGCATCGGGAGCAGTACCAGTTAGGGGAGGGAGGCAACGTGCGCGGTTCCTGTCCCATAATCACGGGCAACCAGGGATGAGGGAAGCAACCACTGGAGCAGACCGTTCGTAGCCCCACGCTGGAGCCGGGGAGGGGGCGGGGTTGATTTGGGGCCCCGCCTTCTCGGCCCGCCTCTACGGCGCGCGCGAAGGTCCAGACCTCGCGGCGCGCTCGACTCCTGCCGCCTCGAACCTGGGAGAGGCGGGGCCCCGGGTTGCAGTCGGCTTCCCAGCTCCTCCTGGAGGGTCTGGTACCGCTGGAGCCTAGTTAGCCAGAGCTTGTGCTGTGTGCTTAGTCGTTCAGTCGTGTCCGACTCTTTGCAACCCCATGGACTGTGCAGCCCGCCAGGCTCCTCTGTCCATGGAATTCTCCAGGCGAGGTCAAGCTCCACTCCAGGGGATCTTTCCAACTCAGGAATCCAACCCAGGTTTCCCGCATTGCAGGCGGATTCTATACCGTCTGAGCCACCAAGGAAGCCCAGCCCAGAGGTTAGATATTCTCATTAACGACAGCAAAGAAAGGTAATTAAGAGGTTAGACTTAAGGAGTCACCTCCCCGCCCTGCTGGTTTATTCTCTGCAGTGCTAGCTCTGGAGGTGTTTTAAGAGTATCTACAAGAAGCCAACTAACAAAAAGATAAAAATTCTAATCAGAAATAAAAAGGGTTTTTGTAATTGGGTGGAAATTCTAGCTCTGGGTTTTGATACTCAAGAAGCAGAATAGAGTAACTCTCTTTTGATGTGGTTAAGTACGAACTATGAAGGGACTGTATGTGTTAAGTGCTATGGAGAAAAAAGAACCAGTTTCCTTCCACCTCAAACGGCCTAAAATGCTCCGTTTATGTACTTATTCTTCTTCGTATTGCTTGTTTGAATTGGGTATCTCGAACTCTTGAATATGTTGCAAAGCAAACCTGAACTATATATGCTCCTGAAGAGAAGTTTTATGTATATATAAAACTTATTTGGATGTGGTCCGTCTAAGGCTATGGTTTTTCCGGTGGTCATGTATGGATGTGAGAGTTGGACTGTGAAGAAAGCTGATCGCCGAAGAATTGATGCTTTTGAACTGTGGTGCTGGAGAAGACTCTTGAGAGTCCCTTGGACTGCAAGGAGATCCAACCAGTCCATTCTAAAGGAGATCAATCCTGGGTGTTCATTGGAAGGACTGATGCTAAAGCTGAAACTGCAATACTTTGGCCACCTCATGCGACAAGTTGACTCACTGGAAAAGACTCTGATGCTGGGAGGGATTGGGAGTAGGAGGAGACGGGGACGACAGAGAATGAGATGGCTGGATGGCATCACCGACTCTGTGGACATGAGTTTGAGTGAACTCCAGGAGTTGGTGATGGACAGGGAGGTCTGGCGTGCTGTGATTCATGGGGTAGCAGAGAGTCGGACACGACTGAGCGACTGAACTGAACTGAACTGAGGAACACTAAACTTTGGTGGCACTGAAGCCTAGATGGTTTTTAGCCACTGTTATTTTAACCAGTTAACCAGTTATTATCTGAGAGATTTTGGCCTATCATAAATCTTTTTCCCCCTCGATTGACCACTGTTTTTGCCAGTTATTATATGAGTGACTTTAACCTATTATAAATCTTTTTCCCTAGGTTGATCACTGTTTTTTTACCAGTTATTATCTCAGGGACTTTAACCTGTCATAAATCTTTTTTCTCAGCTGAAGAAGATCATGATCCAGATCTAGTTGGATTGGATCTAGCTGTGAGGATTACATGAGATTTAGTGAAATGCCTGCTGACTATATATGGTAGCTAGTGACTGCTGAATATTAACTCTTAACTCTTTGAGGTAAACCTGAAGATTAGCATCGTACTTAGTATTTGAAACGTTTGTTCCTTATTTTTATTTATTTATTGAAGTTTAGTGGATTTACAATATTAATTTCAAGTGTATAACAATGATTCACAATTTTTGAAGATTAACTCCACGATCTTCAAGATCCAGATAATCACGATGGTGTGATCACTCACCTAGAGCCAGACATCCTGGAATGTGAAGTGGGGCTTAGGGAGCATCACTATGAACTAGCGGAGGTGATGGAATTACAGTTGAGCTATTTCAAATCCAAAGATGATCCTATGAAAGTGTTGCACTCAATATGCCAGCAAATTTGGAAAACTCAGCAGTGGCCACAGGACTGGAAAAGGTCAGTTTTCATTCCGATCCCTAAGGAAGGCAATGCCAAAGAATGCTCAAACTACCACACAATTGCACTCATCTCACATGCTAGTAATGTTCAAAATTCTCTAAGCCAGGCTTCAACAATATGTGAATTGTGAAATTCCAGATGTTCAAGCTGGTTTTAGAAAAGGCAGAGGAACCAGAGATCAAATTTCCAATATCCTCTGGATCATTGAAAAAGCAAGAGTTCCAGAAAAACATATATTTCTGCTTTATCGACTATGCCAAAGCCTTTGACTGTGTGGATCACAATAAACTGTGGAAAATTCTGAAAGAGATGGGAATACTAGAGCAGCTGATCTGCCTCTTGAGAAATCTGTATGCAGGTCAGGAAGCAATAGTTAGAACTAGACATGGAATAACAGACTGGTTCCAAATAGGAAACAGAGTACGTCAAGGCTGTATATTGTCACCCTGATTATTTAACTTATACGCAGAGTACATCATGAGAAATGCAGGACTGGATGAAGCACAAGCTGGAATCAAGATTGCTGGGAGAAATATCAATAACTACAGATATGCAAATGACACCACCCTTATGGCAGAAAGTGAAGAAAAGTAGAGCCTCTTGATGAAAGTGAAAGAGGAGAGTGAAAAAGTTGGCTTAGAGCTCAACATTCAGAAAACTAAGATCATGGCATCTGGTCCCATCACTTCATGGCAAATAGATGGAGAAACAGTGGAAACAGTGGCAGACTTTATTTTTTTTTGCAGACTTTTTTTTTTTTCCCACTGCAGATGGTGATTGCAGCCATGAAATTAAAAGGCGCTTACTCCTTGGAAGACAAGTAATGACCAAACTAGACAGCATATTAAAAAGCAGAGTCATTACTTTGCCAACAAAGGTCTGTCTAGTGAAAGCTATGGTTTTTACAGTAGTCATGTATGGATGTGAGATTTGGACTGAAGGAAGCTGAGCGTCGAAGAATTGATGCTTTTGAACTGTGGTGTTGGAGACTCTTGAGAGTCCCTTGGACTGCAAGAAGGTTCAACCAGTCTATCCTAAAGGAAATCAGTCCTAAATATTCATTGGAAGGACTGATGTTGAAGCTGAAACTCCAATACTTTGGCCACCTGATGTGAAGAGCTGACTCATTTGAAAAGACCCTCATGCTGGGAAAGATTGACGGTGGGAGGAGAAGGGGAGGACAGAGGATGAGATGTTTGGATGGCATCACTAACTCAATGGACATGTGTTTGAGGAACGTCTGGGAGATGATGATGGACAGGGAGGCCTGAAGTGCTGCAGTCCATGGGGTCGCAGAGAGGCAGACAGGACTGAACGACTGAACTGAACTGAAAGTTATTATAAAATATTGGCCATATTGCCTGTGCTGTACAATATATCCTTGTGGCTTATTTTATACATAGTGGGCTTCCCTGGTGGCTCAGACAGTAAAGAATCCGCCTGCAATGCAGGAGACCTGGTTTCGATCCCTAGGTTGAGAAGATCCCATGGAGAAGGGAATCGCAACGCGCTCCAGTATTCTTGCCTGGAGAATTACATGGACAGAGGATCCTGGCAGGCTACAGTCCATGGTGACGCAAAGGGTCAGATACCACTGAGTGACTAGCACCTTGATACTTTGAGTTCTTAAAAGAACTTTCATACAGTCTCTAGTGGTCTTTACAAGCCTGTGCCCTAGTGAAACTTATTTTTGTTTTGAGAAAACTTAAGTCCTCCCAGTTGAGTTGGCTTGGTTCACAGTCTGTTTTCCTAATTCTTTCAGACCAATTGTGAGGCTTCGCTGTTTTTCTGGCTCCCGACGAACTTTCGGAAACTCGCTACACTTTGGCCCTTATTGAGTAATCCATTCCGAAGGAAGGCTGACGGGACCCGGCCTTAAGCACCAGCCTCTTGTTGACGGTTTCCAAGACAACACCGCGAATGAAGCTGCGGCTGGGTATCGCGATAAGAAGGGGAAAGAAAGAAGAAAAACCCCACAAAACGCCAAACCCCGGGAATTGCGCATGCGTTTTGCGCACACGGCGGTCTGAACTCAGAGGCTTCCGTAGACGGAGGGAGAAAGATGGCGGCGGTTATACTGGAACGTTTGGGTAAGATTTCCTGATGGTTAAATGGTGGAAGAAGGGAGTGAGGTGGGAATCTGAATTAACGACCTGTGTTGATATTGCAGGTGCGTCATGGGTGCAGAATCTCAGGGGGAAGCTGGCCTTGGGGTAAGTCTGTCGCCTCGTAGTTGCGGTAGGGTCCCGGCCTCAGTCCGGTTCAGTTCAGTCGCTCAGTCCTGTCAGACTCTTTGCCGACCCCGTGGACTGCAGCACGCCTGTCCATCACTAACTCCCGGAGTTTACTCAAACTCATGTCCATTGAGTCGGTGATGCCATCCAACCATCTCATCCTCTGAGAGCTTAAGAGCCAGGCTCTGCTGGCGAACGGTACACCAGAATCTCAGGTTTGCCACCCCTTTTTAAAATTACCCCCGTATTGCATAGCCCTGTGGGGACTAGGATTATCAATAACCAAAGGGACGTTGTAAATGCCTTTTATGGACACTTCCTAGATTCTCCCACCAAGTTGGGAGCATAGTTTTCTAGTTAATTATCTGCCTACATGGGCAGTGATTGTATTGTAGACAACTGCAGTTTACATCGTGTCTGACGTTGTGTTAAAATCTTTGTGCGCATTATCTCATTCTTACAACATCCTATATAGTGTAGGTACTGCTATACCCATTTTTTCAGTCGAGGAAATTGAAGCCCCCAATGTAAAATAGGAACCTGTGCCCCAGGTCCCACGGTTACAGAATTTTGAAACTTTATACTGTATTTTCTCGAGCATTCTTTGACCTCAGGACAAAGCGTTCCTTAAGGTTAGGGAATGAACTTTCGTCAGTACTGGTAAGAGGCTTTCTCTACCCGCTTCTCGTTTTCCTTCTAATGTAGTACAGCTATTGCTGTGTGGAGGTTCATAATCTGATTGTAAATTTTCTGATTGATATATTTGTTAACATTAATTTTGGTTTAATTCATAGGTTTTGGAGACATAATTTGTGAATCTACATCTTAACTGTTTGATTTTGGAAAAGTTACTTATTTTTCCTAAGTTTCAGTTCTGTGATATGAGGATTATTAGTGCCTACTTAATAGATTTTAAAATTAGGATTAAATGAAATAATGTTTATAAAGTGTTTATACAGTGCATGATGTATAATAATCCCACCCTAAATCTTAGCTGCCATTAGTGTTTTTATCATTATAAACTATTATTGAATCCCTATTATATCTAGCTTTGTTTTAGGTTCTTGGCTTAAGGGATGAAGAGTTGGCTAAAGAAGAAAATTAAGAAGTACTGGTACTTAGGATTTGTCTTCACTTTGCTTTCTTAGATTATCTTCCATCACTCTACCCTCAGCCATGCTGATTTACTTACTTTTTCTGTTTATGCTGTGCCTTTACATATTTCTTGGCTTTTTCATGCTGTGCCCTCACTTTCTGTTAGTAACTGCAGCCCGCAAAGCCCTCTCCATTTCTTCTGACAATGCACTTCTCTGGGAGAAAGGGTTCTGCTGCTCCAGTTGGTCAGATTGAGAACAAATGTGAAGATACATTTTTCTATGAGTAAAGGCAATGGGGAAATCTTAAAAACAAAACAAACAAAACAGTCCAGCAGTTCTCGTTATTCAAATCCCTGTTTAAATGTTTCCCTTTCATGATCTCACTAAAAATGAAAGAAATGGGGACTTCCTTGATGGCTTAGCAGTTATGACTCCAAGCTCCCATTGCAGGGGACCCAGGTTTGATTCCTGGTCAGGGAACTAGGTCCCACATGCCAAAACTAAAAGATCTCGCATGCTGCAACGAATATCCCACATGCTGCAACTAAGACCCAGTGCAGCCAAATAATAAAAAATATTAAAAATAGTTTCTTCTTTCTTTTAGTATGTGTTTCTTAAATAATGGCTTCATATATATATGTCTTTGTCCTTTCCTACCTTGTATATCCTGGTCAGTTAGGGACAATTCTTGTTTCACTTTGTAGCTCCAGGGTAGGGTCTTGCACAAAGTGAATATTTTGTTTATTCTGGTTGATTTAAATTGTCCCACACTGACTTGTATTGGGAACCTCTGAGCAAGTAACTAAAGCACTTTGGGTTCAGTCTTTTCATCTGTGTGCTACAGGAAGGTTGGATTTTGCTAGGTAATCTCTTCCTAGTTTTAAAGTTACATAATTTATGAATCCCCGTTTTGGACTTTATAGTGGGGAAATGACCACATGAAAACTAAATAGAAAAGGTATAACTGATAATAATCCGTGGTTGGAAACCTCATTGCATACCAAATGCCAGACAGATAATAGAAATGAACTATAGAGATGTGGTGGTTGTAAAGAGAAAGAGTGGTAGGGCTTGTGGCAGTCAGTTGAGTGCATTGCCTCCTCTAAAGACACTGAACTGGATTTAAAAATGCTGCTCACCAAATACTTTTCTACAGGTTATATTTGGTAGCAGATGGACAATTTCCAGCCTTTAAATTTTAAGTCTCCCATTTTAGTGATGCATGCATTTGGGAAATTTTGTAACTTAACGAAGGTTACATGGCAAATCTAGGATCTAAACAAAAAAGTCTCTGGCTTAAAATAGTGCTGTATCACACATGGGAGGGACACAAGTGATGAGCCCTTAAGGGGTTTATCAGGGGAGTCTTTCTGGAAGAGGAGATGTTAAAATTTAAAGAGTGAAGAGTGTGGTTTGGTGTTTTAAAAATAGAAGAGCTGGTGTAAAAGTTTGAAGGCACTAATTACTAAGGTGTACATATGTTAAAATTCTCCACAAGAAAAACTAAGTGAGAAATATTATGAATCAGCAGTTTGGTGGAAAAATGATGACAGCCTTGTGATATATTTGAAAAACACTCGACTACAGGTGATAGAGCTGGATTTCAGGTTTCTGTCAGGCACAAGTGTTGTAGCCTTGGGTCATTTGCTTAACTTCTCTGAGATTCCATTTCAGTTTTTCCTCATATCAAAGAATGAGGATAATATTTAACTTTAAGGATGGTTGTGGGAATTAAGAGACTTAATACGTAAAATGTCTCATAGTGTATGACACTGTGAAAATGTTGTGTTGGAGATGATACTGTTGTGAAGTTGTTTGAGAGAGATCATATTTAATGCTAGAATCAATCAGTGGGTACTCAACACTCTTAGATGAGGTTACCTACTTCATCAGCTCTACTTTAAAAAAAATTTTTTTTTTCCTCTTTTTTATTTTTTTAGGGACGGGGGAGCCTGGTGGGCTTCCGTCTGTGGGGTTGCACAGAGTCGGACACGACTGAAGCAACTTAGCAGCAGCAGCAGTGTAGGAATCTTTGCATTGGGACATGAAAACTAAACAAAAGCACGATGGTGATACACAATTATGTATATAACTGCACAGTGATGATTAGTGGTATGGGCAGTGACCCTTGTGTTAATGGATGAAATATTTCCCTCAATTTATTTTGAAAAATTTCAATTCTGTAGGAAAATTCGAAGAATATTGCAATGTCTTTCAGCTGGACTCATCACCTGAACTCATAATTTTAGCTCTGTATAAATATATATCCTTTTTTTCCCCTGAATCATTTGAAAGTGAATTGTACACACTATGGTACTTTCAGTTCAGTTCAGTCGCTCAGTCGTGTCCGACTCTTTGCGACCCCATGAATCACAGCACGCCAGGCCTCCCTGTCCATCACCAACTCCCCGAGCTCACTCAAAGTTATGTCCATCGAGTCGGTGATGCCATCCAGCCATCTCATTCTCTGTCGTCCCCGTCTCCTCCCACCCCCAATCCCTCCCAGCATCAGAGTCTTTTCCAGTGAGTCAACTCGTCGCATGAGGTGGCCAAAGTATTGGAGTTTCAGCTTTAGCATCAGTCCTTCCAATGAACACCCAGGATTGATCTCCTTTAGAATGGACTTTACTCCTAATCAATTCAGGTTGTATTTCTGAAAAGTGACAAAGGTCCCACGAACCACAACCTATGAAATGGTACAGTTTAATTATCTTTTATTTTAATGTTTTAGTTAAAAGGAGTCAAATAGAAGTCAAGTGTATGTTGGCATTTACTTTTGAAAAAAGAAAAATTGACCATTATTTGAGGCTTGACAATAAGCCCTAAAATGGCCATGCACTAAAACTTATAGGTGGAAATTTTCAGTGCCATAATATTTATATTTAGTGAGTCTCTTGATTATGTGAACTTTACTCCTTTCAAAGCACTCTCAAGACCCTTCCTTCTTTTTTTAAAATTTTTAATTGAAGGATAATTGTTTTACAATGTTGTGCTTGTTTCTGCTGTAAGGACTCTTTCAATTAGGGTTTGTATCTTGTTGAAGCCTTACTTGTAGATCTTTGTAGAAGTTTTATTTGAAAGATTTTTGTGTTAGTTTCCTAGGGCTGTTGTGACAAATTATCACAAACTGAGTGACTTAAAACAGTGGAAATTTATTATCTCATAGTTCTGGGGGCCAGAATCCCAAAATCAAGCTGTCAGCAGGGCTGTCCTCCATCTGGAGGCTGTGGGAAAATTCATTCCTTGCCTCTCTCTTCAGCTTCTTTCTCTGTCTTCACCTCACCTTTCCCTCCATTTGTCTGCTTCAAAACTTTCTCTGCATCTTTCTCATTAGGAAAGATGAAATTACATTTAGGGCTGAACAAGATAATACAGGATGGGCTCCTCCTCTCTCGATCCCTAACTTAATTACCTCCTTTTCCGCAAAAAGTATTATTCACAGATTCTGGGAGTGAGGATGCAGATATATTTTTAGGATCATTGTTCAGCCCACTACATTGGGTTTCAAAAGAGGTCTGTGATATCATCTTCAGGGTTTGTATTTTTTTTCCAGAATGCTGTCCTGTGAATCACGCGTTTACTGCTGCTTTGCCTTTAACTTGGTGCTCTTGTACTCGGTTTCCAAATGTGGAAGTCTGCTTTCTTCAGCACTCAGTCCCAGCTCCTTAAAGCCATCCTGACTACCCCAGCCCTTCTGTTGCTTTTTCTGACATCGTAATGCCTATTGCACAGTATGGTTAATTCTTTTATCTCTCTAACTGAGTTTTAAATCACTTGACCGGAAATAGTTTTAGGTCTCCTTGCATCCCCATCACCTGAAACAGTACCTGTAGTACCCTGTCGTTATTAGTTTGTCAATAAGTGTAAGTTGAACTATCAGCCTGAGTAGGTGCAAGTTGTAGATGAAAGATTGCCAGAAACTGAGATCCTGGTTTTTCCACTCCAGTGCCAAGAAGGAATCCTAATGGCAGATTAAGTATAGGTACAGATTTCCAGCTTTATGTAATAGACTAGTTTGCACTGATTATCCATATCCAAATTCTTTTAAGTATTCTAACTATTCCTTAGGAAAAAATGAGAAGCTCTGTGTACCTTTGTTACTAACTGCTGCTGCTGCTGCTGCTGCTAAGTCACTTCAGTCGTGTCCGACTCTGTGTGACCCCACTGACGGCAGCCCACCAGGCTCCCCCGTCCCTGGGATTCTCCAGGCAAGATCACTGGAGTGGGTTGCCATTTCCTTCTCCATTGTTACTAACTAGAACATGTTATTACTCTGAATGATACAGTAGGGATCTGAAAGGGTTAGTGCCTTATTTTCAAATGATTATTGACATCAGAGATTTCCACTAGCTTCTCTGAGGGAACATGTTAGATTTGTGAAATAGGAAGTTAAGCAAGAATATATTTATAAATTTTGTGATTTTTTTTTTCCTCAGATTCTTTTTAAAAAAAATTATTCTGCTGAAAATTGTGACTTCTTTATTTGTTCTTATCCACCTCTAGAGTGAGCCAACCTCCCCTAATGTATATGTATAAATAAAAATACAAAATAATGAATAAGGGCTATATCATGAAAAATAAGAGTAGTGGGGTTGGGAAGGAATGAAACTTAAATAGTTGCTTTGGGGCTCTACTAGCTTACCCCACTCCAGTATTCTTGCCTGGAAAATCCCATAGACAGAGGAGCCTGGTAGGCTGCAGTCCATGGGGTAGCAAAGAGTCGGACACGACTGAGCGACTTCACTTTCACTTTTCACTTTCATGCAATGGAGACGGAAATGGCAATCCACTCAGTGTTCTTGCCTGGAGAATCCCAGGGACGGCAGAGCCTGGTGGGCTGCCATCTGTGGGGTCGCACAGAGTCGGACATGACTGAAGTGATGCAGCAGCAGCAGTTTACCCCAAGAGGTTACAGATTGAAGATCTGCCTGATGAGTCAGGCCTGCAAGTATGTTTTGTATGTTATATTGTATTTAAAAACTTAAAAAAAATCATTTAAAAAGTGGTGACTTTCTCATAAAAATTTAGCTTTTTAGATTCTGTTACGCATAGCAGGACATGGCAGCATTTCTAGAGCAGAAGAGTGTATCGCTCTTTAGATGGTGGATACTCTTCAGTTTCCCTCATTTTCCAACCATGTGTAACATTTTTGCATGGGTGCTTACACTCAGCCCTCTTGTTTGTGTTATTCTGGCTGTCCCCTGTGTTCCCTATTTCATTCTTTGGTACAAATATGTATTTAGTGCCTGCCACATGCCAAGCTATTCTAACAGTGGGAATTTTGTAGTGAACAAAAAGCATAATCACTGCCCTTATGGAGTGTACAATCTAGTGAGGGAGGCAAATAGTAAGTAAAATATAGAATATATTAGAAAGTGACAGCTACGTAGGAGAAAGTGAAAGCAGAGCATGGGAGTGGAAAGTGTGTGTGTGTGTGTGTGTGTGTGTATGAGTGTATGAGAGGGATATTGCAGTTTCAGGTAGGAAAGACCTCTTTAAGAAGATAACATTTGCATAAAGATCTGAAAGAAACCAGGGAGCAGACTCTCAAGCTGTGCCGTCTGAGTGAAGAATATTTTAGACAGATGGATCGTAAATGCAGAGGCCCAGAGAAGGAAACATACCTAGTGTATGAGAGGATGAGAGGAGAACATAATAGGAGATGAGATTAGAAGAAGGAAGAGGGGATCGTGTAGAACCTTATGGGTCATTGGAAGTACTTTGGTTTTTAGTCTAAGTGAGATGAGAAACCATTGGTGGGTTTTCAGTGTAAGAATAATATGACTGAAATGGGTGATTCTTTGTTGAGAACAAACCATAGTGGGGATGAGGAGTAAGAGACCATTGGGTATTTCAAGGTAAAGATTATTGTGGCTTGGATTAGGATGGCTGTGAAGGTGGGTGAATGGTTGGATTTTGGTAGTATATTAATGACAGCTGGCACGACCTATTGATGAATTGGATTTGGAGTGTGAGAAACAAGAATAACACCAGGGTGTCAAGTGGAGGGATAGAGTTACCATTTGCTGAGATAGGAAGACTTCCAGAGGAGCAGGCTTTTAAGACCATCAGGAACTCAGCTTCAGTTCAGTTCAGTTCAGTCGCTCAGTCGTGTCCGACTCTTTGCGACCCCATGAATCACAGCACACCAGGCCTCCCTGTCCATCACCAATCCCCGGAGTTCACTCAAACTCATGTCCATCGAGTCGGTGATGCCATCCAGCCATCTCATTCTCTGTCGTCCCCGTCTCCTCCCACCCCCAATCCTTCCCAGCATCAGACTCTTTTCCAGTGAGTCAACTCATCGCATGAGGTGGCCAAAGTATTGCAGTTTCAGCTTTAGCATCAGTCCTTCCAATGAACACCCAGGATTGATCTCCTTTAGAATGGACTGGTTGGATCTCCTTGCAGTCCAGGGGACTCTCAAGAGTCTTCTCCAGCACCACAGTTCAAAAGCATCAATTCTTCGGCGATCAGCTTTCTTCACAGTCCAACTCTCACATCCATACATGACCACGGGAAAAACCATAGCCCTGACTAGACGGACCTTGGTTGGCAAAGTAATGTCTCTGCTTTTTAACATGCTATCTAGATTGGTCATAACTTTCCTTCCAAGGAGTAAGCGTCTTTTAATTTCATGGCTGCAATCAGCATCTGCAGTGATTTTGGAGCCCAAAAAAATAAAGTCTGATACTGTTTCCACTGTTTCCCCATCTATTTCCCATGAAGTGATGGGACCAGATGCCATTATCTTCATTTTCTGAATGTTGAGCTTCAAGCCAAACTTTTCACTCTCCTCTTTCACTTTCATCAAGAGGCCTTTGCATTCCTCTTCCCTTTCTGCCATAAGGGTGGTGTCATCTGCATATCTGAGGTTATTGATATTTCTCCCGGCAATCTTGATTCCAGCTTGTGCTTCTTCCAGCCCAGCGTTCCTCATGATGTACTCTGCATATAAGTTAAATAAACAGGGTGACAGTATACAACCTTGACGTCCTCCTTTTCCTATTTGGAACCAGTCTGTTGTTCCATGTCCAGTTCTAACTGTTGCTTCCTGACCTGCATACAGGTTTCTCAAGAGGCAGGTCATGTGGTCTGGTATTCCCATCTCTTTCAGAATGTTCCACAGTTTATTGTGATCCACACAGTCAAAGGCTTTGGCATAGTCAATGAAGCAGAAATAGATGTTTTTCTGGAGCTCTCTTGCTTTCTCCATGATCCAGCGGATGTTGGCAATTTGATCTCTGGTGCCTCTGCCTTTTCTAAAACCTGCTTGAACATCTGGAAGTTCACAATATGCCAGCAAATTTGGAAAACTCAGCAGTGGCCACAGGACTGGAAAAGGTCAGTCTTCGTTCCAATCCCAAAGAAAGGAAATGCCAAAGAATGCTCAAACTACCGCACAATTGCACTCATCTCACACGCTAGTAAAGTCATGCTCAAAATTCTCCAAGCCAGGCTTCAGCAATATGTGAACCGTGAACTTCCAGATGTTCAAGCAGAACTCAGCTTAGGGCTTGTTAAATTTGAAATACAAAGTAAGCATACAAGTGGAGATGTGAGGAAACAGCTGGATATATGAGTTTGGAGATCAGGGAGCGCATGCAGATTTGGGAGTCATCAGTGTATGAACAGTAGTTAAAACCATGAGACTGGTTAACTTCACTGTGAGAGTAGATAGAAAACTCAGGAGTCAAAGCTTCCCAGGTGGTTCAGTAGTAAGGAATCTACCTGCCAATGCAGGAGACTGGGGTTCGGAAGATCCCTTGGAGAAGATAATGGCAACCCACCCCAGTATTCTTGCCCGGAAAAATCCCATGGACAGTGGAGCCTCGTGGGCTGCAGTCTATGGGGTTGCAAATAGTTGGACACAACTGAGCTTGCTCGCATGCACAAGTTAAAGGATTGATTTCTACCTGAGGCAGCCAACTTTTACACATCAGGGTGAGGAGGACACAACAAAGGAGACTGGAGAAGTGCATAGAGAGGTGAGAGGAAAACCCATCATGTGCAGTGTCCTGGAACTCAAAAAAGTGTCCCAAGGAAGAGCAAGTGCCTGGATGTAGTATTGTGATTTATGAGAAATAAGCCAAAATATATTTCTCATATGTTTATTTGGTCTTTGTCCGCGATTCTGGCTTACAGCTTCCAAAACCTTTGGAATTTCCTGAGCCATAGGTTTATGGGAGCTTCCTTTGTCATCATCTTTGGCCTTTCGTCTCAGTTTATGACTTCAGAGGCATAAAGTGAAATGGGTCTCTTGTTATTCCTGACAAGCCCCTTTCCACAGGGTTTTTATTAATGAGGTGAGTTTGGGGAAGCACTGAAGACAGGGGGTGGTGGTTACCAGGGGAATCAAGCATGATTGGAGGGGTGGGACTTTCAGTTGTATCACCTCCTGGTATCCAGGGATGGGGGAAGAAGTGGAGGTTGAATCAGTTACCAATGGCCAGTGAATGAGTTAATCCTGCCTATGTAATGAAGCCTCATAAAAAGACAAAAGGGGGTTCAATCTTTTGTAAAAAGTCAGTAATCTAGTGCTTAAGTAGGTTTCCTGAATCTTATAAGCTGCTTTAGCAAACCCAAAAAGGGGGTCATGAGAACCTCTTGATTTATATAGACAGTTGGTCAGAAGCACAGGTAACAATTTGGGCTTGTAATTGGTATCTGAAGTGGATGGTGGTTTTATGGGAGAAGCCCTTAATCTGCTGCTACCCCCAGGTAGAGAGTGTCAGAATTGAATTGTAGGACCCCCAGCTGATGTCAGTGTTGCTTAGTGGTGGTGTGAGGAACCACCCCCCCCCCCCCCCCGCAAAGTTGGAATCGTTGAGTAGTCGGATCCCTTTTACCAGAGATATTAAATCATTCTGGGTGAGGAGTGAGAATTGTCCGCTGGGTTTTACAGCCCAGATATCTTCAATGACTTTAATAAAGCAGCGTTGGTGGCATGACTGGAGAGAGGATTAAGGGTGAATGGGAGGGCTGGAATGAGACAAGGAATTTAGGTAACTCATTCAAGGAGTTTTGCTTGAGTAGTTCGAGGAAGTTGGTTGGCGACTGTTTAAGTTGAGAGATACTAGAGTATATTTGTTTGCTGATGGGAATGTTCAGAAGAAAAATGTAGAGAAGAAAAATTGATGATTTAAAGGGGGAAGAAAGAATTGTGGGAGCAGTGCTCTTGAGTAGGTGAGAAGGAGTGGGATCTAGGGAGTGGGGATGAGATTGGTCCTGGTTAGTGCATAGACTTGAATTATAGTAGTAAGTGAAGGTATAGTAGTAAGTGTGTATGGATACGGATGCTGGTGAGTATATAGATCAGGTGGTGGGAGCGTGCAGATGTTCTCTTCTGATTATCTCAGTGAAGAAGCACAATTATCAGCTGAGGATGAGGCAGGAGATACTGGAGGTTTCATTAGCAGGGAAGAGATACGAAGTTTGAAGATACGAAGATACCAAGACCAACGTTGGTTTCACTTTTTTTTGTTTGCTAAATTCTGTTTCCTTGATTGCTTGTCCTTGATTTTCACACAGTAAAATTATATTGAGTTATGAGAATATACGGGGCTTCCCTGGTTGCTCAGCAGTAAAGAAACTGCCTGTAATGCAGGAGACGCAGATTCGATCCCTGGGTCAGGAAGATCCCCTGGAGGCGGGCATGGGAACCCACTCCAGTATTTTTGCCTGGAGAATCCCATGAACTGAGTAGTCTCAAAGAGACATGACTGAAGCGACTTAGCATGCACGCATGCCTGAGAATATATATATATATCACTTTAGCCCTTTTAGATTTTGATTGAGTCAGGAGGGAGTATGTTCTTTTATTCAGTCTCAAGTGTGGAGTTAATTTGATGTTATCTGAAGTAAATTTGGAACAAATAATTTTTTACCTTGTTGCATCTGATAACATGATTCTCTTAAGATTGAGCTGGAGGCCTGTATTATCTTCACTTGGGAGTTGGTTATACCTTGTATTAAATTCTAAATAAACTTTGAGTAACAAAGAGGAAGTATTCATTCTGTCAAATTGTGACTTTATAAAGTTTCAGATACTCTTCTTATCTGATTTAACTCTTAATCCTAAAATTTGGCTTGGATCTGCTACTTTTCAATGCTGAGCTACTTTTCAATGCTAAATGACTATGGGCAGGATTTGAAAAGTGCTACTGAAACTTAATCCTTGAGTATTGGTAGATAGAAAACACCAGAATGATGAGAGTAGGGAAATTCATATGCTAGTTCCAGCATGCCATCCACTTTCTGCTTGAGCTCTGGCTGGCTCACTGTGCTGTGGGAACCTGTGTGTATGTTTGCATACAAACACTC
Source organism: Moschus berezovskii (assembly GCF_049115385.1). NCBI lineage: Eukaryota > Metazoa > Chordata > Mammalia > Artiodactyla > Moschidae > Moschus > Moschus berezovskii. Next base: position 45,267,740 of record NC_142467.1, on the reverse strand, counting down.
TAGACTGGTGGTTCATGCCTACCTTCTTTCACTGAAGTTACAGAGATACAGTGAAGGTAAAGGGATATGGGTTTCCTAGTAAATGAAAAGATACAGTAAATATCAGTAGTGATATATGAATTTCAAAGTGATAAAAGTTGATCCTCTTTGCCTTTCAGTTTTTTTTTTTTTTTTAAATAGAAGCCAAGCCATTCATATTTCTGAAATCCTGCTGTTAGGCATGAGATTAGAGAAGATTAAGGTTCAGAGATACCCTGGAGATGAAGTACACCAATTCCTCTTCTCATAGATAAAAAAAATTTGACTTAGGGCCCATGAATCACAGCTTCATAGAAACAAATTTGATCATGATTATAAACATGAGAGGAGGTTTGAAACTGTGTTATGTGGAGTTTACAGTTCAAAGTGTTTGTTTTAATCTGCAAAGTGTTTATTTATTTATTTATTGAGAACAGAAGAGATGAATTGTTCAGAGGGCCTAATTAAAAATTAATACTAGCTACTGGTGTATATCATGTGCTAGACTTTGTGGGGTGTTGAATGTTAATTATTTATCTACTGCCAACAGAATGAAGTAGGTTTTTTTCTTCTCATTCTAAAAGTAATAATATCTAAAATTTATTGAGCCTCATTAATGTGTCAGATTAAATATTTTACTTTAAGTATCTCATTTGAGCTCCTTAAGAAGCCTATGGGCTTCTCTGGTAGCTCAGCTGGTACAGAATCCATTTTAATGCAGGAGACCCTGGTTCGATTCCTAAGTCAGGAGGATCCCATGGAAAAGGGATAGGCTACCCCCTCCAGTATTCTTGGGCTTCCCTCGTGACTCAGCTGGTAAAGAATCTGCCTGCTGTGCAGGAGACCTGAGTTCAATCCCTGGGTTGGGAAGATTCCCCTGGAGAAGGGAATAGGCCACCCACTCCAGTATTCTGGTCAGGATAGTTCCATGGACTGTACAGTCAATGGGGTTGCAAAGAGTTGGACACGACTGAGCAACTTTCAGGAAGCCTGTGAGGGGGGACTTCCCTGGCGGTCCAGTGGTTAAGACTCTGTGCTTCCATGGCAAGGGGTGTGGGTTCAACACCTGGTTGGGGAACTAAGATGCCGCATGCTGCACAGTGCAACCAAAACAAAGCCTATGAGATAATTATTACTCATTTTACTGATGAGAAAACTGAGCCCTCGAAAGTTTTGTCACTTTCCCAAGGCCATTCACCTAGGGTGAGAGTTAGGATTTAGACCCAGGTCTGTGTGATTCTATAGTCTCTGCCCTTATAACCTGACTTATAATTTTATTAGAAAATTCTGTCCTGTAACATCATGTGTCCTAGTTTTGTGCTTTTCAGTTAAAATATTGGAACCTAAAGGTGGATGACAAAGGTACAGATTTTGTTAGGTATTTCGATGACACTGATCAGTGAACTTGAGGTAGAGTAGGAGAAATGAGCCACTAGAAGAATACATTTTAAAAATTCTTTAGCCTGAATGGTTTGAGAATTAAAAACAAAGACTTTACCAAGTATATAATCTAATTGTATATATTGTGTGAGAGTCTGCCAGTATACAACAACTTTGAATATTTAAGTGTAGATTAAGTTTTCACTCAGTATGAATGTGCCAGATACTGTCCTTGGTGCTGAAATACAAAGGCTGTCAGACTTGCCCTTAAGATGCTCAAATTGATATACTTACTGCAGGAACTCATTGTTTTGCAGTCACCTTATTAATAGTCCAGGAGTAGTCAACTCGTTGTACAGCTGGCAAGAACAAAGTATTAATATTAAGGTGATGGGGGTTTGGTTGTCTCAGAATCAGGTTCACATTGAGGTACTCGGTCCCTCACATTGAGGTGACATTTGAGCTGGGACTTAGAACAGGACATGCATTTCATTCAGGAGATAATGAGGGAAGAGAGAACAATGTGAGCAAAAGTGTAAAGATATAAAAATATGTGACTTGTACAGGGAACAATGTCTGTTGCTGCTGCTCTAAGTCACTTCAGTCGTGTCCGACTGTGCGACCCCATAGATGGCAGCCCACCAGGCTCTGCCTTCCCTGGGATTCTCCAGGCAAGAACACTGGAGTGGGTTGCCATTTCCTTCTCCAATGTGTGAAAGTGAAAAGTGAAAGTGAAGTTGCTCAGTCATGTCCGACTAGTAGCGACCCCATGGACTGCAGCCCACCAGGCTCCTCTGTCCATGCGATTTTCTAGGCAAGAGTACTGGAGTGGCTTGCCATTGCCTTCTCCGAATGAATGTCTGTACCTTAAGGTAAATAAGCTAGGATGGTCAGCTTGGGGTTAGAGTATGAGAAGCCTTCTATGTCTTATTAAGGATTTTGGACTATATTCTGAGCAGTAGGGAAGCACCAAAGTTTGTTGTTATTTGGATATATTCAGATGTAAGGAAAAGTAGACAATATGATGATCCCACATGAACCCATCATCCAACTCCAGCACTTATTAATTCATGGCCTTTCTTGTTTTATCTTTGGCCCTTGCTTCCCCCCATCATATTTTGAAACAAATCCCAGATAGTTTATTATTTCATCAATTAATATTTCACCATGTATCTTATTTAAAAGTATCAAATGTCCAGGTAATGTTCAAATTTCCAGTGGTTAAATAACTTTTATATTTTTAAAGTTATAGTAGTCCACACTTAAAGAAATTCCTTTAGCATTTCTTATTTCTTGTAGGGTCAGTTTAGTGGTGAGGAACCCCTTTAGCTTTTGCTTATCTAGAAAACTCTCTCCTTCAGTTCTTTTTTTTTTTTTCCTCTCTTTAAGCAATTGTTTACATATATGTATTTCAGTCAGTTTTTTTCTTTGCTTTTATTTTTAATTGGAGGACAGCTGCTTTACAATATTGTGTTGGCCTCTGCCATACAACACAGTGAATCAGTTGTAAGTATACATATGTCTCCTCACTCTTGAACCTTCTACCCACTCACCACCCCCATCCCACCCCTCTAGGTTGTCACAGAGTATCTTGTTGAGCTCCCTGTGTGACACAGCAACTTTCCATTGTCTGTTTTACATATGATAATATATATATTTCGTTGCTACTCTCTCAGTTCGTCCCACCCTCGCCTTCTCCCACTGTGTCCAAAAGTCCATTCTCTATGTCTGTATCTTTATTCCTGCCCTGAAAATAGGTTAATCAGTACCATTTTTCTAGATTCCATATAAAATATGCGTTAACATATGATACTTACTTTTCTCTTTCTGACTTTCTTCACTGTGTATAATAGGTTCTGTGTTCATCTACCTCATTAAAACTGATTCAACTCTGTTCCTTTTTTATGGCTGAATAATATTCCATTGTATGTATGTACCACAACCTCTTTATCCGTTCATCTGTTGATGGATATCTAGGTTGCTTCTGTATCCTAGATATTGTAAATAGTGGTACAATGAACATTGGGTTACGTGTGTCTTTTTCAGTTATGGTTTCCTCATGGTGTATGCCCAGTAGTGGGATTGCTGGGTCATATGGTAATTTTATTCATAGTTTTTTAAGGAACCTCCATACTGTTCTCCATAGTGGCTCTGTCAGTTTACATTCCCACCAGCAGTGCAAGAGGATTCCCTTTTTCCCCACATCCTCTCCAGCATTTATTGTCTGTAAATTTTTTGATGATGGCCATTTTGACTGGTGTGAGGTGATACCCCCGTCTCCTTTTCTCTAGTAATGAACGATGTTGACCATCTCTCCATGTGTTTGTTGACCATTTGTATGTCTTCTTTGGAGAAATGCCTCTTTAGTTCTCACACCCATTTTTTGACTGGGTTTTTTGTTTTTCTGGTATTGAGCAGCATCAACTGCTTATATATTTTAGAGATTAATCCTTTCTCAATTGTTTCACAGGCATTTGTTTCCTCCCATTCTGAAGGTTGTCTTTTCGTCTTGTTTATAGTTTGCTGTGCAAAAGCTTTTAAGTTTAATTAGGTCCCACTGTTTATTTTTGTTTTTATTTCCGTTACTCTGGGAGGTGAGTCAAAGAGGTTATTGCTGTGATTTATGTCAAAGAATGTACTGCCTATATTTTCCTCTAAGAGTTTTATAGTGTCTGGCCTTACATTTAGGTCTTTAATCCAGTTTGAGTTTATTTTTTTGTATGGTGTAAGGAAATGTTCTAGTTTAATTCTTTTACATGTGGTTGACCAGTTTTCCCAGCACCACTTATGGAAGAGGCTCTCTTTTCTCCACTGTATATTCTTGCCTTGTGTCAAGATAAGGTACCCACAGGTATGTGTTTATCTCTGGACTTTCTGTTTTGTTCTATTGATCTGTATTTCTGTTTTTGTGCCAGTACTGTACTGTCTTGACTGACTATAGCTTTGTAGTATAGTCTGAGATCAGGATGGTTGATTCCTCCAGCTCTCTTCTTATTTGTCTAGTTTGCTTTGGGTATTTGGAATTTTTTGTGCTTTCATACAAATAGTGAAATTTTTTGTTCTAGTTCTGTGAAAAATGCTGTTGGTAATTTGATAGGGATTACATTGAATCTGTAGATTGCTTTGGGTAGTATAGTCATTTTCACAATATTGATTCTTCTAATCCAATAATGTGGTACGTCTCTCCATTTGTTTGTCTGTTTGTGTCATCTTTGATTTCTTTCATCAGTGTCTTAAAGTTTTCTGCATACAGGTCTTTTGTCTCCTTAGGTAGGTTTATTCCTTGGAATTTTATTCTTTTTGTTGCAGTGGTGAATGGGATTGTTCCCTTAATTTCTTTTTCTGATTTTTTGTTGTTAGTGTATAGGAATGCAAGGGATTTCTGTCTTAATTTTGTATCCTGCAACTTTACTGTAAATTCATTGATTAGCTCTAGTAATTTTCTGGTGGTTCCTTTAGGGTTTTCTATGTGTAGAATCATCATGTGCAAACCGTGAGAGTTTTGCTTCCTCTTTTCCAGTCTGGATACATTTAATTTCTTTTTCTCTGATTGCTGTGGCTAAAACTTCTGAAGTTATATTGAATAATAGTGGTGAGAGTGAGCACCCTTGTCTTGTTCCTGATCTTAGAGGAAATAGTTTCAGGTTTTCACCATTAAGAAAAATGTTTGCTCGGAGTTTGTCATATGTGGCCTTTGTTATGTTGAGGTAGGTTCCTGCTATGCCCATTTTATGGTGTCTTTCCTTCAATTCTGAATGGTAACTTTGCCAGATAGAGTATTCTTGGTTGGAAGTTTATTCTTTTTCTTTTTGTTGCTCTGCTTGGGTGAGTTCTACTGCCTTTTCTTAAAGTTGACTGATTCTTCTGCTTCATTGAATTTGTCGTTGATGTTCCTCACGTGTATTTTTCAGTGCTGTCATTCTTCAGCTCTGTGCCTTCTGTTGCATCCCTGGTAGTTCAGCTGATAAAGAATCCACCTGCAGTGCAGGAGACCCCAGTTTGGTCCTGGGTCAGGAAGATCCCCTGGAGAAGGGATAGGCTATCCACTCCAGTATTCTTGGGCTTCCCCTGTGGCTCAGCTGGTAAAGAATCTGCCTGCGATGTGGGAGACCTGGGTTTGATCCCTGGGTTGGGAAGATTCCCTGGAGGAGGGAAGGTGTATCCACGCTGGTATTCTGGCCTGGAGAAATCCATGGAGTGTATATTTTCTTATGTTTTCCACTCTTGGTTGAAGTTTTCACTCTTTTCATCCAATTGTCCTCCCAGTTCAATGGGCATCTTGATGACCATTAGTTTGAACTCTTTATTAGTTAAACTACTTATCTCTGTTTCCTTGAGAATGTTTTGTGAGGTTTTTCTCTGTTAACTCACTTGGAACGTATTCCTCTGCGTCTTCATTTCACTTGACTGTGTTGGTTTCGATACATAGAAGAAACAGCCGCTTCTCCCAGTCTTGAAGGGGTGGCCTCATGTAGGAGGTGAAACTTTTCATTCATCCCTGCCACAGCTTTTGTTTGTCTTTCAAACTTCTGTGTTTGCTCAAGTGGCAAATGGTTCCCATTTGTTGAGGATGTGCCGAGAATAGTGTTCCAAAGAGGAGGATTTCAGCACCTAGATTCAGTCTGACTGGAAGCTAGACCCTCAGGCAGCAAATTTATAAGTATGTAAATAAATTCAGTTTTGGGGGGCTGCAAAGGTAAGCCCTGTTGGTCTCCAGAGCCAGGAGATCTGTCTTCTGGGCAGCAGTTGCAAAACTCAGGATACGCTGTCCAGATGAGTGTATAAGCTTCTTTTTGGGAAGATATTGGTAAGCTGGAGCAAGGCAGAGAAAGAGCTCCAAGCTGATGTCTATAGCTTGCCTTATTTTTTGTTTTGTTTTGTTTCTTGGTTGCACTGCAAGGCATGTGGGATTTTAGTTCCCCAACCAAAGATTAAACCTGTGCCTCCTGCATTGGAAGCACGAGGTCTTAACCACTGGGCAACCAGGGAAGATCCCAGCCTGCATTCTTGAGAGCTGCTTCATAGGCTACTAAATGTGTTGCAGACTTGAGGCTTTCCACTCAGTCAAAAGTTCCAGGACTGCAGTGTGGTTTCCTTCATAGAAAGACTGAGGAGTGTGCCTTGGTCTGCTGTCTGTGCAGTCACCTGAGGATGGTAGCCTGCCATGAACCATCCTTCCCCAATGGCCGCAGTCCCATGAAACCCAGAACACAAGCCCCTCTGGCCATGAGGGCCAGATAATCAAGGGGCATCCCTTGGATGTCAGCTGCAGAAACTGTACCAGACGTGTGTAAAGCTCCCTCCAGAGACACTGGTGCTTTGTAGCCTGGCAGAGGATGAGTGCTAAGATAGTGTCTACAACCTCCCCACCACCAACCCCAACTTTGGAAAGGATTAGAGTCAGCCCCTTGATATATATTGTTGGGTTAGAAGCCTGCCTCTAGGCCAGTTAGGATGGTTAGCTAATACGCCTTCTTCATAGAAAGACCTCAGTCTATTATTGCCTCTTGCTGTGTGCCAGGGGTGGCAACTGTTTAAGAACTCTTTCTCCATTGGTTACATTCCTGGGGGACCCACAAGTAAGTTTAAGCCTCTGATTACCAGAGCCAAGTGATGTAGAAGTGTCCCCTGGCAGCAGTCATAAAATTCATGGTGCCAGACAGGGTTATGAGCTCTTTTCTGGGCTACACCTATTACTACAGTTCCATGTGAATAGGAACGCAAGCTCCTCTGACCTCCAGAGCGAGACAATCAAGAGTTACCTCCTGCGTGGCAGCTGCAAAAGTTGGGGTACCAGATGCATATAAAGGCTCTCTTCTGGGAGATAGATACTGGTTCTCTGGAGCATGGTAAAGGAGAGAGCAAAGATGGTGCCTACCAGTCTCCTTCCCTGGAGAGTGTTGCAGCAGGCTCCTAAATGTGTGTGTTAACTTGCTCCTCAGGCTGAGGGTTTGTTTGTTTGTTTGTTTAAATTTACTTTTGGCCATACCACACGGCTTGTGGGATCTTAGTTCCCTGACCAGAGATTGAGCCTCTGGACCCTCTGCAGTGAGACCTCGGTTTCAACCATGGTACTGCTGGGGAAATCCCCAGGGTGAAGTTTTAAAGTAAACAGGTTACTTTAAGTGTGGAAATCGGCTGCCTCTGAGCTGGATATTGGAGTGGGTGAGTTTCTGAGTGTGACTCTTTAAGAGGTATTTCTCTGATTGTATCTGGCTTATGGGTTGTGGGCCATGAGCTGAATTGGTTTTCAAAATTAGGTGTTTTGGGGGTTCGTCTCTCAAGTGTGTGTCTTAGAAGTTGCAGTGCCAGATGTGGAGTTTGAACCCTTTGTTTCTCAGAGAGAAGCTCTGAGTGTTGAGTTCCTCTCAGTTATGGGTTGCCATGGTAGGTGTGGGATTTATGACAAGATTGTGAGCCAACCTCTCCTACTGCTGTGATGTAGTTTTCTTCTTGTGTACCTGATGTGTTGTTGTCCTCCAGCCAGCCTTTAGTTTTATTTTTTTAAGAGGAAATTGTTCCATATGTAGCTGTAGACTCAGTGTGCCTATGGGAGGAGGTATAGGAGATTAAATAATATGCTACTGAATAACCAATGAGTCAAAGAAGAAGTCAGAAAATACCTTAAGAAAAATGGAAATGTAATATACTAGAATTTATGGGATGCAGCAAAAGCAGTTCTAAGAGGGAAATTCACAGCAATAAATGTCTACCTCAAAAAATAAGAAAAATCTCTAGAAACAGCCTAACTCTACACCTCTAGGAACTAGAAGAACAAATGAAGCCCAAAGTTAGTAGTCATAAAGAAGGAAGTAATAAAAATTAAAGCAGAAACAAATGAACTAGACATTAAAAAGACAAGCGAAAATACTGATAACTAAGAGCTAATTCTTTGAAAAGATTAAAAAAAAACAATCCCCGAAACCTGACAAACCTTTAGCTAGACTCAACAAGAAAAAAGAGAGAGGACTTTATTATATAAAATCAGAAATGAAAAGGAGAAATGTGACAGTGATACCGCAGAAATACAAAGGATCTTAAGAGACTACTATGGGACTCCCCTGGTGGTCCAGTGGTTAAGAATCTGCCTACCATTGCAGTGGATACGGGCTTGATCCCTGGTTCAGAAGAGTCCACATGCTGCAGGGCATCTAAGCCCATGCACTGCAACAACTGAAGTCTGCGTACCTAGAGCCCAAGAGAGGCCACCGCAGTGAGAAGCCCACGCACTGCAGCTAATGAGTAGCCCCCACTTGCAGCAACTAGAGAAGGCCCATGCACAGCAGTGAAGGCCCAGTGCAGCCAAAATAAATAAATAAAAAATTTTAAAAAATATTTAAAAAAAGACTACTATGAATAATTATATGCCAGCAAATTGGACAACTTAGAAGAAATGAATAAATTCCTAGAGACGCATAACCTAAGACTGAGTTGAATCTGTGTGTGTGTGTGTGTCCAGTCATGTTGGACTCTTTGTGACCCCATCGACTGTAGCCCACCAGGCTTCCCTCCATGGAATTTTCCAGGCAAGAATATTGGAGTGGATTGCTATTTCCTCCTACAGGGGATCTTCCCAACGTAGGGATCGAACCTGCGTCTCTTGTGTCTCCTGGTTTGGCGGATTCTTTACCAAGCCGTGCACAGCCTGGGAAGCATAAGGCTGAATCATAATAAAATAGGAAATCTGAGCAAACTGATTACTAGCAAGGATACTGAATCAGTAATCAGAAACTTTCCAACAAACAAAAGTCCAGGACCAGATGGCTTCCCTGGTAAATTCTACCAAACATTCAAAGAAGAATTAAAATCAGTCCTTCTCAGACTCTCCCCCCAAATAGAACAGGGCAGAATTCTTCCAAACACATTTTATGAGGTCAGCATTATCCTGATACCAAAACCAAATAATGTGCCACACATCCAAAATTACAGGCCAATATCCCTGATGACCACAGGTGAAAAATTCTCAACAAGTTCTTAGCAAACTAAATTCACCAATACATTGAAAGGATCATAGAGGAGTGGTGGGGAGCGGCGGCAGCGGCAGGCCGAGGGGCTGCGCAGGCAGTGTCGTCGCCCTGTCGCTTGGCCACAGTGGGGGCAGCTGCCGCTGCGCCGCCAAGCGGAAGGAGCCGCCGGAGCAGCGTGGCCTGACCTTCTGCTTGTACCTGGCCTGTACCTGTGCATCGACCTGGAGCGGCTGCAGTGCCTCAAGGAGAGCCACCACGGCGACTTCAAGCCATGGGAAGAGCTGAACGACCGCTCCAAGTTTGTTGAAAGTGATGCAGATGGAGAGCTTCTGTTTAATATTCCATTTACAGGCAATGTCAAGCTCAAGGGCATCATTATAATGGGAGAAGATGATGACTCACACCCCTCTGAGATGAGACTGTGCAGGAACATTCCATAGATGTCCTTTGATGATAGAGACAGGGAGCCAGATCAGACCTTTAGTCTGAACCGGGATCTTACAGGGGAATTAGAGTATGCTACAAAAATTTCTCATTTTTCAAATATCTCTCATCTCTCAATTCATATTCAAAAAACTTTGGAGCTGATACCACAAAGGTCTTTTATATTGGCCTGAGAGGAGAATGGACTGAGCTTCGCTCATATGAGGTGACCATCTGCAATTTTGAAGCATGAACCAATCCAGCTGACCACAGGGTCCCATCAGGTTACCCCAGAGACACACTTTATTTCCTAAGGTCTGGCTGAGACTCCCACGGAGGCATTGTGTCATTGAAGAAGTATGACGTCCTGTTGGGAAGGACAAAGAGAGATGGGGCTCCAAAGAAAGTTGGCTGCCACAGCCTCTGCCAAGCTTTGTCTTTGGGGCTTGCTGCAAAAACCTGGCCTATGGAAGATACTACACCCCCAGGAAGGGTTGTATGGGTGCCAGGGAACAATCGTGGTTCTCTAGGGCCCTACAGAAATTGGGTCTTGGGCCGGTCAGTATCTGTCAGCCATGCATAATGCCTGCCTTCCCAGTTTATGTGATCATAGGATCCCAAGTGTCTTATTGCTTTGTGGCAGGATTATTGTATGACTTGTTTTTTAAAATGGAAACTATTCCTGGGCTGCGGTAAACTTTTTGAAGCCTCAGCATTGTGTTTGTATTAACCATCAGGAGGGTCTCCAACTGGAAATACTTGTCTCTGCTTGCTCTTTCTCCCTGTCATCTTTCAACATTCTTGTCAAGTTGCCCAGCTTGGAGTTGTCTGTCATGCAGCAGTGTCCCATGTTATAGCTTGAAGAGCAGGAATCTCCTGATGTTGCTTAATAGCTTGAGAGGGCCTTTTTTTCCTATTGCCCAGGTAAGTGGTCTGAGGCGAGCATGGACATTGTTTCTGTGTTTGTAGGTATCCTGGTTGGGGTGAGATGGGACTTTGATATGCTTCCCTTTGGGATATCTTTAATGTTTATCAGCTTCTAACTAGTGTTGTAAGCCCAGTGGCAGAATTTGGAGATCTCAGTTCTTTTGTTTGTGGCTTTTTATTCACTGTGACTAATAAGCTTCCTAATAAATCCTTGCCAGACTTAAAAGAAAAAAAGATCATAGACCATGAGTAAGTGGGATTTATTCTAAAAATGTATTCAACACTTTCCAATTCCAAAAATGGCTCAACACATGCAAGCCAGTTAATGCAATTCACCACGTTAACAAAATGAAGGATTAAAAAAAATCATATGATCATCTCAGTATGGATGTACAGAAAAAGCATTTGACAAAATTCAATATCCATTTATGATGAAAACTTTCAGTATCCATTTTTGATAAAAAGCAGGTGTTGAGTGAACATACCTGAACATAATAAAGGCCATATATGTCAAGTCCTCAGCTAGCATCATCCTCAATGGTGAAAAGCTAAAAACTTTTCTTATAAGGTCAGGAACAAAGACGATGATATACATACACTCTAGCCACTTTTATTCGAAGTGATATTAGAAGTTCTAGCTGCAGAAATTAGACAAGAAAAGAAATAAAAGGTATCTAAATGGGAAAGGAAGAATTGAAACTCTATTTACAGGTAACATGACAAGAAAACCCTAAAGACTCCAAAAAAAAAAATTAAAAGTAAATGAATTCAGTAAAGTTGCAGGATACAAAATCAATACACAAAAACTTGTTGTTCATACTAATAATGAACTATCAGATAATCAAATAACCCATTTACAATTTCATCAAAAAGAATAAAATATCTAAAAATAAATTTAACCAAGGAGATGAAAGACTTGTATATTAAAAACTACAAGACATTAATGAAAGAAATTGAAGAAAATAGAAATAAATGCAAAGATATTTTGTGTTCATGGATTGGAAGAATTAATATTGTTAAATGACCATACCACTCAAAGCAGTCTGCCGATTCAGTGCAATTCCTGTCAAAATTTCAGTGGCAAGGCTTCTTTGGTGGCTCACTGGTAAATAATCCACCTTCCAGTGCCTGAGACATGGATTTGATCCCTCACCTGGGAAGATCCCACGTGCTGTGGAGTGACTAAGCCTGTGTGCCACAACTATTGAGCCTGTGCTCTGGAGCCTGGGAGCTGCAACTACTGAGCCCACGTGTCCTAGGGCCTCTGCTTCACAACAAGAGAAGCCACCACAATGAGAAGCCTGCACACCACAGCTGGAGAGTAGCCCACTTACAGCAACTAGAGAAAAGCCCATGCAGCACCAAAGACCCAGCACAGCCAAAAATAAAATAAATAAAAAGATTTTCAGTGGCGTTTTTTCACAGAAATGGAACACTTCTAAAAGTTGTGTGGACTCTCCAAAGACTTCAGTAACCAAAGCAATCTTGAGAAAGAAGAGCAAAGCGAAAGGCATCATGCTACCTGATTTCAAACTCTATTACAAAGCTGTGGTAATTAGAACAGTATGATATTGGTATAAAAATGGACATATAGATCAATGTAACAGGGTAGAGAGCCCAGAAATAAACCCACAAATATTTTGTCAATTAACTTACGACAAAGGAGCAAGAATATATGATGGGGAAAAGATAGTCTCTATTGGACAGCCACATGCAAAAGAATGAAATTGAATCCTATCTTATACCATACTCCAAAATTAAGTGGGTTAAAGACTTGAATGTATGACCTGAAACCATAAAACTCCTAGAAGAAAGCAATCAGTAAGCTCCTTGACCTAGGTCTTGGCAATAATGTTTTTGAATCTGACACCAAAAGCAGTAACAAAAATAACCAAGTAGGGCCTTATTAAACTAAAAAATAAATCAGCGACGTAATGAAAATGCAGGCTACTGAATGGGAGAAAACAACTGTAGGTAATACATCTGATAAAGGGCTAATGTCTAAAGTATACAACAAACTCATACTAAATAAACTAAATAGCAAAGAGACCCCAAACAATCAAATTAAGAACTGAGAAGATCTGAATAGCTCTTTTTCCACGGAAGACATGCCAGTGACCAACAGGTACATGAAAAGATAGTATCATAAATCTTCAGAGAAATGCAAATCCAGACCACAATGAAATACTACTTCACACCTGTTAGAATGGCTGTTATCAAAAAAAATACAGACTATGTTGGCAGGGATTTCAGAAAAGGGAAACCTTGCGCACTTTTGGTGGGAATGTAACTTGGTGGAGCCACTGTGAAAAACAGTATGGAGGTTCCTCAAAAAATTAAAAATGAACTACCGTGTGATCTAGCAATTCTACTTTTGAAGAAAACAAAAGCACTGCTTTGAAAAGATATATACACACACTTGTCCATTGCTCATTACAGCAGCCAGGATATGGGAACAACCTCAGTGTCCATCAGTGGATGCATATAAAGAGATTGTGATATATATAAATATATAAACACACACACACAAAGGTATTAATCAGCTGTAAAAGAGAATGAAGTTTTGCCATTTGTGACAAGGACGAACTTGGAGGGTAGTGTGATAAGTGAAATAAGTCAGACAAAGAAAGACTAATACATTTGATTTCTCTTGTATGTGGAATCTAAAAAACAAAACAAAAACTAGGCTCATAAATACAGAATAGATAGACCAGATTGGTAGTTGCAGGAGGCTGCAGCCTCCTGGGTTGAGAGGTGGGAAAAATGGGCAAGTTGGTTTTTTTCGTCTGTTTTGTCATTTTTTAGTTTAAATACATTGAATCAAACTTTTTAAAAAAAGTCCACTAGTTAACCTTTTTCTTAGTTCTCATAATCTGTATGTAGGTTCTTTACTCAGCTCCTTTTTAAAAACTCTCCTTGTGATTTGTTTGCTGAAGAAAGTGGACTGTTGGTGTCACAGACTGTAGTACAGCTCGGATTTTGCTGAGCGCATCCCCTTCGCGTTGTTTAACGGGTTTCCCTGTCTCTGTCTTTTCTGAATTGACTCAGTACAGAACGGTGGGTGGTGTCTTTTTACATCAGGAGGTGTATAAATCCACCTTTATGCATTAATTTCTTAGGGATTACAAAGTGATGTTATTTGTCTTGATTATTCAACAAAGTTGAGGAATTCCTCAGATAATGTCAGGGATCTCCTGTGTCTTTAAATCTGTTTTAAGGACTGAGATGACAAAGTAGCGAATCAGTAGTCACTGGCCACCATAAAAAGGAATGGAATTTTGCCATTTACAACAATGTGGATGAACTTCAGTTAAATAAGTGAGACTGAGAAAGACAAATATTGTATAACATTGTATAATCTAAAATGTAAAACAAACTAGTGAATATAACAAAGAAGAAACAGAGTCACAGATGTAGAAAACTGATGGTTACCAGTGGGAAGAGGGAAAGGGGGGAGGCAAAACAGGGGAGGAGGTTAACAAGTATATAGCTACTATGTATGTAATAAGTAAGCTACAAGGATATATTGTGCAACACAGGGAGTATAGCCAAAACTTTATAACTATACATGGAATGTAACCTTTAAAAATTGTGACTCATAGTACAATTGTGTACTCATATGTACAACATAGCACACCTGAAACTTACATAATGTTGTATATCATATATATATGATGAGGAAGTCTCTAAAAAAATAAGTGTTTATTGGTCAGTAAGGATAAGATATCTTGGGCATTATAATATGTTTATTATTTGACTTAATGTTACTGACTTTTCACTCTTCTTAGCATTCAGTACACTACAAGCTCTTTGTGGTATTTTATGTAATAGCACTCTCTGTTAACAAATATGTCCAGAATGTTCCCACTTGTTATCCTGAAATAGTTTCCATCAAAATGGAGCTGATGTGGTTCAGAAAATAGATGTGGAGAAGATTCTAAGTGTCTCTTGCTTTACAGGCTTTTTTCATCTCACAGCATTTTACCTCAATCACATATCCACACAAGTGCTTCTCTTGAAATATCTCGAAAATGGGAGAAGAAGAATAAAATTGTTTATCCTCCACAACTGCCTGGAGAACCTCGGAGACCAGCTGTAAGTTTGTGGGTATAACTGATCTCTTCATTTTGATAAAACACTCTTACTCTTGTGTAGCTAGCAGTGATTTAGTATTCCATATTAAGAAAAAATTACAGCAATTTTTCTTGATCTTTTCATTGATACAGAAAATGTTCTAGGTTTATCTTTTTGGGAGTTAAAAAAATTGTTTTTGTTTCTTATTAATTTGCTTTGGCTTAACCTCCTGGATCGGAGAAGGCAATGGCAAGCCACTCCAGTACTCTTGCCTGGAAAATCCCATGGATGGAGGAGACTGGTAGGCTGCAGTCCGTGGGGTCGCTAAGGGTTGGACACGACTGAGTGACTTCACTTTCACTTTTCACTTTCACACATTGGAGAAGGAAATGGCAACCCACTCCAGTGTTCTTGCCTGGAGAATCCCAGGGACGGGGGAGCCTGGTGGGCTTCCGTCTATGGGGTCACGCAGAGTCGAACACGACTGAAGTGACTTAGCAGCAGCAGCAACCTCCTGGATGGGCTTGCCTGGTGGCTCAAACGGTAAAGAATTTGCCTGCAATGCAGGAGAACTGGGTTGAATCCCTGGGTCAGGGTCGATCCCCTGGAGAAGGGAATGGCAACCCACTCCAGTATTCTTGCCTGGAGAATTCCATGAACAGAGCTGACAGGCTATATAGTTCATGGGGTTGCAAAGAGTTGAACACAGCTGAGTGACTAATTCTTAACCTCCTGAATAGGAACCTTCACTCTGTAACCGAGCTAATAGCTTGTGACATGACTGATTTTTGACTCCCAAGAGGCTTGATAATGGAACATGTGAGGTTGGCAAGAATGGCTTAAGCCATTGACTGGTATTTATTTATTTTTGTCTGTGCTGGGTCTTTGTTGCTGCATGGCTTTTTGTCTAGTTGTGGCACAGGCTTCTCTTTGCCATGGCTTGTTTTGTTGTGGAGCACAGGCCCTAGACTGCGTGGGCTCTGGAGCATAGACTCAGTAGTTGTGGCTTACGGGCTTAGTTGCCCCTGGGCATTCGGGGTCCTCCTGGATCAGTGTCTCCTGCATTGGCAGGTGGATTCTTTACCAGTGAGCCACCACGGAAATACACAAATATCAATAAAATATTTTCTGTATAGTGAGCTTTCTTTATTTCTTTGCTTGAGCTCTTTGGATTTGGATGTTAATTGGAGATAAAGGAATCATAATAGTATTTGCCAGGTCCAGAATCTAAAAGTAAAATTTTGTATTTTGTATTACCAGTACCAAAAGGTATCCAGTCTTTTAGTATGTTAAAACACTCTTCAGGCTACATCCTAAATAGCAAAATTCAAATAGTTAACAGTAGGTCATATACCTAACTCTAGCAAATGAAGAACAATGTCGGTGAGATAATTTGTTATACATTGTAATTTA
The DNA here is from genome assembly GCF_049115385.1 of Moschus berezovskii. Classification (NCBI taxonomy): domain Eukaryota; kingdom Metazoa; phylum Chordata; class Mammalia; order Artiodactyla; family Moschidae; genus Moschus; species Moschus berezovskii. The sequence continues at coordinate 45,251,538 of NC_142467.1, read as the reverse complement.
CTGAAACTATTTTGAGTAACTTTTGCATCATATATACTCTTCCTATAATGTAAGTGCCTGTGTGAAGACATTTGGTTTGATTTTATATGGGCACTTTGGAGAAACCTAATTTAATTCTCTATTTTGCACAGATTTTGTTTGAGGAAGTAATCCTTTTGGAATATATCTTAACATTTTCTGATTTTAAATAGTATTTGGTAAATTGATCTTGGTGTATCAGTTACATCTGTTATGACTAAATTATCCGACTCTTTGTGACCCCATGGACTGCAGCACATCAGGCTTCCCTGTCCTTCACTGTCTCCCAGAGTTTGCTCAAACCCATGTCAATTGAGTCGTGATGTCATCCAAGCATCTCATCCTCTTTCTCCTTCTTCTCCTCTTGTCCTCAAATGTTTCCTCGCCTCAGAGTCTATTCCAGTTAGTCAGCTCTTCGCATCAGGTGGCCAAAGAACTGGAGCTTCAGCTTTAGCATCAGTCCTCCCAATGAATATTCAGGACTAATTTCCTTTAGGATTGACTGGTTTGATCTCCTTGCAGTCCAAGGGACTCTCAAGTGTCTTCTTCAACACCACAGTTCCAAAGCATCAATTCTTTGGCACTCAGCCTTTTTTATGGTCCAGTTCTCACACCTGTAATTATTAATGCTATTTATAATGCTGCCTGCAATGCAGGAGACCTGAGTTTGATCCCTAGGTCTGGGAGATCCCCTGGAGAAGGGAATGGCTACCCACTCCAGTATTCTTGCCTGGAGAATTCCATGGAGAGAGGAACGTGGTGGGCTACAGTCCAGTGGGTTGCAAAGAGTTGGACAAGAGTGAGCGACTTTCACTTTTTTCACTATAAATACCTTGCTTATTAACAGGGAATAATTTACTCACATAGCCACATAGTTTACACACTGTCATTATTTGCAGTGTCCCTTAGACTTTTCAGTCTGTGAGCTGCAAACATTTAGAAAGTTAGTATTACCTCTTGTTTAAAAGAGGGCCAGATAATATTTACCATTCTTTCTCATCCTGTTCTTCAGCATTTGGAATATGTAGTTAAATAATAGTGGATGGGGCAATGAATAAATCCTATAGCAGTAATTTAAAATGAATGTCACCAGTTTAGACCACTCCTTTATTTTTAAGACTGTCTTCCTAATTTAGCTAGTACAAATTTCCAAACAATGTAGGCTCCTATAGACACTGTATCTTACATGTGACTTCATCCTGGTAAAGAAAGTAAGTCATAAATTAAAGACTTTTTAAAATATATATACATACAAAGTAGTCATGCCTTGTTAAATTGAGCTTGACTTTTTATGTGTTTTTGAAGAAAGCTAAGTTAAATAAATTAGTATTGAGACTGTATCAAACTGTTTGAATGGTCATTTCTATAAGAGGCATGTTTTTAATTTGTGGATTAATTGATATACTGATCATATGTCATTCTTATGAGTCATTAATGTGGATCCTTTGTACTCTTAAAACTTTTATTAGGTGACATTTTTTGTTGTTGTTTGTGTCATTATATGCATTTACAAATAAACTTCTTTACAAGTTACTGGCTTAGACATTTCATAATTTAGACTTTTACTTTATTTGAATAGCTATTTTGCACATTATATTCTAATGTAGCTTTACCTAATTTTACTGTGTAGGTTAATTAATAGCAGTGATGTTTAACCAGGCCTTCTGACCTCCAAATTTGCCACTTTATCTGTTTGCCATGGTAGGTTTATTTACTGAGACTTTATCTGGTTTACCTTTAGAAAGTGCCCTTAGACAATGCACCTGCCTCAAGTAAACATTGAGCTTTTTAGTTTTAGAAGACGATGATTGAATAACTTTCACCTTTTCTGGTAAACACTTGATTCCTTTTTTCCCAATGTTTTGCCAGGATTACAGTGTCTTTTTTTTTGAATATTTGAAGATGATTATATACAATTCAGGTTTAACAATATCTTACCATGGGAAACCAAGAGTTGAAAGGTTTCTATATAAAAGATTTTGTTGAGTGTTAATTTTTGCAGATTAATATTATCAGTCATGACAGTTCTTTCCTCTCCTGTGCTCCCCAGGACAGATTATTGCTGAAAATGTAATTAGGCTGTGGTTACACTTTTCAGCCTGTCAGCTTCTGCTGCAACAGAATTGAAATCTGTTACATATTGAAAGATGGCCACTTGAGACTAGCTGGTGTTTCTAAGTCATTTGTAAACTTGTAGCATGGCTCAGAATGTTAAAAAGTTCTGCGGTTTCTCTGCTGTTGCTGCTGCTGCTGCTAAGTCACTTCAGTCGTGACCGACTCTCTGTGACCCCATAGATGGAAGCCCACCAGGCTCCCCCGTCCCTGGGATTCTCCAGGCAAGAACACTGGAGTGGGTTGCCATTTCCTTCTCCAATGTGTGAAAGTGAAAAGTGAAAGTGAAGTCGCTCAGTCGTGTCCGACCCTTAGCGACCCCACGGACTGCAGCCTACCAGGCTCCTCCATCCATGGGATTTTCTAGGCAAGAGTACTGGAGTCTCTGCTGTTACTTGCCTTGAAAACCTTTTTCTGATTTTTAAGTGGCAGTGTGGTGTAGTAGTAGGAAGTGTGGGTTTTAGAGTCATGAGGAGAACTTTAAAGATACACCAGCCAGACATTGTATTAGGCCCTTCACATACTTCCCTGGGTGGCACTAGCTTTGTCTCTTACAAGCTTTGCTATCTTGGACAAGTCACTTGGTTTCTCTGATTTTCATTTTGTAAAAGATTTATAAAATGTTTTCTCTGCAAGCTCATAGAGTTAGATCATATGAAATGAAGGGCTTGAAAAATGCTTTATAACTATAAATTATGTAATGGGTGATTGATTAAAAAATTCAGTGGGATATACCTATCCTCTATAAATAGAAGATAATAAAAACCTAATATTTACTAAGATCTTACCATGTGCTAGGCACTGTAGAGTACTTCATATAGGTTAGTTTATTTAATCCTTATAGTTTTAGGTGTTAGGTACTATTATCTTCATTTTAAAGAAGATAAGCCAGAAACTAAGCCAGAAACAGGTGAAGGACCTTGGGTTCTGTAGTTGGTAAATGGTAGAGTGGGGATTCAAACCCAGGTAGTTTGATTCTAGAACCTAGGCTCTTCACCAGACACCCACAGTATTGGTTTTCTTATAAAAATAGCTGTTTTATCTGTTCTTCCATTGTTTTCCTCACTACAAGAAACTTTTTTTCTTTTTCTATGCTTTGTTCTTCTAGCCAGCTAAATGTTTTTAAAATACTTTCATTTAAGTCTTTTACTGTTCACCTGTATGGAAGCATTGCAAATATTGTCACAAATTAGCCATTTTACAATTTGTTTTTCCCTTAGTAATCTTTATAACAGAGTGAGACTTTGGAAAAATATAGCTTTATTTTTATTTATTTATTTATTTTTAAATATAGCTTTAAATAGGGAAAAAAGAGTCTCCATATTCTTGATAATGTTTTTATTTCTATGGCAGCATTTCATTAGGCATTAGAAAGTGAAACTTTATTAATAGTGTGTTACTGTCATTTTGATAGACTTGCTTAATTTTTTTTTTCTGTTTGTAAGGAAATCTACCATTGTCGAAGACAAATAAAGTACAGCAAAGACAAGATGTGGTATTTGGCGAAATTGGTAAGCTAAAGTGACTATTACCATATAATACTTTGGGAAAGAAGGTTCAAATTTTATCCTAGTATTTGAAAAAAACCAAAAACCAAAAAAAAACCTTGCCCTGTTTTCTCCAAAAAGTGAAGAATATAATTACATTTTCAGACATTTGGTAGGTAATCCAAAAATGATAGCTCAGAGATTAGTGATTTTGTTCAATTTTTACCTCATGAGAATCTCAATCATGTTGGATACATAGATGTTTAGAACAAAGGCATCAAGAACCCGGCTACAGTTAGAGAATCTAGGAAGCAAACTTACATATATGTAAAACTGATTCAACCTGTTTCAAAACTGTTGCCTTTTAAGTTTTTTACCCAGAAAATAAAATTTATATATGAGAGAAAGCAAAAGCAGCAAATACATGTATGATAATACATTTATTCTGTAGAAGGAGATGCCTTTTATGCCTACTAGGGTCTTCGCCAACCTATGATCTTTTTTTGTCATGTCTGCTCTCTTATTATTATTAAAACTATTAAAATCCAGGTTAGTGGTTGAAATTTTTAAGTTTGATTTTAACTTAAAGAGAGTGGTGGCATACCTTGTCAAACGTGTATTTTTTCTCCTTTGCATTTATTAGCTATTTTTATTTTTAATGAAAAAAAATTTCCCTAATTTTACTGAGATGTAATTAGCATGTAACTTTTTAGCTATTTTTAGAAGTTACTTGGATTATGTTAGGGTTTTACTTTTCACTGAAGTGGCAATACTGACTTTGTAAACCAATTTATTTTCTCTTGTCTGTTATCCTTTAATTCTAGATACGAGGAATGTCAATTGACCAGGCTCTGGCTCAATTGGAATTCAGTGACAAAAAAGGAGCCCAGATAATTAAAGAGGTGAACTAAGATTGGTGGGGAGAGAGTACATAGTTGTCTTGCAGATGTTAGTAAGCGTTGCCTAAATCTGGAATTACCTCTTTTAAGTGAAGAGTTTATATTATACAGATTTAGGGTACTCAGTTTTATTAATGTTCTTATACCTTAGGGATGTTCTATGCTTTAAGTATTCTTTTTCCTGAGATGCTTTTATTTGTACCACAAAGTCATTTATATACATCTTATTTTAAATTATTGGGTCTTGATACATTATTTTAGAAGATTTTTTGTCAATTCCACAACTGAGAGCTTGGGATTTTATAACTAATTGAGTGGAAAAAGCACTGGACTGGAACTCTGGTGACTTGGTCTTATCTTTTCTCTGACAATTTCTGTTGTGACTATGGGCAAGGCACTTGTCTGGTTCCATTTTTCTTATTTGTAAACTAGGTGGGGTTGAATTGGATGATCTCTAAAGACCCCTCTAGCACTAAATGTAGCTGATTTGCTTGGTGCAAATATACTGTTGGTATTTATGCTGACTTATTCTAGGCACATGAGTATTTTGTTTCAGAAAGCTGAGTTGACATCTGGGGAAATCAGCATTATTTTCTGTACTTCAGTTAATTTTCACATTAAGTCAGATCTTTTAAATTTAGTAGTTGAATAGCTGAGATTATTGGATTCAGACTTCTAAGAGGCTCTCTTGTAATGCCTCTTATTTATTTCCATTCAGAATGCAATTACTAAGTATCTGTTGTATACCCAGCTTTGTACTACATCCTTCATCTTTAAAGGAGAAAAAGATCTGCTTTCTGTTATTTCTGACAACTATTGTCCTATTTTAAAAAATGTGTTCTGGAGAAAGTTAATTCAAAATATTTATGGAGTATAAATTTAATAATTCTTTTTTTTTTTTTTTTATTTTTTGGCTGTGCTATCTGGCATGTGGGAATCTTAGTTTTCTGACCAGGGATTGAACCCGAGTCCCCTGCATTGAAAGCTTGGGGTCTTAACCATTGGACCACCAGGAGATCCCTAAACTTAATAATTCTTAAAGGAAATTTTCAAGTATGATTTTCTCTATTTGTCTGATGTTGTTAATGGTTAGTTTGGATCCAAAGTTTAAGAATTTTCAGTAACATTTAGCTCTTGAGCTTCTTGAACTTTTTGACAAAGTCTGTGACTTAGAGACATAATGCTCATTACCAGGGATGCTGCTGCTAGTACTGTTATCTCCTCCTTTACAGCTTACACATTCCATTTAAAGCTTAGCAGGATTGACTGTGTTCTTTGCATTTGCAATTCTTGTCTGAGGAAGAAACTCACTGTATCCATTCTCCTTAGTACTGTTATCATTTGATATTCTCTTTTTAAAAATTGACTATAATAGGAAAGCGTGTGATTAGCAGTCATACAGATAACAACAGGAAATGAGAAATTTAATTCTGTTTTAGTTCAAGGTCAGTTGTATGAATGCCTTTCTTTTCCTTGTTTAAGGTTCTCTTAGAAGCACAAGATATGGCAGTAAGAGACCACAATGTGGAATTCAGATCCAATTTATATATAGGTAAGATCTTTCATATTCTTAGCTTTGGAAAATATCTTCCAGTATTGATGCCAAGTTCTTTATCTAATAGCAGTCTTTAATATCTAAATACTTTGGAGTATGTTTACCATTGGAAATTGCTGGTAATAGCTTATTTTTCAGTCTTCAGCATGCTAATGTTCAGTCTGTTGTAATGGTCCTAGCTGCTTTATTTTTACTTGTTCTCTAATGAGACTGAGATCATGAAATCTGTTGCTGATAGTTATTAAATAATGGATATCAAGATGATAAATAGAGTGGTCCTTTACTCATAATAAGAATGTAGCTGATTTTTTTAAAAAAGAATTCTTTGTCAACCCGAAAGAGATATATAAAGGATCACAGTGGACTTAGAAAGTCTTTATAGATAATGTGCTGTGCCAGGTGCTTCATCCATAAAGGTATCCTGTAAGTTAGCCCTCCTAGTACCAGAATGGAGAATCACCTGTTGAATTATAAAAGCCAGGGGACCTTTGAAGACTTAGTGACCCAGATGTGTTGGTTCCTCTTTGTTCTTAACATCCTAAAACATTAGCTCTGGTTTTGTAGGCTTGTCTCACATCTATTTAATATAAGTGAAAATGTTTTGGAAGGCATGGTGTACTGTACAAATGTAAAGGATTTTTTGGTAGCATACTTTCATACTGATCTTTTTCTAAAAAGAGATCAGTGTTTATTACAAAGCTCTTCCCCACCCCACCCCAATACTGCAGTAAAGCAGAGCATAGGTTGGAGTTAATGCAGCAGTTACTCCTGACTTCAGGAGTTTTGTCACCAAACAAAGATGTTGATGTCAGAGCAAAATTTTCTCAGTATGTATAAGAAGGACTATTTTACTAAAGATATTTCAAATTCAAGATATGGGAACTGCTGCTCTCTACACAGAGGGGAAAAGGCTGAATCATTATAGTGGAAATTAGCTGTACCTTATAGGTTTTCAGCAATTAGCATTTTAAAAGATCATCTAAATTCTACTTTGTCACATAACCTCTGCCCTACTGGAGATGTTTATTCTGGTTAATATCTTACCTCACCTCACCTGTAATTGATGCTGGCAGCTACACCTACTTCTGAAATTCAAATGAGTTATGGTTTTCAATTGAAACGTCTTATTTTAAAGCTGAATCTTGTAAAATTAATTATATTCTGATACATGCATAGAGTTAAAGGGGAATCAGAATGGCAACTCAGAAGATGCAGGCCACAGTAGTTAATCATAAGCATTTTCTTCTGGGAGAAGCATGAATAAGTAATGCTGGAAGGACCCAGAATCACCGGAAGAGATGAAATGGGTGAGGGGCAAGCCCATTTACTTAAAACCTCTTGGTGACCTTTCCTGCTCCATGACTGAATATCAATGACATTTAATTAATTTTATTCAATTTCATAAGAATATTGGCTTCTTAGCTGATGGGCAGCATTTCATAATGTAATTCAGATGCAAGTGAAATGGAATTTGTGTTTAAATCCGTTTCAGTAGTTAGTATATATAGCAAGAGGGTGAAGAGCTTAATCCTGTCTTCCCAAAATGAAGGAGCAAAGCCCAATATTACCTTTAAGCAGAAATCAACTTAACTGTGAATGGTCCTTTAATGTACTGGTCTTCTTATGCATGTTTCTGCTGAAAAACTTCTGCCCCTCCTGTACCTTCTTTTTATCTAGTTCTGGGTCAAAATCTCTTTTCTTAAGTAGGGCTAGTAAGTCTGGATTTGTCTTATGATTTTAAAAACTCATTTGCTCAAGTGTTTTGTTGCTTATATCTGTTATGAAGGAAAAGGAGATGAGTGCCCCCAGGAAGATGAAATATCTTTCCACAACGCAGCAGGCAATTTATCCCTGTATTTGCTAGACTTCCCTGATATGATTGTCTGAGGTTCTAGAGTCAGACACGACTGAGTGACTTTCACTTTCGCTTATTAAAAACACAGATTCCCAGGCCTCACCACAGACTGAAACCCCAAGGGAGAGGCTTGGGTTAAAGTCTATTGATTCTTACCCATAAAATGTGGGAAACTGATTGATCTTATAGTCTTTGAGAAGGCCTAGATATTTCATTCCATAGACTGCTTTTAGAGTTTGAAAGCCTAGTTACTTGTTGACTATCGGTTTGGCTCAGCAAAAACTCTTTCAGTCCCCTGAAATAAGTAAGTTCAGACATTATAAGGGATGTACTTTATTGGTAGCATATGTTTTCATTATGTGGTAATGCCTTCAAATGCTTGTCATCAGTCTAAAGCTCATACCTGGTGTTGCATGACCATAGACTTTGAAAGTTCATTTCCTTTTCAAACTTGTAATGATGACTAATGACACAGTGATAGGCCTTAACAAGTGGACATGGACTAATAAAATGTCACTGCTCCGTGATTCATCGCATCTTAAAGTAGTTCACTTCAGGGAAAGTGAAAGGCTGACTGTGTAAATCAGTCTTCTAGGCTAAGACTGATGAAGGGGAAAGTGGGGAGGGTTTCTGAAGTTAATGTTAAGATTCGCATTTACCTAAATACAAGTAATCGGAAATATTGAGAGTATTTTCAATACATGGTACCTGCTGGGCAATATCTTTGAAGGTCGTTTCTACTTTTGAGATATCTTAATATTTTTTCTTTCATTCAAAAAATATTTGAGTGCCTACTTCCCTGGTAGCTCAGTTGGTATGGTTCTGCTTGCAATTCCGGAGACCTGGGTTTGATCCCTGGGTTGGGAAGATCCCCTGAAGAAGGAAATGGCAACCTACTCCAGTATTCTTGTTTGGAGAATTGCATGAACAGAGGAGCCTGGTGGGCTACAGTCCATGGGGTCATAAGAGTTGGAAGTGACTGAGTGACTTGCTTTTCAGTGGGTATAATACCCACACAATTAGGTGATGTTATATCTTTTGTAGCAGTTTAAAACATGCAGTACTTTTGTTTTTTTGTCAGTAGTAGTACTTTGGAAAGAAAGAAAAGTGAAGTCTCTCAGTCATGTCCTACTCTTTGCGACCCCAGGGACTGTAGCCTACGAGGTTCCTCTGTCCATGGGATTTTCCAGGCAAGAATACTGGAGTGGGTTGCCATTTCCTTCTCCAAAGCAGACGATAAAAAGACCAAGTAGCTGAACACGGGGATCTGTAAGTACCTTCGTCTACCCAAGATGCTGGGGGTAGAATAGGAGCAGGTGATCCTGCATCATGCTATTTGGATGTCCCAAATCTCCCGCCACCTGGCTCCCCTGCTGGAGGGGCAGGGGTTCCCCTGCTGCCTGCATGGGTCCAGGGAAGCCCTGCTGGCTGGTAAGCCAGAGCAGCATTGCTGGGTGACATAGCACATTGGTCTTCCAACACCTTGGGTGAGATTCTGCACGTGACCTCGACTAGATGCCAGCACTTCCAGGGGCCCCTGCTCCCTAGTGAGAGGAAGTACTTTGGAAGAATATACAAATTGTTCTCCTGAGTTGGACCAAAACCGTACATATTAGTACTGTGTGTACTTGGGAAACTATGAAATTTAGTTTAGAATTTGAGCAAATTTAGTGGCGACATCTCTTTATGGAAAATAGGTGGGTAAACAATGGGAACAGTGACAGACTTTATTTTTGGGGGCTCCAAAATCACTGCAGATGGTGACTGCAGCCATGAAATTCAAAGATGCTTGCTCCTTGGAAGAAAAGCTATGACCAACCTAGACAACATATTAAAAAGCGGAGACATTACTTTGCTGACAAAGGCCCTTCTAGTCAAAGCTATGGTTTTTCCTGTAGTCATGTATGAATGTGAGAGTTGAACCATAAAGAAAGCTGAATGCTGAAGAATTGATGCTTTTGAACTGTGGTGTTGGAGAAGACTCTTGAGAGTCCCTTGGACTGCAAGGAGATCCAACCAGTCCATCCCAAAGGAAATCAGTACTGAATGTTCATTGGAAGGACTGATGCTAAAGCTGAAACCCCAATACTCTGGCCACCTGATGCGAAGAACTGATTCATTGGTAAAGATTCTGATGCTGGGAAAGATTGAAGGCAGGAAGAGACGGGGATGACAGAGGATGAGATGGTTGGATGGCATCACCGACTCAATGGGCATGAGTTTGAGCAAGCTCCAGGATTTGGTGATGGGCAGGGAAGCCTGGCTTCACACTCAGCAGAAACTTGAAATTTCTATTTGTTGACTGAGTGAATGGCACAGTTTGGATCTGCTGAAACTGTGCTGTTCACTCACTCAACAAATAGAAATTCCAAGTTTCATTTAGAACAGATTGCTGTTAAAGTGGGTGTCTACATACTGTTTCATTTTAATTGAAATAGTTCTGTACTAAAACAGTTTGAAACTCAACATACATAGTTCGTGGAGGAGAGACTGGAGGAGGGGAGACCATACACCGGTTTGGAATCTCTACTGTAAGCCCTGATTTCGTTTAATCTGGGTGGTTGTGTTGTGTATTCCCATGCCAGGGTGTTAAAGAATCCTGGCGTTTCAGAAGAACTAATGTTTTTGTTTTGACATTAAAAAGTGATAGCATTATATGCATAAAGGTTAGGCAAATGTTATTTTATGGCCTAAAGAGGAAATCATAGCTGTCATTTCGCAGGTTCTGAGTGTTTGCTCTTAGGTATTTTGGGAGAAATGGAAAGAAAATGGTAGTTAGCATAGACCCTGATAGCACTGATCATTGTGTTTTGATAGATTATGTAGTGTTGCACAGTTAGCTAATTTTGATACTTCTTTCTCTGGAATGTAGTAGTCCTTATTCTCAGAGCATTTGGAAATTGATGCTCAAATTGGGTAGAGTAGGAGTTTTGGATAAAATTAGCCATGATGTTTGTAAAATCTTTTCAGCAGTTTCTACACTCTTCCCAGTGTCACTGGTTTTATTTTTAGGATTCCTCCTGACAAGTGGATTCAGAGCACCTGGAAGTACTTTATATTATAAAATTATTTGTGTAATACTGGTTTTTGTTTGGAAAAACTAAAAAAAATTTTTATTGAAGTATAACTTGACATGCAACATTATGTTAGTTTCAGGTGTACATCTGGATGATTCAGTATTACAAAGTGATCACCATAACAGATCTGGTTAGCATCTGTCACCATACATTGTTACAGGGTTTTTTTTTCTTGTGATGAGATCTTGTAATATCTCTTGTCAACTTTCACATATGCAATATGGGTATTATTGACTACAGTCACCATGCTGTACATTACATCCCCATGGCTTATTTATTTTATAACTGAAAGTTTGTACCTTTTGACTCACTTCATCCATTTCGCCCATCTGCCCCCTACCCCTATCTTTGGAAGTTCTTAAATTCATTTCTTTAGTGCCCAGTAGATGAATTTGAAAAATAGGCAGTTAACTCTCACCTTATCTCACTGAAACCGTAGGCAGCTTTCTTAGTCACTTTCATCCTTAGCTTTCTCTTTGGCAAAGCTAGGATGGTTCTGCTGAAATCACTTCATGAGAGGTTTGTGGTCAGAGGGTTGTGGAGCACATACTTTGACATGGTCTCTGTAATATAAAGTTCTGTCACAGTAAGAATAAAAGTGGTGAGTATGAAAGTGAATTAATTTGCTATGTATGCTATAGATTTTGCCTTTTTAAAAGGCTTATTAAATTAACTAAAAAATGTAAGACTAAATTCAGAAGGTAATTACTATGATTTACCATGGGTGAAGAACTGTACAAAAAAAGAACTGTACAAAAAAGATCTTCATGACCAAGATAGTCACGATAACGTGATCACTGACCTAGAGCCAGACATCTTGGAATGTGAAGTCAAGTGGGCCTTAGAAAACATCACTACGAACAAAGCTAGTGGAGGTGATGGAATTCCAGTTGAGCTATTTCAAATCTTGAAGGATGATGCTGTGAAAGTGCTGCACTCAATATGCCAGCAAATTTGGAAAACTCAGCAGTGGCCACAGGACTGGAAAAGGTCAGTCTTCATTCCAGTCCCAAAGAAAGGCAATGCCAAAGAATGCTCAAACTACCGCACAATTGCACTCATCTCACACGCTAGTAAAGTCATGCTCAAAATTCTCCAAGCCAGGCTTCAGCAATATGTGAACCATGAACTTCCAGATCTTCAAGCAGGTTTTAGAAAAGGCAGAGTAACCAGAGATCAAATTGCCAACATCCGCTGGATCATGGAGAAAGCAAGAGAGTTCCAGAAAAACATCTATTTCTGCTTCATTGACTATGCTAAAGCCTTTGACTGTGTGGATCACAATAAACTGTGGAAAATTCTGAAAGAGATGGGAATACCAGACCACCTGACCTGCCTCCTGAGAAACCTCAGGAAGCAACAGTTAGTACTGGACATGGAACAACAGACTGGTTCCAAATAGGAAAAGGAGTACGTCAAGGTTGTATATTGTCACCCTGCTTATTTAACTTATATGCAGAGTATATCATGAGGAACGCTGGGCTGGAAGAAGCACAAGCTGGAATCAAGATTGCTGGGAGAAATATCAATAATCTCAGATATGCAGATGACACTACCCTTATGGCAGAAAGTGAAGAGGAACTCAAAAGTCTCTTGATGAAAGTGAAAAAGGAGAGTGAAAAGGTTGGCTTGAAGCTCAACATTCAGAAAACAAAGATCATGGCATCTGGTCCCATTACTTCATGGGAAATAGATGGGGAAACAGTGGAAACAGTGTCAGACTTTATTTTTTTGGGCTCTAAAATCACTGTGGATGCTGATTGCAGCCATGAAGTTAAAAGACGCTTGCTCCTTGGAAGGAAAGTTATGACCAACCTTGATAGTATATTAAAAAGCAGAGACATTACTTTGCCAACCAAGGTCCGTCTAGTCAAGGCAATGGTTTTTCCCGTGGTTATGTATGGATGTGAGAGTTGGACTGTGAAGAAGGCTGACCGCCGAAGAATCGATGCTTTTGAACTGTGGTGTTGGAGAAGACTCTTGAGAGTCCCTTATACTGCAAGGAGATCCAACCAGTCCATTCTAGAGGAGATCAATCCTGGATGTTCATTGGAGGGACTGATGCTAAAGCTGAAACTGCAATACTTTGGCCACCTCATGCGACGAGTTGACTCACTGGAAAAGACTCTGATGCTGGGAAAGGTTGGGGGCGGGAGGAGAAGGGGACGACAGAGAATGAGATGGCTGGATGGCATCACCGACTCTGTGGACATGAGTTTGAGTGAACTCCGGGATTTGGTGATGGACAGGGAGGCTTGGTGTGCTGTGATTCATGGGGTCGCGGAGAGTTGGACACAACTGAGCGACTGAACTGAACTGAACTGAACCATGGGTGAACAGGTGAATAGATTGCTTCTTGTACTGTTTAAAAGATTTCTTCAAATTTTACAAGGTCAAACCTTGACATGTAGAATAGGGGCAGGAAGATGAGGGGATAGGTGTGATGCAGGAGTTCCTAAACCTGACTGTGAATCAGAGTTGCCTGGATTGGGAGATGTTGTTTCCTCAGGATATAATTTTCAAGGCCCACTCCAAATGTAAATTGGAATATCAGCATCAGCATTTTATTTTTTTATTTTATTTTTTAAATTTATTTTATTCGAGGCAAATTACCTTACATTAATATATTAGTTGGTTTTGCCATACATTGACATGAATCCGCCCGGGTGTACATGTGTTCTCCCTCCTGAACCCCCCTCCCACCTCCCTCTTCCCCATATCCTCCCTCTATGTCAGCATCAGCATTTTAAATGTGTTCCCTAGGTTTGTTTGATGTAGTAGCCTGAGGATAGCATTTGGGAACCATTGCTTCCAGACGCTTCTCATACAGTTAGAGTAAAATCAGAATGTTCTTCCCACAACCTCCAGGGCTCTGTGTAATCTTCTCTTCATCTCTGATCTCTTCCCCTTATTTGTATCACTCTTTGCCTTGCTTGCTGTGCTTTAGCAGGCTTTGGTCCTGAAACATGCCAAGGATGTTCTTACCTTTGGGGCTTTGTGATTGTTCTTTCCTCAGCCTGGAACACCTTGCCCTTAGATATTTGCGTGAATGATTCATTCTGGTCTTGGATCAAAAAATGTCTCTTCCTCAAGGATGCCTCTTGACACCACCCAGTCTGAAGTTGCCCCCATAATACCCTCTCAGTCTCTGTCACACCCCTGTTTTTGTTTTATTCATAGCGCTTGTCACTAACTAAAATGATGGTGTTTGTTTTCTGTCATTCTCCTCTGGAGTGTCCACTGTATGGAGCCAGGGCCCTTGCTGGTCTTGTTCACTCTTACTTCTCTAGGACCTGAAATGGAGCCTGATCTATAAGGAAGAACTCAGGAGATAACTCATCTTTAGATAAGCTGGCTCTAGCCAGCCAGTGAGCTCACGTAATCTTAGAATCTAGCTGAGGAGAAGACAGAAATTGCTCAGCCAATCAAGCTGTAATCTTGCAGACACAGTTATGGTTGTTTTGTGTAATTCTCTTTTTCTTCCCTGTCTAGCTGAGTCCACCTCAGGGCGAGGCCAATACCTGAAACGCATCCGATACCACGGCAGAGGTCGCTTTGGGATTATGGAGAAGGTTTTTTGCCATTATTTTGTGAAGTTGGTGGAAGGCCCTCCACCTCCACCTGAGGCACCAAAGACAGCAGTCGCCCACGCCAAAGAGTATATCCAGGAGCTTCGCAACCGGACCATCATTCACGCTCTGTGATGGGACTATTCAGACTCCATGGTGTATATGTTTTACACTTATTTCTTAAAACCAACAAAAATTAAAGACAAATGCTTTTTATGAATCGTTATTGAAATATGAAGTACCACTGCTGGTTTTATATGAATATTTATAAAGCTCTGTCCATTTCTTGAGAGCCTATGGGTATATTTTACGTATTTGCAACTAGGAAGGGGAAATCAGCTTTAAACATAGTGACAGACTATATAATTCAGAAGGCTTTTTTGAGTACCGTTTGAAAGGGATGTTAACTTCGTAGCTAGTGCCCTGCAGGTGGTAGTTTTGATACCGGACTTGAGTAGAAAGTTATAGGATAAGAAAGCTTGTCCTTATTATTTCACTTGATTTTTCTCTTGAGACTAAGGGAGGGGTGGTGGAGGGGAGCCTGCCTGCATGTTGTTTCAGTGCAATATTTTAGAGCATTCTGTGGTTCAGTTTTTCCTTTCACTGTTGGCATTGACTAGTGGGTGAGGGTTTATAGTATCCTTTACTGTTTTAGCTGAAACTTGAAATTATAGGAATTTATTAGATATACTAATCTAAAACTCCAAAAATCATTTAACTTATAGTTTATTTTCCTTAAATTACTGTTTTTATGTCTCCTTCCAACAGTGCTTTCTGTTGCTTGGCTATCTTGTTTAGGGTTGATTGATTTTTCAGAGTGAATTCAATTAGAACGAATCTCAGCCTTGCATTCTAAAATCAGGCAGTAGATGGCACTCACTTCCCTCTTGTTAGCAGAAATTGTTAAGAGTATTTAGCACTGCCTGCTTCTTGTTAGGGAGAAGGCAATGGCAAGCCACTCCAGTACTCTTGCCTAGAAAATCCCATGGATGGAGGAGCCTGGTAGGCTGCAGTCCGTGGGGTCGCTAAAGGTTGGACACGACTGAGCGACTTCACTTTCACTTTTCACTTTCACACATTGGAGAAGGAAATGGCAACCCACTCCAGTGTTCTTGCCTGGAGAATCCCAGGGACGGGGGAGCCTGGTGGGCTTCCGTCTATGGGGTCACACAGAGTCGGACACGACTGAAGTGACTTAGCAGCAGCAGCAGCTTCTTGTTAGACAAGAGGCACTCTGTCCACAGCCCTAGTCCAGTGTTTCTCTAATGTTTATATGCAGAGGAAGAACCTGGGGTGCTTATTAATGCAGACTTCTGGGTCCCTCTCCACCCCCCTCCCCCAAAGATTCTGATTCACTAGAAATCTGTTTTATATAAGCACTTCCAGATGATTCTGTTTTCGGGGACTGCAATTCGGGTGGAAGAATGTAGCTTCAGTACCATGTTTCAAGGTGGCATTAATAATAGCTACTATTTATTGGGACCTCATTATTTGACATGCTCTGTGCTATATTTTACAAATAACTGACACAGTTTGTAAATATTGGACTATGATTTAAACTCTAAGTTTAAGTATCTATTTATGCATACCTAATTTGCAAAGAGTTGACTCACTGGAAAAGACTCTGATGCTGGGAGGGATTGGGGGCAGGAGGAGAAGGGGATGACAGAGAATGAGATGACTGGATGGCATCACCAACTTGATATACATGAGTTTGAGTGAACTCCGGGAGTTGGTGATGGACAGGGAAGTCAGGCGTGCTGTGATTCATGGGGTCGCAAAGAGTCGGACACGACTGAGCGACTGAACTGAACTGAACTGAATGAATATACAGGCTTCCTTGGTGGTTCAGACAGGAAAGCGTCTACCTGCGATGAGGGAGACCTGGGTTCGATCCCCGGGTTGGGAAGATCCCCTGGAGAAGGAAATGGCAACCCTCTCTAGTACTCTTTGCCTGGGAAATCCCATGGACAGAGGAGCCTCGTAGGCTACAGTCCACGGAGTCACAAAGAGTCGGACATGAGTGAGCGACTTCACTTTCAATGAACATACAGGAATATTTCTAGGCCTCTGCAATTAACCTAATGTATGGATAAAAAAAGGCAGAGGGCTCAGTGAATAAGCCACTGAGGTGTAGGGCAGATTCATTCTGGGACCTAAGATATTATAGCATGGAAATAACACTGGAGTGGTGGAAGGCAAACTTTATTCTAGTTTTGGCATAATCACTAACCAGAAGGAGGACTCTGGGCCGGTCTCCATGCTTGGCCTCCGTTTAATTTACCTAGAAGATAAGAGGCCCAGAGTTGTCTGGAGAACACCTTCAGAATCACTTGAAGGGCTTGTTAAAATATCCAAAACCCTGGGCCTCACTCTCCGACTTAGTGAGTCAGGGTTTGGTGTGGGGGACCAGGGGTTTGCACTGGTAACGAATGCCCCAGTGATGTGTGGCTAAGAATCCCTGGACCAGAGGGTCTCCAGGCTTTTGGGGCAGATGCTCTATGAGTTTTAGTCTCAAGAGTTTTTACTTCCTTGGGTGTGACTGAAACAGGCCAGGTGGTATTGTGGACTTCGTAACTATAAATTGCATAAATGAGGATGCTGCTTCATCAGGCTGTTAAAACTGTTTTGAAATAGGTAAGAACAAAACATCTTGGAGTCTAATGAAGAACGTTTGCTTGTAATCTAAGATTCAGCCTTTATTTGGAACTGCTTCTGGTATGTTAAAGTGTACTAATTGCTAACCTTCAGGACTGGGTACTGTTTTAAACATAGTGTATACATTATCTCAATGAACCTTTCCCATTGTGACTGTTGCTAAATACATCTGGTTAGTTTCCATGCTGAAATTAACTTTACATGGTTCAGAAACTGATGTCTTCTCTTTAACAATATCTGAATGCTTGTAATTTCCTTGTTTTTCCCAGAGAATTATGATAGATTTAAACTTTTTTTTGTTAGTGTATAGCACATTCAGGAGGGCTTTGTAGGTGACTCAGTGGTAAAGAATCCATCTGCCATGCAGAAGACGTAGGTTTGATCCCTGGGTCCTGAATATCCTCTGGAGAAGGCAATGGCAACCCACTCCAGTATTCTTGCCTGGGAAATCTTGTGGACAGAGGAGCCTGACGGGCAACAGCCCTTGGGGTCACAGAGTCACACATGACTGAGTGACTAAACAGCAGCAACAACAGCACATTCAGGAATTTCACCAATCACAAGTTTAGCTGAATAAATGATCAAGTGATGAACATACCCAGGTAAGCAGATGAAGAAATAGAACATGGTAGCAACCCTGGCTCTCCTTCATGCCCCTGCCCTGTCACTACCCACTTCTCTTCCCAAAAGTTAGCCATCACCTTGGCTATCATATGATAGATTTTTTTTTTAAGGTAAGCTTTTGTTTTCTTCAGCTCAATTTATTGGGCAACCATTATATGCCTCGTGCTGAGGATACAGGTAGTGAAAAAGGAATTAACCCCTGCTTGTGGAGCTCACACTACTGGGAAAGGAGGAGTAATTCAGTGAGTCAGTAATTACAAGTGTTCACTGTGCTGAGTGTTATAAGAATAGAGAAATGGGGCTTTGGGAGTAGACATCAGGGCACCCTGGAAAACTGCCTTTGGGTTTTGGGGAAATTAATTTTAAAGAGATATAGTGAGGGAAAAAGATAAAAATGAAAAATGTCATACAGATCAATAAAGGGTTATGCTGTCAGGCCAATTTGGGTTTTGTTTTCAACTGTATGAATGTTAGGACCACTTCATCCTTCCAGAAGTTGAAAAGTATATAGGATGTGTGATGCAGAGGGGAGTACACTGTCTCTGGAGCTGACTCCGAGTTATCAAACTGTGAATGAGGCTCCAGCTAACCCTGAGGGGAGGGACATGTGTAGTGAGTATACTGCGGACATTGCAAAATAAAATGGATGTGTTTCTCCACAAGTGATGAAAATGATTGGAGTTTTTCCATGGATTTCATTTTAATGCAGAGGTTGTAACAATTTTAGTTGATTAAGAAGAGCTCAGTCACATGTGTGGGTTTAAAACAGGAAAGGTTTTGGAGTGGGTGAACTTCCAGAAAGATTCTGAAGCAGGACAAAATTACATAGATGACATTATTAACACTTCTAGGAATAGGCCCCTCTTCTCAGCCATTGTCTGATGTAACTGTCTAGGGTCCAATCTCTGTATGAGATAGGTTTTAGCCTTTAGTCTTAAGCAGACTGGCCTACTGTGAGTTACGTTAGTATACAGCTTAGGATGTATCTGTTATGGAACCGCAAATTCATTGGACTGAAGAGAAAATATTGGTAAGTGAATCATACTTGTGCACTCAAGTAAAGTGTTTTTTTATGTTTATTCAGTAGGGACTGAATGAATAATTATTTTCATTTAACGGCCCAAGGAGACTCATAAAAATTTTACTCTGCAAAGTAAGGGATGGCAATATTAATATCAAATGAAGTGGAATTTAAGGAAAAGGCATAAATGAACCTAAAAGGGTTGTTTAATGTACATTGGGAGGAACACATTCTGCAGTCAATTTGAAGCCATTTCTAAACCTTCTGAAGCTCATCTTAAAGTTTCAAGTTTCCATAGTGGATCCCAGCATAAGAAAATCTGATTTAAATGATTTAAGTTCATTTTCTCTATCTGGCCATAGTTCTTGACTCTTTTCCTATATTCATGCTCTTTACAGTGTGACTTTGCAGTTCCTCTTATTGCAAAGTGGAGTCTCTTCTGACCTCTTGAATCTGTGCTGACTTTCTAATAGCATGAGGCAGAAGTGACAGCTTGCAGGTTTTCAGCCTTGTCTCTCTCTGCTTCCTTATTCTTATCTTGGATCTCTGCTTCTCTGTGTAAACAAGCTCAGGCTGATGTGCTCAAGGATGAGAGACCATGTGGAAGAGAGATGTGGGCCCCAGCTTACAGCCAGCCAACCACAAAACACATGAGAGAGCCTAGCAAGCATCCACATAGCTGCTGATGCAACGAACACTGATGACAGGTGAGAGTAGGTAAACCAGCACAAACTGACTTGAAGGACTCGTGAAGAAATTAGTAAGTTCTTATTAAGCCACTGAAGTTTGAGGTAGTTTGCTACATAGTAGTAGCTCTAATAAATATTTCAAACTTTGTACTCTAAGGAGAATACCAGTCTTTTCAAATGTCTGTAATGATTGGTAAAGTTGATTCTACAAATTTTAAATTCTATAGTTGAAGACTCTAAATTGATTCTACAATTTTAATTTTGATTTACAAAGAAGTCCTCACATTCTCTCAAGTAAGAATCATGTACAACACTTTTTAAAATCATACTGCCCTAAAATCAGAAATCTGTTCTTTTTAAGAAAGTTTAAGAATAATCTCCTTGATAGTAAAATGCTCCTTAATTCTTTGAGGGAAAAATGGATATGGACAGATCTTATAAGTTTAATGAAGAAATACAAATGATAAGAATAGATAAGACAGGAAAGCGACCTAAATATCCATCGATGAATGGATGAATATGTGGTACACATATACAATGGAATGCTGCTCAGTCATAAAAAAGAATGAAATAATGCCATTTGGAGCAATATGGATAAATCTAGAGATTATCATACTGTCCTTCCCATTGTCAAGTGAGTCAGAAAGAGACAAATACTATAATATCACTTACATGTGCAATGTAAAATGCAACACAAATGATTTACAAAACAGGAACAGACGCACAGACAGAAAACAAAACTTACGGTTACCAAAGGGAAAAGGGCTTGGGGGAGCGATAAATTAGGAGTTTGGGATTAGCAGATACAAAATACTATATATAAAATAGGTGAACAATACAGTCCTACTGTACAGCACAGGAAACTGTATTCAACATCCTGTAATCATATGGAATATGAAAAAGTATGTGTGTATAGGGATATATGTGTGTGTGTGTATATATATATGTATGTATATATATATTTTGCTGTATGCCAGAAGCTGATATAACATTGTAAATCAGCTATACTTTAATAAAAAAACAAATGAAAATATATGTATGATACAAGGGCATACAAGCTTACAGAAAAAATCTTAAGAATCCTGTGAAGAAATGGGCTGGGTCATTCTATTTCTCTGTATGGTTCTGGATTAGAGTTGATCAAAAGATGAACTTGAGTAATAATTGGGAGGTAGAAGTGATGCTCTCACAATCGTTTTGGCTTCTCAGTACCTGTCACAGTAGTGCCTCAGTGTAAGACACCACACTGGGGCAGCAAGTGTCCCATTTCAGCATCTTGTTAGACTAAGCAGAAGGGAATTGTTATGGATCTTAGCTAGCTCAACGAATTTCTAAGTGGACCCCAGACTGTATAATATGTTTTCCCCTGGTCTGTAGACACCTTCTTCACTATTTTCTGAATCAGGAGTGGGTATCAGTGACTGGCAGAAGTGTCATAAGACTGAACCTTAGCTATAAAGTAGTCTAGAAATTTACTTTCTAATTTTCTGGCCTCTTAAAACATGTCAGTGTTCTGCAGCCAGAGACCACCATGATCACAGAGTTGAACAATTTGGGTTTAATTTTTCGGCAAGGGAGAACACACACCATGGCGGCCATGGGGAATCCTCAGCAAGAGGATGTTAGGATTTGGATTTTGGTGGAGTGATTTTATAGGATTTGGGCTTTGGTTGGTTGACTTTCTAGGGTTTGCTCTGAATTCGATGTCATCAGACAGTGTGGGTGGGGGAATTTCTATGATTGATTATCTCAATACATTTTACATATAGGCAGGGCAAACTTGGGTGAGGAAATAGGTGTAAATAATTGATAAAGAATTAACAGTCACTCATTTTACCAAAGAAAAGGTGTTTGGTATTTTGTGGATGGCACCGCAACCTTGTTTTTGTCTATGCTTAGATGAAATGTTGTGTTCTTGTTTTATTTCGTTTAATCATGTTCCCAGAATGACCTTGTCTGAGTTGGTATTCTGAGAGATGGTTTCTGTTCAACAGGAGAATAACTGTGTCAAGTGCCTAGCCAGCTTCGGGAATGTCAGGGACTGTTCTTTTCTTTTTCAAATACTGGCTGGAAGGAAATTTGAGTAGCTATTGACTAAGCAAATTTGTTGTATCTGCCTCAAGTATCATCATACTTAATGATAACACTTTGGAGTTTCCCACCAAAGTTGGGGACAAATCAATTATGCCGACTATTCATGGTTATTTAATATTTCCCAAAAGTTTAGTCAAAAGACAGAAGACAAAATGAAATAAGAGAAAAATCTTTGGAAAGGAAGAGATGAATTATTACTTGCATGTAACTGCCTCCCTGGGAAACCAAGAAAATCAACTGAAAAATTATTAGAAGTAAGGAGAGTTCAGTAAGTCAGTTGGTTGCAAAATCAGTATAAGTCAATGCTTATGCTTTAAATTAGCAATCATCAGAATATATAATTTTAAACAGCCATTAAAATAGAGACTAAAATAGAAAATATCTAGGAATGAACTTGACATATGAAAAGTATACAGGACTCATATAAACAAAACTATAAAACTTTCCTGGGACACTTGAAGACTTACATGGTAGGGCATACTACATTCTTGGATGGCATAACTCAGTAATTCAGCCATTTCAATTCTAATAAAAATGTCAAAAGTATTCTCTTTTTTATCTAGACAATATAACCCTAAGGTCACCTGGGAAACTTAATAAAGGCTGAAGAATTTTTAGAAGATTGGGAGGTGGCTTATACTGCTAGAAAGATTTTTTATCAGAGCAGCATGGTTCTTGTGTAAGAATAAAAATAGGCCCCAACAGACTTAAGTATATACATTTGGTTTAGGATGAAGGTGAAATTGAAATGTTCTTATGCCTCTGCTTAAAATATAGGAAGCTGCTAATAAGCATGCCTCTTCTGTCCTAATAATGAGAAAATGACATAAACTACAAAATCATTACTTTGCTTGAGCTCATGAGAAAGATGAGGTTGGGAGGCACAGCCTCACTCAGAAGAGAGACAAGCCCCTCTGAAGAGAGATGGGTTTCACAACTGTCTCCACTCCCACAGAGCTTGGGGAGCAGAAACTCAGCCACTGTCCACATGGGAGATGAGATCAGCTGAATTGTAACCCAAACTCCACATGTGGGTGAGCTGTAAATCTGGGGTAGCTGAGGTAGCAGAGGAGTTCCGTCTCAGCTACACTGTCCTCCACAGACTTCCATCAGGTTCTCACCAGAAGTACTGGGGGAGGGCAGGAGACTGGCCCTCTTGAACCCATATCTGAGGTCCAGACAGAGGGAGGCAGTTGGTGGATGTTGGGGACACAAAATGCCATTGGCTTTCCTGGATTTTCCTCCCTGAGGGATCAAAAGCTCTAAGCTTCTGGGGGTAGGGCAGGAAACTCAAGTTGCCCACAGGGTTCAAAGTGATCAGTGGACAGGGGGCTCAAGACCTTGCCTTTTTCCCTGGACAGTGGACTACAGCCTCAAGTCTCTGCAGTGGCAGTCTGTTACTCGGGCAGACGGACCAAAATGTGTTCCTTATTAACTGTGTGAAAAGCATTTGATAACATTGAACATCCATTTATGATAAAAACTCAGCAAACTAGAACTTTCTCAATCTGATAATAGACATCTACAAAAACCCTATGGCTACCGTCATACTTAATGGTGGAAGATAGAATCTATGAGTTGTGGTGTGTCCCTACAATGGGATCTGTTCTGTTCAGTCGCTCAGTCGTGTCTGACTCTTTGCGACCCCGTGGACTGTAGCCTACCAGGCTTCTCCATCCATGGGATTCTCCAGGCAAGAATACTGGAGTGAGTTACCATTTCCTTCTCCAGGTACAATGGGATACTTCTCATCAATAAGATCGATGAACTGCTGATACAAGCAACAGCATGGACAAATCTCAAAAGCACTACAGTAAGTGAAAAAGCCGAACTCAAAAGGCTATACGTTGTATATTTCGTTGACATTCAGGAAAAGGCAAAACCACATGAACAGAACAGATCAGGGTTGCCAGGGGCTGGCAGGTGGGGAATGGGGGATTGACTACAAATGGGCACAAGCGAACTTTTGGGGATGATGGAAATACTCCATCTATGTGTGTTGATTGTTGTGACTACACATGGCGTTTGTCAAAATTCATGACACTATCATAGGAGTATGAATTATATCTCGCGAGATCTGACTTTAAAAAACTGGTTCAAGAAGAAGGTATTATGCTATAAACAGTGCTGAAATAATTGAAAAATCATTTGTGGGAAATTAATTCCTCACATCATCTGATAAGATAATTCCAAATGGATTATAAATAAGGATGAAAAAATGAAACCATTAAAAGCTTAGAAATATGCAGAAAAGATAGGTGATGAATACATAGGAGAGCAAAGTACAAAGTAAAACAAGGAAGTGAAGATTGCCACCTCAGGACAGTGATTATCAACAGGTAAAAGGAGTGTTTTTGAGAAAGAACCCGTTGTAGGAATCTGTCTCTCTCCCTCCTTCCCTCCCTCCCACTCCCCTTTCCTCCTCCTCCTCTCTTCCTCCCTCTGCTCTTCCTCCCTCTCCATCTCGGTGATGTGGATGGCCACTACAGGAGCATTTGTTTTATGATCATTCATCACACTGTGCAGCCTTCTGTTTATATGTGCCATATTTTGTAGTTTTTAAAAAAGGAACCCTTGGGGTCCAAATGTGATTTCCTACGTTTTAACAGGACTTAGGCGCAGAGTCCAAGTCCATTGGTGAGGGTGGTTCCCCTCGTTCTGTTATCAGTTCTCCATCTCCCTTCTAGCGCCCTACCAACCAGAGCGGCCACCTGGTTCAGCACAGGCTAACAGACTCTGGACATGGTAACCAAAGCCAGTTAGGAGAACCTGCGTTGCAGTTATGAGGTGTATGATGAAAAAACAAATGTGGGTAAAATCAATCTGACTTGGAGTGGAGAAAGCTTTTTAGATATCAAAGTAAAGGCAGAAGACATAAGGAAAAGATTGATAGATTTTTTATTACTTCCAAATTAAAGATGATGTACAAATTTAAAACAGCAGAGTAAAACTGAAAGATAACATACAATTGAGGGAAATATTTAAAAAATACATGACAGGGACTTCCCTGGTGGTCTGGTGGCTAAGGCCGTGAACTCCCAAGTGCAAGGGGCCCCGGTTCGATCCCTAGTTAGGGAACTAGATCCCACATGCCACAACTAAGAATTCACACACCACCACAAAGACTCAGTGCAGTCAAATAAAATTTAAAAATGAATATGGCAGATAAAAGGTTAGCATTCTTGAAATACAAAGAGCCCCTAAAATCAATGAGGCCAATACTCCAGTAGAAAAACAGGCCAGGGATATGAATAGGGGATTTTTAAGAAGTAGTACTTCTAAAAATAATTCTTCCTAATCAATAGTTGCACGTTGAAAGTGTGCACTTGTCACATGTCTAATTGCCCAGTATTAGAATGGAAACATCTAGAATTGGGAACTTGTTGAGAATAGAACACTGAAGCATTTGGTAGAAGTCCAGCAGCATTAAAAAAAGCCTCAAAAACTTTTCATTAACGTGTTAATGTTTTCATAATATAGGCACAAAGATATTAATAATCAAGATAACTGGAAATGACCTAAAACATTCCAGTGACAGGAAACTGGCTAGGTTACATTCCTTTTGTGTGCTTGGGCATTTTCTAGCTAAAATGGCACCATTGTGTGACTTACAAAAAAGTCGTCTTCTATTCCAGGAGACCCCACCCCACACCAGGCCTACTACTTGTACAGGCAACAAGTTGGACTGTGGAGATCAGGGCTCTGATACACAAATGATGGTATACTGTGGAGTCATTAGAACACAGTTTTGAATGACAGGGGTAAGGTTCACAGTATGCTATTAATATACAATGTGAAGTGTTGACTAGTTACTAGGTGTTACTTAAAATGTAAATTTTTCATTGTGTACAACATAAGTAATTTTTTAAAGTATAATAATATGCATAGATAGAAAACTAGGGGGAAAAACCCTAGAAGGATGTATACCAGTATTTTTAAGAGTATTATAGCTGGATGAAAAGATTATAGGTGTTTTTTATTTTTCCTTTTGTACTTTCTATATTTTTGATATTTTCTTGGTGGAATGTTTATTATTAGCTAATCAGGAGGAAAAAACAGTAAAATAAAAAAAATCTCATTTAGGGTACTGAGCCGAAGCAGGTGAAAAATGCAGCTTACCCAGGAGAAATGTATGCTTTTGGTTACTTTCATTACCTTGGGCTTCACATAAAAGCTTAAGCCTTATAAATAGAAAAGTCAGTAAGAGTGCGCCTGTTTAGATGATATTTAGTGACAGTGGTGGAAATGTGACCACATTAGAAAGTTGAGATGAGGTTATATGCCCACAGGCCATCCTTGATGCGCAGGTTGTAACCCGAGCAAGTTGCTTCTGACCCAGCCCTGCTCATGACAGATGTTAAGGGGCCAAAGGAAGCTTGGCATGGGTTAAGGGACAGATGGAGAAGGCAGTGGGAAACCCTGACTAAGTCAGAGAAGCACGGGAGCCCATTGTACCCTACACCCAGTTGTTCAAGTGGGAGGTAAAGGCAAAACAGTCTTTAGCAGGCTAGTTACTTTATATCCAAGTTCCCTGTTCTGTTAAGGTGCTAACTGCAAAGTGAGAGTGTTAAATGTGGCATTTCCCTTAATGGTTTGTTTTCCCTGAAGCCAGTGGTGTTATGTGTTGATGGATAGGAGAAAGCCCATGACCAAGTGAAATATACAGTTGTCTCTACCCTCTCTCCCTTCTCTAACATCTCCTTCCACTGCTTACAAGCCTCCAGTGACTCCTCACAGGCTTCAGGACAAAGTGTAAACTCTTCATCTTGGCATAAAAGACCTGCTTTTCATTCTAGCACTGTCGCTCAGCAGACATATTTCAACCTCACAAAGTGGCATTGGTTCTCTAAACTCATGCGGCATGTTATCTCATGTCTGGTGGCATTTATCCTCTTGCTAATGTTAGCCCAATGCCTGCTACATGCCAGGCATTGTGCTAAATGTTTAATATTGTTTTCTGCCTTATAACAATTTTATCTCGTGAACTTGAATATTGTCTCCCGTTTTATAAATGAGAAGCCTGAGGTTCAAAGAAATTAAATAATTTTCTTAAGGGTCACGTAGTAAGTAGCAGCGGAGAAGGCAATGGCAAGCCACTCCAGTACTCTTGCCTAGAAAATCCCATGGATGGAGGAGCCTGGTAGGCTGCAGTCCGTGGGGTCGCTAAGGGTCGGACACAACTGAGCAACTTCACTTTCACTTTTCACTTTCACACATTGGAGAAGGAAATGGCAACCCACTCCAGTGTTCTTGCCTGGAGAATCCCAGAGACGGGGGACCCTGGTGGGCTTCTGTCTATGGGGTCACACAGAGTCGGACATGACTGAAGTGACGCAGCAGCAGCAGTAAGTAGCAGAGTCAGAATTTGAACCCACGTTTTTCTTTTTTTCTTCCCCAAACCACTTGATTGGGGATTTTCTGGCAGTCCAGTGGTTAGGTCTCAGCACTTTCAGTGCTGGCGCCCAGGTTCAGTCCCTAGTCAGGGAACTAAGATTCCACAAGCCATTCATGGCACAGCCAAATTAAAAACAAATAGCAACAACAAAACTCCCCACTTTATTGAGGTATGGCTGACCTATAAAAGCTGTAGATATTTAATGTATAAAACTTGAGGTGTTTTGAGATAAGTACATATACATACCTATGAAACTATCATTACTGTCAGAACTATGTACTAAACTCATCTCCTCCTTCTCCTTAAACCCAGGTTTGACTCCAAAGCTTGAATTCTTTTGTATTTGTGGTGAAATATATACAACACAAAGCTTAACCATTTTAACTATTGTAAGTATACATTTTTGTGTCATTAGGAACATTTACGTTGTTGGGCGAGCATCACCACCATCCATCTCCAGAATTTTGTATCTTCTTCCTCGGAAACTCTGTGTCTTCTAAACATTAACTCCCCATTTCTCCCTCCCAGACCCTGGCAAGCAACCACCATTCTACTTTCTCTATGAATCTGGCCACTCTAAGTATCTCATATAAGAATCATACTGTTTTTCCTTCTGTGGTTGGCTTATTTAGCATAATGTCTTCAAGACTCATCCATACTATAGCATGTGTCAGAATTTCCTTTTCCAGGCTGAACAATATTCCATTGTATCAATATATCATGTTTTGCTTATTCACCCATCAATGGACACTTGGGTTGCTTTACCTTTTGGTTACTGTGAATATTGCTGCAATGATTGCAAGTGTACAAATATCTGTTCAAGTCCCTGCTTTCACTGCTCTTGAGTATTTATACAGAAGTGGAATTGCTGGATCACATGGTAGTTCTATGATTTGTGATGTGAGCATGGTTGAAGATTATAAGCCAGTCATTTTGTAGAGTCTGCTTCAATTTGGACTTGGATTCAGATTCTATGTTTTGACTGGAATGTCACAGACGCTTTTTCTTTTTTTTTGAATCATACTCCACAAGGTGGCAAGTGATATCTATTTGGTTATTGGTATTTTTAACTTTGATTCACTTGATTGTGCTGCTGACTGCCAGGTGAATCTACTGTAAAATTATTGTAAAGTCTCTTTGTAATTATTAAGTGTTTTAGGAGGAGATACTTTGAGACTATGTATGTAGCTCTTTCCTCACCAGTTTCTCACTCACTGAAGTTTAGCATCTTTGATATTTTTTGGTTGAAATGTTACTATGAAGGTTCAGTTCAGTTCAGTCGCTCAGTCGTGTTCGACTCTCTGCGACCCCATGAATCACAGCATGCCAGGCCTCCCTGTCCACCACCAACTCCCGGAGTTCACTCAAACTCATGTCCATAGAGTCGGTGATGCCATCCAGCCATCTCATTCTCTGTCGTTCCCTTCTCCTCCTGCCCCCAATCCCTCCCAGCATCAGAGTCTTTTCCAGTGAGTCAACTCGTCGCATGAGGTGGCCAAACTATGAAAGTTAGTAAGTGGTAATTTTCTAATAACCATCATCATTCCTTTTGCATTTATTATTTACAATAAAGAAATTCCTCTTCTCATTTATTTCTGTTAGTATAGATTCATGAGTACATTATTCACTGTATCCTAATCTGTTGCTATCAGTATTTCATGCTCAAAATTTCCCAGATCTAGCTAGTAGAAGCCATTGCAGGTTGCTTCCTGTGTCCTTTTGAATTTCTTCATCATTGTTTGATGACTTTCTTTATGACATGAAAAGATGTTTCCAGGCTCATCTTATTATTTCCCTGGGCTCAGTGATTTGAGGCGAGCATATTTATCTGTAGAAATAAAGCCACTCCTTAATGTCAAAAATGCAAAAGCAGGGTATTACCAAGTGATTTCACATACTTTCACCGCTGGCAAGCCCCGCAAGTTTGAGATTTCATTCCTGGTTTGTTACCAGATTCGTTAGCCCAATAGAAGACGAGTGTGGTTTCTGGCCAGTTAAATATCAACTGTGAACTTGAGGATCCCTGAGGGGAGCTGAGAAAGGAATTGGCACTGATTTGTGCTGTAGGATTGTTTGGTTTCCTCCAAAGGATACTTGGGGCCCTGCTGGCATGGAGCTTGGTTTAGAGGAAAAGCTGTCTTTACATATTTCTTTCTAATGTTAATAGAAGTGAAAGCATTGTTGTGAAGAGACACTAGGTTTGCTGCTGCTGCTGCTAAGTCACTTCAGTCGTGTCCGACTCTGTGTGACCCCATAGACGGAAGCCCACCAGGCTCCCCCTTCCTTGGGATTCTCCAGGCAAGAACACTGGAGTGGGTTGCCATTTCCTTCTCCAATGTGTGAAAGTGAAAAGTGAAAGTGAAGTCGCTCAGTCGTGTCCGACCCTTAGCCACCCCAGGGACTGCAGCCTACCAGGCTCCTCCATCCACGGGATTTTCTAGGCAAGAGTACTGGAGTGGCTTGCCATTGCCTTCTCCGGACACTAGGTTTAGACTACACCATATGGCAGTGAGAGGCGTTCATCACTACACTGTCTTAACAGCTGAACTGAAAGTAGCCCATATTTTTGCAATGATGGAGAATTAGCCCCTGACTGCCAGGAAACACCCATTGTAGCAGCTCTTCAGCTATGTAATTTAAAATAATTACTAATTAAGTGAGAATAAAATTGAGTCCATAATAACAATAATAATCACTGTAGCATTGGTCATTACCCAAGTTACTGTTTGTTGGAGCGTTACCTAGGGGAAGATGGCTTGCCAAAGGCAGGAAGAATGGCCGGGGAGCCGCTGGCTTCAGCATTATTGCTGAGGTAAGGAATCAGGACCTTTCTGGGGGTGCTTGGCAGCCACAGACCTGATTTTATATTCCATCAATATTGCCGATCTCATGTTGTTTCAAGGAATTCGCTCACTAATACAGCAGGCAACGTGCCATTGAAAACCAAGTGTGGAAACAGCTTTGAGGCACTTGTCAATGGATTTATATCATTGCAGGAGACAACTCAAGCATTACCTGTCTATGACAGGCATCTCTCTCATCAACATCTTGAGAAAAGCGAGGCCCTTTTGCAAGAGTGCCATTGGGTACAAATGTCCAACACCAATGTCCTGCACCAGTGAGCAGGTATGTGAGATAGTGGAGGTGGGACGTGTTTCAGGGCACTGTACAAAGGCCTGTCCGGGTGTCTAAGAAAGTAAACGGTGGAGGCTTTTTGGGTTAAAGGCAGGGTTTGTGCTTACTGTTTTTTGGGTGATTTAAAAGAGCATGCATTCCTTTGTTTATTCACTCATCAGCAAATACATATTTACTATTCACCAGGCATTGCAGTAAGTACTGGGATTACGGATCAAGGCACACTTGGCTGCTAACCTCTGGTGTCTGTCTCCTGGGTGACGAGAGACATACAAATAGAGACATGCAGAAAGGCCAGGGGGCTGAGAAAAGAGCACTTGACAGGAGAGCAGAGGCACTCTTTTTGCACCGTGCCTCTGAAGAACCCTCGAGGAAGTTCCGTTTATGCTGAGGCCTGAAATCTGAGGAGTGTTTGGCTTGCAAAGGATGAGGGGAGAATGTTCTAGGCAAAGGATGAAACCTGGTTAGTTTGAGGATCTACTGGAAGTACAGAGTGTGAGGCGAAGCAGGGAAGTACAGAGTGCGGGAGAATGTGGCACCAGATTTTGGCAAGGTCAGCTGGCTTCAGAGAGAGGAGTGCATGTTGGATCCTGAGTGCAAGGGGAAGCTTGAAGCTGAGGGGTGGCAGGACCCTGTTTAGGTCCAGCTGCTGGTGGGGAATTGCCCAGAGCAGGTGGGTCCAGAGCTAATACAGGGATACCAGGTAGGTGTGGGAAGATACCAGGACTGGTTCCCAGCTCTCTGGCTAGAGCACGCAGGGTGGATGGATGCACTGTATGTTCAGGTGGGAAATATCAGAGAGGACAGCAGTGTCTGGGAGTTACAATACTCAGTTGTTCTTTTAATCATGGCAAGATGCACAGACACACACACGCGTGTTATGCTAAGTCACTTCAGTTGCGTCCCACTCTGTGTGCCCCTGTGAACTATAGCTCGCTGGGTTCCTCTGTCCACGGGATTCTCCAGGCGGGAATACTAGGGTGGGTTGCTCTGCCCTCCTGCAGGGGATCTTCCTGACCCAGGGATCGGACTCATGTCTCTCATGTCTCCTGCATTGACAGGCAGGCTCTTTACCACTAGCACCACCTTGTATGTATGTATGTGAAAGTGAAGTCGCTCCGTTGTGTCCGACTCTTTGCGACCCCATGGACAGTAGCCCGCCAGGCTTCTCAGTCCATGGAATTTTCCAGGCAGAAATACTGGAGTGGGTTGCCATTTCCTTCTCCAGGGGATCTTCCTGACCCAGAGATCGAACCCGGGTCTCCCACATTGCAGGCAGACGCTTTCCCGTCTGAGCCACCAGGAAAGCCCATGTATGTGTGTACCTATGTATGTATGTATATGTACTCTCGAACCAGGGATTGAACACTCATCTCCTGTGTCCCCTGCATTGGCAGACGGGTTCTTTACTACTAACACCACCTGAGAAGCTAATATATATATATATCTCATAAAATTTACCATTTTAACCCTTTAAAATTGTACACTTCTGTGGCACTAAGTGCATTCACGTTGTTGTGCCACCATCACCACTAAACATTTCCAGAACTTTCTCATCTTCCCCATCTGAATATAGCCATTCAACACTAACTATTCTCTCCTCCCCCTCAGCTTCAGGCAACCATTATCCTTCTACTTTCTGTCTGTGAATTTGACTGCTCTTGGTACCTCATATGATCACATAGTATTCGTCCTTTGGTTCCTGGCTTACTTCACTCAGTATCTTCCAGGTTCATCCATGCTGTACTTTATGTCAGAACTTCCCTTTTAAAACGGAATAATATTCCATTGTATGTATATGCCATGTTTTATTTATTCAAATGTTTATTGATGGACATTTGGATTGCTTCCATTTTTCAGCTCTTGTTTATTGCTTGTTATTTAATGCAGTTACAAATATGGGTATACAAGTATCTGCTCAAGCCCCTGCTTTCACTTCTTTTAGATTTATACCCAGAAGTGGAATTGCTGAGTTGTATGGTAGTTCTGTTTTCAGTTGCCTGAGGGGAGTCACCAAACTGTTTTCCATGGTGACTGAACCATTTCACATTGTCCGTGTCACAGTACACAAGGATTCCAGTTTCTCCACTTCCTTTCCAACACTTGTTATTTATTAATTTTTAAAAATAAGTTAAATTATAACTTAAATGATTTAAGTTATAATCTTCACCCTAATGATTGTGAAGTGGTGTCACAGTGTGGTAAAACATTCAGATTTTTAGACGTTATATTTGAGATGCCTGAGAGATATTCACATGGCATTGTCCAGTAGACGGTTGGTTATACCTAGCGAGATTTCAAAGAGAGGTCTTCTGGCCCACAGATCAGTTTAAATTCCACTTACCAAGGTATGAAGGCTCTTGTAAATGTCTCACCATGGTGGACCTTGTGTATTTGTTCTAAGGCATCCTACCCTACCAGCTTGTCTACTATTTAAGGATATGAGCTTTGGGCATTTGGGCTCATTTCTGGTGAACAAACGACATTTTGTACCTGGTCTCCCCTTTCTGATCAATATTGCAGCTCCAATGGAAGTTAACCAAGAATTACTAAATATTGATCCGCAAATAAAAATGGTAGAAAGATTCAGAATGAGGGAGTTTATTTTGGTCTTGGGAGGGATATCTAGCTGAGGTCACATAGGTTTGGTTGTCCTTTAGAGTGAATGGTAGGCATTTTTGTTTGTTTCTCCCTTTTCTTGGTAACAGAAAATGCAGCTTTAAAGTGTTTTTCAATTTCTTTCTCAGCTCCCTTTCATTCTCTGATTTCTTTACTCTTAATGGGATAACATAAACCAGTTTTCTGTCGTCTTTTGTTCATCAAAGCTGTCGATTTATCCTGAACAGAATGAAGGCAAGGATGTTATTAAAATAAAACAACTTCCAGTTGAGCTGCTAATAAATGCTGAAATGCATCCACATTTTTCTTATTGATTATCTCCTGCCGACAAAATAAGACACAAGTGTGTACCGCACGCTGCCTGTGGAAATGAAACATTTAATTAGATGAAAACCGAATGAGCTGGAAGATCTACGGTGCTCAGCCGTCAAACAATTGTTATTCATAATTGGATGTTTAAAATGTCTCTACTATTTGAGCCTTTTTCACTTAAAAAATTCCCTACAGTGCATTAAGACGAACACAGTCATTAGTACGGAGAAGGCAATGGCAAGCCACTCCAGTACTCTTGCCTGGAAAATCCCATGGACAGAGGAGCCTGGTAGGCTGCAGTCCGTGGGGTTGCTACTAGTCAGACATGACTGAGCAACTTCACCTTCACTTTTCACTTTCACACATTGGAGAAGGAAATGGCAACCCACTCTAGTGTTCTTGCCTGGAGAATCCCAGGGACGGGGGAGCCTGGTGGGCTACCGTCTATGGGGTCACACAGAGTTGGACACGACTGAAGTGACTTAGCAGCAGCAGCAGCAGTCATTAGTAAATTTTCTCCTGTGCATTTTACAAGCTCAAGGTTGTGGGCTAGAATGAGCCCTGTCTGGCCATAAATCAGGTATAATAGAAATCTCGAAATTGAGAATTAGGAGGCGAGAGCAGGAGATGGCAGTGTCCTCTCCATTTCAGGCCCATCTCCAAATGCTGAAGTGGAGGTGGGAAAGGAGATGCTGGTAGAGGCCCATAAACTCCAAAGGTGAAGTTCTTTAGAACTTACTAACTCTGTAATCATGTGCATGTAAAGTTTAATGTCTGGTAAATGCACGGATATTTAGCGATGGGAGTTGATTGAAAAGTGGGTATTCACTTTGCCAGGAATGTTTCAAGCACTTACCAGGTGGCCTGCTTTTTAAGACAGTGGGGAAGAGAAAGATGGATGAGAATCATTGCCTGTGGCAGCCACGTGGCATTTAGCCTGTACAGGCTTTTCTTCCTGGAACCCCCAGCAAGTTATTAAGATTTAAAGGCTTTGGTTTCCTCATTTGCACCTCGGGGGTATTAATCAACCTATTATATCAATTTGTCATGAGGATTGAATGAGAGAAAGCCTTTAGCACAGTGGGCACATGGCACACACTAAATGAATGTCAGCTACTGGCAATAATATCTCATCTTCCAAATCTAAAGG
This sequence comes from Moschus berezovskii, assembly GCF_049115385.1. NCBI lineage: Eukaryota > Metazoa > Chordata > Mammalia > Artiodactyla > Moschidae > Moschus > Moschus berezovskii. The sequence continues at coordinate 45,217,269 of NC_142467.1, read as the reverse complement.
CCCTGAAGGGAAGACATCATTTCTTCTGTTATATTTCCCACAGCATCTTGCCTTGTACCTAACACCTGACTCTCGATAACTTTCAACTGAATTAAAAGAAGTGTCAATCTCTCAGTCATCAGATTCTTACAAATTCAGATGAGAGCTGACAATGGTTCAGCGAGTGTGTATTTACTGTTTTAAATCACTTAAAAAATATTTTGCTTTTCTGGTTACAAAAGAAGTATCAGCTGCTCCTGGGCAGAGACAGTAAGGTTAAGAGGGCAGGTGCCAGAGCCAGATTGCCTGGGTGTGTGTTCCTCCCCCACCAGCCTGCACCCCTCTGCCCACAGAGTGATTGGATTGTGTGAGAATTCAGTGAGTTAAGACACAAACCGCATGCAGCAGGGCCTAGCACATAATATGTGCTCAATAAAGCATAATTCAATTTGAATAAAATAAAAACCAACCAAGAGATCACTCATTCTCAGGACCCTGTGATAACTGCTAATAAATGCTTATTGAAAGTGTGCTCTGGGGTTAACACAGTGTTAGGTATAGTCAGGCATCGTGAGTAGCCCAGTTATTGAACCGTGGCTGCCACCAGGCACTGTACCCACTGCTTTGCACAAAATATTTAATTCACAAAACAATTCTATGGGGACAGGCAATGTTATTCCCTTTTTATGAGTTGAAAAAACAAGATCCATCATGTTAGGTAACTTTCCAAGTTCATATAAACAGTAAGAGATGGAGCTGAGATTCAAATGCGACTCTCTTTGGTTCCAAAGTTAATCTTTATGCCACCCTACCTTGAGAAGCCTGATATCAAATCAAGAGCAGGCAGCCAGTGTGACAGAGATGCGTGATCTACGTGAAGTGGGAGAGTTGGAGGAGTATCAGAAAGCAGGCAATTGTATGGGCCTATGCCTTTTCCCCTCCCTTGTGCTCTGACAGGGGAGGCTGACAGGACACACAGCAATCTCCCTCTCAGTTTAGGAGAGCTGTCTTAAGAATAGGCCTGGCTCTTAAAGGCAATAAGGACAGTTTTTTAAAAAAGAACCAGACGGTTATGATGTACTACGTTCCATACTATGACTGTAACTTCTGATTAGCCCTCAGACGCCTTCTTAACACAGTGATTTAGATTTGAGAGCAAAGCTGGCACAGGAAATGAAACCCAACTTGCACAGTGATGCATATTAATCAGGGACTCAAGCAGCCCAGGTGGCTTTTTCCAAAACTTCATTGTGATCCTGCAAGTTTGGGCCTGATTCTTTGTGTCATATCTCACCGAGTTTATGCTGCAGTGGAATCTCAGGCTAGATATTTTCTCTTTAATACCTGGTCCCCTGTAGTCACCGCTTCTGTATAAAAACACCATGGTGTGTTAGTTCTTGTTTCTCAAGTGTAATTTGGAGTCAAGTGGAACAGATAAACAATGTCAATGAAAATATCTTCTGTAGACACTGATGGGACTTACCTGTCTTGAAATGAGGAGATAAAGGATGCATAAATGTTTAATTTTTCTTTGCATCTTAATGTAACCACTGAACACCCCTGGTCCCCGAGCAAATTAATCGTCACAAAATGAGAGTAAACGACATACAGTCTGTACTGAGCCGTTGTCTGTTGGATCAGCCACCCCTTGGCACAGTAGCACACAAGAGGCAGGTCTCCAGCAGAGCTGCGTGAACAGCTGTGCTGGATGAAGTGGATTAGAAGCTTCCTTGGAAAACTTAGAGCAATGGCAATGATCTTGTAGTTTGAGGTTGATTCTTGGCATGTTTGTCAGGTGAAGTTTCCCTCTCCCTGTGGAGAAGGTCCTGAGAAAGTCCTAACATGAAATTAGCTTCCCCACACCTTCCTTACTGTGTGAGTTTTACAAATTACAGCTTCTCTGAGCTTTGTTGACTTCATTGACAAAATATAGTTGTGTCCAGTAGTTTTGTATATGTTAGTGTTAATCACTCAGTCGTGTCCAACTGTTTGCAACTCCATGGCCTGTAGCCTGCCAGGCTCCTCTGTCCATGGAATGCTCCAGGCAAGAACACTGGAGTGGGTAGCCATTCCCCACTCCAGGGGATCTTCCTGATCCAGGGATTGAACCTGGGTCTCCTGCTTTGCAGGCAGATTCTTTACCATCTGAGCCATGCATACATAATTAAAAAAATTTCTAGTTGTGGTGAAATACACATAACATAAAATTTACCAAGCTAGCCATTTTAAAGTACACAGTTCAGGAAGCTAATTATTATATTTCAGTATAATTATAATGCTACCAGTATTTTTATTTTATCTTATTGCATTTTTTTGTTGAATGAAAGATTCGTCAAATTCTATACTGCTTTACAATTTTCGTGTTTCAAACACATGATTTCATCTAGTCCCATAATAACCCTTTTTTTCTCCTTATGCCTATATTGTCCCTCCTCCCTTCCCTCTCTCAACTGGTAACCACTAGTTTGTTTTCTATCTGTGAGTCTTCTCCTTTGTTTTATTCACTAGTTTGTTGCATTTATTAGGTTCTAGATATAAGTGATACCATGTAATATCTGTCTCATTTATTTCACTTAGCATAGTGCCCTCTAAGTCCATTCATGTTGCTGCAAATGGCAAACTTTAAATCTTTTTATGGTTGAGTAATATAAACTGTGGAACATTCTGAAAGAGATGGGAATACCAGACCACCTGACCTGCCTCTTGAGAAACCTATGTGCAGGTCAGGAAGCAACAGTTAGAACTGGACATGGAACAACAGACTGGTTCCAAATAGGAAAAGGTGTACGTCAAGGTTGTATATTGTCACCTTGCTTATTTAACTTATATGCAGAGTACATCATGAGGAACACTGGGCTGGAAGAAGCACAAGCTGGAATCAAGATTGCTGGGAGAAATATCAATAACCTCAGATATGCAGATGACACTACCCTTATGGCAGAAAGTGAAGAGGAACTAAAAAGCCTCTTGATGAAATGAAAGAGGAGAGTGAAAAGGTTGGCTTGAAACTCAACATTCAGAAAACAAAGATCATGGCATCTGGTCCCATCACTTCATGGGAAATAGATGGAAAAACAGTGGAAACAGTGTCAGACTTTATTTTTTTGGGCTCCAAAATCACTGCAGATGCTGATTGCAGCCATGAAATTAAAAGACGCTTACTCCTTGGAAGGAAAGTTATGACCAACCTTGATAGTATATTAAAAAGCAGAGACATTACTTTGCCAACCAAGGTCCGTCTAGTCAAGGCAATGGTTTTTCCCGTGGTCATGTATGGATGTGAGAGTTGGACTGTGAAGAAAGCTGATCGCCGAAGAATCGATGCTTTTGAACTGTGGTGTTAGAGAAGACTCTTGAGAGTCCCTTATACTGCAAGGAGATCAATCCTGGATGTTCATTGGAGGGACTGATGCTGAAGCTGAAACTGCAACACTTTGGCCACCTCATGCGGCGAGTTGACTCACTGGAAAAGACTCTGATGCTGGGAAAGGTTGGGGGCGGGAGGAGAAGGGGATGACAGAGAATGAGATGGCTGGATGGCATCATCAACTCTGTGGACATGAGTTTGAGTGTACTCCGGGAGTTGGTGAGGGACAGGGAGGCCTGGTGTGCTGTGATTCATGGGGTCGCAGAGAGTCGGACACGACTGAGCGACTGAACTGAACTGAATATTCCATTATATATATATACACATACACACACACACACCACATCTTTAAAATTTTTATTAATTTTATTTTTGGTTGTGCTGTGTCTTCGTTGCTTTGTGTGGGCTTTCTTTAGTTGCAGCGAGTGGGGTTACTTTTCATTGCAGTTCACAAGCTTCTCAGTGTGGCGGCTTCTCTTGTTTTAGAGCACAGGCTCTCGGCAGGCAGGCGTCAGTAGTTGTGGCGCTCGCCCTTAGTTGCTCAAAGGCATGTGGAATCATTTCTTGAACCAGGGATGAAACCCGTGTCCCCTGCATTGGCAGGCAGGTTTCTATGCACTGCGCCACCAGGGGAGCCCCCTTACCACATCTTCTTTATCCATTCATCTGTTGATGGACACTTAGGTTGCCCCCATACTCTGGCGGTTGTAAATATTACAGTGCTACCAATATTACCGCCACTTGCCTAGAAGAATTGTTGTGAGGATCAAATGAGAAAAGAAGTGGAGATGCTTCCTCACTAAAAAGTGCTTTGTAGATATCAGTTGCCGTTGTTAGTGTGACCCCATCCTCTCTCTGGGCTTGGTTTTCCCATCAGGGACTTGAACTACAGATGCCTTTGGCTCAACATTCTGTGCAAACGTTACTTCTACCCAGCAGAGCTTTCCACGTCCATAGGGAGTCAACCTTAAACTAAAAGTTGAGTTTTCTCTAACAGAACATCAACATTATCATGCACATGGAGGTTTTGTGGCTTTTCTTGTCACCCTGTGCTGGAAGCCATTGACCCTGATACACCTATGTCTGTATTTCTAGATCTGTATCTGCATCTACATCTAGATCTGTTTTTCTCTATATATCCATATCTGTCTTCTATTCATTCAGAAATATTTATCCCACACCTTCTAATTGCTTGGACACTGTCTGAGCTGCCCCTAGGGGTAAAGCAGGAACCAGAGAGACAAATTCCCTCCCCTCACTGAGCCTGCCTTTCAATGGGGAAGGCAGACAGTCACCCAGTAGATATATAATAGATGCTGTGAAGTGTCAGGCCAGGAGTGGAGGGTGACAGGGGCTTCTTTAGATGGAGTGGCCAGAGGAAGCCTCTAAAGAGGTGACATTGGAGCACTAGAAGCTGTGGGGAGCAGCAGATAGGCTTGGAGGGGAGAACTTCCCATGGAAACCTGGAGGCTTCTCCTTGGCCTGGACAGCTGTGACTGTGGCTGAGCCAGTGGTAGCATCCATTCAGAAGGACTCAGGGCTGCTTCTCTTTTCCTTGAGTTTCCATAGATGAGAGTATTTCCAGTGCTCACAGCTCTGTGTCAGGGAATTCTGAAGCTTCTCTGAGCAGCTGGGAATCAATGCTGGGAGAACTGAAAATCTTATTGGTCCCTTTGCTTAATTTTAGCCTATGAATATGCCTCACCTTGAGCCCCGCTCCTCAGAGGCCAAGAGGGCACACAGCCCCTGCTGGCCGCTGAACTCCTGCAGCCCCACTTTGAAACAACTTGGGGTTGCAAGAGCTGCTGATAAAGCTTGAGATGTCAAATTCCTTCAAAACAGGGCTGTGAAATTTGGTTAAGAGGGGACAACCTTGTTAGTATGGATGAGAGGAAATAAAAATTTATTGAGGCTTTCTGATAATCTAGAAGTCACCTGAATTATCATATTCATTTACAGTTTTGGGGGGTTTTCCTTATGGCTCAGCTGGTTAACAATCAGCCTGCAATGCGGGAGACCTATGTCTGATCCCTGGGTTGGGAAGATCCCCTGCAGAAGGGAACGGCTACCCACTCCAGTATTCTGGCTTGGAGAATTTTATTTTGCATTTGTTCAGATACGGATTTAGCTGCTTTAATGGAGGACAAAATAACAGAGACTTCAATGAAGCTGAAGGAAGTTATTTTTTCAAGTGTGAGCAAGCAGGTAGATCTGGAACAGAGCAGCACTGTTCCTTCACATCAGCCCCAGCGCCTGGACTCCTCGTCCACAGGGTCAAAGGTGACTCACACCCCTTCTCTGATTGTGTTTCAGCCAATAAGAGAGGAAAAGAGTGAGGACACATCCCCTGGTTTTAAGGGTGTGACCTCGGAGTTGTGAACATTACTTTCTCTTATAGTTTGTTGGCCATAGTGTTGCCAGATTTAGACAACAAAAATATAGGATAACTAGTTAAACTTGAATGTCAGATAGACAATCAGTACTTTTTTTTGTTCTAGTGGGGCATCGTTATACTAAAACAATTATTGGACTTTTAATTTGGGGCATATTTATAGTAAAAAAATTACTGGTTGTCACTCTGACTTGCAAATTTAACTGGGCATCCTGTATTTTACGTCACAACCCTAACTGGCTAGCACCTAGTGACATGGACACACCTAGCTTCAAGGGAGTCTGGGAAACAGTTCTTAGGTGGGTGGTAGTGTGTACTGCTTGGGGCTTTGACTCCTTAAAGGAAGAAGGGGAGAATGGATACTGGTGACAACTAGAAGCTTTGCCAAAACTTATCTGGTCTGCTTCATTCATTCATGCTACTAATATTTATTAAGCACCTGCTACATGACAAGTATTGGACAAACAATGCAGACAAGACTCCTGCTGTCATGGAGCTTTTATTTTAGTGAAAGGGACAGATTGTAGCAATTGATACACATGTAGAATTTTAAGTAGTAATAAATGTTCTGGGAAAAAAAGGTGGCAAAGAAGTTTTTAGAGTCTGCTAGGAAAGCAGACATGAATTTGAGCAAACTCTGGGAGACAGTGAAGGACAGAGAAGCCTGGCATGCTTCAGTCCACGGGGTCACAGAGTTGGACACAATTTAGCCACTGAAGGACAACGATAAGGGAAGTTGTAATTGGTGGCGGGTCTGCTATGAGTCTGGGAAAGCTTCCCTGGAGAAAAGAAATTTGAGTAGACACCCAAATGAAGTGAGGAAGCAAGTCTGTGGAATAGGAATAACATGCAAATCAGAGGGACCAGCTATTTTTCAGGAACTAGAAGGTGGCCCATGTGGCTGGCGTGGAGAGATCAAGGGGGAGAGTGTAAGGAAAGCAGGCAAGAGTGGGCTTTGACGACCAGAGCAAAGAGTTAAAGAATTTTTAAAAATTATTATTATTTTGGCTACACGGTGAGGCATGTAGGATGTTACTTCCCAACCAGGGATTGAACCTGAGCCCCTTGCAGGGGAACTTGGAGCCCTAACCACTGGCCACCAGGGAATTCCCCCATGACTAAGAGTATTTTAAATTCTAGGAATGATGAGATGCCATCAGAGGGTTTTGAACAAGACAGTTAATATGACTTAATTTGCATTTCAAAAAGATCGCTGTGCCTGCTGGGTAGACAGTGTAGCTATAGGAAGTAAAAGCGAAAGGAAAGAGATAAATTAGGTGGCTGTTGCACTGTATTGTGGTTGGATAGGGCCTTAGGAATTGGAGGAGTGAGAAACTGGGATTCAGGATGTGGATTCAGGATGTATACGGAATACCTACCAATGTCACCCTCATCGTACAGATGATGGAAGCTCAGGAAGTCAAACAGGAGGATAGTTGCCCCTATGCTGGAAGGGGCTAGGGAGTGCAGTGCAATTGCTGCTTCGCGAGGTTGCAGCCTTTGGTTTTGACGCTGCAGCAGGAGCCAGAGGGAGGAGAACCGAGGATGAAGAGGACTCTTTCTCCCTTTCCTCCTGTACCAGTTCTTCCCGAGTGTTGGTTCTCTCTGGTCCTCTGGATCTGAGGTAGTCTTATTTGTTACTGGCTTCATTAGAACAAAATCTTGTCTCCTTTTTCATGAGGAAAAGTAAAGAATTTACTCTTGTAAGTTGGCAGCCATGATACCGAGGGCAATGTAAGCTGTAGAAAGAGGGACTGTTTTATTTTTTTGTGGTCCTTGCTGCTCCAGGGTTGTAGAGGAAAGCAGCTTTGGACCAACCACACCTGCTCTGAATCTCATTTACTAGCTGAGCCTTGGTTTTTTTCATGTGTGGAGTGGGACCATGCACAGCTGCCTCACATAATTGCTGAGAGCCTTGCAAGAGAAGATATGCCTAAAACCAGTACAACCAATGTGATTTGTGATTTGGTGATCATTTTGGGTCCAGCTCGCTCTTAGCAGTGTTCTTTGCTTTATGGTTCTACCAGCTCCCTTACTGACCCTAATCTTTTTGTCACTCCCCATCCCCTTCCCTTGCTGCTTCTCTCCTGTCATGATGTTTAGAGCCCTGCATATGTAGCTGAGCTGAAGAGTGGAATGAAAGGCAGAGGGAAAATGCCGGGATGAGGGGCGTCAGGAATGCAAAGTCCCTTTCATTAATCTGTTCTCTGGAACTGAAATCTGAACTTTCATTTAAGTCAAGTGAAATACATTATGTTCTCACTTAGTCCAGAGGCACACTGCTGATAAGAAACAAATTAGAAAGGCAAGTTTTTCTCCCAAGTGCTGTAAAGATGTGTGTTGCTGGTGGAGCTGGGCTTTCCCTGTGGGTCAGTTAGACTTTCCCTGAAGCGAATATGCAGATGGAAATGATCCCTGCTTCTCATGAGGCTGTCAGAGCCTGGCATCGAACTTTGAAAAGGGTATTTGAAGTCCTGTTTGTTTGAATCATGAAGAAACACACTGCAACATGTCTGTCTGCTGGTGGGGAGGGTAGAGGGTCAGGGAGCAGACCTTTCTGCAGTAGATTTTGGAAGTGGATCAGCTGGCCAGAGTGATGGGTTACCTTGGATGGGAAGACTCAGAAAGCTATGGGGTCATAGTGGGATGAACCCTTAGAAAAGTAGAGGAACTGGTCTTTTTTACAGGTAAGGCTATTGAAGCCCAGAGAGGGGTATTTCTTGCCCCAAATCACACATCCAGGGGATATTTCCAACCTAGAGATCGAACCCAGGTTTCCCACATTGCAGGCAGATTTTTTACCATCTGAGCCACCAGGGAAGCTCAAAAAGTAAAGCTTGAAAGAATTTTGGTGAGCTTTAGGGTCAGAGTTTGGTTCAAATCCTGGCTCTAAAATGGAGGTGACAATCTACCTCATAGCGTTTCTGTTAGCTTGAACTATGTTTGTGAAGCATCTAACAATGCAGAGTGCATGATTACTACTCCAGAAACAGTGGCGGCTGTTAGAGGTAATAACAAACTCTGTTATCTGTGGTATCTATCTGAGCTCAGTACTGCCTGCCTGCCAAGATAAACAGGTAGCAAGAGGTTTTGTCTTCAGCTAAGTCCTCCAAACAGAGTCCCAAACCCCAACAACCCACTTGTAGGATGAGGAGAAAAGAGACTTAGCAACAGTGGGGAGGATACTATTGTCTTAGCTGTGGTTTTGAAGGAGTTGGATAAATAGCATCCTTCTTCCTTGCTTGAACCAATAGGAAAATTAGACAAAACCTAAGGAGATAGGTGACCCAAATACCACCCCATCCCAATCAGACAGATTTTGGAGATTAAAGAGACTTCTTATTGCTGGACAAGAGAGTGTGACTTCTCCCCCATTACAGACAAAGCTGGTTCATTGCAGAGCTGCCCAAACTGGGGCCTGACCTACCAAAAACAAGCAGGACAGAACAGAGGGCTGTGCTGGTTGTAGTGAAAGGGGCTGCTTCCCAAACCCACTGATCAGGGCAGACCCTCCTCCTTGAGTCCAGGAGTGCTGCCCTGGAAAGTGAAAGTGAAAGTCACTCAGTCCTGTCTGACTGTTTTCAACCCCATGGAGACTATACATGGCCTGGAATTCTCCAGGCCAGAATATTCTCCAGGGGATCTTCCCAGCCCAGGGATTGAACCCTGCATTGCAGGTGAAATCTTTACCAGCCGAGCCATAAGGGAAGCACAAGAATACTGGAGTGGGTAGCCTATCCCTTCTCCAGTGGATCTTCCCGACCCAGGAATAGAACCGGCATCTCCTGCATCACAAGCGGATTCTTCACCAACTGAGCTATCAGGAAAGCCAAATGGGAGAAGAATGAGAGGCTCAGAGATGGCTTAACATTGGATTGGTGTAGGACCCAGGATTGTCTCTACAGCCAGGTGGGGACTGCCCTGTGTCTGAATGGCTCTCCGCCTCTTTCCCCATGAGGTCTGACATGGTCACAGGCATTCCAGAGCTGGTGCCTCCTTTCTTTATGTTTAGCAAGGAGTTTTCCCTTACAAAAAGAAATAGAATAGCAAAAATGAAACAAAGCAAATAACCCAAGGAAAAAAAAGACAAAACCTGGAAACAACCTCATTTTGTCCAATATTTGGGAAGTAGTAAGTTATAAAATATCCATTCAACAGAATGTGAAGAAGTCATTTAAAAAGGCTGTTTACAAAGAGTTTGTGATCATGTAGGAATTATATGATAATGGCAAGTGAAGAATAAATGATACAGAATTGTACATACAGTATGAACTCAGCTATATGAAAACCTCCCTAAGATTATACATAGAAAAACTGAAGAATTGAGAGGGAACTTTAGAAATATTAGCAGTGCTTGTCTTTCTGTTTAGGTTTTTGATTTTTCTATAGTTTTATAGTTTTCAGTAATAAGCATGTAATTTCTTTTGTAATGGAAAAAATCAACTTTATTTTTTAAAAAGCTATTTTTAGAATTGTGTGGGTTATGTATGATCAGTCAAAGCAATAATTTAGAATTTCATAGTGTCATAAGATTCCAGAATGCTAATGCTACAAAAGGACCTGAAAGATTTTCCTAGTTTACGGATTTAACATATTTTGGGGCGGGGTCACAGATTTCTCTGAAGATCTCTTGGAAACTGTGACTTCTCTCCTTAGAGCATTTCACATATAAACATACTGTCACATAAGTTGTTTTTAATTTCAAGGTACAGAAGCCCTGTTCAGAGTAGCTTAGTCAATGGAGGAAATTTACTGGTTTATGTAATTAAAAGCTTTAGAGGTATCAGATGAAGCTCGATCCAGCACTTCAACAGTTTCACCAAGACTCATTTCTTCTGTCTCCTACAATGTCAGCTTTATCCCATGGCTGGTTCCCTGTGGGTTCCAATATGGCTGGTAGAAGCTCCTGGCATTTCATATTTTAAACAATATTTATTTATTTGGCTGCACCAGGTCTTAGTTGCAGCGTGCGGGAATGTTTGTGGATTCTCTCTAGTTGTGTCTCATGAGCTTAGTTGCCCTGCAGCATGTGCGATCTTAATCTCCAGACCAGGGACTGGACCCATGTCCCCTGCATTGCAGGGCAGATTCTTAATCACTGGACCACCAGGGAAGCCCCCTGGCACTTCATTCTTAATTGTATATGTCTAGCAGGAAAGACAGAGAAGGCAATGGCAACCCACTCCAGTACTCTTGCCTGGAAAATCCCATGGACGGAGGAGCCTGGTGGGCTGCCGTCTATGGGGTCACACAGAGTCGGACACGACTGAAGCGACTTAGCAGCAGCAGCAGCAGGAAAGAGTGCCTGTTTCAGCTTTTCCAATAAAAGTCACAAAAGGGTCATAAGTTTTAGACATATGCTCATCTCCAAACCAGTGCCTTGGACAGGAAATAGCACTGATTGCTTTAGCGAGGTCACATGCTCTGCTGTGGTGCTAATATGGAGTTAGTGTTCTTAGGACCACATTATTCCTCCAAATAAAAACTGGGCACATGAATGTTCCTTATACACATGACCTACAGATGTAATTTGGGCTTATCCTTAAATCTCCAAAGCTTGCCTATGTACCCCAGATAAGAATTCCTGGTCTAATCCAATCGTCTTATTTTAGAGATGGGAACTCAGGGACCCAGAAGGAGGTCAGATGCTCCAAGCCATACAGTTGCCTCACTGTCAGTCTGCTTCTTATCTCTGCACCAAATTCCCTCCAACTTCACATGCAATAGTAGGTCAGAGATGAAGAGGTAATAAGTAGGACCCTTGTCAAATCCTTTGGCTCCTTTAGGACCGAGGACAGATGTGTTTTGATGAAGAGACAGGGCAGAACTTAGTTGAGGGGACTGAAGGGTCCAGAGTGGGAAGGGTGGCTGTATCGAGTCATGGGCTGCATTGAGGTCCCCATCTAAGACAGCCTGAGAGGGAAATGATAACAGCGACGAGAGAGGTGGAATGATTTTATTATTCATGTCTTGTATCTTAAAGATAATCATCATAATTTCCCTTCTAGAAAGTCTGCTTGCTCAGAGAAACAGCTGTATTCTAAGAAGCACTTGTTTATGAAACTTGCAGTAATTGGATTGGAATGTGAGTTATTAAACTGTATGTGGGGTGGCACTTCTTGCCAGGTGTTTCATGATTATGTTCAAATGTGGAGGGCTGGTCTGCTGACTGGAAAGATAATACTCCCAGGGGGAAATTGTTTAACTCTGGATCAGGACATGAATGGCTTTCACAGACATCTAAAATAGCTGGACTGAAGAGTCTCTTACAAATCACTTGTTTCAGTTGCCTTGTTTTAGAGACAGGGAAACTGATTCTCATTGTGTGAAAACACACTTGTTGAAGGCTTGTTGAATTGTACAGTGATCACATGGACAATTAATTGCTCTTTCACTTGGTTTATCATCATATGCATATATCCCTGGTGGTGGAAGACATGGCTTGGCTTCTTAATTACCATTTCCTCATCCTTCTATGTCTAGGGATTGGAAAGCTAACTCATCTTTCTTGCAGCTAGGATTCCAGATGCACAATATGTTCCCCTAGTTCATTGCCCTTTCATGGGGTCTGTCTGCAGCCATGGTTGTTGAGAGTCAAGGTGGTGGAGATGTGTAAAGAGGCAGTTTCAGTGACTGGACTCAGCATCCCAGTCGGTAGTCACCAGCCTCCAGGGACTTTAGAGGCAGGAATGGCAGCAGGTGGGATTGCAGCTATGGTAGCACGTCATTGAGCTCCCTAGTCCCTTGGAGACCCCCTGACTTCTAACCCTTCTAGCTTTCCAATCCTTTTTTTCCTTCTGAGTAACTAAATCCCTGTATTAAACCTCTTTCTGCTTGACATATCCAGAGTGGCTTTGGTTTCCTGTACTGAATTTGACACATCCCTCTGGGTTAGTACAAATCACACTTATGGGAGGTAATAATCTTTCTCCTGTGAATCCTGATCTTAAGTTTCCTTTGTCCTATAGAATATAGCCTCATTCATGTCATCCTAGAATCCTAAGTTCAAGAAACCCAAAACTAACCTTATTATTTTTCCCTCTCAAATTTTCTCTTCCTATAGACTTCCCTTTGTCCATTTTTATCCCTATTTCCTCTCAGTAACTCAGTTTTTTTTTTCACTGTACGTGCATTACTTTATTTATTTATTTTTATTTTTTCAAAAGCAATTTTAGGAATCTTTACGTAAAAACAACCTTATCTTAAAATGGAATAACTTTGGTTTTACAAGCAGCAAGCAAAGTACAGAAGCAAAAATGCATTACAGGAGCATTAAGTTCTACATTAGGTCACAGCGTCTAATCTGAAATCACACCCATAATATCATTTTTCAGGATATCTGGGAAATAGTTATTTCCCACGATGTCTGAACCATAGCTACTCTATTTAGTAACTCAGTTTGGAGGAAGCTTCTTTCCTTCAACTGCTCTCATGTATTGATAATTGTCAGATCTTATTGATTCTGTTTTCTTTATTAGTTGGGACTATTGGTTTGAAGTGATTCAGTTATATTGGATTAATGAACAGAGAGAATGTAATAACCCGTATAACTGAAAAGACCAGCATCAGGTGTGGTTAGATCCAGGGGCTCAGAGAAGGCCATCAGGACTTGTTCCATCTCTCTGTCTTCAGGCTCTGATTTCCGCCAGTCTCTCTCCAGTGGTGGGCTGGTGGGGCCCTGATAGCTCTAGGTTTACATAATCTTTACATTAGACTTTGTGTCATTTATCTTTTCCATTATTTCCAGAAGTTTTAGAAGGAGTCTTTTTAAGTAAAATTGGATCAGACACTTATTGAATTGTATCCTCTCCCCCAAAGAAATGTTATGTCCTGATCTTCAGAATGTGATGTTATTTGGACATAGTTTTGTTGTAGGTATAATTGGTTAAGTTATGATGAGGTTATATGGGAGCAGGGTGGGCTAGTAATCCAGTGTGACTAGTATCCGTATAAGGAGAGAGGAGAGAGAGACAGACTGGGTAGCTTAAACACGGAGATTACTTTTCTCGTAGTTCTGGAGTTTAAAGATTCAAGATTAGTGTGTCAGCCGGGGAAGGAAAGGGTGGGACAAACAGAGAGTAGCGTTGAAATATATACGTAGCTAATGGGAAGTTGCTATTGAACACCACGAGCTTGGCCTGGTGCTCTGTGACAACCTCAAGGGGTGGAATAGTGGGGGTGGGAAGGAGGTTTAAGAGGGAGAGGACATGTGTATACCTATGGCTGACTCATGTTGTTGTATGGCAGAAACCAACACAACATTGTGAAGCAATTATCCTCAAAAATAAAAAAAAAGATTAAGGAGTTGCAGGTTTGGTTTCTCCTAAGGCCTCCCTCCTGGGCTTGCAGATGGTTTCCTTCTCACTGTGTCCTCATATGGCCTTTTCTCTATGCTCATACATCTCTACTGTCTCTTTCTTTTCTTATAAGGACAACTGTCCTATTGAATTAGAGAGCTACCCTAATTGCCTCATTTAACTTAGTTATTTCTTTGAAGCCCATCTCCAAATATGGATATGTGGTTTAAGGGCCACCGATATGATCTCACTAACCTTTACCTCTTTAAAAGGCCCTGTCTCCAAGTATGGTTACATTCTGAGGTGACTGGGGGTTCAGACTTCACCATTTGGATTTTGGGGTGAACACACTTCAATCCATAATAGCTCTTAAAGTTTTCTATTTTATTTTATTGATATTCATGTGTTTATTTTTAACTCCCCTAAAAGTTGATAAGTTCCTTGGAGGCAGCAAGTGTACCTTGCTTGTATCCTTTTTATATCACATAGAGTTTAATATACTTCTTGAATTTAATAAATGCTCAGAACATTTGTTGAATGAATGGGATATAAAGTAATTCTAGATTAGCAAGAATTTCTCATCCTAAACTTTTGGTATAAAGAAGCTATATAGAGCAGATAGCATTGGACTTGATGTCTAAGACCCAGGCTCTTTTCTCAACTTTGTCACTTTTCTAGCTGCAATCTTGAACAGGTCTGTCATCTGGGCCTCAGTTTCCTCATCTGTAAAACAGGAATGATAATGCTTTCGTGTTTCTACAAGGTTGATTATGAGTATTAATGAAATAGGTTAGTCATTCAGAAACATCTGGGGGCACCTACTGTGTACCAGGCACTGTTCTAGGCATGTGGGATGCAGTGGTACACAAGCTAGGTCCTCATGGTTCTGCTGGGGGAACAGGTGATTAACAAGATCACCAGTGCAGAAAATAATTTCAGAACGTGCTCATTTCTACATAGGGATGTCATAGTGAAGGCTTATTTCCTAGGAATTATAGTCTCTCTGGGGAGATGACATTTGAGCCAAGATATGAATAACAAGTGGCTCTTCCCTGGGAAAGTGCATTTCAGGCAGAGGGAGGAGCAGACGTCCTGATGGGGGAGGGAGAGAGTGTGAATGCCCACGTGAGCCAACAGAGTAATTAAATTTAAAATGTGAGTGTTAGTCAATGTGCAAGGCCTTCTGGGCATCACAGGAAGACCTGTGGAGTTGGGATTTTGTCCCTGACTCAACCACGTGTACAGTTGGGCCATCACTGCCACTGTGTGTGACCTTTGGCACATCCTTGCCTCAAGTGGCTCCCTTCTCCTCCCTGCCCTGCCTGACTGCGAGCACCGGGAGACCACATGGATGAAGGCACTTAAGAAATATGAAGTGCTGTACAATTTTCAAGTTTTATTATTTGAAAACGCGTTACCCATGGTTAAGGAATTTGGACTTTGGAAGCCGCAACTACCTTGTTGATCAGATTTTCTGAGAGCTGCAGTCACCCACTTAGGGCTCCAAAATGCCATGTGAGGTTTTTCAAAGTCAATTGATAGCAATTAAGTAGATGCCATGTTCTGCAAGCTGTCTTTTGTGGGAGTTGAATTCTAGCTTTCTTTCCTAGTGAGCCTCTGTACGTAAGACTTGGTATGGGCTGTCACCTTGTTGGAGCTTTTGAATGCCTCTGAAACTAACCTAGGGTCAAGTCACTTGATGTGTGTGTGTGTTTTCTGCATTGCAAGAGAATATTCTAGAAAAGTGCCTTCTGCTCACGTATTTTAAGCATTCCCCTACCACCAGAATTGATGTGATTGAATCCTATACACTTGAGTTGTGAAACTGGACCCAAGACAGATAGAAATGACATAGTAACAGAATGTTCTTTAACGAAGAGCTGATTACTTCAAGCTTTTGGTAGTAAAGTATTTCCTTTGAACTTGTTCCCAGGTTTCTTGCCCTCTCCCTGTGAACCCCCCCCCCCACAATTCCTACCCCCAAGTTTATACTTAAACTTTCTTTACTTAAGCATCCTTGGGTGTGCATGGACTTCTTATTACTGCTCACTCTGAAGGGGGACGATGCCAAGGTCTTTAAGATAATGGCTGTGAATGCTGGAAGGTCGTTGCCGAGAGGGCTGAGGGAGTCATGGAACTGTCAGGAAAAGGGAGCCCCACTTCTCATTGTTATCTGTGATGAAGGAATTAAGAAGTCCCGGGTCAGTTTTACCAAGTCTGGACAACAAGGGTTGAGCTAAAAACCTTCCTGGGTGATGCTTTGGCTGCTGGAAGTTTGAAACAGTCACCTTCTGTCTGTGTTTCTAACTACTCCCTCTGTGCCTGTGGTTGGACTCTTGGTCTCTATCTGTTTTTTTCTGTCTCTCTCTTGCTCTTCTCTGTCTCCTTCATCCCTGATTGATTTGCCTCATTGGAATAAAGTTCTGTTCCACTAGTGGGGTTCCATAATTGAAATTCTGAGGCATATCACATGGAACAGCTAATACTGACTTTTTCCCCCCCAAGTCAGGTTATCAATTATGAATGATTAGGCAATCAGAGATCAAAAGAGTTGTTTCCCCCAATGAATTAGTGGATTTTAGAATGAAAGGAGATGAAATGGAACTAATAGGCATTTTTAGAAGAGGAGGCTGAGGGGTTTGGAGCTGGAGGTCTGAAACTCAGGACTGTGGACACATCTGTGAGCTCTGGTGTCAGAGTTTTGGACAGCCTGTGTGCAAAGCCGGGGGTGGGAGGAGGGTGGGTGGCAGTGTATACTGGGATGACCCGGAAGCCTAGGTATTGGGGAAGCTAGCAAGCCGGCGGGTGTGAGTGGCCTCTGCAGTCTGAAGGACTGGTAAGAACCTCCCATCTGCTGTTGGGACTGTGTTCTCTCTGCCCCAGCTCCCCTCAGCCACGCTCCCCAAGTGGAGTAGGAGTTGTGATTTCCAGAGGAGTGATGCGGGAAATTTCTCTGGACATCTCCAGGAAGAAACACTTTTCTCAAGAAGTTATCTTTGCTGTTGCTCACTTTGGGGAGATTGTGACAACTGCTGTGGTTTTCCCTGTCTCTGCCTCTTTCTATCCCTCTCCTTCTTTGTTTTTGTCAGCCTCTGTCTCTGTGTCTGTCTCTCTCATATGTACACCCTGCCCAGTGGTTTCTAGTTCTCAGCATAACCGGAAACCCACATTCTTAGCTACAGAGACAGAAAATCTTATGGAAGCACATTGGGCTAATTAATGAGGGAAAGTTTTTAGTGACTATAACTTTTATAGCTAATCGAACCTATGCCCCCTTCAGTGGAAGTGTGGAGTCTTAACCAGTGGAGTGCCTGGGGAGGCCCTCAGTTCAGTTCAGTTCAGTTCAGTCGCTCAGTCGTGTCCGACTCTTTGCGACCCCATGAATCACAGCACGCCAGGCCTCCCTGTCCATCACCAACTCCCGGAGTTCACTCAAACTCGTGTCCATCGAGTCGGTGATGCCATCTAGCCATCTCATTCTCTGTTGTCCCCTTCTCCTCCCGTCCCCAATCCTTCCCAGCATCAGAGTCTTTTCCATTGAGTCAACTCGTCACATGAGGTGGCCTACAAGTGAATTATTTAGAAGTTACTAAATAATACAGAGTCATAGAAAAATCAGAAAGTAGATAAAAAGAAAATAAAATTTACTCAGTCTATAAGGAATTTCTTTTTTATGAAATACTACTTTTTGAAATTGAAAAAGTGATCTATGAACTATAAAAAAATGTCCAAACACTTCAGAAGAGCATGAAATAGAGTAAATTGCCCTCTCAGTGGACTCCCAGAAAAAAAAATAGTCTAGACAGAAAGCCCAGAAATTTACTGTGATTGTTCAAATGTATATCTCTGTGTATATGAACTTAAAAAAAACCCCACAGAAATAGGAATATAATGTACCTACTATTCTGCATCTTATTTTTTTACTTAAGACATTTTGACAGTACATACAGATGAATTGTTTAATACAACATATATTCCTTACTTACCACATGCAATTATGGATACCATGCTAATTTGTGAATAACATATTATAAAACAAAGAGAAGCAAAAAAAAAAAAAAGGACACTCAGCACTGCTGGGAGGTTGTACTTCATTATTCAAGAATCTGTCACATTTATGCTATCTTTGTGGAAGAATTTGACAAATTAATTAATTAGTCTTTTCTCTAACCTAAGCACTCTCACCACACAAACCCTTCTGCACTCTGCATTCTGTCTTCAATGTCAGCAGAGCCACAACCCACAAACCTTTGTGGCATTCAGACTCAGCCATCTGTTCAAGGGGCAGGAGGTGAGCAGAATGCTTCCCTGGGGCCTGAATGGTGTTGGTCTGAAAAGCAGGTGTTTAGGGAATGGGCTGTGCTTGCTAAAGTTTTGAACACTGATGGACAATGGTGACCATATGTTCTTCAAGGAATTTATTCTTTTCTGACATGTGAGGTCTTCTAAAATGTGGGGGCCAGAATAGGGACCCTTTTTGCCTGTCTCTGGGCAGTACTGTGCACTGGTGTGACCATAGTGGTTGTTAAAATGTTGAATTACATCTATACAATTGGTAATAGATGCTGCTTTAAGACTGACCTGAACCCTCCCCAAGACTCTTGCCACCCTGATGCTCCTAAAAGACCACCTCCCTGTCTTCCCCATGATCCACAACTAAAAGGTTAGTGCTAAACACTTTGCTGACAAAGTTCTGGTTTTTCCAGTAGTCATGTATGGATGTGAGAGTTGGACTGTCAAGAAGGCTGAGCACCGAAGAATTGATGCTTTTGAACTGTGGTGTTGGAGAAGACCCTGAGAGTCCCTTGGACTGCAAGGAGATTCAACCAGTCAATCCTAAAGGAAATCAACCCTGAATATTCATTGGAAGGACTGATGCTGAAGCTGAAACTCCAATACTTTGTCCACTTGATGCCAAGAGCCAACTCATTAGAAAAGACCCTGATGCTGGGAAAGATCAAAGGCAGGAGGAGAAGAGGACAGAGGATGAGATGGATGGCATCACCAACTTAATGGACATGACTTTGAGCAAGCTTCGGGAGATGGTGAAGGACAGGGAAGCCCAGTGTGCTGCAGCCCATGGGGTCACAAAGAGTTGGACATGACTGAGTGACTGAACAAAAACATATTGAACATAAAGCACATACTATTCTGCATCTTATTTTTTATTTTTTTGGCTTAAGACATTTTGACCACCTTTTCCTCAGTACACAGGGAACACTCCTGTACTTGTTCTGATTGGATGATAGTTGAGCGAATCACATTGTTAGATATAAGTAAATAACCAATGAAAACTGTGCCCTTACTTCTGTAGAGTCAGGTTTTTCAAAGAGAGACCAGTGATGATGGGAACAAGTGGGTTCTATTAGAAGACAAAGCCAAGGTAATGGCTGGGATGCTACACGTAAACTCCATTTGACCAGGGGGCACACGGTGGCCACCTTAACCACTTTGGTTTCCTTAGAAAAAACATCTTTGGCAGGAACCTGGGAGCAAGGCAAACTGGAGTCATGAAGGGTGGTTAATGATTAATTAACTTGAGGCTGATGCTTAGGATCTTAAAAACGTCCTGCCTGAGACCAAGAGTAAAAGATTTAGAAAGACATAAAGTTGATGCTGGAGACTCTTGAGAGTCCCTTGGACTGCAAGGAGATCCAACCAGTCCATTCTGGAGGAGATCAATCCTGGGTGTTCATTGGAAGGATTGATGCTAAAACTGAAACTCCAATACTTTGGCCACCTCATGCGACGAGTTGACTCACTGGAAAAGACTGATGCTGGGAGGGATTGGGGGCGGGAGGAGATGGGGACGACAGAGAATGAGATGGCTGGATGGCATCACCAGCTTGATGGACATGAGTTTGAGTGAACTCCGGGAGTTGGTGATAGACAGGGAGGCCTAGCGTGCTGTGATTCATGGGGTCGCAAAGAGTCGGACACGACTGAGCGACTGAACTGAACTGACTGAAAGTTGATGCAAATTTTTCCTTATTTGTTTGCAACTCAAGTAAATGAGCCCTGCTTTCTTTTTTGAGAAACCTGTCATTTGGTAGGTTGAATTTAATTGGATAGGTTTGGTGAAAGTAGAAAAAGTTTTTTTTCTCTGTTCCTCCTTCTAAGTAGTATTCAATTGTGTGTGTGTGTATCTTACATCTTATTTACCCATTCATCTATTGATGGACACTGGGTTGCTTCCCTATCATAGTTATTGTTAAGAATGCTGCAAAGAACATAGAGGTGCCTATAACTTTTCTAATTAGTGTTTTCATTTTCTTCAGATAAATACCCAGGAGTGAAATTTCTGGGTCATGTGGTAGTCCTATGTTTAATTTTTTTGAGGAACTCCCATACTGCTTTCCATAGTGGCTGCACCAATTTACATTCCCATGAACAATGCACAAGGGTTCCCTTTTCTCCACATCCTTGCCAACATGTTTATTCAGATGCTCTGTCCATTTTTAGAATGAGGTGTTTTTTTCTGATGTGAGTTGTATGAGTTCTTTGTATATTTTGAATATTAACTTCTTATAGATATATTATTTGCAAGTATCTTCTCCCATTCAGTAGGTAGCCTTTTCATTTTCTTGGTTTCCCTGGTTTTGTGAAAGCTTTTTAGTTTGATATAGAACCATTTATTTTTGCTTTTGTTTCCCTTATGTGAGGAGACATATTAAAAAAAAATCACTAAAACTGATGTTAAAGAGCATCCTGCCTATGTTTTCTTCTAATTTCTTCTACTAAATACCTTCTTGAATATTCTCTGAACTCTTAAAAGCTCTACAGAAATAATCTCTAGGTTGAATAGCAGGCCTAATCGTTGGGCACGTCTGACTTAATGAATTTTCCAGACTCTGGGACAGATAATGGTCATTGCCACAGGCTTCTGGTATGAGCATCTAAAAGCAGATGGACAACACAATGAATATAACCAATATTTTAAAATAACTGTGAATGGAATGTAACTTTAAAAACTGTGAATCACTATGTTGTATACCTAAAAGTTATCTAATATTGTACACCGGCTATACCTCAATAAAAAATAAGCAACAATAAAATCTAACTTCAAAAGACCAGCTTCTATCATGAGGAACGCTGAGCTGGAAGAAGCACAAGCTGGAGCACAAGATTGCTGGGAGAAATATCAATAACCTCAGATATGCAGATGACACCACCCTTATGGCAGAAAGTGAAGAGGAACTCAAAGGCCTATTGATGAAAGTGAAAGAGGAGAGTGAAAAGGTTGGCTTGAAGCTCAACATTCAGAAAACAAAGATCATGGCATCTGGTCCCATCACTTCATGGGAAATAGATGGGGAAACAGTGGAAACAGTGTCAGACTTTGTTTTTTTGGGCTCCAAAATCACTGCAGATGCTGATTGCAGCCATGAAATTAGAAGACGCTTACTCCTTGGAAGGAAAGTTGTGACCACCCTAGATAGCATATTAAAAAGCAGAGACATTACTTTGCCAACCAAGGTCCGTCTACTCAAGGCTATGGTTTTTCCCGTGGTCATGTATGGATGTGAGAGTTGGACTGTGAAGAAAGCTGATCGCCGAAGAATTGATGCTTTTGAACTGTGGTGTTGGAGAAGACTCTTGAGAGTCCCTTGGATTGCAAGGAGACCCAACCAGTCCATTCTAGAGGAGATCAATCCTGGGTGTTCATTGGAAGGACTGATGCTAAAGCTGAAACTCCAATACTTTGGCCACCTCATGCTACGAGTTGACTCACTGGAAAAGACTCTGATGCTGGGAGTGATTGGGGGTAGGCGAAGACGGGGACGACAGAGAATGAGGTGGCTGGATGGCATCACCGACTCGATGGACATGAATTTGAGTGAACTCCGGGAGTTGGTGATGGACAGGGAGGCCTGGCATGCTGTGGTTCATGGGGTCGCTAAGAGTCGGACACGACTGAGCAACTGAACTGAACTGAACTGAGGCTTCCCAGGTGGCCCAGTGGATAAGAATCCCCCTGTCAATGCAGGGATACAGATTCGATCCCTTTTCCAGGAAGATTCCACATGCTGTGATGGGGCAGCTAAGCCCATGTGCCACAACTACTGAGCCTGCACGCTAGAGCTGCAGACCCCCACAAGAGAAGCCACAACAGTGAGAAGCCCGCACACCCCACAAAGAGTAGTCCCTGCTTGCCACAACCATAGGAAGCTTGCACAAAGCAATGAAGACCCAGTGCAGCCAAAAAAAAAAGAACAATGAAAAAAAGACAGATGGGGTCTTTCTCTCTTCTCTTCTCCTCTCCTCCTCCTCCCATCCTCTCCTCCTTCCTCTCCTCTCTTCTTGCCCACCTGTCTCTCTAGACCCATATACTGTAGGCCTGGTAGTGTGCGTTACTTTGAAGGAATATGGTAGCTCTACGGCAGGCCTGTGTATAATAGGACAAAGAAGAAATTCCTAGAAAATAGACACTGGCCAAACAAAACAACAGGGTCCATTACAGTTGGGTTTGATAAGACAGGATTCTTTTTTATTTTATTTTATTTTTTCAAAAGCAATTTTAGGAATCTTTACTTAAAAACAACCTTATCCTAAAATGGAGTAACTTTGTTTTTACGAGCAGCAAGCAAAGTACAGAAGCAAAAATGCATTACAGGAGCATTAAGTTCTACATTAGGTCACAGCGTCTAATCTGAAATCACACCCATAATGTCGTTTTTCAGGATATCTGGGAAATAGTTATTTCCCAGGATGTCTGAACCATAGCTACTCTATTTTTACTTTAAATTGTAAAAAAAAAAAATAATTTTTTTTAATAGCCAAAGCAGATTTCACCATTAATGACGTCAGTGTTTTTCTAGGTATGAGAAGATGCAAGAATTGGAACTCATAAAACCTCTTTCTGAAAAGATCTAACTATCTGAAGGCCTGTTCTGCCAGTTTTTTTTTTTTTTTTTCAGAGCACAGAGTGCCTCATTCCTGATTTTCACCCTGAACTTCTTTCAGGGGGTGTTCAAGGTCAGCAGCTTGCAATGGTCATGATGTAATCTTTGTAGAGGCAGCTGGCAAGGACCAACTTCCAGTCAGCAGGGTCCCTGCATAGCCACATATCTGACCATGTGACACCATTTCATGGCCATTGTGTCCCGCGGTGCTGGGAAGGTTCATTCCCAGGTCTAGGGAAGTGATGGGCCACTCAGTGTGCTAAAATTGGACCAGGCCTTGCAAGTAGCAAAAGTCTCTGGACCACAAGACAGAATTCTTATCAGGCCTTGTTACTTACTTGCTATTTGAACTTGAGCCAGTTAACCCCTTTCTCTGGAACTCAGGGTGTTCATCCTTGAAATGAGTCATTTGGCCTGATTGATTCCAGAATTCCTTTAGGGTTCTTCAGTGTGCTAGTGGTAAAACTAAGGCTTCAAACCAGGACTTCTGTTTCATGCACATCTCCTCTGGCTAGCAGCCATCTCCAGTCCAATGAGTTCCCTGTCTTCTGCCTTTCCTCCACAGGGCCAGGATAAAGATATTAGCTGGTAACTTCCAAGGAAGATTGTGTATGTTTCTTGATTTATGTTATAGGTAAAATGTAAATCATGGGGACTCATTTTTCCCTATTGACTTTGTGATTACCTTGTGATTTCAGAATTGTTTTTTCTTCAGAGAATGTGAGATATTGGAAAGGCATTTGTCCAGGAGTTCTTAATCCAGATTGTGTGAACTGCTTGGGTCTGAGAACATACAGAAATTACAGGAAGAATTTTGTGTGTATGTACATGTATCAGTCTATGAAGAGGATTAATTGATTTTATTTTTGACATAATCCAAACTACTTTTTTTAAAAAAAAAGAATTAAAAATTTTTAAACACCAAAACATCTTGTACTGGGGTAAAGCCAGTTAACAATATTGTGGTAGTTTCAGGTGAACAGTGAAGGGACTCAGCCATAAATATACATGTATCCATTCTCCCCCAAACCCCCTTTCCATACAGCCTGGCACATAACATTGAGCAGACTTCCATGTGCTGTACAGTAGGTTTTTTGTGGTTAGAGGATTAATTTTTAAAGCCAGTTTATTTTAATCTCAGGTATATTTTACATTGAAAGATGTACAGGTTAAATATCCAGTTTGATGAATTTCTGCAAATTCGTGACTTGAGCAACCACCATGCAAAACAGGATATAAAACATTTCCATTACTTCTGAAGGTCATTCCTTGTGCCCCTCCCCAGTTACTCTTCCTCCTGCTCCCTCCCCTGGAAACCACTTTCTGACTTCTATCACCATAAATATTTTCTTTTTTTAGAATTTCATATAAATGGAATAATAAAGTCTTTACTTTTGGGCATGTATGTGGCATTTTTTGCTCTGCACAATGTTTTTGAGATTCATCCATGGATCTTTGTTTATATGAGAGTTAGTTCTTTTATATAGCTGAGTATTTTTCAATTGTATAAGTATATAACAATTTGTTTATCTCTTTCCTTTTGATCAGTATTTGAATTATTTCCATTTTGCACTATTATGAATAAGGATTCCATGAATATACTTTTGAATACTTATAATGAGTCTTTTTGTATACTTATACTTTCATTTCTCATGGGTAAATATCCAGGGCAGGGGTAGAATTTTAGAACGTTTCCATCACCTCAAAAAGAACCCTCATGCCTATTTATACTCACTCCCCATTCACACCCTCCCCATTCAGTTCAGTTCAGTCGCTCAGTCATGTCCGACTCTTTGCGACCCCATGAAGCACAGCATGCCAGGCCTCCCTGTCCATCACCAACTCCCGGAGTTCACTCAAACCCATGTCCGTTGTGTCGGTATTGCCATCCAACCATCTCATCCTCTGTCGTCCCCTTCTCCTCCTGCCCTCAATCTTTCCCAGCATCAGGGACTTTTCAAATGAGTCAGGTCTTCGCATCAGGTGGCCAAAGTATTGGAGTTTCAGCTTCAACATCAGCCCTTCCAATGAACACCCAGGACTGATCTCCTTTAGGCAACCAGTCCATTCTAAGGGAGATCAGTCCTGGGTGTTCATTGGAAGGACTGATGCTAAAGCTGAAGATGCAATACTTTGGCCACCTCATGCGATGAGTTGACTCACTGGAAAAGACTCTGATGCTGGGAAAGGTTGGGGGCGTGAGGAGAAGGGGACGACCGAGAATGAGATGGCTGGATGGCATCACCGACTCTGTGAACATGAGTTTGAGTGAGCTCCGGGATTTGGTGATGGACAGGGAGGCCTGGCGTGCTGTGATTCATGGGGTCGCGGAGAGTCGGACACGACTGAGCGACTGAACTGAACTGAACTGAACTGAATCTACTTTCTGTGCCTATATGTTTGCCTTTCCGGACATTCTTTATAAATGGGATTATGCAGAACTGAACTGAACTGAACTGAATCTACTTTCTGTGCCTATATGTTTGCCTTTCCGGACATTCTTTATAAATGGGATTATGCAATTCCACATCTCTTTTCATGACTTTCTTTCCTCATTGTTTGAGTGTCAGCTAAAATGTTACCTCTTTCCTCAAACTTTAATGTTATTCCCCATGTCAGCTCCTTATTTGCTTCCTTTGTATAACTTACTGCAATTAGTATTTATTTACTTATTTTTGTCTAGTTGCTTTTGTCTGTTGGTGCCATTGGAACATAGTTTCCCTGACGGCCAGAACCATTTCTGTTTGCTGCTGTCAGATCCCCAGGATCTATCTAGTTCAGTGTCTAACACAGAGGAGTGCCCAGTAAATGTTTCTTGAGTGAATGAAGGTTTAAAAAAATGTTGCATTTTGAAGAGCAGCTCCAAGCTTTTCCCTTGTAGAGGTTATAAACTACAATAAATAGCACTCAATGGCAAGCCACTCCAGTACTCTTGCCTAGAAAATCCCATGGATGGAGCAGCCTGGTAGGCTGCAGTCCGTGGGGTTTCTAAGGGTTGGACACGACTGAGTGTCTGACTTCACTTTTACTTTTCACTTTCACACATTGGAGAAGGAAATGGCAACCCACTCCAGTGTTCTTGCCTGGAGAATCCCAGGGACGGGGGAGCCTGGTGGGCTGCCATCTCTGGGGTTGCACAGAGTCAGACACGACTGAAGTGACTTAGCAGTAGCAGCATAAATTGTCAAAACTTGTCAGCAGTGACTTTCATATCACAAGGTCCAATGTAGCAAATGTCTGTGTGCTAAATGATTTGGGAAACAGAACAAAGATTGGGGATTGGTCTGTAGGCAGCATTTTCCAGCCGGCCACCATGCCTGTCTGTGGTGCTCTTAGACTGGGGCTTTGTTTGGGGGCATATGGGAGAGTTATGATGTCTCCCATTGCTCTCGTAGTTCTATTAATACTGTTAGGCTGTTTACTTGGCCTGTGCTGACTGCCAGGCTGCTCTCCTACCTCAGCCCCTTGCTTGTTTTATCAAAGGTTTTAGTTTGAACAAAAAGTACTTCCTTTGTTCATATGCCAACTGAGGATTCGAAGCATTTAGAATTTTTTATACACAGGCCACCAGGAAATACTGTCCAAACTGAATGAAGCTGCAGGAACCTGTAGGAGTTGACAAGCTGACTTTGAGTTGAGCAGAAGCTGGGAAGAAGCCTTTCAGGGACTTTGAATGGAATTATGAGTGCCTTCTGTCTAGGTGGGTACCAATCTGTGAGCATCTGAGTCTAGAACTCCCTGGTTTGGTACATCTGTACAACATAAGCAGGTTTGAAGGAGCCATGGTTCCTTCTTTTTTTAAAAAAAATTATTTTTTTTAATTGGAGGCTAATTACTTTGCAATATTGTAGTGGTTTTTGCCTTACATTGACATGAATCAGCCATAGGTGTACATGTGTCCTCCATCCTAAACCCCCTTCCCCTCTCCTTCCCCACATGGTTCCTTCTTGAAGCCTTTGCCATTTCTGTGAATCTGGGGAGAGGGCATTGGCCTTAAGGTCCTACGTGGGAAATGCCAGTATTGTGTTGACATCTACATGCACTATCTCTTTTATTCCAGCCTCCCTGGAGATAGGAACTATGATGTTCTTTTTGTAAGATGAGTAAGTATATGAAGAAACCCACTCAAGATCCCTCAGCTAGTTACTGGCAGGGTTGGGATTTGAACCTTCTGATTCTGAAGCTCCTTTCTTTTTAAAAAATTATTTTTATTTCTTCGTAGTAATAATAATAACAACACTTCTTTGAAAATTTAAAATTTTATTGTAGTAAGAGCACTTTACATGAACTCTAACCCCTTAACAAATGTTTAAGTATACAGTACAGTCCTGTTGACTATAGGTACAGTTGTTAATACAGCAGATATCTAGAATTTGCACATCTTGCTTGACTAAAACTGTATGCCTGTTGATTAGTAACTTCCCATTTTCCACTCTTCTCTGGCAACCATCATTCCACTCTGGTTTTATGAATTTGACTATTTTAGATACATCATACCTGTGGAATTATGCAGTATTTGTCTTTCTATTACTGGTTTATTGAGAAAGTGGGCATCCTTGCCTTGTTTCTGATCTTCAAGGAAAAGATTTTAGTTTTCCACTTTTAGAATGATGTTAGCTGTGGGTTTTTCATATATGGCCTTTATTTTGTTAAGGTGCTTCCTTTCCTTTGCTAATTTGTTGACAGTTTTTTTTATCATGAATGAGTATTGAATTTTGTCAAATGCTTTTTCTGTATCTATTGAGATGATCATGTAATTTTATCCTTTATTTAATGTGGTGTATCAATTAGTTGATTTTTGTGTGTTGAACCATTCTTGTATCCTAGTGATAAATCCCACTTGGTCATGATGTATGATCCTTTTACTGTGTCAGTCTCCATAGTCGCTACAGACCTTTTCAGACTTTCTATTTTTTTTTCATAGTAGTCTTGGTAGGTTGTAAGTTTCTAGGAATTTATGGTTCTTCTAGTTTTATTCTATTGTGATCAGAAAAGATACTTAGTATGACTTTAATCTTAAATTTGTGAAGACTTATTTTATGACATAATATGTGGCCTATCCTGGAGGAAGTTCTGTGTACACTTGAGAAGAATATGTATTCAGCTACTGTTGGATAGAATGTTCTGTATGTCTTCTAGATCCACTTCATCTATGATGTATCCAAGTCCTCTGTTTCCTTATTGATCTTTCATATGGATATTCTATCCATTATTTAAAGTGAAGTATTGAAGTTCCTTACTATTATTATATTGCTGTCTATTTCACCCTTCAGTTTTGATTCATGTATTTAAGTGCTCTGATGTTGGGTACATGTAAATATTATATCTTCCCAGTGTATTGATCCTCTTATCATTACATAATGTCCTTCTAAGTCTCTCATATGACAGTTTTTGACTTAAAGTCTGTTTCTTCAATAGTAATTTTTAATAGGTTTATTACTGCCTCCTTAGGGGCCAGATATGGTGACCAACTCTGTAAAGAGCTCAGAAAATGAAAAACAGGAGGTTCTAGTCTATAAGAAACGTAAAATCACTGGAATAATTGTTAGGAGGTCATGTTTTTTTATGACCATCTGCGTGATGTTTGAAATATGACCTGGACTTTCTGAGTATTAGTTCTGAGGCCAGTAAAATGTAGTAGTAATATCTATTCACTTCAAAGGATCATTGAGAAGCTTGAGAGGGAAAATGGATTGAGTGCCAATCATACATTCAGACTTAGGGCTAGATATCAATCTAATGGGGCACATAGAAGCCCCTGCCCCATCATGGAGCTTACAGTTTAGAGTGGGAGACAAAATAAGCACTTATAATATAACATGAGAAATACTATAATGAAGGCATAGGGTAATATGGAAATGCCTAGCATGTATGCCTATCTTCCAAAAGATTCCAGAAAACTTTGTGAACTTTTCAGCATTATTCATTCTATAAGATATAATATAGTCTGTGACACTGTATTGTCTCGTTTCACTAGATTTGTTGAAGCATGCTGTAGTCAACCCGAATAGACCTGGCAATCAGAAATTTATGTCTCTGCCAAACAGATGGAATTGAAGGAAAGTTTTGAAGGCATTTTGAACAAAGTTCAGGAAGAATAATCCTAACCACAGATGTTATTCAAATTTTGCTGTGAAATAAGGTGTCTGGTTACTGGGTGTAAAGGTTCTAGCCCAGGTCTAGGTGTAGGGTAACCTAGTTTTGCTCCTAGTCTGAAGTGTTGTCTGAACGAGTCACTCGTCTCTGCCACAGTGTGTGTCATGAGGGCAGGAATTCTTTTTAGTGTTCTTTTGTTCAAGAGGCATCCCAAGAACCTAGAGAGAGGCTAGCAAATGACAGTAAGTGTGGAGCAGCTAATAGTTGACTGACTGCTTGATTGTTTCGGGGGCTCTCATTTTTCTTTCCTGAACATAGGAATGGAACTAGAAGGGAGTTGAACTGATTGATCTCTGAGCACTCTTTTGATTCTGTAGTTTGAATCATTAAAAATAATAAAATCCAGTTGAGAGAGCTTAGTCATGTGATAGTGGAAATAGTCTCAATACTTGATAGCCTAGTAAGAGCAACTGAATGTCTAATTGTGATACACATGGTTTTAAGTTCTTCAGTTTTTGGCTCTATCTTTTCAACAGAGTATACCTCTCTCACAAATGTTTTTCTTTTTCATTTGTTTTTGTGGCATTTTATGATGAGCTGCCTGAATTTGTTATTTTTGGAATGATAATGGGAAAGGTAAGGAGATAATACATTTATTACTATTACTGCTATAGGAATTTACAACCCTAAAAATATAAGATGACATTTAAAAATAGTAGTTTTCAAGAAAAGTAAAGACAAATAGTTGAATATATATATTTTTTCTCACAGTAGGTGGCTAACATTGCATTAGCCTGGAGGATGATGAAGTAATTGTTCTTAGCAAGCTAAAACTTTGTTCAATAATATAATTTTAAAAAACTTTTGCCGATATCTGTATTGTTACTGCTACTGTATTATGGTATGCTTCTATTCATTCTTATAGATGTGGTAACTGAGACTTAAATGATTTTCTCCAGAGAGAACCTTAGACTGTTGAGTTTGTAACATCTAGGCAGTATTCAATAACTATTAGCTATTATTATTGTTATTATTATAGTCAAGAAAATAACATACCCAGTGGGCTTCCCAAGTGGCTCAGTGGTAAAGAATATGCCTGTCAATGCAGAACACTCGGGTACAATCCCTGGGTGGGGAATATCCCTTGGAGAAGGAAATGACAACCCACTCCAGTATTCTTGCCTGGAGAATCCCGTGGGCAGAGGAGCCTGGCAAGCTACAGTCCATAGGGCCTCAAAGAGTCAGATACATGGGTGATTGAGCATTAGCATGGACATACTTGGTGCTTGGCAAAGCTGGGCTACAGAGCCCAATTTGTCTAATATTTTGAGTCAAATAGTGGCATAAAATAATGCTGTACCCTTAACACCGTATAGTGAATAAGCATATTTATATTTATTTTATCATATATGCTATATATATGATTTACAATTTTATATTTGGTTTGTAAATTTTTTTGTTTCTGTTATTTATTTTTTTACTATGCTGGGTCTTTGTTGGTGTGTGTGCTTTTCTCTAGCTGTGGCAAGTGGAGGCTACTCTCTAGTTGCGGTGCATGGGCTTCTCATTGCAATGGCTTCTCTTGTTGGGGAGCACAGGCTATAGGGTCATTAGGTTCAGCACTTTGCAGCTATCAGGCTCTAGAGTACTGGCTTAGTAGTTGTGGCACATGGGCTTAGCTGCTTCATGCCAGGTGGGATCTTCCCAGATCAGGAATTGAACCCATGTCTCCCGCATTGGCAGGAGGATTCTTTACCACTGAGCCACGAGGGAAACCCCAATAAATTTTTTTTAAATGTCTTTTTCTCACTCTCTGATTTCATGGAATTATGCCTTGTCAGAAAAGAATGTGCCTTTAAAAAAAAGTTCAAATATAGTTGACTTATAATGTTACATTTCCTTTCAGGTATACAGCATAGTGATTCGATATTTTATGGAAACTGTACATTTTTAAAGCTCGTGTGGTTTGACCCTTTTAATGTGAAAGGTATAGGGAAACAGGTCCAGGTTGAATGACTTACTCAAGGTCACTTGGTGAGCTGTGCTAGTGTTATTAAGGATGAGAGCCCAGATTTCCATACTGTCACCTAGCCCATCTGGGAGGAGGATAGAGCTGGGTGGTGTGTGTCAGAGCTTGGCCTCTGGAGCCTTCCATGCTGCAGTCCATCTGGGGTGGGGAAGGACTGCCAGAGGAGGCTTGATGACCCTCAGCAGGGCTGAGATAAATGGGCTTTGTTTGACAAGTGCAGAAAACCAGAGTAAGTGGTCAGAGAGCACTGTAGGGAACATGGTCACAGGAGCAAATTTTGTGCATTTATACAATGCAACCATTGTTTAGTGACATAAAATTATTCATGTGATAGGGTCTTCTCTTGAGGTGTTCATTTGTCAGTCCTAGAAAGCCCTGTAGGACAAAGTATTAGTGTTAGTTATGTCTCCTCCATTTCCTCTGCCTGAAACATCTGTAGTTCTTTCCCTATCCTTTTACAGCAGAACCCAGCACTGAGTGATGGAAGGACCTCTGGGTTAAATCCCAGTATTGGGAGAGGAGAGAAGGAGCTGGAGGCAACCTGCCTTGGTTTGAGACCTGTTTCTGCCACTTCCTGGCTGTGTCCACTTGGGTGAGTCACTTAACCTTTCTGTACCTCTGTTTTCTTCTCTGTAAAACTGGGATAATAATGCAATACATTGTGAGGATTAATTGAAATAATATCTGTGAAATTCTAAGCGAGGTGCCAGGACATCATAAGCTGTCAATGAATGTTAGCTACAGAACAAACAAATCCCAGCTTTATTAGAATGCTGCTCTGGTAACTGGGCAAATCGACTTCCTCTCTCTGGAATTCAGATTTTTCAGATGCAAATAAGATGGTTATGATTAAGATTATTCCTACTTGAATATTCTGTGATTTCAAGCTTGCCCTTGTCCTCCATCAGTAATAATCTCTCCCTTACAAACCCCCTGAAGCCCTGCATTTGGGTCTCTCTTAAAACACATTTCCTGTCTTTGTTTATAATTAACTTTTATCTGTACCTGCTTGAGAACATGTTTATCCCAATGACCTACCCATAGTAAATGCTTAACAAATGTTTTTTGAGTAGATGTACAAATAGTAAGGGCTTCCCTGGTGGCTCAGTGGTAAAGAATCCGCCTGCCAAAGCAGGTGATATGGGTTCAATCCCTGGGTCAGAAAGATCCCCTAGAGAAGGAAATGGTAACCCACTCCAGTATTCTTGCCTGGGAAATCCCATGGACAGAGGAGCCTGGCGGGCTTTAGTCCGTGGGGTTTGCAAAAGAGTCAGACACAACTTAGTGACTAAACAACAACAGCAGCAACAACAAATAGTAATCTTTTTGGTTCTAGTGCTTCTCAGAATGAGCAGTCAGGTAGCTTTGTTCTGCATTTTTAAGCTTTGTATTATGGAACATTTTGAATGTAACAAAATGAGCTACCATGGACCCTCTACCCAGCAATGTTAATTATTCAGTTATTCATTCATGAGTAATCTTATTTGATCTAGTCCTCATATTTCACCTCCTCCTTCCAGGCTGCATACATCATAAAAAGTATTCGAGCTTCAGCATCCGTCCTCCCAATGAATATTCAGGGTTGATTTCCTTTAGGATTGACTGGTTTGATCTCCTTGAACAGTAATTCTTTAATATCATCGAATATTCATTGTGTTCACATTTCCCTGATTTTCTTGCAGTATGTGTGTGTGCGTGTGTGTATTTACAATTTATTTGAATCAGGACCCAGTTCAGGTACATGAATTGCTTTTGGTTGATGTGTCTGCTGAGTCTCTTTTGAATTGTCTGTTTCTCTTTTCAATTCTGTTATTTTTTCCTTTGTGTATTTTGGGATTCTGTCATTCATTTCATTTCAGTTCAGTCGCTCAGTCGTGTCCTACTCTTTGTGACCCCATGAATCACAGCACACCAGGCCTCCCTGTCCATCAGGAACCACAGGACTGGAAAAGGTCAGTTTTCATTCCAATCCCAAAGAAAGGCAATGCCAAAGAATGCTCAAACTGCCACACAATTGCACTCATCTCACACACTAGTAAAGTCATGCTCAAAATTCTCCAAGCCAGGCTTTAGCAATACGTGAACTGTGAACTTCCAGATGTTTAAGCTGGTTTTAGAAAAGGCAGAGGAACCAGAGATCAAATTGCCAACATCCACTGGATCATGGAAAAAAATATTCTGTCATTAGGTATATACATTTTTATAATTGTTATATATTCTTCATTAATTTAGAAATTTTGTCTCTAGTAACAATTTTTGTCTTAAGGTCTATTTTGTCTGATATTATTATAGCCATTTTAGCTCTCTCTTGTTGTTTGGTATTTCTTTTCCAATACTTTTACTTTCAACCTGTTTGTGTTTTTGAATCTTATAGACAGTGAGTGTATAGTTGGATCATTAAAAAAAGTCCATTTTGCCAAGCTCTGCCTTTTAATTGGAGTGTTTAATTCATTAACATGTAATCACCAAGAAGGTGGAATTTATGCCTGTGACTTTGCTGTTTCCTATATAGCTTATATATTTTTGTTTCTCTGTTCTTCTCCTACTGCCTTCTTTTGTATTAAATATAGATATTTTCTAGAGAACAATTTTTATTTCCTGATGGGTAGTGGTTTCCTTAAACTTCTGGGACTGCTACATCTCCCAGGCTTTGCTGAGGGGCTCTGTGTTTGTGTTGGAGCACATGTTCATTGCTGAATTAGGCAGTTCACAACTGCCAGGCATAGCTTTCCTGAGTATACAGACTTCACTTTCTGCTTGAGTAGAGCCTCAGTGTTAGTCAGAGATGAAAAGTTAGGATGTTCTCGGCAGCATGCCCACAGATCTGTGTTTATGTATGGTCTTCTAGATCTGTAGAAATATTTTAAAGCTTTTCCAAGCCAACTAGGGATTTTTCCTTCCTTATTTTGTTCTTTTAAGCTTTTTGGTTAGCCTGTTTTACCTGCTCTCTGGAAATAAATGAGTCTGAGAGTCATGGCTAGATTGAAGGAGTATGGATTAAGGGTAGTGTAGGTAGAACATGAGGAGAAGGCAATGGCAACCCACTCCAGTACTCTTGCCTGGAAAATCCCATGGACGGAGAAGCCTGGTAGGCTGCAGTCCATGGGGTCGCTAAGAGACATGACTGAGCGACTTCACTTTCACTTTTCCTTTCATGCATTGGAGAAGGAAATGGCAACCCACTCCAGTGTTCTTGCCTGGAGAATCCCAAGGACGGGGGAGCCTAGTGGGCTGCCGTCTGTGGGGTCGCACAGAGTCGGACACGACTTAAGCGACTTAGCAGCAGCAGCAGGTGGAACATGAGATAGTTCTTAAATCAAACTAAACCTAGAGTTCAAATCCAGGGGGAACATGAAAATATAAATTCACAGAAGTGCTGGGGAATGTTTTGGACTTCTATACTGTGAGGGAATATTAGTTACCTGTTTCTGTGTATCTAAAACTTAGAGCAGTTAACATCTATTGTCTTGCATTTCTGTGGCTTAGGAATCCAGGCATAGCTTATCTGGGTGTACAGCTTCAGGGTCTCTTACAAGGTTACAGCCAAGGTGGTGGTCATTGTTAGGGTGTCACCTGGAGGCTTAACGGAGGGAAGAAAGGCTTCTAAGCTCTTACGTGATTATTGGCAAAATTCAGTTTCCTGGCTACTGCTGGACTGAGGATGGTGTTTCCTCACTGGCTGTTAACTGAGGTTTTTCCTCATTTCCTTGCCATGTGAGCTTCAACGTGGCAGCTTGCTTCTTTCAGGCTAACCTGAGAGAGAGAGTTTTGCTGGTAAGACAGAAATGACCATCTTTTGTAACCTTATCATGGAAGTGACATCTAATCCCAGAAATAGCATCCCATCATCTTTGCCATGTTCTTTTGATTAGAAGCAAGTCACCACACATAGCCCACCTTCAAAGAGAGGGATAGCTATACAAGGGCAGAAATACTAGGAAGTGGGAATCACTGGGAGCCATCCTGTAAGTCTGCCTACCCCAGAGGGTGTGTGTGTGTGTATCTTGAGGCAGTTTTGCCTATTTATTAAAAATATTTTAATAGTAACTGTAGTTAACACTGTATTGTATATTTGAAAGTTGCTAAGAGAGTAGATCTTAAAAGTTCTCATCACAAGAAAAGAATTTTTTGTTACTGTGTATGGTAATGGATGGCAACTAAACTTTCTTATGGTGTATACATATCTCAAATCATTATGTTGCACACCTGAAACTCACCTAATGTTATATGTTAATTATATCAGTAATAATATAGCCATATGTTTCTAGTAGGGCTTCCCTGGTAGCTCAGCTGGTAAAAAATCTGCCTGCAATGCAGGAGATCCCCATTTGATTCCTGGATTGGTAAGTTCCCTTAGAGAAGAGATAGGCTACCCACTCCAGTATTCTTGGGCTTCCCTGGTGGCTCAGCTGGTAAAGAATCTGTCTGCAATGTGGGAGACCTGGGTTTGATCCCTGGGTTGGGAAGATCCGCTGGAGGAGGGCATGGCAACCTACTCCAGTATTGTTGCTTGGAGAATCCCCATGGACAGAGGAGCCTGGCGGACTACAGTCCATGGGGTTGCAAACAGTTGGACACAACCAAGCGACTAAGCACACACATGTATCTAGTAGCTGCCATATTGAACAGCGCAGACCAATATAATAGTTCAGTGGTTTTTTAGCTTTATTTTTTAATTTTTTTTATTTTATTTAATTTTTTTAATTTTTTTTATATCTAAAAAAGAATTTTATTAAAAAAGCACAAATGCAAAGAAATGAACAGAGGAAAATTTATGGAATTGTAGCATGTATATTATCATAAGTGACCAGTCCAGGTTCGACGCATAAATTTTCCTTAGCTTTATTTTTTAAATATTTATTTTATTATTTATTTATTTGACCAAGTCTTAGTTGTGGCACATAGGATCTTCATTTTTCATTGCAGCATGAAGGATCCTTTTTAGTTGCAACATGCGAACTCTTAGTTGCAGCTTTCAAGATCTAGTTCCCTGACCAAAGGTCAAACCCTAGCCCCCTGCGTTGGAAGCATGGAGTCTTAGCCACTGAACCACCAGGGAAGTCCCAGTTCAGAGGTTTTTAAACTTCAATGAAACTTCAGGATCACTCAGGATCAAGACCTAGAAGGCTTAATATAATAACACATTGCTAGGCCTCATTCCCAGAGTTTTTGATTCATAGGTCTGGATGAATCCTGGAAGAGTTAAAAATTTTTATTGAATGCCACGGTGTGTTATGCACTATTCTAGGCAATGGGGCTACAGCAATGGGGGGAAAAAAAAGAAAGGGAAAAAATGCCTGCCCCTAACAGACCTTTCATTTTCATCTTCTCTGGATGACAAGGACAGAGAGACTTCAGCCAATATCAAAGTTATGATTAGCTCTAAGATATTGGTTGTTCTCTTCTGTAACTGGAAACATACCTGATCTAATGTAAGATAAAAGCATATCATTCTATTTCTGAGACATGTGTCTATGAGTATTTCTTTTCCTATAGAGGACTGGATATTTGGGTGTTTCTTTGTTACTGTTTTTGTTTTTTTTTTCTTGCTGAGAACCTTGAGAATTCAGGAAAGACAGAGAGAAGGAGAGAGAGAACAAGAGCGCGTAAGCGAGATCACCCTAAAGCTTGTGTGAGGGCAAAGCAAAAATACTAAATGAAATGTGTGAGTAAATTCTTGCCAGGACAGGGGATGGGAGACAGAAAGAGTTTCAAAGAGGTTTCCCCAAAGTTATCGTATAGCTTTACTCTATGGGGCTTTAAGGCAGACATTTCCTATTGTTCTTTAGAGAAGCTTTTAAAATCTAAACTCTGATACCAGTTCCCAATTCCCTCAATACAGCTCAGATTTCTGTTTTTAAAAATTTCTAGCTATGATGATGAGATTTGTATTTGTCAGTACATTTGTCTCAGAGCTCTGTGAGCTTGCTGGGCAGGGTGGCAGCTGAGGCCTTCTGGGGTTAAGCCTCCTGTCTTAGGATCAGGAAAATTGTCCTAAGAAGTCTGCAGCTGGGCTAGAAGATAATTCAGGCTTGGGGGTGGAGGTGGGGAGGTGAGGAATCAAAGTTGCCGCTAGATCAGGCTGACGACTGGCAAATTATGAAGGCATACTAGTGGCTCTGTCCTTTCCTGCTCACTGTCGGTTCATCCTCTCCAACACAAGTAAAGCTAGTGGCTGACAGCATGGACTTTGGAAAGTGATGGTTCTCCCATTTGCTAGTTACGTGAACCAGGATTAGTTATGTGAACCAGCTTTATCTTCTGGAACCTCAGTTTTGTCACTTGTATATTGGAGACAGTCATCTCTAGCTACTAGAGTTCTTTAAAATAGCATGCAGATGTGGTTGGCACAGTGCCTGTGCTCAATAAATGGAATCTATTTTGAGGTAACTCAGATGTGAGAACCCCAACTTTCCAGATGTGGAAGCTAACAAAGGGTGTCTCTTACCCTGTTTCCCCATCCTCTCTTGCTGGAATGTCCCCTGCCTCTTAGTTCTTGTATTCTTCCCGGACTCAGCAGGCTTGAAGCCTCAGCCAGCCTTTAAGTGCTTTGCTTGCCCACCCTGAGCTGAGGTGGGGGGGGGGATGGGCTGTTGGCAGGGACTAGTCACATCTCTGTCCACCTGGATCAGAGCTGCTCCCTGCTCTCCTGGGCCTGGCAGGGAGCAGCCAGGGATGCAGCTGAAAGGGAACCTGAGTGGGGCTCCTGAGGAGGCTTCTAGTGGGTAAGTGCTGACCTGCTGGGAGAAAGTGTTTAGAGCAATTCTCTGGCATTTGCCTAAGAGCATTCATGTGCAATCCAGGGAGGGCACATTTTCTAAAAGGCAGGTGGAAATGGATCCCTGCTGTGCTCAGGAGGCCACGTTTGGAAGCCTTTTGTCCAATTAAAGTATTACCAAGCTTGCTTCCTCTTCAAGAGTATTTCTGAAGAGGGAGGAGTTGATTTTCATCTCCTTATAGGATAGAGATGAAGCAGAGAGGCCAGCACCTAACAAAGAACAAGATGTGCCTAGGTCTGTGCTGATATGGGTGGCCTGAATTCTGGGTGTGTGTGTGTTTGAGTGTACATGTGAATGTAAATGAGTTTGTGAGTATGTGTCTTTCTCCAGTGTCTGCTTATGTTCTGTTCCTTTCTGTCTTTTCTCCTAGCAGCTGCGAAAATTCAGACCGCTTAGGTGTGAATCCTCTGTGTCTTTAAGCCACGGGGATGATAATAATTCCTGCCTCCTAGGGCTGTTGTCAGAGAAGGTGCATATAGAGCGTCTAACAGGGTGCCTAGCGTGTAGTAGATGTTGGATGAACTGTGTGTATTTCTCTATAACTTTTCTTTCTGTGAGTGCGTTTCTCTATATTGTGGTAGGTGTAAGGTCTATCCCAGGTGTTCCGGGTGGTGAGTAGCAGAACCGATTGCTCCACGAGATCAAGAATGGGTCTGTTCTGTTCACCACCATTTCTCCAGCACCAAGGACAGCACCTGGCTTAGCTCAGGTGGTAACAAATGGCTGAGGACTGAATAAATGAGTGATTCCAATTGGAGCTAATTTAAGTAGAAAAGGGAAGATAATGACGAGGACATAAAATGTCACATGGAACATGAGGGTGGGATAAAGAAGGCTTTGGGCAGCCATCAGGGAGAGACATAAGCTGGGGTCTGGAATGCCATGGGGATGTATTTGTCTTCTCTCTCTACCTATGCATAGTTACTTTGCTCTTTTTATTCTCTATAGATTAGTTTTTCCTGCTCCTCAGGTCATCTGGTGAATTCTGCCCACCTCGTACTTATCAGTATGCTGCTGTTAAGTCACTTCAGTCGTGTCCGACTCTGTGCGACTGCATAGATGGCAGCCCACCAGGCTCCCCTGTCCCTAGGATTCTCCAGGCAAGAACGCTGGAGTGGGTTGCCATTTCCTTCTCCAATGCATGAAAGTGAAAAGTGAAAGTGAAGTCGCTCCATCATCTCTGACTCTTTACGACCCCATGGACTGCAGTCCACCAGGCTCCTCCGTCCATGGGATTCTCCAGGCAAGAGTACTGGAGTCGGGTGCCATTGCCTTCTCCTATATTAAACCCAAATATGTCTGCACTCCCCGAGGAGGCGGATGGGTGCACGGGGCTGCTGCTGGTACCAAAGCTCTGGTTCCTCTTGGAGTCCAGTCAAAGGAAGGAAGTCAACTCTGGGTCCCTTTGTGGTAGCCATAAGTGTCAACTGAAAAAAGATGTACAACTTGAGAGTTGTAAGTTTTATTTGGGGCAAAATGAGGACTGCAGCCTGGGATGCAGCATCTCAGATCAGTATCAGTTCAGTTCAGTTCAGTCGCTCAGTCGTGTCCGACTCTCTGCGACCCCATGAATCACAGCACGCCAGGCCTCCCTGTCCCTCACCAACTCCCGGAGTACACTCAAACTCATGTCCACAGAGTCGGTGATGCCATCCAGCCATCTCATTCTCCGTTGTCCCCTTCTCCTCCCGCCCCCAACCTTTCCCAGCATCAGAGTCTTTTCCAGTGAGTCAACTCGTCGCATGAGGTGGCCAGAGTATTGCAGTTTCAGCTTTAGCATCAGTCCCTCCAATGAACATCCAGGTTTGATCTCCTTTAGAATGGACTGGTTGGATCTCCTTGCAGTATAAGGGACTCTCAAGAGTCTTCTCCAACACCACAGTTCAAAAGCATCGATTTTTCGGAAATCAGCTTTCTTCACAGTCCAACTCTCACATCCATACATGACCACGGGAATAACCATTGCCTTGACTAGACGGACCTTTGTTGGCAAAGTAATGTCTCTGCTTTTTAATATACTATCAAGGTTGGTCATAACTTTCCTTCCAAGGAGCAAGCGTCTTCTAATTTCATGGCTGCAATCAGCATCTGCAGTGATTTTGGAGCCCAAAAAAACAAAGTCTGACACTGTTTCCACTGTTTCCCCATCTATTTCCCATGAAGTGATGGGACCAGATGCCATGATCTTTGTTTTCTGAATGTTGAGCTTCAAGCCAACCTTTTCACTCTCCTCTTTCACTTTCATCAAGAGGCTTTTGGGTCCTCTTCACTTTCTGCCATAAGGGTGGTGTCATCTGCATATCTGAGGTTATTGATATTTCTCCCAGCAATCTTGATTCCAGCCTGTGCTTCTTCCAGCCCAGCGTTCCTCATGATGTACTCTGCATATAAGTTAAATAAGCAAGGTGACAATATACAACCTTGACGTACACCTTTTCCTATTTGGAACCAGTCTGTCGTTCCATGTCCAGTTCTAACTGTTGCTTCCTGACCTGCATACAGGTTTCTCAAGAGGCAGGTCAGGTGGTCTGGGATTCCCAACTCTTTCAGAATGTTCCACAGTTTATTGTGATCGACACAGTCAAAGGCTTTGGCATAGTCAATGAAGCAGAAATAGATGTTTTTCTGGAACTCTCTTGCTTTCTCCATGATCCAGCAGATGTTGGCAATTTGATCTCTGGTGCCACTGCCTTTTCTAAAACCTGCTTGAACATCTGGGAGTTCACGGTTTACATACTGCTGAAGTCTGGCTTGGAGAATTTTGAGCATGACTTTACTAGCGTGTGAGATGAGTGCAATTGTGCGGTAGTTTGAGCATTCTTTGGCATTGCCTTTCTTTGGGATTGGAATGAAGACTGACCTCTTCCAGTCCTGTGGCCACTCCTGAGTTTTCCAAATCTGCTGGCATATTGAGTGCAGCACTTTCACAGTATCATCTTTCAAGACTTGAAATAGCTCAACTGGAATTCCATCACCTCCACTAGCTTTGTTAGTAGTGATGCTTTCTAAGGCCCACTTGACTTCACATTCCAAGATGTCTGGCTCTAGGTCAGTGATCACGTTATTGTGACTATCTTGGTCGTGAAGATCTTTTTTGTACAGTTCTTCTGTGTATTCCTGCCACCTCTTCTTAATATCTTCTGCTTCTGTTAGGTCCATACCATTTCTGTCCTTTATCGAGCCCATCTTTGCATGAAATGTTCCCTTGGAATCTCTAATTTTCTTGAAGAGGTCTCTTGTTTTTCCTATTCTGTTGTTTTCCTTTATTTCTTTGCATTGATCACTGAGGAAGGCTTTCTTATCTCTCCTTGCTATTCTTTGGAACTCTGCATTCAGATGCTTATATCTTTCCTTTTCTCCTGTGCAAGCCTCTCTTCTTTTCACAGCTATTTGTAAGGCCTCCTCAGACAGCCATTTCGCTCTTTTGCATTTCTTTTCCATGGGGATGGT
Source organism: Moschus berezovskii (assembly GCF_049115385.1). NCBI lineage: Eukaryota > Metazoa > Chordata > Mammalia > Artiodactyla > Moschidae > Moschus > Moschus berezovskii. The sequence continues at coordinate 45,175,977 of NC_142467.1, read as the reverse complement.
CTTGGTTCCTGTCTCCTGTACAATGTCACGAACCTCCGTCCAGAGTTCATCAGGCACTCTATCAATCAGATCGAGTCCCTTAAATCTGTTTCTCACTTCCACTGTATAATCATAAGGGATTTGATTTAGGTCATATCTGAATGGTCTAGTGGTTTTCCCTACTTTCTTTAATTTAAATCTGAATTTGGCAATAAGGAGTTCATGATCTGAGCCACAGTCAGCTCCTGGTCTTGTTTTCGCTAACTGTATACAGCTTCTCCATCTTTGGTTGCAAAGAATATAATCAATCTGATTTCGGTGTTGACCATCTGGTGATATCCATGTGTAGTCTTCTCTTGTGTTGTTGGAAGAGGGTGTTTGCTATGACCAGTGCATTCTCTTGACAAAACTCTATTAGCCTTTGCCCTGCTTCATTCCATGCTCCAAGGCCAAATTTGCCAGTTACTCCAGGTGTTTCTTGACTTCCTACTTTTGCATTCCAGTCCCCTATAATGAAAAGGACATCTTTTTTGGGTGTTAGTTCTAAAAGGTCTTGTAGGTCTTCATAGAACCGATTAACTTCAGTTTCTTCAGCATTACTGGTCAGATCAGTATAGCCAGTTTCAAATACTGACTAAATGTCTCTGAATCCCAGTTTCAAATTCCCAGGAGGGAATCTGATCTTGGGCCAGGTGTCTTCATTTCTGGTCTAATCAGAAATGGTAGAGAGTACAGTCACATGGCTTCTCTCTTCTCTCATGGATCAGGGGGAGCTTTCTAGAGAAGGGACTTGTGTTTAGTTGAGTGTCTGCCTAGCCCTGTGGAGTCTGTGGAAGAAGGAGCCAATCCACAGAAGGGATAAGAGAGAGTTGGGAGCATAGTCTTTATCTTCTTGGCATGGGTGGGAGGAAATGTGTCTGTAGAATTTACAGGACTAATGGATTCCCCGTTTTTATCTAGCTGGGTTTTATTGGAGTCGTATTTGGGGGGACTTTGGGGGAATTTCCTAGGCATTAATCATGTCACATTTTCTATTCTAATGGGATAATGAGTGCTAAGAAATGGTGGGACCCTTATTCTAGAGCAAGGTGTACCAAAGACAACTACACTCTTTCCTGTGAGATATCTGTGAGCTATAGTCCATAGGGTCACAAAGAATTGGACATGACTGAGTGGCTGAGCATGCGCACATGCACACAATAAATGGTGCGGTGGAGGTTCAGACACAGACAATTATATACCAGTAAAAGCTGATTGCCGAAGAATCGATGCTTTTGAACTGTGGTGCTGGAGAAGACTCTTGAGAGTCCCTTGGACTGCAAGGAGATCCAACCAGTCCATTCTAAAGGAGATCAATCCTGGGTGTTCATTGGAAGGACTGATGCAAAAGCTGAAACTCCAATACTTTGGCCACCTCATGTGACGAGTTGACTCACTGGAAAAGACTCTGATGCTGGGAAGGATTGGGGGCGGGAGAAGAAGGGGATGACAGAGAATGAGATGGATGGATGGCATCACCGACTCAATGGACATGAGTTTGAATGAACTCCAGGAGTTGGTGATGGACAGGGAGGCCTGGCGTGCTGTGATTCATGGGGTCGCAAAGAGTCGGACACGACTGAGGGACTGAACTGAACTGAACTGAACCAAACCTTGGCTATACCATTTGCACATGATGCATTAGCCTCTTCTTTTTTCTCCATTTATGTTCCTTTTCCCCATCCTGGATTGCACCCTACTCTGCAATAGACCTCTTTACCTCAGGGGAAGTTGGGGAAGAGCTTCCATGATTTTGTGCTCCCATCTGCTGACTTCTGGAGTGTTGGAGCACAGAGGGCTTTACCACTCCCCACAGCCCTACAAGACTAGATGGAGATTCCCTGTGGTGTGGTGGGGACTGTTGAGGTGGAGGTGTTGAGAGCAGTGAACTCTGTGATCTGGGAGAGAGACTTCCTGCATCCTTTCCCTCCCCTCCCCTGGGTGGAACCCGGGAGGCGACTAGCAAGAGAAAAAGATGATATGGCCAGTCTTGGAGGGAGGCAGAAGTGACCTGACTGTGCAGAGAGTCTCTGACTCAGAAGCAAGGGACAGTTGCTGGGCCAGAAAGAGCCCAGTGAGAAGGCTCAGAGGCACTTACAGTAGCCTGAAAGTGAAAGTGAAGTCATTCAGTCGTGTCTCTTTGCGACCCCGTGGACTGTAGCCTATCAGGGTCCTCTGTCCATGGGATTCTGCAGGCAAGAATACTGGAGTGGGTTGCCATTTCCTTCTCCAGAGGGTCTTCCCAATCCAGGGATCGAACCTGGGTCTCCCGCATTCCAGGCAGACGCTTTACCATCTGAGCCACCAGGGAAGCCCCTTACAGTAGCCTATGTAGACCTAAACGCCCCCTCCCAGCACACTGGCTCCCAGAGACCCCTCCCCGCCTTGAACTTCCTCCTGGTCCTGTGTTATGTGTGTGTAAACTGTGTATTGGGAGTGTTTGTGGGAGCAGAGCCAGTGGTACTGTATTGACTAAAAATAAATCCCTGCCCTCTTGGCAGAATAAGAGCTCAAAATAGAAGTTTAGCTGAATTAGAATAAAAATGTGTGGGACTTGCCAGGTGGCGCTAGTGCTAAAGAACCCGGCTGCCAATGAAGGAGACATAAGAGATGCGAGTTTGATCCCTGTGTCGGGAAGATCCCCTGGAGGAGGACATGGCAACCCACTCCAGAATTCTTGCCTGGATAATCCCTTGGACAGTGGAGTCTGGAGGGCTACAGTCCATAGGGTCACAAAGAGTTGGACATGACTGAAGCGACTTAGCACACACATGTTTCTTACACAAGTGAGTGTGTGAACTGGGAAGCAGCCTCTGTAACACATTCAGCTTGTTTTCTCTTCACAGCAACTTGTTGTTGGGTGGTTGGGTTATAAGGGGAGCTCTAGAAGACCCCCTTTTCTCACTAGTCATTTCATAGTATTTAGCTGTGAAGTCCACACATTCACCCTCCTGCAAAACAATGTAATTCTAAGTTTTGACATCTGAAATTCACCTATTTGCCACTAGGTGGGGTTAAAAATTGCAGGATGCTTGGGGTCTTGTTGGGAAATGCTGGAGACTGAAAGACAAGCAAATTAAAGTGATAAGAAATGAAGTGTAAGTCTTGCTTGGTGCTGAGAGACAGTTCTCCCTTCTTCCCCTCTCAGAACATTTAATACTCTATTTTGCTCAGCTGGGTTTTCAAAGTTACAAAAGTAAGGTTACTTTGCTAGGTTTTGAAGGTTTATCAATTTAAACCATCCGCCTTCCACTGCTCAGAGATATTAATCCCTGGTAACAGTTTGGGCTGTATCCTTGCTGATGTTTTCCCTTTGGCTTTAAATAAATATACATTTAATTGTTCATATATGCCTATACGGCATTTCTCAGGTGGCACAGTGGTAAAGAATCCACCTGCCAATGCAGGAGATGCAAGAGACTCTGGTTCAATCCCTCCGAGATCCCCTGGAGTAGGAAATGGCAACCTACTCCAGTATTCATACCTGGAAAATCCCACGGACAGAGGACCCTGTGGGCTGCAGTCCATGGGGTTGCAAAGGGCTGGGCACTGCTGAGAGAGTGAGCGATGTGCATACTCACATACACATGGATAGGTAAAACACACGCATTGTTCCCCAGCTTGCTTGTCTCCTCCACTTAGCTTGTCTTATAACCATTTCCCCAGGTTGGTACAAATAAGTCTATTGCATATATTTATTGACTATTAGTATTCAATGGTATGAATGTACCATAACTTTTAAAGCTAGACTCTTTTGGATGGGTATTTAAGTTTTCCTTCCTTCTTTCCTCCCTCCCTTGCTCCCTCCCTCCTCCTTTTCCTGTCCCTCTCCCCTTTCGTATCTATACCCTTTTGCCCTTGCTTTAATATCTGATGTTTTAGTTTAATTTGTTTTATTTTACTTTTGCATCTGCTGAGCCCTAAGTTATGCACATTTAAAATTTTGATAGCTTCTGTCAATTTGCTCTTCATAGAAGTTGTCATATTTTAAACTCCAACAGGGTTACAAAGGGTTGTGACATTTCTAAATTGTGCATTGTATTTGCCTGTTTAATAACCATAATATTCTGCCAGCCTGTGAGACCTCCTGAGAGCAGGAATTTGACTTCTTGGTCCTTGACTGAATCCTTAGAACTTAGTGCAGCTCCTGGTCCACTGTTGGTGCTCAGTGATTATCTGCTGAGTGAAAGAGAAAATGTAGAATGAATACCTGCCAAGGGCTTGTTCTTAAACAAGTGCCTGGGAACATTTTAAAACAAGAACTTTAAACTGACAAGAAAATTATTTAGGCTCAGAGGCCCATGGATTTCCTAAGTTCACTTGGGGCAGCGAAGTTAAAAAAAAAAATCTGTGTTGTTTTAGTTAAAAATTTTGCTTTTGGCTTGGAAAACAACCACCTTTAGCTTCTCCAGGAATGCTCAAGTTGGATCGTATGTTTGTGCAGAAGTGTATACATGGGCCTCCTCTGCGGGGTTGGCCATCCCTTCCTTCTTGTGGATTCCCAGGTAGTTCCCCAAGTCTGTGACTTGGATCACTTGTCCTACGAGTGTGAGCCACACTGCCAACACATGGCCTGGTCCCTGGGGCTGAGAGGCGGTGGGTGCGGCTCGTTTGTGGCATGGAGGGGCTGGTTTGGGTTTCACTGTTCTGCTTTGTGACTTTGGGCAAGTAACTTTGCCTCTCTGGGCCTCCATGCCCTCATCTCCAGAGTGGGAGTCATCATTTCTACAATGCCTGCCTCTCAGCTGATCGTGAGGCCCAGAGTGTGTCATAAATTATGACATCCTACACAAATGTGAAATATTAGTTGCAGGGTAGCTGACTGGCTTCTTGAGAAGACGCAACATAAACAGGTGAGAAGGTCAGTGGGAAAGACAAGAGCTGTCTTTGCTAGAGAAGAACAATGCTTGAGGGACTGCTAGGGAGGCAAGTGACAAGATGCAGAGGATGGGAGGGGTCCCTGAGAGGATGGGAGCGTGGGTAGACCCTGAGAACTGAAGCTGCTCCAGGGCAGAGAGGAACACAGCCAAGGCTTCCAGGGATGTGAAAGACTTTGGTGTCTCTCCCTCCACCAGGCAGAGATCTGTCTCTCTGGGGCTGCTTTTGTTTGATTGGTATGCCTTTAACCTTTGCTCTGCCCCAGGCTGTGGTTAACTTGGGGCCATGGGCAGAGGGGAGAAGGTCACAACAAATATAGTGGGAGGCATTTTAAGTACCTAAAGTCATAAATCCTCATGCATCTCGAGCCTGCCCAGGCTTCCCCAAACCTGGAAATTCAATTTCGTGCAGCACAGAGTTTGCCAAGCTTGCGAAATCACTGGGAGAACAACTTGATGTATTGCTGTGGGGAAAAAAATTGCCGTGTCCCTTTCTTCATTCAAATTAACATCTTTTCATACTGGGCTGACAGGTGACTGATCATCTGAGAATATGTCCTGGCTTCAAGTGATTTGATATCTCTACCGACTCTGTTTCCCCATCTTTATTTTCATGCTTTAAAAAGTCAAGAGAAGACATTATTATTATTATTGCTATAGAATCAGTACCTGATTCATAACCCCTTAGCCCTGCAGCCTGGCATATGGTAGGCATTAATAAATGATGAGTGAATAAGTGACTAGATTTGGTTGATGTCTGCAGAGTGCCCTTTTTCCTTCCCAGAGGGTCAGGGAAGCTTTTGCTTTATTTCGTATTTTGTGTGTGTGTGTGTGTGTGTGTGTGTGTGTGCGTGCATGCAAAACTCTATGTGCACTGGTCAGATACCCCTCTGCTGGAGAACGTGCCTTGGTTGCTGGGAGTGCTGGTAGCCTGAGCTGCCTTATCTGAGGCCGTCTTTGGGTGACCCACATCCAATGACAGATTCATGCCTGACCTTCTCAGTTCAAATGGGGACAATTCTGAAGGGTCAGTTTAACTCTAGGCCTTTCCCTTTGGGGCTTGCTTTCATTGGGCTGCCTCACAGCTCAGCTTTTTTCCCCTCTTTCTTCCCTTCCCTTCCCCTGACGTAGACTTCAAGAACGCTCCTCTCCAAGCCTCCTGCAGGCTAAACTCCATCCTGGAGGCTGCCTCCCAAGGAGCCCAACCTTCAGTGTTTTGTTCTGGTTTTAAATAGATTCTGCTCTGACCTTCTGCCTCTTTGGCAATAAAAATCAGCCAACATTTATCGAATACTAGGATGATCTAGGCACTTTGCCTTCCCTCATTCAGTCCTCATGAGTTAGGCCCTGTTAGAATCTGTGTGTTCCTGGTGGGCAAGCGAGGCTGGGAATTCAGTGACCCGTTCAAGGTCACAGCCAGTTAGTGTGGAAGTACTGTTAACTAGTTTGCTATCCTTTTAGTGCTCTTGCTGGTAATTTTATATAAAGATGAAGGATAGTATTTTGATGAGTCCAGAGGTTTTGTGAAACTCAAGTGCTTCTTGTCAAAGGGGTTCTGAGGTGGAGTAGATGGGAAGTATTTCATGTCAAGAGCCCTTTCTGCAGTTGACCAAGTATATCACTGTCTTAAAAGCTCTGAGAAGTCCCACCCATGGGGAAACCTATTAATGTCTCTCAAACTCATCTAACCACAAAGAAGACATGTCATAACCCTACAAAAACCCTGATGTTCTACAGTGGAAAAGACTACAGGAAACACTGGCCTAGACTTTAAGGGCTTATTTAATTTTTGAAGGATTGGTAAACATTTATTGGGTTACAACTTCTGGTCTGACTATTCATTATGCTATTAAACAAGTTGTTTCAAAGTTGTAAATGAGAATAAACTTCTGTCTTATGAAAGTCATGTGGTAATCAAATGAAGTACAGAACTTTGAAATCAGTAATAACTGTACAGATGTTAGGAGTTATTAAGTATTAATATTTTCAGATTCAGAAACCTTAGGGGGCTGATGTGTCAAAAGCCATCCTTCATATAAAATCCAGCTTTGGTAAGATTTCTGATGGGAGTCAGATCTACTTATGTATGTTAAGGGCTATTTCAAAAAACCATAATTAGAACTTATATGATTAATGCATTAGAATAAGCTCATTATTAAAATGGGAAACATTTATTCATCAAATAATTTTTGACCATGCATTATTTGCCTGTGCAGATGTTCCTTTGAATATAAATAAATGCAGTTTATGGACCCTATCTTTAAAGAAGTCACTGTTTACAGGACAGAGGGCAGACATGCCATACATTTTCATTTTTCCTGGCCATGCACATTGCAGACCTTGTTAATCAATCATTGCACTCTTAACCACTGAGCCCAGATGGAACCTTGGAGTCTTCACTCTAGGCAGCCACTAATTGATCAGGATTGGCACATGAGTTGAAACTTATTTCTATAGAAGCATGATCCACAGAATGTAGACATGCAAACACAAGGGAGAATGTGACAAGTACCCAAAGAATTGTAAAATTATAGCATACAATATATATCATAGCCTTGAGTAATCAGGGAGGGCTTCCTGGAAGAGGCAGGACTTAAACATGGTCATGGAGGATGGGAGGGACTTGGATGGTGGTCATGATGGGGAAGGTATCACAGGATACCTGCACAGTGAAGTAAATCCCATGTACACAAGGGGCAGCCTGAATCTAAAATCTTTGCTGATGGTCTAATTGCTGAGCATAGATCCTGGTATTTCCTTATCCTAGATTTTAGAAGACTGATACCTTTCAGAATCACTTTAACCTTCTGATTGGCTGCCAGCATCCAAATTGTGATTTCAGTCTGTTGCCTAGTCAGAGGCAGAGAACTTAAATTCCAGGTGCACATAAATTACTTCTAGTTATTGCAATGACAAAAGGCCTCTTCGAAGGTGACTTGCTCACTCCCTGTTTTATAGCCTCATACATCAAAGAGGAAGATGGAGTGAAGTCAGTTACTATGAGGAGATCCAGACTGCAGGAAGAATGGGTGGCAACTGTTTGCAAAATTGAGCACTTTGTGTCAAAACTTAATTAAATTAGCCTTGATTCTATAAATAATAGAGCAGGGTTTCCCTACTCCCACCCCCATGCCTTCTCCTTATACCTTTTGGAAAAAACTGAGCTTTGAGTGTGTTGTATGAGGAGACAGTTTGTAAAAATTAGGTAATTAATAGTAAAATGTAGCCTTCGCATTAATTTACAGAGTTGAATATGCTTTGGGTTAGAAGGAGCAGTGACTTAACAAGGTGCAACAAGATACTCTGGTATGTAAAGAGGAGAGATAACTGGATGGAATGCTGAATGTGGGTTCTTGCCCTTCAGTGCCTCTAGGTATCCAACTTTGTGATGCAAGTCTCTGTCCTTTTGGGCCCTCTGTTTCCCCACCTAGGTCATTTAAGGCTTGGTATCAGCCAAGTTTATTTCTCACTCATGCCACACGTCCACTCTGCATCGGGTGAGGCTTGTCTCTACGTCCCCCTCCTGTGGAACTTGGGTTGATGGAGCAGCCACCATTACTATTGCTACAGATGCTGTGACAGAGGCACAGAGTACTCTGGAGGGTCTTTTACTGACAATCAACTGGCCTAGAAGTGACATGTGTCATGTCTTTTCCCTGCTCATTGGATGAAAATAGTCCTAGGGATCACACAAGCGCAGGGGCCAGAAAGTGCAATCTGACCTTGTGCCTGGCACTTTGTCAATAGCATTAATAGACATCCCAGGCCTCTTCAAGTGCTGAAGTTTCATCATTTTTCGTTCCCATTGGACTCTGACTTTTCATTTCTACATTTCACTGTGGTTAGGACTCCTGCCAACTTGCTTTCACCTACCACATACTGATTGATAATTCTTTAATTTCCTGATGGATGGATCTACTATACCTTTATGGTTCTACCAGCTGTGATTCTGGGAAGCTGCTCTGTGATTTCAGTTTCCCATATGTACAGTAACGATAATAATGGTACCCACCTAATAACATTATTGTAATAAGATTGAGTTAGTATATAGAACAGTGCCTGGCATATACTGAGTGTTCAAAAATGTTAGAGATTACTGAGGAAGACAAGATAGTATAGGGACAGTGAATGCCAGCTCTAGAGCCAGACAGTAAAGAGGCCATGGGTGTTGTCTGTAGAGTTAGACTGCCTGGCTTTGAATCTCTGCCGTAGGACCTGGGACAGGACAGTTTTCTTATTTGAGAGTTGGGATAATGTCTACCTATGGAAAGGTGGTTAAGATTAAATGAGCTAATATACATAAAGCACTCAGATTAGTACCATTGAATCAGTGCTCAGAAATATCAGTCCCTATTCTTGGGAATGTAACATTTGATACCACTAAGTCTAGTGTGGGCTTAGTATGATTTTTGGAACCATTTCACTCATTGTTTCCTTGGTGCTGTTCTTTTCTGATTTTTCTCCTGCTTTGATTGTGTTTTGCCTTTTCAAAGAAGCTTTCCTGGCCTTTAAAGTTTGGGTTCCCCAGGCTTCCATTTGGGGCAACAGGCTCTGTGCACTGTCTCCATGAGCTGTCTATTCCTAGGGCACCAGCTTTCACCTACACGCCAGTGGCCTCCAAAGCTTCAGCCTCAGTCCTAGCCTTTCTGCACGTCACCTGCATTCACCCATCTGGACATTCTGTGGCCTCCCACGTTTCTGGAAGTAAACTCATGACGCCCCTTTGCTGTCAGTATCATCCGTTTTGCCATCTGCCCTCTTTACTCATTTTAGCACAATGGCTCAGAGGATGAGCTTTGAGGTCACATGGGCCCAAGTTGGGATCATTGCCACATACCAGCTGTGTGACCTTGGGTAGGTGACCTAACTCTTCTGAACCCTTACCTCAGAGAAAGGATAATAATAATGCTTACTGCATAGGATTAGTTTGAAGGTTGAATGGGTTCCCTATGTAAATCACTAGCATAGCATATGACACATGATAGGTGCTCAGTAAACAGTAGCGCCTACTAATCCTATCAAAATAGTGATGATGTTGATGCTATCTGTCACTCAGATACTTCTGCCTTAGTTTAGGCAATTATTTCCTTCTGTCCAGATGATTGCAACAGCCTTCCAACTCCCTCTATGGTCTTGCTGACTTTCACTGACTCATTTCTATCAGAATGTTCTTTCTAAAACACAGCTCTGCTTAAATGAGTGTACTATTTAGGACCCTCAAATGTCTTCTCATTGCCTAAAGAATAAAGGCCAAACTTAGTTTCCAGTGTCCCCACAGCACTGACTTATAGGGTGCTCAATAAATACCTGTTGAACACTAAGTTGCTTTTTTGCCTGTAACCCACTGTGGCCATGGGCTAGCTCATTAGCATAGGAGCATGTGCAGCTCTCCAGTAAGGGTCTGAGGAGGACTGGACACTCTGCACCTCCAGGGGGCGCTTTTCATTTATATTCTGTGTGAGCAGCACTTCTGGAACACAGTGATGTTCCCTAGATTGGGACAGTGCCATGGCCTGGAAGCTTGTGTGGCCTCCATGCTTAGGCAGATGAGCAGTGAGTCATGAGCTTTAGCTGTAAAGTGGGATACCAAGACCTTTCCTACCTTCCTCCTACAGTTGCTGGAGCCTTCTGAATTTGAAAGGTCTTATAAACTGGGAAGTGCTATCTCCCCAAAACTGCCCGGCTCTTATTGTCATTGATACTGACTGTGAACAGTAAAGACTAAAAAGAACTTAATCGCCTGCAGTCAATTTCTAAGATAAAAGCCCCATTATGAGCAGTGACTGTGTGATAAGCTCAAGGATATTATTTATTTATAATTTAACTACCTTGTTTTTCTTACTTCAATGGCAGTACTCATAATAGCATAAAATAATAGTCTAGCCAAAAAGAGAAAATAAAAACACCTATAATCTCACCCACACAGAAGCAAGCATTATTAATTCCTTGATATATTTTCTTGTGGAATATTTCCCAGACATATACAGTGTACATACCATTTGATAACCTGCTCCCCCTACCCCATTTAATGTACCACAAACCTCTTTTCACATTAATGAGCACTCCTTCACAGTATGATTATTAATGGATATATAGTTGTCTGGTGTGAGGACATACTTTATTTAAACAACACTTGTGCTGGCATTTAGGTTAATTCTTCCTTTTCCCTGTTTCAAATAGGCTGCAAGGGACATCCTTGTAGCTAAATCTGTGTGCATATCCATGCTTATTTCCTCAGGTTAAATCACAGGAGTGGAATTACAGGGTCAAAGAGTAGGCATCTTTTTTTAAAGCTTTTGCAAAGAACTGTCAATTGCCTCTAGTAGGATTGTATGCTCAATTGGATTTTGAAGGTCATTTCTGTCTAATAGTGGAGCGTGCAAAATAAATAAACTTTGAACTTTCAAATGGAATTAGTCTCTGCTGGGCTGTAATATGGGTTTAGTCAGAAATGTGGGGAATGGAGCTCAGTGATGGAGTAGTAGAAAAGCCATATTAATAGGCTTTAGGCCACTTTCTTCTCTTTGGAACTTCTTAAATTTAAAAATTGGGGTATAATTTTTATAGAATGTAATCTTAACTGATTTCAATGGAGACAACCATTAATAGAGCTCACACTTGGTTTTCCTCTCCTTCCAGGCATATGAAAGATGATATTCTCCAATTTTTTTTTTTGCAGTAGGTGGGGCTGGTAACTTGATCTAGACAATGTGCCGTGAGCAGAATGATATGGGTCGCTTGTGGAGTGAGGGACTTAATTGCCAGTATGAGACACCCCCACGTTGCCTCTCCTCCATGAACTCTCTTCTGCATGTTGACTGAGGGGCCCTGTGTTACAGATGCTCTGCAAGATGTGCACTGCAAGATGGTGAAGTCTCTGAGTTTCTTCTGAGGACAGTTGCCTTGAACAGTCACCTGTACTGCGATGGACTTTGTGTGAGTAAGACTTAGACCTGCGCTAAGTCACTAAGTTTTAAAAAATAACCATATTTTTTAAAACTGAAAATTGAAAGTGAAAGTCACTCAGTCATGTCCAACTCTTTGGGATCTCATGGACTATACAGTCCATGGACTTTTCCAGGCCAGAATACTGGAGTGAGTACTCTTTCCCTTCTCCAGGGAATCTTCCCAACTCAGGGATCGAACCCAGGTCTCCTGCATTGCAGGCAGATTCTTTACCAGTGGAGCCACAAGGGAAGCCCAAGAATACTGGAATGGGTAACCTATTCCTTCTCCAGCGGATCTTCCTGGCCCAGGAATCGAACTGGGGTCTCCTGCATTGCAGGTGGATTCTTTACCAACTGAACTATCAGGGAAACTGAAGCATAATCCATTAGTCACTTCACAAATCCTTCTTAGAGTGACTCATCTGTGCTGAGCACTGTGGAGGATAGAAAAAAATATAAATTTAATTTCTGCTTAGCATATATAACTTATGGTTCATTTCTATTGCTTCTTGAATAGCATGTGTGTATATTGAATATTATTGCTCTACCTAGGTAGACAGGTAATGTACACTCTTTTAAGGGACTTTGTCATAACACACTGGTTCCCATATAAATATGGGATGTTCTACCACAGTTCATCCTTTTGTTTTTTGTAAAATCCTACATGGTTCTGTTGGGATAGCCAGCAATAGATCCCACTTTCCTGGCCACCAGAAAAAGCATGTAACTTCCTTGAAATTTTTTGAATTGAAGATGGAGGTAGAGGAGTTGCCATCTTGTCCCATGTGTCATAGGCTGTAGGAACTGATCCCAGAAACAATGTCCCCGAGGAGATTAAGAGGATAGATCACAGACTGAAGCCAAGATGAAACCCAGTATTGAACATGGATGGACTCGAACGCGGTTTGAGCTCTGGGATCCTGGATAGTCTGGGACTGGCACCACCTGTGTGCCTCCAGATGCTCCAGCCAGTACACCCTGCCTGCCTGGATGTCCCTCCTCCACTCAGTACTAAGCTCACTCTCAATCCTGTCTGTTTCTCTACAGCATTGATGTTGGCTACCTGATGCAAAGAACTGAGCCAGCTCATTAAAGACCCTGATGCTGGGAAACGTAGAAGGCAAGAGGAGAAAGGGGAGGCAGAGGGACGAGATGGTGAGGTAGCGTCACTGACTCAGTGTACATGAATTTGAGCAAACTCCAGGAGATAGTGGAGGACAGAGAAGCCTGGTGTGCTGCAGTCCATGGGGTCACAAAGAGTCGGACGCCACTGAGGGACTGAGTAGCAACAGCAGTAACTGTGGAAGCTTTGCTTAGAGATACTGAGTTTGGGAAGGTGAGAAATTGTGATAATAAACACCTTGAAAGAATGAATTAAATTTTTTTTAAATTGGAGTATATTTGATTTACAATGTTGTGTTGGCTTCAGGGGTACAGCAGAGTGATTTTATTATATAATACATATACATATATTCATTCTCTTTTAGATTCTTTTCTCATATAGTTTATCACAGAATATTGAGTAGGGTTTCCTGTGCTATATAGTAGGTTCTTAAAAATATGGACCACTTTATAAATTTGCATGTGGGCAGGGGCCCATGCTGGTCTTCTCTGTATCCTTCCATGTGCTGCCAAAGTGAGCACTAAATGAATTGTTTTCATCTGGATAAAACCCCCATTTTTTCTGCTGTACTATCCCATGTCATCCATGTTTTTTATTTTTTTGCTTTCCATCCTTTTGAATGTCAGGCCAACTTGGAGAAACTCACAGGTCTTCCTAGTGGACTGGCCTCAGGGTGGGGGCACGCAGCTGCTGAGTGGGTTTCCAGGCTGCCGGGGTAGATGAACGCGGCTGTCTGCACTCTCCACTGGAGCGTGAAGCCGAAGGGAGGCCTTGGGAGGCAACCACTCACTCAGACCCAGGCAGCCCGGGGGCTGAGGCTGCTGGCAGGGTTGTCATTATGCTAATGGCATCCGTGGAGGCAGAACCAGTGACCCCTTGGGGGAAGCAAGAACTCTTGAAGGACCATTTGAAGTCTTTGTGCTATCAGTTTGAAGGCGTGTGACGCCTGTACTTGGCACCTCCTAATTGATTTTCTTGCAGGGAGAGCAGTGGTCCAAACACCAGAGGCCTTGCAGCCCTAACAGAAATCTAAGGAGAGGCAGTGCATTAGAGGTGGCCGTTGAGTGCAGAGGTTCAGAATTTGGACTCTGGAGACACACGGCCTGAATTCACATCTCTGTCTTTGGCTTCGTTGGGTGTGTGAGTTTAGCCAGGTGACTTCGCCTCTCTGCTTCCCTTTCCTCGTCTCTAAAGCAGGAGGGGTAGTAGTGCCGCCTGTAGAGGTTCATTTGAAGTATAAAATAGGTTAGTACATATAAAACAACTCACACTCAACACATAAAATGCTCCATAAATGGTAGGGAGAAAGTTTTGGAGACTGTTTGCATGGAAAACAGAGCAGTCCTGAGTGAGTCTTGATTAACTACTTAGCAGCCATATGCCCTTGGATAAGTCATACATTCTTTCTGCCCTTGAATGAAATGTGGTCACCTGAGAAAACCCCTGAATTGATGTCTGGTTTATCAGATGTGCTTAGTAAAGGGCACTTTCTTTTCCTTTGGGCCTCAATTTTCCCATCTGTAAAGTGAAGGTGCTGGAGGTCTTTTCTGTCTTTCACTGCTTAAGAACTGGACTCTAACACTGGGGTCCTGATTAAAAAGAGTCTCTTGCTAGGTGAACCAAAGCTTCAGGATGAGTAGGGCTCCCTCAGCATTTAGGATTGTTACCCAACAGAGTTGCCATCCACTTTCCTCCATGGCAGAGGGCAGGGTTCTAAGGGAATGGCCACAGGAAGGGAGGTGGGTTCCAAAGCATTTTGCCACTAAGTAGCTGCCTGGTCTAAAGTCCCCCAGCCTTCAGCTTCCCCAGCTGGGAAAACAAGAGAGAGCCCCTTTTGAAGATTTTAAGGATCAGAGCAGGATTCTAAAGCAGTGGGGTCTGGGAAATTCAGGAGAAAGTGGGGGTTAGACATGAAAGAGCTCCTGTAATAAACTTCATCTGTCTCATAGCTTCTTATGTTGGGAAATTGATGGTGCAAGTGCTATCATTTTCCCAATTCCTTGAGGAGGAGGGTGAGAGACCCCTGCTTGCAAGTTCTCACAGAGAGTCAGCAGCAGAATCAGATCTTTTTTTTTCTTTTGATTTTTATTTATTTATTTATCTTGGCTGCACTGGGTCTTCGTTTCTGCACTCAGCTTTCTCTAGCTGTGGTGAGCAGGGACTATTCTCTAGCTGTGGTGCGTGGGCCTCTCACTGCAGTGGCTTCTCTTGTTGCAGAGCTTGGGCTTAATTGCTCCAAGGTGTATGGGATCTTTCTGGACTGGTTATCGAACCCGTGTCCCCTGCACTGGCAGGCAGATTCTTAACTACTGCCCTCCTCTTGCCTCTTCCATCCTCTGCCCGTCCCAGAATAACTTAGCCCTTTGGCTAAGCTATCAGGATGTTTTAAGTTGGTTCTGCTTGCAGTGAAGACCACCACGGAAGTCCGTAATCGGGTCTTAAACCCAGGTTTGCTGACTCCTAGTCCAGTGCTCTTTCTCCAGGAGACTGGGTTAAACCTCAGGGTAGCTGGATACTGGTATCAGTTCTACCAGAAATGGGGCCTTCTAAGTTGGGGACAACTTGTTAGTCTCTCCAAACTTTTCTCATCTGTGAAGTGAGGGCTTTTCACGAGATTGCCTTGAAAGTCCTTTTCATCTCTGAAGTTCTAGAAGCCTCTCTCTGCTCATCAGATTCACCTCTGCTGCCCTCCAAAGAGCAAAGTTGGACTTGACAAAGTCTTCATCAGGGTCCCATGGACTTGACACTTCCTTGAAGACAATGTGTGAACACTGCTTCTATTCCTGGGTAGGGAAGTTGGCTATAGAAGTCAGCTCCTTGGATGCCCTAATTCCACTTTAGGAAGAATGAACATATTGTTTTAATTAATCATATGAAAGCAAAATTAGCATGATTGTGTGAAAGGTGTTGTAAATCATCCCGATCCACATCATTGAGCAAAGAGCATTTAGTTATTCCGGAGTTGTTAAAGATTTTATCTACCCAAGTGAAAATTCAATTAGTACTAGCTTCAGCTTCTATAAAACTAAGGATTTTCCACTGTGGGAAAGTACTCTTTGTGTGTGTGAATACCACCTTATGCCACTTTGATAAATTACTGTAATTAACTGTATCCTACGCAAGCTAAACAAAATTTACTGAACTGTTGTTGTATAAAAGGGATATCTTCTCTTCTCTTGTTGGGGAGATTACTCTAATCTGTACATGATATTGCCTCAAATATCATGCCTTTTATGCTGAGCTTTGAAAACACCGGCAGCATTCTAGCTGGCACCAGTAAAACACAGTTGGTTTCCATCACACTCCGCCTTTCCCCTCTGGGTGTAGAGACATCAGCTATGGCTTTCACTACGATTCAATTAAATGTGCTATGTTTAATTAGCTAGCTGTAGAAACACTGCAAGCAGAACCAACTTAGAACATCCTGATAGCTTAGCCAAAGGGCTGAGTTATTTTGGGACGGGCAAAGGAGGATGGAAGAGGCAAGGAGAAGAGGGCAGGGGGCCTTGCTCACAGGTCTCTGGCACAAATTCTCTGCTTTGGCCATGTGTTCGTCCTTTTCCTGTGTATCTATCTCTGTCCTGCCTTTCTTCTCCCCTCTCACCCAAATCTTACCTGTACTTCAAGGCCAAACCCTTCCTCCTTTCACGGACCTTCCAGAGAGATTTGTAGGTATGTTTTGCTTTCTTGGGCATGCCACGTTCTCTCCCCCGATTTATCATCTCATCTCTTTAGGGGTTCTCTGACTGTTTCTCCTTCTTCTCCCTCCATGGGATTCTAGTTCTCATTGAGGGAAAGCAGTAGAAATTGGCAAGATTCCTGATGGAATGATCCAGCTTCTTCCTGAACTTCATTATACCAACTGTCCACTTCTCAACTCTTTGGGGGTAAAGCTCTTAGAAAAAGTCACTCAGAACCAGCTTGTTTCGTGTGGAGTGGTCATTTTTGGAGGATTCTCAAGTTGTTTTTAGTACTACTGCTACCATTCTTAGCTAACACTGAGTATATGCTATATGCCAAGTCTCTTGCAAAGAACTTTGTATGTGTTCTCTTATTTGTCCTTCCTGGGACTCTATGAGATGGGTGTTGCTATCCCCAGTTTATAAAAATGGAAGCTCAGAGAGGTAGATCAGCTTGTTAAAGGTCACATAGTTAGAAAGGGTTAGAACCAATCTTTGAAGCCATATGTTTTCACTACAGGCTGTGTCTTAGCTACTGTGCAAAACTGCTTCCCATGCTAATAACTATGAAAATATTTAAGTGTTTCAGTTATTTACTTGCTCACCTTCTGGCTTTGTTGTATTGTAAGGTGCTGCCCTGGCCAGGTGAGAAAGTCTTACCAGTTAGTGCCTGGGAACTGTGTGTGACCCAGAGGATTGACATTAAGGTATATTATACACGTAAGTGTCATCTACCATCTCTGTTGCAAGGGAGGGAAGTTTGGGAACACTTGAACCATCCTGTTGGTCTTTATGATCAGGCACTTCCTGTGCCTTGGTAGTTTAGCCTTCGTATCACTGTAACCATTCCAGTATGGTGACGAGATTCCATCTCACATGGCCTGGGTAAGTAAATTCATAGTGAGGTTTTCTTCCCCAGAGGCATTATTCTAGGCCATAGATATCCCTACTTTTAAGGTAAGAGTGAGGAGGCTAAGCTCTCCAAATGCCCAAGTGTATTCTGTAATATGTGTATGATAGCCAAGGACCTCACAAGAGGAGTTTCAAGGGTTGAATGAGGCTTTGGAGGTACAGTGGCCTTAAAAACAGGGAAAGGTGAGTTGTAGATAGGAGAGATCTTTATTTATGTGGTAACTGTTGGTGTCATTCTTGGCCAGGGAACTGATACTCCCTCTCTTAATCAGTAGCCACTTCCTGACTTTCCCCTGTTCTCTGGGGCATCACCTACTCACAGGTATGTGGGGTGCAGCCACACTCCTGATGCTTAACTCCACAGGTGAGTGTATAGGGGCTCAGAAAGTTGTGCCACATCCCTCTCCCCGCTTCACCACCGCCCGGCTGACTCTAGAAATGTATGAAAAAGAAGTTCATTCCACATACACCTGTGAGCAAATATTTGCCTCCCCTCTGTGAACCATCCAACAGTGTGCCTAGTTTTGTGATCTAAAACAAACTGTAATCGCCGAACAAACAGCGCTATGTAATCTTTTCAGTGATGATTTTGAATGGCTCTCGAGAATTTTGTTAAGTTTATTGAGAGACAATAGAAAATATATACATTGGTCTTTGTCCCCCATTCCTGATGCAGAACTTCTGAAACCCTTCTAACTTCCTAAGTGCTAAGAGCACTAGGAGTATCTTTTGTTCTGATAGTTGATCGGGTTTGATCCCTGGGTCGGGAAGATCCCCTGGAGGAGGGCATGGCAACCCACTCCAGTATTCTTGCCTGAAGAGTCCCATGGGCAGAGAAGCCTGGCTGACTACAGTCCATATGGTCACAAAGAATCAGACACAACTGAGCAACTAACACTTTCACTTACCTGACTCAGGATTCCTAAATCCCTTGGCATTTCCAGGGTGTTAGGAGTGTCTTTTGCTCTAATAAAGCAACTCTGAGTGGACTGCTAGATGGCTCATGGATGGGGGCTGGTCACCAGAAAGACCAAACCCATGATTGCTGCTACTGCTACTGCTGCTAAGTCACTTCAGTCGTGTCCGACTCTGTGTGACCCCATAGATGGAAGCCCACCAGGCTCCCCCGTCCCTGGGATTCTCCAGGCAAGAACACCGGAGTGGGTTGCCATTTCCTTCTCCAATGTGTGAAAGTGAAAAGTGAAAGTGAAGTCGCTCAGTCGTGTCCGACCCTTAGCGACCCTACAGACTGCAGCCTACCAGGCTCCTCCATCCATGGGATTTTCCAGGCAAGAGTACTGGAGTGGCTTGCCATTGCCTTCTCCGATTAGATGCTTAGATTAGAACCCATGATTAGAAGCTTAGAATTTTGAGCCACACACACTACCTCTCTAATAATTGATCATGCCTATATGAGGCAACCTTCACAAACTTCCAATAGTATGGGATTCAGATAATTTCCAGGTGGGTGAATGCATCTACATACTTTGAAGGTAATGCATGCCACCTCCATGGGAACAGAAGCTCCTATGCTAGAAATTCCTGCAGACCTCTCCTTGTGCATCTCTTCATCTGGCTGTTCATCTGTATCATTTATCATATCCTTTTTACTTAATAAGCTGGTAAATGTGAGTGAGTGTTTCCCTCAGTTCTGAGATCTGCTTTAGCAAATAATTGAATCCAAAGGGGAAGAGGTCATGAGAATCTCTGATTTGTAGCCAGGCTGGACAGAAGTTGTGGGTAGCCTGGGGACCTGCTTCTTGCCATTGGCATCTGAAGTAGAGGTAGTCTCATGGCGCTGAGCCCTTAACCTGTGGGATCTGACGCCATCTTCAGGAAGATAGTGTCTGAATCGTGTTCAATTGTATGGTCATCCAGCTGGTGTCATCGATGGCTTGGTGGGGAAAACTCCACACAGCTGGTGTCACAAGTGTTGTGAGAGTAAGGGAGAGACTCAGGAGGAAGACTAGGTTCTTTCTAACTCGTGCACATACCTGGAGTTCCTTAGCCTCACCCTTCCTGTGTTGTTTTCAGTTGTCCACTGTTAGAAATGAATCTGTTCATGCGCTCAACAAATATTTATTGAACCACTTGAGTAGTGGGGTTCATGAGTGAGGGAGGCATGGTCCTTTGATCTGGTGAAGCAAACAAGCAAGTGACTAGGGTGAATGAAATGTTGTTCAATTGCTTAGTCGTGTCCCATGGACTGTAGCACGCCAGGCGCCTCTGTCCTCCACTATCTCCCAGAGTTTGCTCCAATTCATATCTAACCATCTCATCTTACGCCTCCCACTTCTCCTTTTGCTTTGTCTTTCCCAGCATCAGGGTCTTTACCAATGAGTCAGCTTAGCTCTTCATGTCAGGTGGCCAATGCCAATGCTATAGAGAAATCATAGCGATGAGAGTGAGCTTAATAGTGAGTGAGTGGGGAAGGGGCATCCATTGTAGGCAGGATTGAGGAAAAAAAGAAAAGTTTCTCTTTGAAAGCAAGATCTCAGCTGAGAACTAAGGGGAAAGAAGCATCCGCAAAGGGTAAATGTTGGGAGGGAAAATATTCCTGGAGGAGAGCGGTCCCAGGTCAGGAAAGGAGTTGTGTGTTTAAGGAACTAATACATAACTAGCTGGAGAAGGGAGAGTCAGGAACCAGGATTTACAGAGCTTCCAGGTGACGATAAGCAATCTGTACCATTAGATTCTAATAAAATGTCTCACGTTAGAATAATGCTTGTAAGCCCTCGTAGTGTGTTGCTGTCCCTTTGTTATGATGCAAACCCCATTGGTGTTATCTTCAGTTTATAGATGAGGCAACCAGAGAGGTTAATTACATCCCTGAAATTCCACCATAAATCAGCATCTGAGCAGCGAGTGGAGACAAAGTCTACAGCATACCTTAGCTCTCTTTGCCATTTTGCTGCGCATTTCTCCAAATGAAACTTTGAATGCTTGGTCTCTGTCCAGAGGTTTATACTTACTATGCAGTGTCCTTTCATAATCAAATGGCTGTGTTAAGGAGATTGCAAGGGGGTGGGGGAGAGAAGAGGGTTGAGTAAACCCAGCTTCATTAAAACTACAGGAATTATTACCTGGTAGTTCTTTCAAATGGCCAACAGGGCAGTATCAAGCTGGAAACTCAATAGGATTTCTAATTTGTCAACAGAACACAGCACAGCCCTGAGAGGCAGCCCTGAGGGAGGAGGATTTTAAATGGAAAGAAAGAACTCTGCAGAACTGAAGGACAAGAGGAGGTTGTTCAGTCTGTTTGCAGCAGAACAAAATGAACTTAGGACTTTGTTTCAGGAATGCCAGGGAATTATAGACTTTCAGGGTGAAAAGGATTTTCAAGTTTACTCTGTCTCCCCTTGCCCTGTGATGGTTGAATCACCACCACATGACCACCAAATCTTGGTCCCAACAGCTCCAGGGTCAGATAACCACTGCCTCTGGAGGCAACTCATTCCAACAGCCATTCACTTGATCAGCAAATATTAATTAAGTACCAAGTAGCAACTGAATCGGAGAAGGCAATGGCAAGCCACTCCGGTACTCTTGCCTAGAAAATCCCATGGATGGAGGAGCCTGGTAGGCTGCAGTCCGTGGGGTCGCTAAGGGTCGGACACGACTAAGCGACTTCACTTTCACTTTTCACTTTCACACATTGGAGAAGGAGATGGCAACCCACTCCAGTGTTCTTGCCT
This sequence comes from Moschus berezovskii, assembly GCF_049115385.1. Classification (NCBI taxonomy): domain Eukaryota; kingdom Metazoa; phylum Chordata; class Mammalia; order Artiodactyla; family Moschidae; genus Moschus; species Moschus berezovskii. The sequence continues at coordinate 45,154,725 of NC_142467.1, read as the reverse complement.
GGAGAATCCCAGGGACGGGGGAGCCTGGTGGGCTTCCGTCTGTGGGGTCACACAGAGTCGGACACGACTGAGGTGACTTAGCAGCAGCAGCAACTGAATACCTGATAGGCAATGACTTAAGTGCTGGGTGCAGTGAGATGACTGAAATTGACTAGATCCTGCCCTGGCAGCACCTACAGCAAAGTAGGGGTTATAGACCCAAAATAATTAAATGCAAGGGTATGTTCAGTTCAGTTCAGTTCAGTCGCTCAGTCGTGTCTGACTCTCTGCGACCCCATGAATCACAGCACGCCAGGCCTCCCTGTCCATGTTAGGAATTTAGAATAGGAAACAGGAGTCCAAAATGGCGGTAGCTAAAAGACAAGGAAAGGAAAAGCCCATGGAAATAGAACAAAGGAAGGTCAAAGGAAGGTCCGAGGACTGGAGTGAGGACCTCAGGTAGAACAAACAGCACTCCTATCTAGCCCAATATACATAGGGCAGGCCCAGGGGGGGAGGAAAAAACATATAAAAAGAGGAGGCAAAGGGCTGGGACTCATTCTTCTCTTCGTGTCTTTGGGTTGGCATGCCTTCACGCCTGGAGAAGGTGATGGCACCCCACTCCAGTACTCTTGCCTGGAAAATCCCATGGACAGAGGAGCCTGGTAAGCTGCGGTCCATGGGGTCACTAAGAGTCGGACACGACTGAGTGACTTCACTTTCACTTTCATGCATTGGAGAAGGAAATGGGAACCCACTCCAGTATTCTTGCCTGGAGAATCCCAGGGATGGGGGAGCCTGGTGGGCTGCCATCTATGGGGTCACACAGAGTCAGACACGACTGAAGTGACTTAGCAGCAGCAGCAGCCCTCATGCCTCGAGGATGTATTTCCTGCTATTTTCTAACTAAAGCTGAGCTGTAACATGGAGTTGTAACACTGATCTGTCTAAGAGCTATAACATGGACTGTTCGAGACCCGAGAGCTATAACACAGTCTCTTCAAGAACTGTGACATGCTGAGGGCTTTAATGTCCGTTGCTTCAAATCTTTGTTGTGATGAGACAGAACCGAGGAGATTACACTCACCTGATATATTTACAACTTACATGGTCTGTTTTGGGTTGAATTGTCCTCCAAAATGCTTATGTTGAAATTCTAATCCCTAGTACTTTAGAATGTGACTATTGGAAGACAGGCTCTTCACAGAGATAATCAAGTTAAAATGAGATCATTAGGGTGGGCCCTAATTTGACATGAGCAGTGTCCTTATAAAAAGGCAAATCTGGACATTGAGATATGAGTAGAGGGAAGAGAGTGTGAAGAGATAAGGAGAAGATGGTCATCTACAAGCCAAGGAGAGAGGCCTGGAAGAGATGCTCCCCTCTCTGTTTCAGAAGGAATGAACCCTGCTTCTACCTTGGTGCTAAAATCATGTAACTCAGATTGGTACTTGTACCTAGGCAAAACCCAGACTGGGACTTGAACCCATAGCCTTCTAACTGAGATCACATAAGGTCTCAGAACTTAATGAAGCTCAGGTTCTTGATGTCTCATTGTAGAAAGAATTCAGTGGGAGACAAAGTAATAGGTAAGAAGTGAATTTATTTAGAGAGAAACATGCTCTACAGACAAAGCATGGGCCATCTCAGAAAGTGCAAGTGACACCAGTGTGTACAGGGTTGGTTCTTATAGGGGTAAATAATTTCATAGACTAATGAGTGGGAGGATTTTTCTAGTTATTTTGGGGGAGGGGTTGGGATTTCCAGGAATTGGGCCACCACCAACATTTTGACCTTTATGGTTGGCCTTGAAACTGTCATGGCGCCTGTAGGTGTGTCATTTGGCTTGCTGATGTATTACAGTGAGCCTATACTGAGGCCCAACGTCTAGTGGAAATCGACTTGTCTGCCATCTTGGACCCATTTGGTTTTAATCAGTTTCTGTTGTGTCCTCAGGCTGTGCCATCCTTTCAGAGGTTGTGCCTTGACCTCTTCCCTCCTTTTGCACAACTGTGAGATGATAAATTTCTGTCTTTTAGGCCTCCTGATCTGTGGTACTTTGTTGTGAGAGAAAGTCATGGAATTGAGGGGTGTAAATATAATTAAGATTTAGGGGTTCACAAAGGGCTCCTGGAGGAAGTGATATGGAACCTGAAGCCTGAGGGGTCCCTGTTGCCTTTCATCCCCACTGTCACCATATCCCCTCTTGCTCACTCGACTCCAGCCACATGGGCCCTGTTGCTATTCTTTGAACACACAGGGATGTTCCCACTCAGGGTCTCTGCTCTAGCTGTTCCCTCTCCTAAAACACCGCCCCCCCATTATTCTCTAAATTTCGTCTCCTTCCTCAAGTTTTGGCTCAAGTATCCAACTTCTCAATGATGCCTGCCATCCCCTCGTCCACCATGTCCATCATGTGGCCTGCCATTACCATGTCCATTGTACTTAACATGGTAGCTTGTCTTACCATCTTCCCCTCTTGCCCAGAACCCCCAATTCTCCTTTCCTTGCTAAACCTATTTTTATTCCAGAGCACCTGTCCCCTCACATGCTAGATCACTTATTCATTTATTATGTTCATTGTTTATAATGTTGATCTATGGTTAGAATTTAGGTTCCACAGGTGCAGTGATTTTTGTCTGTTTTGCTTGGAATACCTGGAATCCTTGTTTTGCTAGGAATGCTTCTGTATTCTGAGCACCCAGAACAGTACCTGTGTGAAGTGGGCATGCAGCAATACACAGTTGTTAAATGAATCTATGAGTAAGGCCTGTGGGGAGTCAGGAAGAGTGTTTGAGGCAGAAGAATGTGCATACATACTGGCCCAGATGCACGGAAGAGCTCAGGGTGCTCATGGATCAGAAGAAAGGGTGGGCAGCCAAGGGAAGAGTGATGAGACATGACGCTGGAGGGCGGGCAGGAGCCAGATCTGTGGACACCTCTGATTCTCAGCAGTTGTTTTCCTTATGCTGGGTTTTGATCAGTCTTCTTTCAGACACTACTCCTGGTCTTAGTTCCCTAACTTGGAGTAGCATCAAAGAAATCTTTTAACTTATGGTGGCTCATCAGATATTTGAAGGTTAAATATCATGATCACTTTCCACGTCTGAGTATGCTCCAGTTGCTTTGGCAGGGTGTCTTTAAAAATATGTTAATAAATACAAATTTATTTTTTGCTCACACTGGATTTAATTCCGTGTTTTCGATTGGTGGGAGGCTCATCTCCAAGTAATAATTCAGAGACCAGACTCCTTTCACTTTGTGGCTCTGCTTTCTTCAACATTTGGCTTCTGCATTCATCACGGAAGGAGAAAGAGCATGAAGAACGGCACGTGGGAGATTATTAGGGACCAAGCCTGGAGGAGTTTTACATCCTTTACACCCAGATTCCATTGGCTAGAACTCAGTCCATGGCCACACTGAATAGCAACGATGACTGGAAAATGTGATCTAGCTGTGTGTCCTGGAAGAGGTACTAGGTTTTGTGATCAGCCAGCAATCTCTGAAAAATGTGTTCCTTGGATTAAGCCTCATCCTCCCTGGCCTGATTCCTTTCCAACAAGGGTGGCTTTTGAATCTTCCCACCCTATAGTCACTCCCCTCTTCTTGTGCATTGATTTGTCAGTGTTTCTCTGAAAATGCATGGCATTCAGGAGTAGTCTGAGCTGGGTAGACGTGGTAGGTGAGGCTGCTAGCTCTTAGGCTCTCTACTCTCGGCTCTCAGGACCTAGGAGGGGTGTCAGGGGTCCCTTTCCTTTCCATTTCTTCTCCCTCTCTGCCTGCTCAGAGAGGTTTCATGGACCTTTTTCCTGAAAGAGACATCTCCCTTTCCACCCCCCCACCACTCACACATATTTAGAGATGATAAATGGCACTGCTTATAGCATGGGCTTCAGCATCTGATAGACCTGGCTTGGAGTTCTGCCCCCTCCCCTTTCTTACTAGCTGTATGACTTTGAGCAGATATCTTAAACTCTTTAAACTGCAATTTTCTGCTCTGTAAAATGGAGGTGAGGATGATGATAATGATAATGACGGTGATGGTGGTGATACAGGATTTCTGTGATGAGTCAGTGAAATAATGTGCCCGGCACATGGTCAAGGGCTCAGTAAGTAGGTGCTAATAATGATGACAATAGTTAACTAACAACTTTCTCCTCTGGTCAGACAGACCTGCTGCTGCTGCTGCTGCTGCTAAGTCACTTCAGTCGTGTCCGACTCTGTGTGACCCCATAGACGGAAGCCCACCAGGCTCCCCCGTCCCTGGGATTCTCCAGGCAAGAACACTGGAGTGGGTTGCCATTTCCTTCTCCAAAGTGTGAAAGTGAAAAGTGAAAGTGAAGTCGCTCAGTCGTGCTTAGTGACCCCACGGACTGCAGCCTACCGGGCTCCTCCATCCATGGGATTTTCTAGGCAATAGTACTGGAGTGGCTTGCCATTGCCTTCTCCGTCAGACAGACCTACTCAGTGTTTTTCAAATCGTTCTTATTTCCTTCTGTTATATGTTTGTTCTCAGTTTTCCATCAGCCATGCTATTCTTACCTCTCCTCTGTCAACCCAAATCGTCTCCTTAGATTTCTTCTTCTCAGCTTCTCCTTAGATGTCTAACTTTCTATCTTCCTAACTCAAAACTACACAGCTGCTGTACCTTGTCTTTCCTGAGAAATGAATGACAAGAGTAGATAGTGGAGAGTTAGGGAAAATATATGGTGTAGGCTTTGCCCGAACCCCTTTCTCCTCTCACCTAGAAGCTACTGAAAATGTTTTATTCATGAGACTGAGCCCAGGCTTCCCAATCCTTCTCTGTTGCAAACTCAAGGCTCCCTCTGTTTGCTGAGAGAGCAGCCAGCACAGACAGTTTTATGGTCTGACAGGCTGTTTGCAGAGTATATTTGGCGAGTCATTTTCTGTTTCCCAAAACTAATTAGAGATGGATAAATTTAAATGGTGGTAGAAGCCAACAATAAAACATTATGTCCTCATTAGCTGAAATAATCCTGTGGCTTCCCTTCTTATATGAAGGATCTTGACTCAGAAAAATTCGGTTCAGGCTGAGTGGTGTGCTGGAGCTGGTGCCTGCTTGCATGAGCCAATTGCATGCATCCCTTCCCAGCTCCACGTTCAGTGACATTGCCTCGGTGCCTTGGAATTGGCTCTGGTGGAGTATTGGAAATGGGAAATTGGCAAGTGCTGCAAATCAGGTCTCCACCCCAAGCTTGTTAAACAGGTACCCACACCCCACAGCTCCTGCTGTCAGACAGGGACCAGGTCCAGCTCTCTTTGAGGCTTGCACATATAAACTATGAAGTGCCAGGCATTGTTCTGATTCATAAAGTGCCTTTGGAAATAGTTTTTCTCCTCTTGCGCCCCAGGGCTTCGGTGAGTGTCTGATAGAGGACTTTGCTGCAGTGAAAGAGATTGGACATCGGAAGCAGAGGCTGGGGATGGTGGTTTCCCTAGCAACCAGGTCAGGGAGTGGGACTGGAGGGGCATTTTTTAGAGACACACTTCTCCCATTGTAACGTGCAGGTGAATCACCCGGGCATCTTGTTAAAATGCAGATTCTGATTCAGTAGGTCTCAGCTAGTCCTGATATGTGTCATTTCTAATAAGCTCCCAGGTGGTGTCAGCGATGCCATGCACCATTCCATGAGTAACAGTGTTGATCCTGGACAGAGAAACGTAAAACTGCAAAAACTCACCGTATGTTAAGTCCACCAAAAGCCAAGGACTGTTGCTTCTGCTTCAGCCTCAGACTTGCCAGTTTAGTGGGAGAGAGGGTGTTTTAACTGTAGAAGCACCAGTGCAGAATTAAGCAGAGCTGGGTTAAATCATCTCTACCAAATAATATGACTTCATCCAATTACTAACCTTTCCTGAGTCTCAGTTTCCCAAGCTGTAAAATGGGGCTATGACTTCATGGGATGGTTATGAGACTTCAGGCCGAGAAAGCAGGAAAAGGGTTTACTGCAGGCTCTGCACTACTGCCCCTGGCTTCCCTGTTTGTTTAAAGCCTAAGATCAAACAACTTTCTTTGGCAAAAACCCACCTTTTTAGCCTAAACTGTAAGTTTTTAAATTATGAGAATTAATAATTACTGTTGCATAATTACAATTTTTTAATTATAAAAAAGACAGTAAAGATATTGTGTTCCCCATACCTAGTGATCACAAAGTTGATATTTTGGTATATTTCCTTCCAGGCTTTTTATATAATTTTTATTTTGCAACAAAAATGAAATGATATTCAACACATTGTTTTCTAACTTATTTTTTTAATTTATAAGAAATTTTTATTTTATATTGGAATCTAGTTGATTAACAACCTGCTATTTAGTTTAAAAATATACCTTTGGTAGGTTTTCATGTCTGTAGGCAGAAAAGAAATTGCTCAGTCATGTGCAACTCTGTGCGACCCCAAGGACTGCAGCCCACCAGGCTCCTCTGTCCATGGAATTCTCTAGGCAAGAATACTGGAGTGGGTTCCATTTCCTTCTCCAGGGGCTCTTCCTGATTCAGGGATCTGTAGGCAGAGATCACTATAATAATTTTAATGGCTGTACACTGAAGCAGCCTTCTAAAGAGAGGTGACAAAATCTGCCTATTGGATTCAGTTCACTTTTCAGAAGGAACGTGCCAGGCTGTGGGAGCAGCATTCTGAAGTCTTCATTTTGGTCTCTGCTGGAGTCTTGATCTCTTAACACCTCCGCATGACCTGGCATGAAGAAGGTCAAAAGTCACAATGGTCTGGACTTCAGGGAACCCCAGCTAAATCCAGAGGGATAGTAGGAGCTCCTCTCACGGAGAACCCCAAATCAGTCTGATCCAAGGACAAATCTGAGACTAGGGAATAACCAAGGAATCTGTAGTGATGGAGCTGCAGATCAAGTCACAGAGTGAAAAATATCGAGTGAAGGAAATGCCCCAGGACTCAAGAGGTAATGAATTCAACTCTCTGCATCCTCTTTTTCCAGCAAGCACTCTGGATGCTTTAACCAGGTCTCCCTGAGAACAGCTCTTCATGACCCTTTCAAATGCTGGAAGCTACAGTGGGGAGGCAGGCATTCGTTTATCCATTCATCCCTTTAGTCTGTGAATGTTTTCTGAGTTCCTGTTATGTACCAAACACTTTCCTGGGTCTGGAATGTTATGTGAAGAGAATAAACAAAATTCCTGCTCTAACAAATGGTTCATTAGGATCTGGGACGTAGATACACCTCAGTCTAGTTCAGTTCAGTTCATTTAAGTTGTGTCTGACACTTTGTGACTCTATGGCATACATCTAATTATTAATAAAACCAGGATGACTCTAGCTGGCAGTAAATTCAAGGAAAGGAATGAAACAGGGTACCATGGTGGAGAGTCACTGGGGCTGTTTAGACAGGCTAGGCAGGGCAGGCTTCTCTGAGGAGGGGGGTCTTTCAAGTGTGCTTTGAAGGATGGGAGGATTTATTTTGAACAACAGTTCAAATAAATCCTGCTGCTGCCTCTTGAGCTATGTTGTTGGAGACTAATCCTCTTGGCAGGGGCAAAGCCTTCGAGTGTTCCAAGTGTGGGTGTGCCTTTTAAACTCTCAGTCTTTTCTCCAGATAAGCCTATCCTGTTCTTTTAGCTGTTGGTCATGTGAACCAATTTAGCTACACTCAGAATCCTTCTCTATCAACTACAGAGATCTGTCTGTCTGTTTTTCTATCTTTCTATCCATTTGTCTGTCCATCTGTTCGTCTGTCTATCTGTCTGTCTATTCACTCATCTATCCATCCATCTATCTTTCTATCTATATAAATCTGATACCCAAAATGAAGCATTGTGTGTGACCACAAAGGATTATATTATGCCCTTTGTACTGGACTATGCATTTTTTTTTCATGTAGCTAAGGTAATAAGATTTTTTTTTTTTCAGTTGGGTATATCACATTGTTTTTTTAATTCAGCTTGCAGTCAAATAAATCACCCAAGTCCTTTATACATCTTGTGACTTCTGCTATGGAATTTTGGGAAGTAAATGCAGAGGCTTATATTAATTTGTATTTAAATTCAATCTTGTTAGTTTTAGCTTAATTTTTCAAGCTGGTCACTGTATTTTTGTTTCCTGGTTCTGTCAGTCAATATTTTTCATTCCTTTAGCAGTTTATTGGGGAGGCTAAATGAGAGACCTGGGTAAGAGATGATGGTTGTTTGGCCTACAGTGGTAGGAATGGAAACAGAAGGATGAAGATAGATTCAGGATATATTTGGAGGTTAGAGGAGGTAAGAAGAAGAGAGGAACCAAGTGTCAAATCCTGGGCCTGAGCTACAGGACCATTATGGTACAACTAACTGAAATATGTAAGAATGTTAAGCATTGAATGTGTGAATCACTCCCCACCAAATTCATATGTTGAAACCCTATCCCCCAGTGTGATGGTACTAGGAGGTGGGTCTTTGGGAGGTGATCAGGATTAACATGAGGGGTGAACCCATATGATGGGATTAGTGCCCTCAGGAGTCATGAGAGAACTTGCTTCCTCTTGCTCTCTGCCACTTGAGGGTGTAATGAGACAGTCTGCAACCCAGAAGAGGACCCTCTCCAGAACCCAACCATTCTGGCACCTTGATCTTGGATTCCCAGCCTCCAGAACTGTGAGAAAAGAAACATCTGTTTATAGGTCACCCAGTTTATAGTACTTTGTTATAGCATCCTGAACTGATGAAAACAATTAGGTAGGGGATATTTGGGAGGAAAAATTATTTCACTCAGTGGGATTACACTAATTTTTATTCTTCTTCCTGTTTGCTGTCTGTCCAAAAATACAAAAAAGAAGAAAGCGAAGACTGGGAACGTTAGTTTTTATTATTAAATTCAGAACAAGGCATAGAGGATGAGGCAAGAGCAGCCCTGTGTGTACAAAGGAATAGGCATTTTCTTCTTAAATCAGACTCTAGAAACCAGATCTGTATTCCTTGCAAAAGTAGAAATTCAGAGGTGACCCTATTGAGCTACACGAATTTCTGATGGGAATAGAAATGAAAGATGTTCCCAGCCTCTTTCAGCTTTTATCAAATACAAGAACCAGAGGGCATGATCCGAGCTAAGGAAGGATTGAGCCCTGAGGAGTTGTGGAAGAGTGTGTTAACCAGGGAGCAGTTAATCCTTGGAATATACTTATCTAAGGTAGTAATAAAATGGCATAGTTGCTTTTAAAATAGATTTTCTATTTGGAAAATAGAGAGCTGGGACACTGACATCATTTTTATTGCTAGATTCTCACCTCTGGTTTGCTGTAGGACCTTTGTTGAGAGATTTTCCCTATAGTCACAGATTCCTAGTGTATTAAAGGGAAGAGACCTCTGAGATCCATCTTGTTCAGTTTTAACCAGGGGTCTACATCAGAATTATTTGGTGAGTTAATATTATTTTTTTCCAAACACTTATTTATGCCAGGTTTGCTGTTGGGTTCAGTTCAGTCACTCAGTCGTGTCCGACTCTTTGTGACCGCATGAGTCACAGCACGCCAGGCCTCCCTGTCTATCACCAACGCTGTTGGGTTAGACACATTATTTTATTTTGTTTTTTAACTAATTTTTAAGTTTTTATACAAATTTTATGCAATTTTATACAATTTTTAAAGATTACTTTCCATTTATAGTTATTACAAAATATTGGCCATATTCCCAGTGTTGTGCAATGCATCCTTATAGCTTATACCCAGTAGTTTGCACCTCCTATTTCTCCGTCCCTGTGTTGTCCCTCCCCTTCCCTCTGGTAACCACTAATTTGTTCTCTGTATCTGTGAATCAGCTTTGTTTTTATTTACCAGTTTGTTTTATTTTTTTAGATTCCACATATAAGTGATATTATACAGTATTTGTCTTTCTCTGTCTGACTTATTTCACTAAGCATAATTCCCTCTAGGTCCATCCATGTTGTTGCAAATGGCAGAATTTTGTTCTTTTTATGGTTGAGTAATATTCCATTGTGTGTATGTATGTATGTGTGTGTATATACATATATATAAAATACCTCATCTTCTTTATCCATTCATCTGTTTTTTTTTTAAATAACATATGGATTTTAAATTTATTTATTTATTGGCTGTGTGGCATGTGGGATATTCATTCTGCTGCTGTTGCTGCTGCTGAGTCTCTTCAGTCGTGTCCGACTCTGTGCGACCCCATAGATGGCAGCCCACCAGGGTCCCCCATCTCTGGGATTCTTCAGGCAAGAACACTGGAGTGGGTTGCCATTTCCTTCTCCAATGCATGAAAGTGAAAAGTGAAAGTGAAGTCACTCAGTCGTGTCCGACTCTTAGCGACCCCATGGACTACAGCCCACCAGGCTCCCCCGTCCATGGGATTTTCCAGGCAAGAGTACTGGAGTGGGGTGCCATTGCTTTCTCCGGGTATTCATTCTACCAGGGATCAAACCTGCCCACCCTGCTTTTGAAGCATGGAGTCTTAACCACTGGGTAGCCAGGGAAGTCCCTATCCATTTATCTGTTGATGGACACTTAGGTTGCTTCCATATCTTGACAACTATAAATAATGCTGCTACGAGCATTGGGGTACGTTTATGTTTTTGGATTTAGTGTTTTTGTTTATTTTGGCTATATATGCAGAAGTGGGATTGCTGGATCATATAGTAGTTCTATTTTTAGTTTTGTTTTTTTTGAAAACTCCATATTGTTTTCCACAATGGCTTCACCAATTTACATTCCTATCAGTAGTGTACAAGGTTTCCCTTTTCTCCGCATCCTTGCCAACATTTCTTTGTGGTCTTTTTGGGCTTCCCTGGTGACTCAGCCGGTAAAGAATCTGTCTGCCATGTGGGAGACCTGGGTTTGATCCCTGGGTTGGGAAGATCCCCTGGAGAAGGGAACGGTTACCCACTCCAGTATTCTGGCCTGGAGAATTCTCATTGTGGTTTTGATTTGTATTTCCCTGATGATTAGCAGTGTTGAGCTAGGCACATGTTTTTTGAGAAGTTTCCTAAGATATTTGTCACATTACTGCCTTTAAGGATCTCTAATCTGGAGTAACCCCCTCATCATGTAAATGAATAAACTAGACTTGGAGAGATAAAGAGATTTGTCTACTGCTCATTGAGAAGTACAAAAATTACCCTGGGAGTCACCATACTCAGTGGAAAAGATATAATAACATGAAACCACTTAATCAATTTCTGCCATATTTCATTAAACAATTAACAGTTAACTAGACATAGTAATACCTGTAGATCTGAAAAACATAGAGTTGAGTGAAAAAGAAACAGAATGACATTTATATAAATTAAAACAACACACAGTTCTGTATTTTACAAACCTGTGTACATATTTAAGGATCTATGTCAAACACATTAGTATGTGTGCCCATTAGAGGAGAGATTCATGGGAATGAAGAAATGAAATGAACAAAATCCAAGAGATTTAGAACAAGAAATGAACAAAAACCATCCTGACTTACGTGAAAAGTGTGCTATGAATTGAGGTACAAGATCTCTCAATTCTCTCTCAAGTCAAGATCTCTCTTAAATTCTCTCTTAATTCTCAATTCAAGATCTCTCTTAATTTTCAAATTATTAAAAAAAAACAAACCTATCATCAACATGATTATAGATGAATGGGTTAAAAAATGTGGTATATTATTCAGCCTTAAAAAGGAATAAAATCTTGACATGCTACTGCATGAATGAATGTTAAAGACAGTATGCTTAGTGAAGTAAGCCAGACACAAAAGGATATTCCACTTCCATGATGTGTCCGAAATAGGCAACTTCATACAGAGAAAATAGATTAGAGGTTTCTAGGGTCTACAGGGAGGAGGAAAGGGCAGTTATTACTTAATGGTGATAGGGTTTCTGTTTGGAGTGATGAAAAGTTTTGGAAATAGATAGTGGTGATGGTTACACAACCTTTGAATGTAATTAAAGCCACTGACATTGTACATTTAAAAACGGCAAGTTTTATAATGTATTGTTTCTCCACAATTAAAAAATTAATAATGTAATATACCTCAAACCGTTGAATTCTATACTTTGAGTGAATTATATGATTTGTGAAATATATTCTATTAAAGATGTTAAATTAACAAACATAATTTTCCCTTGCTTTTAATTCCTTCTGTGGAAAAAATAGAAGAATTTGAGAGGAGGTGAAGTAATGGCTACTCAGCTGGGTACTGTGTATAGTGCAGCAATTAAATTCTTTTCTCTAACATACCATAAATGTTTAGGGTGAGATTTTGTGTTGGACTTTTTGACACATTTCTGGCAATGCAAAGATTTGACAAGGTTTTGGGGACTGGGAATTTGTTATATAAATAATAGCTATTATTAAATACTTTAATTTGGTGTCTACCTGGCACAGGACATTGATGTACATGTTATTTGAACAAATGTGTGAATAGGTCTACTTTCCTTCCAGTTTAGCTTTTGGCAGCTAGTGACTTTGGCGTGTGGACAGTGTGTGGTGTATATAAGATTTGGGTTTTATGCAATAAGAGCATTTGAAAAATGCAGTTGAGAAGGAACAGATACTTCAAGAACTCCATGAACTATGCTGAAAATGTCCTCCAAATTTTGCTCCAAATTTCCTAAGTCCCCTAAGTTTCTTCTATCTTGGCCACTTACTGTTTTTAGTCCTGAAAAGTTAGTTGAGAAGAGAACTATTTTCTCTCTCAGACCTCTAGTCTTTGGAGAAAAAGACACTTGATAACTTTTTTTTGTTTAATTGGCAAGAAAAGTTTAAGTGAGCTTGTTCAACTTTGAAAATAAGTTTTGATTTGTATAGGTTAAGATCAATTCCTGCTTCATTTAAACTCTTTCTATCCAGTCTTAATTATATCCATGCATCTGGCAGAGGCCCATCTTCTGGTCTTGTGAAATTATCATTCCAGCCAAAAGTGTGGGTGAGGGTTGCCATTCCTGGTGACTGACAAAAGAAACAGCATTTGTCCTAGAGCCTTGCCCAGTGATAAGCTAGGGGCTCAGCCACTACCGGTCATTTGCATGCATAGTGGACCATTTCATTAAGAATTTCATTAAGATGGTAATGTTTAATGTTTCCTGGGAAAAATGAGTTTTCGGCTTGTTCAATTATATAATTAAAGTCAGAGAATTAGGGGAGATTGCAAACTGCTTACATAATGTGGGTAAGTATAATGATAAAACTTGTAAATAAGTTCAAAAGAATTGAGCTCTGCACGAATCCTGATGCTGAATCAGATTAGGAGGGTGGGCATGTAGAAAATGTGGACTGAAAAATTAACTAGAGTTTAACATTGGTGTCTACTAGCTGAGCTCCTTGCTCTCAGGGTCCTCTCAGGGAGGTAAATGGTAGAATTAGATCAGAACTAGGGACTGGCTGCTCTGGTTCTAGAAAGTTCCAGGAACACATTTCTTCACTTTTTCTATAGGCATTAATTTCCTGTATCGGAATTAAAAAAAAAAAACAACAACCAACAACAAAGGCATAGGTTTGCAAGATTTCTTAACTAGTAGTCAGGGTGTCTTTCTTTCCTTGCTTTGATGGTGACACAGTTCTTATCCTCTTCCTGATTTTCTTCTAGTCTGTAAAACAGGAAGTTCCATTCTTTCGAAAGAAGGCTGTTTCTGTTCTTTCTTTGATCTCTTCACTTACCTTTTCTCAGGAAGGAAAAGTGATTTAGTGGTTTAGTGGGGTCAAGCTAACTTTCTTGAAGAATTCGGGAGTTGGGAAAATTTAATATTGCTGTACTACGTATGCTTTGTATGGAAGTATTGGACATTCCTGTTCCTTAAGAATATTCCCTAAGAGACATGTACCTATAGTGATTTCAACCTCCTCTTTCTCTTTCATTTCACTACTCTTCTCTTAAAAAAATTTTCCTTTCACTTTATTATGCAGAACAATTATTATGCTTCCAAACTTGGCTCTGCGTTCTCTTTGCAAAGGCCCAGAAATTGCTCTTTCTGCCTTTGCCACATCCCTCAAAGCCTATGTCAGCAAGATAGTTTAGTACAGTCTGTGTGAATTTGGCCTGCACACATATGTTCCTAAAGGTTGGTGTGGCTCTAACCTAGGAAGTCTAACACACATGGAGAAGGAACAAGAGAAACGCAACATAGGCTTGACTCTGATCTCTTTTAAAGCTAGCTTTTAAAAGTCAAATATCAGTAGATTACCCACTTTCTTGTAAAATGTGTTTTCATCAGTTCCAAGGCCCCGTTTTATTTTTAAAATTTTATTTTTTAGTGGAAGGATAATTGCTTTACAGAATTTTGTTGTTTTCTGTCAAACATCAACATGAGTCAGCCATAGGGACTCATTTTAAATAGAAAGCTTTAGGGTTCTGGAGGAACACAAAAAGGGCAAACACTGATCTGAATTTTTGTGTCTTAGGCTTTATTGAATTTTAACACCTGGAACATATCATGAGTGTCAAAACTAAGACAGTCTCAAGCCTAGTTTGAAGAATTCATCCAGACTCCTTTTAGCGCTGGTTCTCCACTGCTTGCTGTGCTTCATCTAAGTTGCCTCATGTGTAAATATGGAGACAGTAGGTCCTAGCTCCTCGGCTCTAAGAGGATTAAGTGAGATAATGTATGTAAAGCGCAGAGCGGAGCAATTGGTATTTCAGCAAACTAGTTCTTATGAGTGCATTCTAAATAAGGTTTACATAAAAAAAAAGAACACGATTCTCTCTTCCCACTGTGACCTCTGTCAGTGTCCTCCTGGTTTCAATCTCCTTCTATTATCAGAACAACATAGGGTTTTTAACTGAGAAGAGCTATACTTGCTGCTGATGTAGAAATGTTCATCTTTTCTTTTTTTGTGAGCTTTTGGACTTCAGGTTGATGTTGACACACAGGTTATTGCTTAGAGCCTATCTTTTTTGAAAGGAGTCTACTTATTAGAATATAAGAACTTGTAAAAGTGGTATAGATTCTACTCATGTTTCAAGGGTAAAATAAGAAGTGTGTAGGTCTCTCCAGTCGGAGAAGGCAATGGCAAGCCACTCCAGTACTCTTGCCTAGAAAATCCCATGGACGGAGGAGCCTGGTAGGCTGCAGTCCATGGGGTCGCTACAAGTCAGACATGACTGAGCGACTTCATTTTCACTTTTCACTTTCACACATTGGAGAAGGAAATGGCAGCCCACTCCAGTGTTCTTGCCTGGAGAATCCCAGGGACGGGGGAGCCTGGTGGGCTGCCGTCTATGGGGTCGCACAGAGTCGGACACGACTGAAGTGACTTAGCAGCAGCAAGTCTCTCCAGTAATATTTGTTTTTTAAGTTTTAAAAGTCAGGACTTTATTTTTTCAAAAAGTTTGTTTATTGTGGAAAGTTGCTTTACAATTTTGTGTTGGTTTCTGCTGTACAACAACACAAATCAGTCATAATTATGTGTGTGTTATGTGTGTTAATCACTCAGTTGTGTCCAACTCTTTGAGACCCCATGGACTGTAGCCTGCCAGGCTTCTCTGTCCGTGGAATTGTCCAAGCAAGAGTACTATCATGGATTGCCATTCCCTTCTCCAGAGGAACTTCCCAACCCAGGGATCGAACCCTGGTCTCCTGCATCGCAGGCGAATTCTTTACCGTTTGAGCTACAGGGAGGTCTGTAGTCATAATTATATATATATATGTCCCTTCCCTCCTCCCCCTCCTTCCCCTCCCTGGATCCCACTCTAGGTTATCACAAGAGTGCCAGACTGGGCTACCTGTATTACATGGCAGCTTCCTACTAACTATTTTACACTTGATAGTGTATGTATATCAAGGTTACTTTTTCAGTTTGTCCCACCCTCACCTTCCCCCTCTGTTTCCACAAGTCCATTCTCTAGTAGGTTCATTAGTACCATTTTTCTGCTGCTACTGCTGCTAAGTCACTTCAGTCGTGTCCGACTCTGTGTGACCCCATAGACGGCAGCCCATCAGGCTCCCCCGTCCCTGGGATTCTCCAGGCAAGAACACTGGAGTGGGTTGCCATTTCCTTCTCCAATGTGTGAAAGTGAAAAGGGAAAGTGAAGTCGCTCAGTCATGTCTGACTCGTAGCGACCGCATGGACTGCAGCCTACCAGGCTCCTCCGTCCATGGGATTTTCTAGGCAAGAGTACTGGAGTGGCTTGCCGTTGCCTTCTCCGACCATTTTTCTAGATTCCATAAATATGTGTTAATGCATGATATTAGTTTTTCTCTTTCAGCTTTTGTTTTTGGAAACAAACAAATATCACTCACTAGACACACAAAGAAAAACAGGAAAGACCCCAGTAAATAAAGTTATAAATGAAAGAGGAGACATTATAACCTATACCACAGAAGTTCAAATACAAATGACTACTATGAAAAAAGGTACACCAATGAATTGGATGACTTAGAAGAAGTAATTTCTAAGTAATTCTTAGAAAATTATAACCTACCAAGATTGAATTATGAAGAAGTAGAAAATCTGAACAGACTAATAGTGAGTAAGGAGATTGGATCAATAATCAAAAACTTTTCAATAAAGAAAATCTCAGGACCAGATGGATAACAGTAAGATAAACATGAGCAGTGTGACAGAAGTTGTAACTACTACATTAAGGAAGGTATTTCAGTTCAGCTGCCTACTTCTGGAGACTAACAGGAAGATTTACTATAGAATAATGTGATTTTAATTCCATGTAAGAATTTGAATTTATTTTTTTAGTCTTTTTTGAAAAAAAGAACTATTTATTTATTTGGCTGTGTTGGGTCTTAGTTGTGGCATGCAGACTCTTTAGTTGCAGCATGTGGGATCTAGTTCCTTGGCCAGGGTTTGAACCTGAGCACCCTGCTTTGGGAGCATGGAGTTTCAGCCACTGGACCACTTGAGAAGTGCCCCTAGTCTTTCCTTCTAATGTTAATCTTCCACTCGGATGGATAAAGGTGGTATTTAAATATTATTTTGATGATACTATCCGAAGTTAATATTTAAAGAAATAAAGATGATACTTTTACTTATTACTTTTACAGCTCATGCTTGAGCTGTAATAATAACCGAATCTAGAGGATTACTGGGTCTGTCCAAAAGCACTTTAGAGTGAACCCAATGAAAGCTATTAATAAATTGGATAGAGAAGTTAGTAATTTAACCAGTTGAAGACAATTAGTACTTTAGAGTAAATAGAAAAAAATAAGTTCTCATGAATAGTACTAAAATCTAGCACCTGGTCTTTACTGAGGTAAAAATATGTCTTTGAGACTGTACCCCATACATACTAAAACTAACATGGCAGCTTTCTGTAACAGTGCATTCATGTTCTCTCTATGCTGTGGCTTTGGTTGTTTCAGAGTGATTTGAACACAAGTTTGTATAGGAAATCAAATTATGTGTGAAGTTTAGACATTTGCTGTGATTCATGGGGTCGCGGAGAGTCGGACACGACTGAGCGACTGAACTGAACTGAACTGAGGACTTTCTAGAACAGGTATAGCGATAAAGAATGTTTCAGTTCAGTTCTGTCCCTCAGTCATGTCCAACTCTTTGTGACCCCATGAACCACAGCACACCAGGCCTCCCTTGGCCATCACCAACTCCCGGAGTTCACCCAAACTCATGTCCATTGAGTCGGTGATGCCATCCAACCATCTCATCCTCTGTCATCCCCTTCTCCTCCTGCCCTCAATCTTTCCCAGCATCAGGGTTTTTTCTGATGAGTCAGCTCTTCGCATCAGGTGGCCAAAGTATTGGAGTTTCAGCTTCAACATCAGTCCTTCCAGTGAACACCCAGGACTGATCTCCTTTAGGATGGAATGGTTGGATCTCCTTGCAGTCCAAGGGACTTTCAAGAGTCATCTCCAACACTACAGTTCAAAAGCATCAATTCTTCACCACTTAGCTTTCTTTATAGTCCAATTCTCACATCCATACATGACCACTGGAAAAACCATAGCCTTTACTAGACGGGCCTTTGTTGACAAAATAATATCTCTGCTTTTTAATATGCTGTCTAGATTGGTCATTACTTTTCTTCCAAGGAGTAAACGTCTTTTAATTTCATGGCTGCAATCACTATCTGCAGTGATTTTGGAGCCCCCCAAAATAAAGTCAGTCACTGTTTCCATGGTTTCCTCATCTATTTGCCATGAAGTGATGGGACCAGATGCCATGATCTTAGTTTTCTGAATGTTGAGCTTTAAGCCAACTTTTTCACTCTCCTCTTTCACTTTCATCAAGAAGCTCTTTAGTTCTTCTTTGTTTTGTGCCATTCAGTTCAGTCGCTCAGTCGTGTCTGACTCTTTTGTGACCCCATGAATCACAGCACACCAGGCCTCCCTGTCCATCACCAACTCCCGGAGTTCACTCAAACTCATGCCCACTGAGTTGGTGATGCCATCCAGCCATCTCATTCTCTGTCGTCCCCTTCTCCTCCCGCCCCCAATCCCTCCCAGCATCAGAGTCTTTTCCAGTGAGTCAACTCGCCGCATGAGGTGGCCAAAGTATTGGAGCTTCAGCTTTAGCATCAGTCCTTCCAATGAACACCCAGGACTGATCTCCTTTAGAATGGACTGGTTGGATCTCCTTGCAGTTCAAGGGACTCTCAAGGGTCTTCTCTAACACCACAGTTCAAAACATCAGTTCTTTGGCGATCAGCTTTCTTCACAGTCCAACTCTCACATCCATACATGACCACTGGAAAAACCATAGCCTTGACTAGACTGACCTTGGTTGGCAAAGTAATGTCTCTGCTTTTTAATATGCTATCTAGGTTGGTCATAACTTTCCTTCCAAGGGGTAAGCATCTTTTAATTTCATGACTGCAGTCAGCATCCGCAGTGTGGTGTCATCTATGTATCTGAGGTTATTGACACTTCTCTCAGCAATCTTGATTCCAGCCTGTGCTTCTTTCAGCCCAGCATTTCTCATGATGTACTCTGCATGTAAGTTAAATAAGCAGGGTGACAATATACAGCCTTGATGTACTCCTTTTCCTATTTGGAACCAGTCTGTTGTTCCATGTCCAGTTCTAACTGTTGCTTCATGACCTGCATACAGGTTTCTCAAGAGGCAGGTCAGGTGGTCTGGTATTCCCATCTCTTTCAGAATTTTCCACAGTTTATTGTGACCCACAGTCAAAGGCTTTGGCATAGTCAATAAAGCAGAAATAGATGTTTTTCTCTTGTTTTTTTGATAATCCAGCAGATATTGGCAATTTGATCTCTGATTCCTCTGCCTTTTCTAAAACCAGCTTGAGCATTTGGAAGTTCAAGGTTCATGTATTGCTGAAACCTGGTGAGCATTACTTTACTGGTGATAGAAGTAAAGTTTGATGCTGTAAAGAACAATATTGCATAGGAACCTGGAATGTTAGGTCCATGAATCAAAGCAAATTGGAAGTGGTCAAACAGGAGATGGCAAGAGTGAACATTGACATTCTAGGAATCAGCGAACTAAAATGGACTGGAATGGGTGAATTTAACTCAGATGACCATCATATCTACTACTGTGGGCAGGAATCCCTTAGAAGAACTGGAGTAGCCATCATAGTCAAGAAGAGTCTGGAATGAAGTACTTGGATGCAATCTCAAAAATGACAGAATGATCTCTGTTCATTTCTAAGGCAAACCATTCAATATCACAGTAATCCAAGTCTATGCCCTGACCAGTAACGCTGAAGAAGTTGAAGTTGAGTGGTTCTGTGAAGACCTACAAGACCTTTTAGAACTAACACCCCCAAAAATGCCCTTTTCATTATAGGCAACTGGAATGCAAAAGTATGAAGTCAAGAAACACCTTGAGTAACAGGCAAATTTGGCCTTGGAATACAGAATGAAGCAGAGCAAAGGCTAATAGAGCTTTGCCAAGAGCTGGTCATAGCAAACACCCTCTTCCAACAACACAAGAGAAGACTCTACACATGGACGTCACTAGATGGCCAACACCGAAATCAGATTGATTGTATTCTTTGCAGCCAAAGATGGAGAAGCTCTATACAGTTAGCAAAAACAAGACCAGGAGCTGACTGTGGCACAGATCATGAACTCCTTATTGCCAAATTCAGACTGAAATTGAAGAAAGTAGGGAAAACCACTAAACCATTCAAGTATGACCTAAATCAAATCCCTTATGACTATATAGTGGAAGTGAGAAATCAATTTAAGGGCCTAGATCTGATAGAGTGCCTGATGAGCTATGGACGGAGGTTCATGACATTGTACAGGAGACAGAGATCAAGACCATCCCCGAGAATAAGTAATGCAAAAAAGCAAAATGACTGTCTGAGGAGGCCTTACAAATAACTGTGAAAAGAAGAGAAGTGAAAAGCAAAGGAGAAAAGGAAATATACCCATTTGAATGCAGAGTTCCAAAGAATAGCAAGGAGAGATTAGAAAGCCTTCCTCAGCGATCAATGCAAAGAAATAGAGGAAAACAATAGAATGGGAAAGACTAGAGATCTCTTCAAGATAATTAGAGATACCAAAGGAACATATCATGCAAAGATGGGCACAATAAAGTACAGAAGTGGTATGGACCTAACAAAAGCAGAAGATATTAAGAAGAGGTGGCAAGAATACACAGAGGAACTGTACAAAAAAGATCTTCTCAACCCAGATAATCACGATGGCGTGATCCCTCACCTAGAGCCAGACATCCTGGAATGTGAAGTCAAGTGGGCCTTAGGAAGCATCACTATGAACAAAGCTAGTGGAGGTGAGGGAATTCCAGTTGAGCTATTTCAAATCCTGAAAGATGATGCTGTGAAAGTGCTGCATTCAATATGCCAGCAAATTTGGAAAACCCAACCGTGGCCACAAGACTGGAAAAGGTCAGTCTTCATTCCAATCCCAAAGAATGTTTAAAGCCTCATAAAATTCCCATCGCAATCATGCGTTCTAACCGATTGTCACCTATCATACCCCACGTGAAAATTGACCATGTGTATGAGAAAATATGGGGAAGGAAATGGCAACCCACTCTAGTATTCTTGCCTGGAGAATTCCATGGACAGAGGAGCCTGGTGGGCTGCAGTCCGTGGGGTCACAGAGAGTCGGACACGACTGAGTGACTAACACACACATACATGAGAAAATATGAAAAAAATGGGATAACTCTTCATTGTTTCTAATCCTGGAGAATTAAAACATTTAAGAAAAGTCCCTACCTTCCTAGCACAGATTTTTTCTAAAGATGAATTTGGATTACAGATGTGTTGAATCCTACTTTATGTGAAGGATTGGGCTGAATGGTGCTCAGTCAAGTTATAATTCAAGTATGAGGTGAAGTGGCAGCAGGCAATGATGATAGCAGAGAAAATGGAGAAGTTGCACTGAACTGAGCGAATGAAGGAAGAAGTGACAGAATTTAATTTTTTTTATTAGTGTAGTTTTTAATATTTGATGTGGATGTGATTGATAGGATGTAGTTTAAATTTGGAGTAACTGAAGTGTTAACTCTCAATAATGGGCTGATACATGAATTATTTTAGAATTAGAATCATGAAGAATATTTTCCTGAAGAACTAACAGGATATGGAAATCTACATAACAGTATATTGCCAAATAGAGACCAATATACTGTTTGTGCCTTTTGTTGCAGCAAGTGACTGTGGTGAAAGTAGAGATTTCTTAACACTCAGAGTCAGAGCCATAGGATGTTAGTATTTGATGTTCCTTTGAGGCCATTTTCTAGATCAGAGGATGGCAAACTTTTTCTGTAAAATAATAGATCTAAATATATTAAACTTCATGAGTCATGTGGTTTTAGTCACAATTGCTCAACTCAACCCTGGGAATAGAGAAGACTGTGAACTGTACACAGAGGAACTGTACAAAAAAGATCTTCTCAACCCAGATAATCACGATGGCGTGATCCCTCACCTAGAGCCAGACATCCTGGAATGTGAAGTCAAGTGGGCCTTAGGAAGCATCGCTATGAACAAAGCTAGTGGAGGTGAGGGAATTCCAGCTGAGCTATTTCAAATCCTGAAAGATGATGCTGTGAATGTGCTGCATTCAATATGCCAGCAAATTTGGAAAACCCAGCCAAATGGAGAAGACACTTGAGAGTCCCTTGGACTGCACGGAGATCAAACCATTCCATCCTAAAGGAAATCAGTCCTGGATATTCATTGGAAGGACTGATGCTGAAGCTGAAGCTCTAATACTTTGACTGCCTGATGTGAAGAACTGACTCATTGGAAAAGACCCTGATGCTGGGAGAGATTGAAGGCAGGAAGAGAAGGGGACAAGAGAGGATAAGATGGTTGGATGGCATCACCAACTTGATGGACATGAGTTTGAGCAAGCTCTGGGAGTTGGTGATGGACAGGGAGGCCTGGTGTGCTGCAGTCCATGGGGTCGCAAAGAGTTGGACAGGACTGAGTGACTGAAGTGAAGTGAACTGAACTGAACTCAATTTAGACCATGGGCTGTAGTTTGCTGATTCCTACTCTAGATAATTCCTTCAATTTGCAGGTTGGGAAACTGAGTTGAAACAGTATTTTTGAAGACTTAGCATGATGCCTCACATGTAGTATATATTTAACAACTGATACCTATTTTTATTATTTGGAGGCCTTTCCCAAAAAATGACTCCAAGGTAGAAGGTGAACTGCAAAAGTATTACCAACAAAAACAACAGATAATATGTCCTTTGTTTATGTTAAATCTGTATACACACTATATTCAATTTTTTTTTAAATTTGAAGGAAATTTTTCTCTTCTAGGAAGCATTTGGAACCTTTCCTTTTTTGTTTTTGTTTTTAATACAAACTGTTATGTGCTTAGCATAACAATACTTTTCAAAATTTAGGTGTGTCATTCAGTTCACTATTTCAGTTTCATGTTCTGTTGTTCAGTCACTAGGTTGCAGCATGCCAGACTTCCCTGTCCTTTACTATCTCCCAGAGTTTGTTCAAACTCATGTCCACTGAGTCTGTGATGCCATGCAACTATCTCATTCTGTTTCCTCCTTCTCCCCGTGCCCACAACGTTCTCTTGCCTTCTATGTTCTAAATCCATGTATCTCAGGATATTTCTCTAGAATCTAGGTGGGGGCTTCTGAGATCTCTGTTATTTTAAAATAGAATCTCTTTTCCTCCTTCATTCCTTTCTTAAACCAAGTTAAAACATAAACTCTGGAGTGTAGTGAGTGTATCATTTTAAGACACAATGAATGCTCCAAAGTGACTGCGAAACTATAGAGCCATTTCTGACTCTTTTTCCAGTTAATGTAGTAAAATTATACAAGTAATATTTGTAAAGAGTGATGGAGATGAAAAGCAATATCTGAGTGTTAAATGTTATTACTAAGAAAAGAAGAATCAGAATAACTCTTTTTATGTGTGTCCTTAGCCACCCCATCCTAAACCTTATATGAACATGGAATTTCATATCTTTAACAGTTCTTTTAATAATGTTTGATTAAATATGAAATTAAGAAAATGAGGTTCACTCACTGTTCCCATTCTGCCTAAGTCAACATTTTAAGTAACATATGCATAATATTTCCTTGCTCCCATGCAGCTGACTGAGCCAATGTTGTGAGGATTCTTTCAGTTCTGGTCAAGGGGTAGAGATGAGATGAGTGGGGCACTGCTGAGAAAACTCGATAGTAAGTACACTTGGTGTACAAGAGATAAAGCTTGGATGGGAATCCTTTGTTGCAGGTGTGTTCTAAATTGTTTTAAGCATTGAGAACTTTCCAGAGAAAAAGCAAGATCTTCTTTTTCAACCCCCTTTAGGTTTTAAGGGCGTTGACAGTGTGAATTCTGACCAAGCCATAATCATAGAGGGGTTTATGACATTAGTAGTTGAACCTGTCAAGGCCAAAGGCAACAGGTGGGCAGGTGCAGTCTTCATAACCAGTGTATAGAAATAGTAGTTATTTCATAGTCAAGCTTTTGCTAGATATGACAGTCTCCTCATGTCTAATTTTTATTCCCATACAGAAAGAGATGTTTTTCCAGCTGATATATACTGAACATTCCTATAGTCATTTAAATTATGCATGACACATTGAAGTCTACTTCACTGATCATAATTATAAATCTGACCTGCATTCTTTTGTGATTTGAATGTATCCTCTTGAGTCCAACTCTGAAGATTAATTTATTGTGGTGGGTTCTGCCAAGACTGTGTAGCCTCAGGGAATGTGGTTGGTATTGTTGGTATGAAAATCTTAAAGATATACAATGGGAAAGGCAGAAGTAATTGAGAAGAGAAATCCAAGTTTAGATATTGGTCCTAACACTTGTGACTCAGAAATGCTATAATAGTAGCCATTGGAAAATAGTTGCCATATATTGACAATATTGAAGATACTATTCATTCGTGGACAACTATTTATTGAATGCCTATTATGCAAAAGACCCTGTTGTATGATATAGCAGATATGATGATAAAGTAGGTTTTAGAAACCCAGATATATAAAATGGAATATTATCAAGGTGCTATAAGAGGGGAAAGTGACACTGTTTATACTGCCATAGGATTCTTGTCTGATTTATGAAAGAATGTTAATCTTAATGATTCTTTCCTCACAGTTGGCAGAATTCCTGGGCAGTGGGTTGTTGCAAGAAGTCCACAAATTTATATTTTTTCTAGTTTAATACCACTTTATTTAAAAAGTATGTTTATTCTATATTGAAGTATAGTTGATTTACAGTGTTGTGTTAGTTTCGGGTGTACAGCAAAGTGATTCTATTATAAATATATCTATTCCTTTTCAGATATTTTTCCATGTAGGTTATTACAAAGTATTGAGTAGAGTTCCCTGTGCTATACAGTAATTCTTTTTTATTATCTATTTTATGTACTGTTGTCGTTGTTTAGTCATTAAGTCATGTCCAACTCTTTTGGGACCCCATGAACTGTAGCCCACCAGGCTCCTCTGTCTGTGGGATTTCCTAGGCAAGAATGCTGGAGTGGGTTGCCATTTCCTTCCTTAGGGGATCTTCCTGACCCAGGGTCGAACCTGCTTGGTAGGTGGATTCTTTACCACTGAGTCACCTGGGAAGCATTTTATATATAGTTGTTGGTGTATGTTAATCCTAACTTCCTACTTTATCCTTCTCCCCCAACCTTAAGTCTGTGAGTCTATTTCTGTTCTGTGAATAAGCTCATTTTTTTTAAGATTTAACACATAAATGATATCATATGATACTTATCCTTCACTATCTGACTCACCTCACTTAGTATGATAATCCCTAGATCCATTCATGTTGCTGCAAATGGCAGCATTTCATTCTTTTTTTATGAGTGAGTAATATTCCATTGTATATATACACCACATCTTTATCCATTCATCTGTTGATGGACATTTGAGTTGCTTCCATGTCTTGACTATTGTAAATAGTGCTGTAGTGAACATTGGAGTACGTGTATCTTTTCAAAATCTTGTTTTCTGTGGATATATGCCCAGTAGTGGGATTGCTGGATCATATGGTAGCTCTATTTTTAGTTGTTTTGAGGAAACATCAAGCTGTTTTCTTTAATAGCTGCACCAATTCCACTACCATTGACAGCATACAAAGGTTCCCTGTTCTCCACATCCTCTCCATCATTTGTTATTTGTAGACTTTTTGATGATGTCCATTTTGACAAGTGTGAAGTGATATCTCATTGTTGTTTTTATTTGCATTTCTCTAGTAATTAGTGATGTTGAACATCTTTTCTTGTGCCTGTTAGCTTGTAGATCTTCTTTGGAATGTTTATTCTGGTCTTCTGCCCATTTTTTGATTGAACTCTTTGTTCCTTGATGTTGAGTTGTATGAGCTGTTTGTACAGTTTGGATATTAACCCATGTTGGTCAAATTATTTGCAAGTATTTTCTTCCACTCTGTAGGTTGTCTTTTCATTTTGTCAGTGGTATCTTTTCTTGTGCAAAAGGCTGAGTTTGATTAGATCCCATTTGTTTGTTTTTGTTTTTATTGCCTTAGGAGACTGCTCCAAGAAAATATTGCTATGATTTATAACAAAGCATGATCTACTTATGTTATCTTCTAGGAATTTTATGATTTGTGTTCTTATATTTAGTCTTTATACCACTTTGAGTTTTTTTTTTTTGTATATGATGTGAAGGAATGTTCTAATCTTACAGCTTTACAGGTAGCTGTCCAGTTTTTCTAGCACCACTTATTGAAGAGACTGTCTTTTCTCTACTGTATATTCTTACCTCCTTTGCCATAGATTAATTGAACATAGGTGCAAGTGTTTATTTCTGGGCTCTCTAGTCTATTCCCTTGATCTGTGTGTCTGTTATTGTGCTGAGACCATGGTGTTTTGATTACTGTAGCTTTGTGTAGTATAATCTGAAGTCTGGGATTGTTACATTAATACCTCCAGATTTGACCTTTTTTCTCAAGATTACTTTGGCAATTTAGGGTCTTTTGTGGTTCCATGTGATTTTTATATCATATTCTGTGAAAAATATGGGTATTTTGATAGGGATTGAACTAAATCTGTAGATTGCTTTGGATAGTATGGTCATTTTAACAGTATTAATTCTTTCAATCTAAAAGCACAAAATGTCTTTATGTTTCTTTGAATTATCTTCTGTTTCCTTCATCATTGTTTTACAGTTTCCAGAGTATAGGTCTTTCACCTCCTTGGTTAAGTTTATTTGAGATATTTTTTGATGCAATTTTAAATGAATTTGTTTTTTTTAACTTTCTCTTTCTGGTATTTTTTTTTTTTTTAGTGTGTAGAAAAGCAAAAGATATATATTAATTAGTTAATCTATATATCAATCTTATATCTTGTAACCTTGCTGAATTAATTTATTAGTCCTAGTAGGTTTTGGGTGGGGATTTTAGATTCTTGGTATAAAGTATCATGTCATCTGCAAATAGTGACAGGTTTACTTCTTCTCTTCCGATTTGGATAGCTTTTATTTCTCTTTTTTGTCTGATTGCTATGGCTAGAACTTCTAGTACTATTTTAAATAGAAGTTGTGAGAATGAGCATCTTTGTCTTGTTCCTGAATTTAGTGAGAAGGCTTCTAGTTTTTCACTGTTGAGTATTATGCTGACTTTAGGTTTGTCATAAATAGTCTTTATCATGTTGAGGTATGTTCCCTCTGTATCCACTTAGATTAGATTTTTAATTGTGAATTGGTGCATCTATATTTATCAAGGATGCTGGCATATAATTTTCTTTTTTTGGCGTTAGTGTCTTTATCTGGTTTTACTATCAGGGTAATGGTGGTCTTGTAGAGTAAATTTTGGAAGTGTTCACTTCCCTTCAATTTTGTGGAATAGTTTGAGAAGGCTCGGTCTTAGTTCTTCTTTATATGTTTAGTAGAATTCTTCTGTGAAGATATCCATCCTAGACTTTTCTTTCCTAGGAGCTTTTTATTATTATTACAAATTCAGTTTTACTCCTAGTGATCAGTCTGTTCAAATTGTCTGTTTCTTCTTGATTCTGTCTTAGCAGGCTGTACATTTCTAGAAATTTGTTCATTTTTTCTAAATTGTCCAATCTGTAGGCATGTAACTGTTCATAGTACTCTCTTCCCTGATGGCTCAGATGGTAAAGAATCTACCTGCAATGCCGGAGACCTGAGTTCCATCCCTGGGTCAGGAAGATCCCGTGGAGAAGGAAATGGCAACCCACTCTGGTATTCTTGCCTAGAGAATTCCATGGACAGAGGAGCCTGGTAGACTACAGTCCATGGGGTTGCAAAGAGTCAGACACAACTGAGTGACTAAGACTTTTTCAGTATTCTTTCATGACTTTTTGTATCTCTGTGGTATTGGCTGTTATCTCTACTCTCTCATTTTTTATATTGTTTATTTGGTTCTATTTCTTTTTTTCATGGTGAGCCTGGCTAAAGGTTTATCAATTTTTTTAAATCTTAAAATAACCTACATCTTGGTTTTACTGATCTTTTCTGTTGTCTATTTTTTAATCTCTATTTTAGTTACTCCTCACTAGTGGTGGCTAGACTTCTACAGTCTTTCTGTCTGTCCCAGCAGTTCTCCAATTGTCTCGTATGTGAAGGACCCCAGGATAGCCCAGTTTGTGGCTCAAATTGCTCATTCCCCAGGACAAGTGTCCACCCATGTGGTCTCCTTTTTCTTCTTAGTCCCTTTCCATCAGCACTGGTCCCTACCTAATGCTTTCTTCTTATCCTATCCAGTTATGTGTATATCTTTCTTACAGCCTTGGTTGTATAAGCGTCCTTCTGCTGGTTTCCAGTTAGTTTTCTTTGAGAATTGTTAAACATTTAGATGTATTTTT
The DNA here is from genome assembly GCF_049115385.1 of Moschus berezovskii. Classification (NCBI taxonomy): domain Eukaryota; kingdom Metazoa; phylum Chordata; class Mammalia; order Artiodactyla; family Moschidae; genus Moschus; species Moschus berezovskii. The sequence continues at coordinate 45,126,588 of NC_142467.1, read as the reverse complement.
GTTTGTGGAGGGAGGTGAGCTCTGTGTCCTCTTACTCTACCCTCTTGATCGGCTCTCTGCTTCATTCTCCTGTTTATTTATTTGGCTGTGCCACATGGCTTCTGAGTTCTTCCCCAACCAGGGATTGAACCCAGGTCCTGGCAGTGAGAGTGCCAAGTCCTAACCACTGGACCACCAGGGAATTCCCTACATACCTTTAAAATAACTACATAATATTTCTTTTGTGGACACATCCCTGATTTATTTACATTCCAGCTTTTAGGTTACTCCTAGTTTTTTGTTTTGAGGAGAGAGAATCATTTGAAAGTCCATATGTGGTGGAAGTTTTTAGGCTTGCTAATAGCAGAAGCTTCAGTGTCAGTAGTTTTCAATAACTCTTCCCCCATGAGTCTACCATATGTCTTTTCTCTCACCAGATTAGCTCATGTTTCATTTTCTCTTGATATCATAAGAGGCAGCATATCTCAGACTGAGTCTGGGGGTGAACAGACATGTGGCAGGCAGCTCCAGGAAGCCAGGAAGCCTTAGTACTCCTTTCACATGGCACTAAGAGCATTATTGCTCCCCCTAGGCAGGTGTGTGGAGCTCTGCCAGCCCTAGCCTTATTTCTCTCAATATTCCTGTAATTCACTTGGAGGTATATTTCATATGAAAATAGCAAGATAATGTTCTGTATGGTGGCTCTTTAGAGAAGGAAGGCAAACCCCAGAGAGAATCAGAGATGTCAGAGTGACACAGAGAGAATGTGTATTTGGATGCCATGATAACCCCAGTTCCAGCCACTGGTATTCTTGGACTTATTCTGTCATATTGCTCTTTCTTTAATTTTTGAACTCTTCTGATATTTGTTGTGTTAGAGTGGTTTATCTTTCTCTCATGTTATTTTTAATGTTAATTTCAGCAGCAAGGAGCCTATCTATTATGGTCTGAATTGTGTCCTCCCCCCTAATTCATATAGTGAGGCCCTAACCCTTAGGGAGTTGGTGATGGACAGGGAGGCCTGGCGTGCTGTGATTCATTGGGGTTGCAAAGAGTCAGACACGACTGAGAGACTGAACTGAACTGAACCGTTAGTACCTCAGAATGAGACTGTATCTAGAGATAGTCTTTAAAGAGTTAATTAAGTTAAAATGAGACCATTGGGGGGGCAGTAACCCAGTTTGACTGGTGTCCTTGAAAGAGGAAATTTGGACACACAGAGAAACACCAGGGGTATGGGTGCACAGGGTAAAGGTCATGCATTTTAGGATGCCAACTGCAAGCCAAGGGGAGGGGCCTCAGAAAAACCCAATCCCGCTGACACCCTGATCTGGACTTGCAGCGTCTGAACTATGAGAAAATAACTTTCTGTAGTTTAATATGCTCAGCCTGGGTTTTTTGTTGTTGGTATTGTTATGGCAACTCTAGAAAACCAATACACCATCTCAAAAGAACTTACACACTATATAACTAGAAGCCCATAGAGGAGGCAACTCCAGGGTTGGTTAATAGCACTATGTTGTCATCAGGGAGTCAGGTTTTTCCATCTTTTTACTTTGCTTTAGTTACTTTTGCTGCTTAAACAATTTCAAAAGGTAGTGGTGTGTTACTGTCTTATTATATGCAGGGATTCTTGGGTCAGACTTTTGTCAGGGTATATCAGGGATTGTTTGTTTCAGTTTCATGATTCTGGATCCTCATCTGGAGGTGTCATAAAGGGCTGGGGGTGACTTAACAACTGGAGGTGGGAACTGGGACAGCAGGGGCTGTAATTATACCTCTGAGATGGCTTTCTCACATGTCTGGAAACTTGGGATTCTTGAGTGCCAGGCTTCCCTGAGATGTCAAACAGAGCATCTGCACTTGGCTTCTCCAGCATGGGGCTGTCTCAGGGTAGTCAAAAGTCTTACATTTATAGATGCCTTTCCTTTAATTGAAAGTGCTGTGAATGATATCTACAAGAGAACAAGACACAAGTTACATGGCCTTTTATGACCTAGTATCATTTCTGTCATATTCTGTTTGTTGAAGTATGCAAAAGCCTGCCCAGATTTCAGGGGAGGGGACAAAGATCCCATCTCTTGTGGAAAAATTGTCAAAGAATTTGTAGCCATTTGGGACAGATTGCCACCCCATGCTCAGCATATGAACTAGTTCATTTCATGGCTGTTAAGAAGGTGGCAGCAGCTCCATCCATCATGATGTCACATATCAATGTCCAGAGGTAGAAATTGAAGGCATTTCCCTGAAGCTTCACCAACAGGCTTCTCCTCAAATCTCAGTTGGCAAGAAGAATGTAGTTAACCTTTCTCAGCTTAGCCTAATCAAGATACACCCTTCTTAAGGTGAAGATTGGATGGTTTTCCTAGAAAATAAGGTTTCATGAAGGTAGGCAAGTACTTTTCAACCTGGGACACTACCACTATGGAATGGCCTCTAGAGAATGGATTTGGGTACATGACCAACAGTGTTTGCATGAACTTTTCATAAGGAGCATGCTTAGTCCCTAAGTTGTATCCAGCTGTTTGCGCCCCTATGGACTATAGCCCTCCAGGCTCCTCTGTCCATGGGATTTTCCAGGCAAGAATACTGGAGTGGGCTGCCATCTCCTACTCCATCCATATGGAGAGTCTGGCCTAATTAGGCGGTATTGAAGAAAGAAGATAAAGATGGTTTTTATTATTTCCATAGGCTGTGAAACTGAAAGTGTTAGTCACTCAGTCATATCTGACTTTTTGCGACCCCATGGTCTGTAGCCTGCCAGGCTCCTCTCTCCATGGGATTCTACAGGCATGAATATTGGAATGGGTAGCCATTCCCTTCTCAGGCAATCTTCTGAACCCAGGGATTGAGTCCAGGTGTCCCACATCGCAGGCAGTTTCTTTACCGTCTGAGTCCCCAGGGAAGCCTGTAGCCTAAGACCCCAAAAAAGACCACAATTTGAATTCTTTATTACTCTTACACTTTCTCCCACTTTCTTACTTTTCTGGCTGATCCTTCTCTTTCCTTACCTCTTTACAGAGATCCATTACAGTTGTTAGCACCAAGAGCAAATGCTTCTGTTCTTGGGAAATCAGATGATGGTACAAATGGCATGTTCTTAAAGCAAATGTGACAGTTACAATAGGGATTCGGCCCCCCAGATGGGGTTATCAGAACCCAATGTGACAGCTACAATGCATCCCTGATTCCTCATAATAAGCATAACAGCCTCTGAGAATATCTCAACACAAACTAGGTTATGAATGATTGATTAGTAAGTGGATGAATGCTGTACGGATCGCCACATGCCAGTTCTACTAAGAGCCATAATCTCCCATCTAGCATGCTTTTATCACTGAGCTCACAGAGGGAGGCCTGTTGTTTATGGAACAGAGTCAGGGGCTAGGATGTTCTCCGAGACTCACACTGGTGAAGTCCCACAGAAAAATAGATTTTCCATCCTGGGTTAATGAAATGAAAATTGTTAGAAAGTGAAGTGTGTGTGTGTATCTACCTGCATGTGTCTCTGTGTCCGTGTCCTTATGTGTCTCTTTGTGTGTCTGTGCATATGTGTCTGTCTCTGTGTTCTCTGTGCCTCTCTGTCCGTCTGTCTGTTTCTGTGTCTTTCTGAATGGATACCTCTCTATCTGTCCATGTGTCTCTCATCAGGACTGTGATTCTGGGAAAGATTGCGGGCAGAAGGAGAAGGAGACGACAGAGGACGAGATGCTTGGATGGCATCACCGACTCAATGGACATGACTTTGAGCAAGCTCCGGGAGTTGGTGATGGATAGGGAAGCCTGGCGTGCTGCAGTCCATGGGGTCACAGTGTTGGACATGACTGAGTGACCAAACTGATGTCTCTCTCTCTGGGCATGTATGTGTCTCTGTGTTTGTGAGTATATATCTTTCTGTGCAGGCATGTTTTTGTGTGCAGATTTTCTGTATGCATGTATGTGTCTGTGCGTGCAAGAGTGTATGTGTCTGTGTGTGTGTGTGTGTGTGGACTTCAGGTGGAAAAGAGTAAGCTGAGAAGAGGGAGCATCCTCTAGAGCATTGTGGAGTCATATGAAGGCTGTAGGGTGGCAGCGAGGTGACCAGGATGTTCAACCCAGTTTTTCCTCTAAATCACTGGGTTATTTTCATGATTCATTTCAACTTCTGGGGCCTTCGTTCTCTTGGAGATAATACTACTTGCTTAGCCGAGCTCACAGGGATTTTCTGAGAATGAAATAGGAATGTAATTTAGAATGCTTTCAAAAAGTTAAAAGCATGATGAAAAGAAAAGCAGTAAATGGATTAACATTTGATTTGATTCAAGGAAGAGCTCTATGTTCAAGATGTGCTTGGAAACAGTACTTTGATTCAACTCAAAATCTTTGGTTGATAGATCATGGGAATTGAGCCAAAGGTTGAGCTACCTCAGAAGAAGGGATAAAATCAGCTTCACTTTTAAGAGGAGCAACATGCTTTAAGTGAACAAAGGCAAAGCAGTTTCATTTTGGGTGCTGGTCCTAATCGATTTATGGCAGCTGTCTATAATGTAATGTGGGTGAACTTTTGGAAGTCACATCCTAGTGATAGTCACTAGATCACTAGTGGCACCTGCTATGGAAACAAGAAAGAACTTGCAGGATGCTGGCCACATTTTCATTATTCCTCCCAGAGCTGAGGGGAGACAATACCAGACTTAGAGTTTGAAGGCATGGACTGAAGTCTTAGAAGTTGCTGAAACTAAAAATCTTTGTAAACTTTGAAGTTAGTTAGTGCCTCTTCTTTCACACTACCTTGGTAACCTCCTAGGGGATTTGACAGCAATTTAATTTTCTCTTCTATGACTATGTCAGTAACTTTGTGTTAATTCATGTATAGACTTATGCAAAATGGTACAAATACAAGACCTTATTGGAATTAGGCAAAAGAGATAATTTAGGTTGTCACCATTGGTGTGAAGAATTTTCCTTACTCTTCCACTTTAGTCAAAGCTCTCTCTGGCTGGATTTTGTCACAAATTTTAAAAAATTTATCTAGTTTTCCACATATTCCTCAGAGTCCAACTGAGCTGTTATGAAAATTAGAGACAGATGGCCCTGAAAAACCCATAACACTTCTTTTTTTTGTACCCTGTCTGTTAAATATTGTCTTACCTTCTCATCCCTTCCTACATGAAGCTTTGTAGGTCTTCCCATAATAGCTTCATGACTCAGCACATATTGCAGGGACTTAATTTTCTTTTCCAGGGCTCCTTCACCTAACCCTTCTGACTCAAGTGTATAAATTCCTTCTCCCTTTATCTGGGTGAATAATTGGTGCTATTTTGTGTAGTTGAGCACGCATGAGTGTGTGTGTTGGCATCAGCTATCTGTCATCTCTGCTATTGATTTCTCACAAAAGTCAATAGGGAGAGAAATGCTATATAAATAGGTTTCATGCAATTTTTTTCAATTTTGGGGGGGGTGGTTAGAGGTAGAAATGTGGGCTGGAAAACAGTACAAGTGGGAAGTTGAACATTACATTTTAGTAGAGTGATTGGTTTAATGAAGTACTTTGTACCAGGCACCACTCTAGTCACCAGCAATATAATGAGAACAGGGCATATCCTATTCCTTTCATTGGGCTTCCCAAGTGGCTCAGTGGTAAAGGATCTACCTTTCAGTGCAGGAAACATGAGTTCCATCCCTGGGTTGGGAAGATCCCCTGGAAAAGGAAATGGTAGCCCAGTCCAGTATTCTTTCCTAGGAAATCCCATGGACAGAGGAGCCTAGCAGGCTATAGTCTGTGGGGTCATAAGAGAGTCAGATACAACTTAGCAACTGATCAGCAACAACAATATCCCTTTCCTTCTTTTTCTGTAGAGAGAATCAGTTTAGCACGCAACTGCAGATGGACACAGCCTTGGGCTATGAGCAAGCATACAGGGTTGTCTAATGTACTTGGGCATGGGTCAGAGATGATGGGCAAGGATGCTTTCTGGAGAAGAGTGATGTTTAAGCTAAGGCTGAAGGAAAGAGGAAGACATTGCCTAGGCAAAAGAATGATAGAATGGATAGAATAGCATGGAAACTTACATACTACCATGTGTAAAATAAATAGCCAGTGGAAATTTGCTGTATGACTCAGGGAACTTAAACCAGGGCTCTGTGACAACCTAGAGGAATGGGATGGGATGGGAGATAGGAGGGAGGCTCAAGAGGGAGGGGACATGTGTATACCTATGGCTGATTCATGTTGATGTGTCGCAAAAATCAATACAATAATGTAAAGGAATTATCCTTCAATTAAAAATAAAGGAAAAAATTTAAAAAATAATAAAAAGGAGGGTAGAATAGAACTGTGGAAATAACACATATGAATTATGGGCACATAGAGAGATGTTCAGTGCTGGAGTGTAAGGTATGAAGAGATTGGACATTTGGCTGTAGAGGTAGCCAGATCATGTAACCTGAAAGAGTTTGTTGAAGACTTTAGATCCCTGCTTCTCAAACTTTAAAGTGCTTATGAATCACCTGGAAATCTTATTAAAAGGCAGGTTTGGATTCAGAAGGTCTGGGGTGGAAACTGAGATTCTGTATTTCTAACAGGTTCCCTCCCAGGTGACAATGAGGCTGCTGTTCCATGGTTCACATTTTGATTAGCAAGGTTTTGACTCTATCCTAAGGACAGTGGCAGAACCATGGAAAATTTTAGGTAGCAGAATGACATCCAGTTGTGTGGTAGGAATATCCCATTTCCAGCAGCATGATGAATGGATGTTAGGTGAACAGTACTGGAAAATGGAAATCAGTGAAGAGGTGGTGGCAGTAGATAGTCAGTAGATAGTCAGGTGAGACTTGTCAAACTAAAATTGTGGCACTGGACAGGTCGATATTGCTTGTGGTTCATTCCTTTACTGTTCAGCTGCCTGTGGGAATAGTTATGTCCATATCTACTTCCTTCATCTGACCTTGAACTTGCTGGCCATGGTGCTTAGACATGGTGCTTAGGCATAGCAGTGCCTCATGGTACTTAAGCACATAAGCCTTGGAATCCCTTGAACTGGGATACGAGACCTTTTTTTTTTTTTCTTTCATTCATTCTTTTTAAAAAATTTTTTATTTTTTTAATTTATGTTTTTATTGAAGGATAATTGCTTTACAGGAGATCCAACCAGTCAGTCCTAAAGGAAATCAGTCCTGAATATTCATTGGAAGGACTGTTGCTGAAACTCCAATACTTTGGCTATCCGATGAGAAGAACCAACTCATTGGAAAAGACCCTGATGCTGGGAAAGATTGAAGGCGGGAGGAGAAGGGGACGACAGAGGATGAGATGGTTGGATGGCATCACCGACGTGATGGACTTGAGTTTGAGTAGGCTCTGGGAGTTGATGATGGACAGGGAGGCCTGGAGTGCTGCAGTCCATGGGGTCACAAAGAGTCGGACACGACTGAGTGACTGAAGTGAACTGAATTGCCTTGCACAATTTTGTTTTCTGTCAAATCCAACGTGAATAAGCCATCAGTTCAGTTCAGTTCAGTCGCTCAGTTGTGTCCGACTCTTTGCGACCCCATGAGTCACAGCACTCCAGGCCTCCCTGTCCATCACCAACTCCCGGAGTTCACTCAAGCTCATGTCCACAGAGTCGGTGATGCCATCCAGCCATCTTATTCTCTGTCGTCCACTTCTCCTCCTACCCCCAGTCCCTCCCAGCATCAGAGTCTTTTCCAGTGAGTCAACTCGTCGCATGAGGTGGCCAAAGTATTGGAGTTTCAGCTTTAGCATCAGTCCTTCCAGTGAACACCCAGGACTGATCTCGTTTAGAATGGACTGATTGGATCTCCTTGCAGTCCAAGGGACTCTCAAGAGTCTTCTCCAGCACCACAGTTCAAAAGCATCAATTCTTTGGTGATCAGCTTTCTTCACAGTCCAACTCTCACATCCATACATGACCACTGGAAAAACCATAGCCTTGACTAGACGGACCTTGGTTGGCAAAGTAATGTCTCTGCTTTTTAATATGCTGTATAGGTTGGTCATAACTTTCCTTCCAAGGAGTAAGTGTCTTTTAATTTTATGGCTGCAATCAGCATCCGCAGTGATTTTGAAGCCCCCCAAAATAAAGTCTGACACCGTTTCCACTGTTTCCCCATCTATTTCCCATGAAGTGATGGGACCAGATGCCATGATCTTAGTTTTCTGAATGTTGAGCTTCAAGCCAACATTTTCACTCTCCTCTTTCACTTTCATCAAGAGGCTTTTTAGATCCTTTTCCCTTTCTGCCATAAGGGTGGTGTCATCTGCATATCTGAGGTTATTGATATTTCTCCCGGCAATCTTGATTCCAGCTTCTGCTTCTTCCAGCCCAGCGTTCCTCACGATGTACTCTGCATATAAGCCATAGGTATACATATATCCCCTCCCATTTGAACCTCCCTTCTATCTCCCTCCCCATCCTACCCCTCTAGGTTGATACAGAGACCCTGTTTGAGTTTCCTGAGCCATACAGCAAATTCCTGTTGGCTATCTATTTTACATATGGTAATATAAGTTTCCATGTTACTCTTTCCATACATCTTACCCTCTCCTCCCCTTTCCCCATGTCCATAAGTTTATTCTCTATGTCTGTTTCTTTTTTAAATTAATTAATTTATTTTAATTGGAGGCTAATTACTTTACAAATTTGTAGTGGTTTTGCCATACATTGACATGAATCAGCCATGGGTGTACATGTGTTCCCCATCCTGAACCCCCCCCCCCCACCTCCCTCCCCATCCCATCCCTCTGGGTCATCCCAGTGCACCAGCCCTGAGCACCCTGTCTCATGCATTGAACCTGGACTGGTGATCTGTTTCACATGTGATAATATATATGTTTCAATGCTATTCTCTCAAATCATCCCACCCTCACCTTCTCCCACAGAGTCCAAAAGACTGTTCTATACATCTGTGTCTCTTTGCTGTCTAGCATATAGGGTTATCTTTACCATCTTTCTAAATTCCATATATATGTGTTAGTATACTGTATTGGTGTTTTTCTTTCTGGTTTATTTCACTCTGTAAAATAGGCTCCCAGTTTCATCCACCTCATTAGAACTGATTCAAATGCATTCTTTTTTTTTCAGTTTTATTTATTTATTTATTTTACTTTACAATATTGTATTGGTTTTGCCATACATTGACATGAATCCTCCATGGGTGTACATGTGTTCCCCATCCTGAACCTCCCTCCCACCTCCCTCCCCATCCCATCCCTCTGGGTCATCCCAGTGCACCAGCCCCGAGCACCCTGTATCATGCATTGAACTTGGACTGGCGATTCATTTCACATATGATAATTTACATGTTTCAATGCCATTCTCCTAAATCATCCCACCCTCACCTTCTCCCACAGAGTCCAAAACACTGTTCTATACATCTGTGTCTCTTTTGCTGTCTTGCATACAGGGTTATTGTTACCATCTTTCTAAATTCCATATATATGCGTTAGTATACTGTATTGGTGTTTTTCTTTCTGGCTTACTTCACTCTGTGTAATAGGCTCCAGTTTCATCCACCTCATTAGAACTGATTCAAATGCATTCTTTTTAATGGCTGAGTAATATTCCATTGTGTATATGTACCACAGCTTTCTTATCTATTCATCTGCTGATGGACATCTAGGTTGCTTCCATGTCCTGGCTATTATAAACAGTGCTGCAATGAACATTGGGGTACACGTGTCTCTTTCAATTCTGGTTTCCTTGGTGTGTATGCCCAGCAGTGGGATTGCTGGGTCATATGGCAGTTCAATTTCCAGTTTTTTAAGGAATCTCCACACAGTTCTCCATAATGGTTGTACTAGTTTGCATTCCCACCAACAGTGTAAGAGGGTTCCCTTTTCTCCACACCCTCTCCAGCATTTATTGCATGTAGACTTTTGGATAGCAGCCATTCTGACTGGCATGAAATGGTACCTCATTGTGGTTTTGATTTGCATTTCTCTGATTATGAGGGATGTTGAGCATCTTTTCATGTGTTTGTTAGCCTTCTGTATGTCTTCTTTGGAGAAATGTCTGTTTAGTTCTTTGGCCTACTTTTTGATTGGGTTGTTTATTTTTCTGGAATTGAGCTGCAGGAGTTGCTTGTATATTTTTGAGATTAATTCTTTGTCTGTTGCTTTGTTTGCTATTATTTTCTCCCATTCTGCAGGCTGTCTTTTCACCTTGCTTATAGTTTCCTTTGTTTTGCAAAAGCTTTTAATTAGGTCCCATTTGTTTATTTTTGCTTTTATTTCCAATATTCTGCGAGGTGGGTCATGGAGGATCCTGCTGTGGTTTATGCCGGAGAGTGTTTTGCCTATGTTTTCCTCTATGGGTTTTGTAGTTTCTGGTCTTAGGTTTAGATCTTTAATCCATTTTGATTTTATTTTGTGTATGGTGTTAGAAAGCGTTCTAGTTTCATTCTTTTACAAGTGGTTGACCAGTTTTCCCAGCACCACTTGTTAAAGAGATTGTCTTTTCTCCATTGTATATTCTTGCCTCCTTTGTCAAAGATAAGGTGTCCATAGGTGCGTGGATTTATCTTGGCTTTCTATTTTGTTCCATTGATCTATATTTCTGTCTTTGTGCCAGTACCATACTGTCTTGATGACTGTGGCTTTGTAGTAGAGACTGAAGTCAGGCAAGTTTATTCCTCCAGTTCCATTCTTCTTTCTCAAGATTGCTTTGGCTATTCGAGGTTTTTTGTATTTCCATACAAATTTTGAAATTATTTGTTCTAGCTCTGTGAAAAATACCGTTGGTAGCTTGATAGGGATTGCATTGAATCTATAGATTGCTTTGTGTAGTATACTCATTTTCACTATATTGATTCTTCCAATCGTGAACACGGTGTATTTCTCCATCTATTTGTGTCCTCTTTGATTTCTTTCACCAGTGTTTTATAGTTTTCTATATATAGGTCTTTTGTTTCTTTAGGTAGATATATTCCTAAGTATTTTATTCTTTTCATTTCAATGGTGAATGGAATAGTTTCCTTAATTTCTATTTCTGTTTTCTCATTGTTAGTGTATAGGAATGCAAGGGATTTCTGTTTGTTGATTTTATATCCTGCAACTTTACTATATTCATTGATTAGCTCTAGTAATTTTCTGGTGGAGCCTTTAGGGTTTTCTATAGAGGATCATGTCATCTGCAAACAGAGTTTTACTTCTTTTCCAATCTGGATTCCTTTTATTTCTTTTTCTGCTCTGATTGCTGTGGCCAAAATTTTCAAAACTATGTTGAATAGTAGTGGTGAGAGTGGGCACCCTTTTCTTGTTCCTGAGTTTAGGGGAAATGCTTTCAATTTTTCACCATTGAGGATAATGTTTGCTGTGGGTTTGTCATATATAGCTTTTATTATGTTGAGTTATATTCCTTTTATGCCTGCTTTCTGGAGGTTTTTTTTTTTAATCATAAATGGATGTTGAATTTTGTCAAAGACTTTCTCTGCATCTATTGAGATAATCATATGGTTTTTATTTTTCAATTTGTTAATGTGGTATATTACATTGATTGATTTGCAGATATTGAAGAATCCTTGCATTCCTGGGATAAAGCCCACTTGGTCATGATGTATAATCTTTTTAATATGTTGTTGGATTCTGATTGCTAGAATTTTGTTAAGGATTTTTGCATCTATGTTTATCAGTGATATTGGCCTGTAGTTTTCTTTTTTTGTGACATCTTTACCAGGTTTTGGTATTGGGGTGATGGTGGCCTCATAGAATGAGTTTGGAAGTTTACTTTCCTCTGCAGTTGTCTGGAAGAGTTTGAATAGGATAGGTATTAGCTCTTCTCTAAATTTTTGGTAGAATTCAACTGTGAAGCTATCTGGTCCTGGGCTTTTGTTTGCTGGAAGATTTCTGATTACAATTTCAGTTTCCGTGCTTGTGATGTGTCTGTTAAGATTTTCTATTTCTTCCTGGTTCAGTTTTGGAAAGTTGTACTTTTCTAAGAATTTGTCCATTTCTTCCAAGTTGTCCATTTTATTTGAGTGTAGTTGCCGATGATAGTCTCTTATGATCCTTTGTATTTCTGTGTTGTCTGTTGTGATCTTTCCATTTTCATTTCTAATTTTGTTGATGTGATTTTGTCCCTTTGTTTCTTGATGAGTTTGGCTAATGGTTTGTCAATTTTATTTATCTTCTCAAAGAACCAGCTTTTGGCTTTGTTGATTTTTGCTATGGTCTCTTTTGTTTCTTTTGCATTTATTTCTGCCCTAATTTTAAAGATTTCTTTCCTTCTACTAACCCTGGGATTCTTCATTTCTTCCTTTTCTAGTTGCTTTAGTTGTAAAGTTAGGTTATTTATTTGACTTTTTTCTTGTTTCTTGAGGTAAGCATGTATTGCCATGAACCTTCCCCTTAGCACTGCTTTTACAGTGTCCCATAGGTTTTGGGTTGTTGTATTTTCATTTTCATTTGTTTCTGTGCATATTTTGATTTCTTTTTTGATTTCTTCTGTGACTTGTTGGTTATTCAGCAGCGTGTTGTTCAGCCTCCATACTTTGGCATTTTTAATAGTTTTTTTCTCCTGTAATTGAGATCTAGTCTTACTGCATTGTGGTCAGAAAAGATGCTTGGAATGATTTCAATTTTTTTTGAATTTACCAAGGCTAGATTTATGGCCCAGGATGTGATCTATCCTGGAGAAGTTTCTGTGAACGCTTTAGAAGAAGGTGAAATTCATTGTTTTGGGGTGAAATGTCCTATAGATATCTATTAGGTCTAACTGGTCTATTGTATCATTTAAAGTTTATGTTTCCTTGTTAATTTTCTGTTTAGTTGATCTATCCATAGGTGTGAGTGGGGTATTAAAGTCTCCCACTATTATTGCGTTGTTGTTCATTTCCCCTTTCATACTTGTTAGCATTTGTCTTATATATTGTGGTGCTCCTATGTTGGGTGCATATATATTTATAATTGTTATATCTTCTTCTTGGATTGACCCTTTGATCATTATGTAGTGTCCTTCTATGTCTCTTTTCACAGCCTTTGTTTTAAAGTCCATTTTATCTGATATGAGTATTGCTACTCCTGCTTTCTTTTGGTCTCTGTTTGCATAGAATATCTTTTTCTAGACCTTCACTTTCAGTTTATATGTGTCCCTCGTTTTGAGGTGGGTCTCTTGTAGACAACATATATGGGGGTCTTGTTTTTGTATCCATTCAGCCAGTCTTTGTCTTTTGGTTGGGGCATTCAACCCATTTACATTTAAGGTAATTATTGATAAGTATGATCCCATTGCCATTTACTTTATTGTTTTTGGTTCAAGTTTATACACCCTTTCTGTGTCTCCTGTCTAGAGAAGATCCTTTAGCATTTGTTGGAGAGCTGGTTTGGTGGTGCTGAATTCTCTCAGCTTTTGCTTGTCTGTGAAGCTTTTGATTTCTCCTTCATGTTTGAGTGAGATCCTTGCTGGGTACAGTGATCTGGGCTGTAGGTTATTTTCTTTCATCACTTTAAGTATGTCCTGCCATTCCCTCCTGGCCTGAAGAGTTTCTATTGAAAGATCAGCTGTTATCTTTATGGGAATCCCCTTGTGTGTTATTTGTTGTTTTTCCCTTGCTGCTTTTAATATTTGTTCTTTGTGTTTCATCTTTGTTTATTTGATTAATATGTGTCTTGGGGTGTTTCACCTTGGCTTTATCCTGTTTGGGACTCTCTGGGTTTCTTGGACTTGGGTGGCTATTTCCTTCCCCATTTTCAGGAAGTTTTCAACTATTATCTCCTCAAGTATTTCCTCATGGCCTTTCTTTTTGTCTTCTTCTTCTGAGACACCTATGATTCAAATGTTGAGACATTTGATATTGTCCTAGAGGTCTCTGAGGTTGTCCTCATTTCTTTTAATTCTTTTTTCCTCTCTGCTTCATTTATTTCCACCATTCTATCTTCCACCTCACTTATCCTATCTTCTGCCTCAGTTATTCTACTGTTGGTTCCCTCCAGAGTGCTTTGAATCTCAGTTATTGCATTATTCATTATTGATTGACTCTTCTTTATTTCTTCTAGGTCCTTGTTTAACATTTCTTACATCTTCTCAATCCTTGTCTCCAGACTATTTATCTGTAACTCTGTTTTGTTTTCAAGATTTTGGATCATATTTACTATCATTATTCTGAATTCTTTTTCTAGTAGACTCCCTATCTCCTCCTATTTTGTTTGGTTTTGTGGACATTTATCATGTTCCTTTACCTGCTGAATGTTTCTCTGCCTTTTCATCTTGTTTAGATTGCTGTGTTTGGTGTGGCCTTTCTGTATGCTGGAAGTTTGTGGTTCCTCTTTATTGTGGAGGTTCCTCCCTGTGGGTGGGGTTGGATGAGTGGCTTGTCAAGGTTTTCTGGTTAGAGATGCTTGCGTTGGTGTTCTGGTGGGTGGAGCTGGATCTCTTCTCTCTGGAGTGCAATGAAGTGTCCAGTAGTGAGTTTTGAGGTGTCTGTGGGTTTGGTGTCACTTTTGGCTGCCTGTATTTTAATGCTGAGGGTTATGTTCCTGCTTGGTATGTCTTGCTCTGGAACTTGCTGGCTCTTGGGTGGAGCTTGGTTTCAGTGTAGGTATGGAGGCTTTTGAATGAGCTCTTGTCCATTAATGTTCCCTGGCGTCAGGAGTTTTCTGGTGTTCTCATTTTGGATTTAAGCCTCCTGCCTCTGGCTTTTAGTCTTATTCTTACAGTAGCCTCAAGACTTCTCCATCCAAACAGCAATGATGATAAGACATCTCCTTTTGAAGAGAATGGGATGCCTTTCTGGGTACTTCGTGCCCTCCGCCAGCATTCAGAAGTTGTTTTGTGGAATTTGCTCATCGTTCAAATGATCTTTCATTGAATTTGTGGGGGAAAAAGTGGTTTCTCCATCCTATTCCTCTGCCATCTTAGGACTGCCCCCCATGTTTGTTTCTTCATTGCTGCCCTGTAAATAAATTCTTCAGTACCATTTTTCTAGATTCCGTATATGTACATTAGAATATGATATTTATCTTTCTCTTTCTGACTCACATCACTCTGTATAATAGGTTCTAGGCTCATCCACCTCATTAAATGTGTTCCTTTTTATGGCTGAGTAATATTCAATTGTGTATATATACCACAACTTCTTTACCCATTTTTCTGTCGATGGATATCTAGGTTGCTTCCATGTTCTAGCTATTGTAAATAGTGCTGCAGTGAACAATGGGATACATGTATCTTTTTCAATTTTGGTTTCCTCAGGGTGTAAGCCTAGAAGTGGGATTGCTGCATCATATGGTGGTTTTATTCCTGGGTTTTTAAGGAATCTCCATATTGTCTTCCATAGTGGCTGTATCAATTTACATTCCCACCAACAGTGCAAGAGTGTTCCCTTAAACAAGTGGGACCTGATTAAACTTAAAAACTTTTGCACAGCAAAATAAACTATAAGCAAGGTGAAAAGACAACCCTAAGAATGGGAGAAAATAATAGCAAATGAAACAACTGACAAAGGATTAATTTCCAAAATATACACGCAGCTCATACAAATCAATACTAGAAAAACAAACAACCCAATCAAAAAGTGGGAAAAAGACCTAAACAGACATTTCTCCAAAGAAGGCATACAGATGGCTAACAAACACATGAAAAGATGCTCAACATCACTCATTATTAGAGAAATGCAAATCAAAACCACAATGAGATATCACCTCACACCAGAGTGGCCATCTACAAACAATAAATGCTGGAAAGGGTGTAGAGAGAAGGGACCTTACCTCTTAATTGCTTAATCTCTCAGAGCCTCCAGTGCCAAGTCTTCTATAGAGAGAGAATAATACCTATGGAGTGTTGAGAGGACTAAATGACATAATGTACATAAAGTGATTAGCCCTATGCCTGATATTCATTCATTCATTCAAAGAAAACACATAGTGAGCATTTGCTCCAATGTGTTAGACTTTGAAAACTTGGCAATGAACAAAGTAGATTTGGTTCCAGCTCTCTTGGAACATTTGATGAATCATATTAGTAGCTGCTGATTATTCTCAGCAATAACTCTTCACTCTTAGTCCATTTGTTTTGTGCATGAAGATTAAACATGAAGCTCCAGTGACCACTCCATCTGGCCAGTAAGCCCACAACACCTTCCTGAACAAGTTGTAGAGTTGGACACTCTATTCTATACATTCAACTTAATTGATTCTTCAAAGCCTGATGGTGCTTTTGGCTTAATTACCCATAAAACTGAAGCAAGGATACTTGAGGTCTAACATCATTTTCCAGCTCAGTAATCTATATGTGGCCAACCCTGCAACATTATGTTTAATGGTTTTCAAAGGCTTGGGAGGCTGTCTGTGGAGCTCATCATGAATCAGCTGGGCCCAGATATGGTCCAGAATGCCCATGTGAAATAGCTGCTCAGGTTGGAAGCTGCAGATTTTCAAATAAGGAATTGAGCTACTGAATACTTGAGAGGCAAGGCAAGTGATAGGAGGAGTGTGGAGGTAGCAGTGCAAGGGGAAATGATTGGTAGTCTTTTCTAAGGAGATGTGGCTTGAACTGAGGAGAGCTGGGACCACAAGAGGTCCAGCTGCAGGGATCCTTGGTTATAAGAATCCTTCCTGGTTAAGCAAATGAGAATTTAATGGAAAGTTATGGGAGCTGGATCCCATGTAGAGAAATTCTCAGAGGTTTTCAGAGTACATGACAGACTAGTAGATCAGGTTTTCCAAACGGCAGGAACCAAACAGGCCTGGGAAAGACTGGGCAGCAAGATCCACAGGAGTGACTCTGTGACCATGGGAGGTGGGCTTGTCTGTAGGTTGTTAAACCACCAACTCTTCCTTCTTTCCCTGCAGTATCTATTTCAGACTCAGAACCTTAGAAGAAGGTCTATCTGGCTGAGCATAGGCTACAGGTCTGCTTCCTGACTTTTTTGAGAGTGAGGAGTGGAGGGTTCTGGTGACTTTAGCTTTTGTCCTGAAAGGTGGGCACTTGAAATCACCCTCTCTCCATTATGCACAATGGTGTAGCACTAAATCCCCAAGAGGAAATTGGACTGCTAGTGGGACAAAGGAAATGGATGTAGGCATGTGTACCATGTGAATTGACTAAGCCGATGACTTACTAGTTAAATCAACTTTATAATTTATTTTTCTTTGAGGTTTGTGTAAATAAATCTTGCCTTTATAGATTTCCCCCATGCAGCTCCTCCATTATCACTGTGCCTGTCGCCCCTGTATTTCTCTTTGTTAGCACTTGTCACACAGCATTGAGAGTATCTCTTGGTGAATAGGATGAGGAGTCCTATTCATCTTTGTCTTCTTAGGTCCAGCAAAGTGCTTCACACATAGAAAACACTTGATGAACTATAGTTGAATGAAACAGTATGTGGGGGCATCTTACCAGAAACACAATTTGAGCAACTGGGAATTTTAGGGAGTATGTTTTTTGGGGATAGAAAGCATTTCAACATCATTTTTAGCATGTGCATATGTAAAACCCCCTCCACAAAAGCACACGGATTTGAAAGGGCAAGAGTCGTAATGTAAAGCACAGGGACTTATGTACTACTCTGGTATTTCAGCTTTTATTGTTAAACTTACTTTATCTTATGTTTTTGATTTTTGGAGAATATTTTTTTATCCCCCACAAAAGCTTTGTACATTTAGAAAATTTCCTTGCCTTATTTAATATTACTCAGATATTTTCTCTTTAATCTGGAAACATATTATCCTGTTCCCCAGGATACTCCATGTTTCTGTTATCTCCAAGGTATTTGCTGGAATCCAGCTGCATGGTTCTAAGGAGAAACGAACTGTTTGGAGCATCCATAGACCTGGTGAATTTAGTTACTATAGTGGCCATGTACAAATGATTTCTTTCAGTCACCCTTTAGTCCTAGATAGGTAATCTTATGCATCAGTGCAGAATTCCAAAGTCTGGATTTTATCATAAAATTTGATCCTTCTGTTCCTCCCCTGCCCCCTCTAGTGAAATGATTGGCAAGGGATTGTGGAAAATGGAGACTTTTGTGATCCTAAATTTCTGCCTTCCTGGTCTACTCAGAGCAAGCAACAGAAACTGACTTAGGAGCAGAGAATAAATGTGTCAAAGGCACATGGGGCAACCCCCACCACAGCCTGAAAGTCTGGGGGCCTGGGCAGTCAGGACCAAATCTGGAGTTGAAGACAGATCGTGGCCACAGAACTGGACTGCTGAGGCCCCAGTAGCTGTTGCTTTGACTCTGGACACCACGGCTTGTGTGGTTGCTGCTAGCACACTGTACACTACTGACTCTGCTTCCCTTGGGAGTGGGGAACTTTCCTCCATCACTTATCTTCAAATAGATTCTTACGGTCGCAGCTTGTCTGCATCTCTCGCTGCTGTTTCAGAGTCCTGGATGGGACTGTCTGAGCAGATGGGCCTGGGCCATGTCCCATGCCCTCGCTTCAAGGCAGGTTGGGAAAGTAAGCATCACATTTAAGTCTCTGCTTCCTAACAAGATGCTTAAGAGAGCGAGAATTCCCCAAACCCAGAAAAAATTATCTGCTTGGTCACCGGAATGAAAATGTGCATAATATTTGATTTTAAGCCATTGTTTATAATAGTAAGAACACTATCTCCTTGATGTTTTTAGATCCTATAATAAAATGTTTTGTTTGTTTAACACAGCAGCGTGGATGGATGAAGGACCCTGACAGAATGTACTATTTTCCTGTGCATGTCTGAATGAAGTCTCATTGGCCATGAGGCAAGGTTGCATAGAACCGAGCACAAAGGCTCTGGATCCTGGTTTTTAATCTAGGCTCTCCCAAGCTGGGTGACTTGGGGGCCTTGGCTTCCTTATTTGTAAAATTGAGATGACCTTAGCACTTACTTCAGACTTAGGGTTTTTGTGAGATGACATCTATAGAGCTCTTATTATAGTACCAAGCATATTATAATGCTTCATCAATAGTAGTATTACAAACCAGTTGGAGAGACCTGAGTTATGGGATTGGCCAGATGAGTTGAAATGCAAGGCCTACCAATCCCCAGGATGTACCATACATGCACTTTCAAGAATAATCTGGGAAATAAAATATTTATGTTACATTAAACAAAAAGAATAATCTGGGGGGTGGGAAGGAGGCTAGTTAGTTCCCTGGTGACCTAGTGGTTAGGATTCCAGGCTTTCACTGCTGTGAAAGGGTTCAATCCCTGGTCAGGAACCGAGTTCTTGCAAGCTTTGTAGCACAGCTAAAAACAACATCAATATACAAAAATAATCTGGGGAAAGGAGGTCATGGGGAAAGCTGGAGTGACCTCCAAGTTGGATGACCTCCATCAAACAAGATGGGCAAATTCCCAGACACCAATTGGCCACAGGTGCCTGAGAATGTGATCTTCTTTCAAAGTACAATTAAATAGGAAAAAACTCAGTGATCTCAAGTTGTAGAGTCACCCTGATGCCTCATCTGCTTAGTTTAGGCACGGAGATTAACCAGTGCAGGGGGAAATGGCTAATTTCCAGTTTACAGAGTTTTATTTAGAGGGACATCTTTGCAGAACTCAAAAGGAGGGTGTTCTGCAATCATCTCAGCAAACTTTGTTTAGGTTAGGATTCTGGGAATGTCATCAGTCTGGTCACAGTCATATTTCTGTTTTTGTTCCAGTTATGCAGAAAATAATAATAAATAGGTTTTATTTCTGCTAAGTGCTAGGATAAGAGACATCTATTTTTAATGTTATTTACTGGGAGAAAATATAAAAGATGCCATTAGTGCGTCTAATGGAAATGATCAGTTGGTGTTGGCTGATTCACCTTTTCAGGTATGGTATCAATTTTATGATTTAGCATTTTTGCCAAATTAAAAATGAGAATGAATCACCCAAGAGAGAAAGACAGATCCTAAGAGATGCACTTATATTTGTTTTCCCAAACGGAGGATCATTTGAATTTATATAAGCTGTTATTTCAGAGTTAGCACATCACCTCTACTACTGGTGCACTTAAAGCTGGGTTGATTGTAAAAAGCACCATTTAAAAGTTTTCATGGAGGTGTTAGGGAGGGAATATGTACACACTGGTCACCCAGGGAGAGGTTGAAATCATCCTTTACCTCTTTAACTGAAGCAGGGAATGTAATAAACAACTATTTGCATGTAACAGTTGAATGTTTCGTGGTGGTGACAATGATTCATCCCTGCTTTCTATGGTAACTACAGGAAAATTAAACCCAGGTCTTAGGACTTTCAGGCAACTACAGAATGTAAAATTCAAAACCCACCTCATCTCCTATTCTCACCTTCCTTGTGTCCCTCCAACATTCTGCCTTCTTTTGCAAAAAGTAGTTTTCACTCTATTTAGCTTTTCACCAGAGGCTTCCTAATTTACACAGGGAATTTGGTTAATACAGGGAAGGCAAATACGTTTCAACTCTCAGATTTCAACTTGACATTGATTGGTTTCTAAATAAGGTTGCCTCTAGGCACAGTGGAAAGGAGGGCAGTGTGGTTGATTAGTATAGTACTTACCATGGGTCGGAAAGGAGAGAGTGTCATTCATTTTGCCATCCTTATCCAGGGCAAGATGGCAAAGTCAGGAATCAGGTCTGGCCTTGACCAGGCTGTCACATATTATGAGATTTTGGACAAGCCTTAGCATTACATCTTTCTCAAATGCCAGTTTGGGGGATGGGAGATAACCAGTCTATCATATAAGATGCACAAGTCTGTTATAGAGATCAAAAAAGATTTGAAAGTACAGGATCCGTATAGTATAATGTTATATTCTCATTTTGAAGGAAACACAGATTTATGTAAGTAAGATTCAGGACTCATTGTAAATATACGTATCTATTTTACAAGTGTGGAAGGTTTAGGGAAAGGAGAGTTGGGGAAAGTTTAGGGAAAGTCCTGAGTGGAATGGGAGAATTGTAGAGAGTTAGCAATGGAAGGAGCTTTGTTGTTATTCAGTTCAGTCTCTCAGTCATATCTGACTCTTTGCAATCCCATGGACTGTAGCACACCAGGCTTCCCTGTCATTCACACCTCCCAGAGTTTGCTCAAACTCATGTCCATTGAATCAGTGATGCCATCCAACTATCTCATCCTCTGTCGTCTCCTTCTCCTCCTGCCTTCAATCTTTCCCAGCATCAGGGTCTTTTCCTGATGACTCGGCTCTTCGCATGAGGTGGTCAAAGTACTGGAGCTTCAGTTTTTAGCATCAGTCCTTCCAATGAATATTCAGGGTTGACTCCCTAGGATTGACTGGTTTCATCTCCTTGTTGTCCAAAGGACTCTCAGGAGTCTTCTCCAGCATCACAGTTCGAAAGAACCAATTCTTTGGCATTCAGGCTTCTTTATGATCCAGCTTTCACATCTGTACATGACTACTGGAAAAACTATAGCTAAGGAGCTTAGGTATTATCTAGAAGAATGTTTTTCATTTTTTAAAAAGGTATGAAACCCCCTTTTCCCCACAGACAAAATCCTTTATGGCTCCCAATACAATAGAAGTGATGCTATTCTGTTTGAAGCTGCTTATTTCTTACTAGACTTACCAGGATTCTTGGTGTATAGTAAATGCCATTAAATATGTTTGAATTTAGTTAGGTGCCCCAGAAACCTTCAGAAAGAAGTATTTAAACTTTCCCAGTATGTTAAATTCCCCAGCTGTACTTACGATGCCTTGGATTTGGCTTCCAGTGTGTGTGACCAAATTCCCCTCATAGAGGCACAGCAGAGAGCTACTTGTGTAACTGAGATGCAAATAATAGGATGCTAGTATGGGAAAAAAAGATTTATCTGCAAGAAAGAACTACCTCATAATTGTATTATAAACATAAGGGCATAAAAATCAGCTATTCCATTTCTAAAATCCTTGAGTGGAATGAGGAGTAAGGCAAAGGTCTTGAGTAAGACCTTTGTCTTACTCTCCATCCATCCAAAAAATATTTATTAAGCACCTGCTGCTGCTAAGTCGCTTCAGTCATGTTCAACTCCTAGTGACCCCATGGACTGCAGCCCACCAGGCTCCCCTGTCCATGGGATTTGCCAGGCAAGAGTACTGGAGTGGGTTGCCATTGCCTTCTCCTATTAAGCACCTACTATCCATCAAACACTAGGGATACAATTCTAGGCAAACCCAATGAACTCCTTGATTTCCTGGAATGTATATTTTGTTGAGAGAAATAAACCAAGATAAAAATTTAATTTCAGATGATATGTGCAATGAAAATAAACAGTGTTTTTGTACAAAGGAACTGAAAGTAGAGCTTATGAACAGCAAGAACTCCGTACCTTTTCAGTGAATCAATAAAGGCTTTTTATGGGTCACCAGTGGCCACAGAGCACAGGTTGACAGTAGGTACTTTCAAGAATATCAAGAGTAAGAGCCATATCCATTGTAATCTTAGAGTTCCCTTGGGGCACAAAAGCAACTTCATTTGCCTGATGGAGTGGGAGTTTGGCTCAGAGGATTGTGACCAGAGCTTTTATGTCTTTCTGTTTCTGCGCTGCCTGGCAACGTTTCTGTTCCTACAGTGATGTTGTAAAAGCTATTCAGTCTTCACGGTGATGGAGCGCCGAGGAGTTGCGTTAGGAATTTATGGCCGCTAGAGATAGGGCGCTGGAGCAACCAACTTATAACAAGATAACTTGAATAAATCTTGTTGACTGAGGAAAAGGCAGAGCATTTTGTGGACCTAGAAAACAAATGAGAGAGAGAGAGAGTAGGGCTCAGAGCTCAGAGAAAGTGGGTGCAGAAGAGAATTCAAGGTTGATAATGGATCAGGATTGAGAAGCAATTGGACCAAATGGGAAGCTCTGGGAGCCAGAGGACAAAAGCTAGTTTCATTGGTACTGCGATTCCACCCCTCACTGTGGGAAGGAAAGTGGGAATAAAATACCCTATGGGAATTCTGTTTCAAAAACACATAATCACTAAAATGAAATAGCAATATGACCCCCCAAAAGATACGCTAAATTTAAAGTGTTTCTCTTTTGTGCTTTTTGAAGAAAACAGTAGTATCAACTGTCAACTGAAAAATATGCACAATCTAAAAAGGTGGCATAGAAATATAAGAACCTATTCTTAAATAATCTTTTAAAACTTTGAACAGAGTTACAGATTTTGCCATTTGTTATAAACTGGTATATGTAATTTAACCAGAACCATGAGAAAGTTGGTATTGTGTGAATTCTGAGGCACTTTCAACATGTTGTAGGAGTGATGTGGACTTTCTTGAGTTTTACACATTCATAAGTGAGTGGTCTGTATCTCGTGCCTTTGTTGGTTTTCTGTGAGCTGTAGTGTCTGGGAAATGAGCAGCTCTCATTCCTGTAACTCTTGTAACCCAGTCATTCGTGTGCCTCCTTCATGAGGATTCAGTGCGGCTGTGGTGCTGTTATCCCTCTGATAGGAACTCTAACTCAGTGTAAAGCCCCAAAGATCTGTTACTTATTTTTATTTTATATACTGCAGATGCTGATTGCAGCCATGAAATTAAAAGATGCTTACTCCTTGGAAGGAAAATTATGACCAACCTTGATAATATATTAAAAAGCAGAGACAATACTTTGCCAACCAAGGTCCATCTAGTCAAGGCTATGGTTTTTCCCATGGTCATGTATGGATGTGAGAGTTGGACTGTGAAGAAAACTGATCGCCGAAGAATTGATGCTTTTGAACTGTGGTGTTGGAGAAGACTCTTGAGAGTCCCTTGTACAGCAAGGAGATCCAACCAGTCCATTCTAAGGGAGATCGATCATGGGTGCTCATTGGAAGGACTGATGCTAAAGCTGAAACTGCAATACTTTGGCCACCTCATGCGACGAGTTGACTCACTGGAAAAGACTCTGATGCTGGGTGGGATTGGGGGCAGGAGGAGAAGGGGACGACGGAGAATGAGATGGCTGGATGGCATCACCGACTCTGTGGACATGAGTTTGAGTGAACTCTGGGAGTTGGTGATGGACAGGGAGGCCTGGCGTGCTGTGATTCATGGGGTCGCGGAGAGTCGGACACGACTGAGCCACTGAACTGAACTGAACTGATATTTTATTTACAGTGTTGTGTTTGTTTCAGGTGTATAGCAAAGTGATACAGTCATATATATATATATATATATATATGAATTAACAAAAGCAGTTCCCGTCTTTTGATGGGGAGCTCGTGGTTTATAATATAAATGGTATTATTTTGAGAAAGGGATAACTTAGGTATGGCATTGGGTGTTTTTTTCTTTTTGCAGCTTGAGGCAGTTGTAAAATAACTTAATGTAGCTTTTTGCAACTGTGTATTCTATAGTATTTTTTTCATTTGGTGAAATTTTAACTGTTAATGTTTTTGGCACTGTACTTTGTACCATTTATTAAATAAAAATTAAAAAAAAAAGTTGAGAATTATGTTTTATTTGGCAAACAGAACTGAGGACTTAGGCCTGGAAGGCAGCCTCTCCGATAACTCTGAGAGACTGTTCCAAAGTGGTACGGGAGGGGCCAGGTTATGTAGGAGGTTTCACAACAAAGACCAGACAATTGAAACATCAAAAGGTTACTGTTAATTAAAGAAAATCCGATATTTCAAGTTAATGAATTTAGCTTGTTGCTATATATGGGAAGATGTAAGAGTCCAGGCTCAGTGAAACCATTGCTTTGATGTGCATGTTAACCATGTAGGCCAGTGCTGGGCTTTTCTCCATCCTGAACTCCCTCAGGATTCAGAGTCAGGGTGGCTGCTGTGGTTGATGGCTTGACAGCTGCAGCATCCTTTGTTTATTGATATAGCAGGCAACATCTTTCATCCACACAACAGAAACACTGTCAGAATTGTGAAGTCCCTCTCCTTTCCCTCACCCTGCCATGTTTCCGTCCTGGCCTTGGTATATGGCTTTAGGTCCAGGGCTCAAGTTGAGAGGGAAAGACAGGTGATAAATGTCCCTTTTCTCTTTGTGTTAGTCTGGTGAGATGCAAACCCCCTTGACTCTGGCAGGTCCTGGCCATTTGTACAGACAGAGAGATGACGACGAGATATTGGGACTTGTGTGTTTAGCCTTGTTTGAGCTGCCAGATGAGGTGAAAGGAGCAGTTGTTTCAACTTCATCATTACCTTTAAAATGTCACAGTCCAGGGAATTCCCTGGTGTTCCAGTGGTCAAGACTTGGGCTGTCACTACTGTGAACTCGGGTTCAATCCCTGGTTGGGGACCTAAAGATCCCACAAGCCATGTAGCCAGAAGAAAAGGAAAACAAAACTTACCCCCAAAATCATTGTGGTCAAATCTCATTACATCTCAGTGCTAACACCATAGAACTCCAGGATATTCAGAGGCCCCCAAAGCCCATGGAATATAGCCGTGTTGGGATTTACCATTCTGTTTCCCATCTTCTTGTCTGCAGGTCTTCCTGCAGACAAGCATGCACATGCTTTACTGGTATTCCTCCTTGCATCACCTGGAGAAGCCCAGGGATGGGGGAGCCTGGTGGGCTACCGTCTATGGGGTCGCACAGAGTCGTACACCACTGAAGCGACTTAGCAGCAGCAGCAGCTCCTTGCATCACCTTCCTCCTGTTCTTGGCTCTCCCTTTTGAGCCTGCTCTCATAGGGTTAAATTCTTCTGGCTCCTTTCATCCTTCAGGACCCTCCAACAGATTTGATGCTTCTCCCACCCCGTTTCCCTGTCCTTGCGCTTATCCTACACGGTTGTCTAATCGTCCTTCTCCTCTCTAAGGCCTGTGGAAGCAGACACTCCCTTCCCTGCTGCCATCACCTCTGCAGGACCCAGTGCCATGCCTGGTATTCATTCATTTGCCAGATGAATGAGTTGATGGCCCGCCCATCTGTGCCTGGGTGCCTGGTCACTCTTCTGTTTCACTTCTTCATCTGTAAAACTAAGCCCGCCCTTTAGTTACATCACAGGATTTCCTTGAGGGTCAAGCCAAGTAATGGATTTTTTTTTTTTTGAGTACAGAGGGTTGGGTAAAGCTGTATGGTGGTGTTAAATGTGAGTGTGCTGTTGAGTGGAGAGAGAATGTTGGAGGTGTCCATTTTGCTGCTCATTCCTGTTCTTCAGATACAAAAAAGTGTCAGGTCTAATCAGTGCTACCTTTTCAGAGCGCAGAGTGACAGACATGGACAGGCTTTCCTCTCTGCTCCTGTCAGGGTAATGGGTACCTCCTGAGATGCTCATCTTCATTTATCTAATAGAGGGTGTTTGTTTTGATTTATTCAGGAGGTTTGCCATGATTAAGGTGTCCTCTTTGTCATTAAGATAAAGACTGATCTTTTCTTTCTGGAGGTGAATGACTAATGAAAGATAACTTTTTTTACCATCCAGTCAGGTTAATTGGATGTTTTCTATCCAGAGACCAATCTGTTACTGATTTAACATTGGAAGTTCTTTATGAAAAACTTAATGCATTAAGTGATATTAAACCTCAGACTAACCAATGGGCACAAGAGAAGAGGAGGTAGATTTTTAAAATGGACTCAGTGGGGAGGGATTAACTGGGAGGTTGGGACTGACATATATATCAGTTCAGTTCAGTTCAGTTCAGTCGCTCAGTCGTGTCCGACTCTCCGAGACCCCATGAATCACAGCATGCCAGGCCTCCCTGTCCATCACCAACTCCCAGAGTTCACTCAAACTCATGTCCACAGAGTCGGTGATGCCATCCAGCCTTCTCATTCTCTGTCGTCCCCTTCTCCTCCCGCCCCCAACCTTTCCCAGCATCAGAGTCTTTTCCAGTGAGTCTGAAACTGCAATACTTTGGCCATCTCATGCGACGAGTTGACATATATATATATATACTACTAAATATAAAATAGATACCTAGTGAGAACTTACCATGTAGCACAGGGAAATCTACTCAGTACTCTATAATGACCTACATGGGAACAGAATCTAAAAAAAGAGTGGATATATGTATATGTATAATTGATTCACTTTGCTGTACAGCAAAAACTAACACAACATTGTAAATGAACTATATATACTTCCATAAAAATATTTAAAAAATAAAATAAGCTCATAATTCAGTTCAGTTCAGTCGCTCAGTTGTGTCTGACTCTTTGCAACCCCATGGGCTGCAGCATGCCAGGCCTCCCTGTCCATCACCAACTCCTGGAGTTTACCCATATTAATGTCCATTGAATCAGTGATGCCATCCAACCATTTCATCCTCTGTCGTCCCCTTCTCCCGTCTTCAATCTTTCCCAGCATCACAGTCTTTTCCAATGAGTCAGTTCTTCGCATCAGGTGGCCAAAGTATTGGAGTTTCAGCTTCAACATCAGTCCTTCCAGTGAACACTCAGGACTGATCTCCTTTAGGATGAACTGGTTTGATCTCCTTGCAGTCCAGGGGACTCTCATATACACAATGGAGTATTACTCAGCCATTAAAAAGAATACATTTGAATCAGTTCTAATGAGGTGGATGAAACTGGAGCCTATATACAGAGTGAAGTAAGCCAGAAAGAAAAATACCAATACAGTATACTAACGCATATATATGGAATTTAGAAAGATGGTAATGATAACCCTGTATACGAGACAGCAAAAGAGACACAGATGTATAGAAAAGTCTTTTGGACTCTGTGGGAGAGGGTGAGGATGGGATTTGGGAGAATGACATTGAAACATGTATTGTATCATATGTGAAATGAATTGCCATTCCAGGTTTGATGCATGATACAGGATGCTCGGGGCTGGTGCACTGGGATGAACCAGAGTGATGATATGGGGAGGGAGGTTGGGGGGGGGTCAGGATGGGGAACATATGTACACCTGGGGCAGATTCATGTCAATGTATGGCAAAACCAATACAATATTGTAAAGTAATTAGCCTCCAATTAAAATAAATAAATTAAAAAAATAAAAATAAAAAATAAAATAAAAAAAAGAAGAGTCTTCTCCAACACCACAGTTCAAAAGCATCAATTCTTCAGCATTCAGCTTTCTTCATAGTCCAACTCTCACTCCATACATGACCACTGGAAAAACCATAGCCTTGACTAGATGGACCGTTGTTGGCAAAGTAATGTCTCTGCTTTTTAATATGCTGTCTAGGTGGTCATAACTTTCCTTCCAAGGAGTAAGTGTCTTTTAATTTCATGGCTGCAGTTACCATCTGCAGTGATTTTGGAGCCCCCCAAAATAAAGTCTGACACTGTTTCCACTGTTTCCCCATCTATTTGCCATGAAGTGATGGGACCGGATGCCATGATCTTAGTTTTCTGAATGTTGAGCTTTAAGCCAACCTTTTCACTCTCCTCTTTCACTTTCATCAAGAGGCTCTTTAGTTCTTCTTCGCTTTCTGCCATAATGGTGGTGTCATCTGCATATCTGAGGTTACTGATATTTCTCCCGGCAATCTTGATTCCAGCTTGTGCTTCATCCAGCCCAATGTTTCTCATGATGTACTCTGAATATAAGTTAAATAAGCAAGGTGACAATATGCAGCCTTAACGTACTCCTTTACCTATTTGGAACCAGTCTGGCTTTCAGTCTCATTCTTAGAGTAGCGTCAACACTTTTCCATCCATACAGCACAGATGATAAAACATCTACATTAATGGTAAAAAAAAATCTCAGAGTTACATAGAGAAGAGAAGAGGCAGGAGGGAGATAGAGGTGACCAGGAGGAGAAGAGGGGGAGTCAAAAGGAGAGAGACAGATCCAGCCAGTAATCAGCTCCTTAAGTGTTCTCACCAGCCTGGAACACCCAGAGAGATTCACAGAGTTAAGCAGAGAAGAGAAGGTGGAGGAAGGAGATAGAGGTGACCTGGGGGAGAAAAGGGAGAGTCACAAGGGGAGAGAGCAATCAAGCCAGTAATCACACCCATATGTGAAAAGGGATATTGAAGATGAGATTCTTAAAGGTGCAAAATTGATAACAAATACCAAAAAGCAAAGATTAAAAATCTAGAGGTTAGATTCTCAAAAATACAATATTATAAATACAAAATAAAATCAATCACAAAAATTATAAAAAATAGATATATGAAATTTGCTTTAAAAATAGGGTCTTTTTGGCAATGTAATAGTAGGTTATAAAAATGAAAATTAAAGGAGTAATAAAGAACTTTAAAAAATTTAAAAAATGGTAATAGTAAAGATATATCTAGGAATTTCTCTGGAGATGTTGAGGGCCGTGTGGGGTCAGTTCAGTTTCAGATAGCTCCTTGTTCCAGCTTGTACTTCTCAAGAATATGGGCCCCTTCCAATGCTTGCTGCTGCTGCTAAGTCACTTCAGTCGTGTCCGACTCTGTGTGACCCCATAGACGGCAGCCCATCAGGCTCCCCCGTCCCTGGGATTCTCCAGGCAAGAACACTGGAGTGGGTTGCCATTTCCTTCTCCAATGTGTGAAAGTGAAAAGGGAAAGTGAAGTCGCTCAGTCATGTCTGACTCGTAGCGACCGCATGGACTGCAGCCTACCAGGCTCCTCCGTCCATGGGATTTTCTAGGCAAGAATACTGGAGTGGCTTGCTGTTGCCTTCTCCGCCTTCCAATGCTTAGTCAATGTTAACTACAGGGTTTTAATCTGTTGCACCTGTCACTTTCAGAGTGGTTCCCTCTTCTTTATTTTGGCTTCCTGTTTGCTAGTCTCTTCAGTGTCTAGTTTCCACCCTGACACAAGGTGGTCACTTATTTAGGCTCACTTGTTCATTTGTGTTGTGGGGAGGGAAGAACACTGCAAACAAATATCACTGGTGTGTGTGGGGAGTGCTCGCAATGTACGGACCCACTGGGTTTGCCCCGGCTCACGGCACTTGTGCTTTCCCAGTCTACACTGCTCAGGCTTCATGTTGCTCTGCAGGGGAACTGTCCAAAGCGGGCTCCAAGTTTCATGCACTTCCCAGGTCTAAGCTGCTTAGGTTCAGGTTCTTGGGTATTCTACAAGGGCACAGACATGGTTGGGCATGCGTTTTGTTCCAAGAGCAGCTCAGACGACCAGATGCTTGGCAAGTGCATTGGCCCAGGTGGGCCGTGGTCTTTATCACCACCCTGGTCCTGGGCACTCAGTTTCCTGGGTGCGCTATGAGAGCACCATCTCAGGTGTGCTGTGTGTCTCTGGGGAACTCTTCTCAGGCTGTGACCCTCCTGGCAGATGTCAACCGTCCGGGATCCCAGGAAGACGTGGTTAGCAACTAGGAGCCTGCTCACAGTTTGGTGGAGGACGCTGGTCTCTGGGGCTGAGATTGCCCCTTGCCTTCTATATCTGACTGAAGCACTCCTGCCTCTCTGCCGCCGGTGGGGTGCGGGAGGGGCCTGTACACAGCAGGCTAGCTCTCCTTTGGTGTTGGCTCAATCCTTTGTTCTGTGAGTGGGCCAGTCTGCGTGTTAGGTTAAAGCCTTTCATGGGAAATTTCTCTCTCTCTCTCTTTTTTGTTCTCGCTGGCTATCCCACAGTTTGGGTTGCTATCTCACGGTAGCTCCCTCAGATTGTCCTCAGGGCATTCAGGCTGGGCCCTTACCCTAAGCATGCAGCCCGCACCTCCCTGTCTAGTCCCTGCTTGCTGGTGGCTGACACGAGCATGTGGGCTACTTCTCCACTGGGAGTTGCGGTTAGGTTAGGCATGTCTTCAGTGGGTTTTTTTTTTTTTTTTCTCCCGGTTATGTTGCTCTCTGACATTCCAAAACTCCCCACAGACTCGCTGATGAAAGAGTTTTCTGCTGTTTGGAAACTTCTCCTTCACGACTCCCTCCCCAGGGTGGGTCTCCATCCCTAATTCTTTTGTCTCTCTTTTTGTTTTTTATATTTTGTCCTACCTCCTTTCAAAGAGAATGGGCTGACTTTCTGGGTGCCTGGTGTACTCCGCCACCATTCAGAAGTTGTTTTGTGTAAGTTGCTAAGCATTCAAATGATCTTTTGATGAATTTGTGGGGGAGAAAGGGGTCTCCCTGTTCCATTCCTCCACCATCTTGGCACCACCCCATGGAAGTGCATCTTAACCCCAGGCTCAGGGCATGTAAGTAGCTATCCATGGTTAGACATACAGTCCTGTAGAATCTGAATGGTAAGGAGGCACCAGGTTTAAAAGCCCAATTTCCTGTGTGTGTTTATGAGGGTGTGTGTGTGTGTGTGTGTGTGTGTGAGACACACATGACAGGTGTTGATCTGCTCGTTTGTGTAAACTCTTCCCAAACACAGTCTAACTCTTGAGGAACTAATTGGGAAGTTCCCAGGGTAGAAGAAGATCCACCACAAACCACAGCTTTACAATAGTAGGTAGAAGGTTTGATTGTTTTCTCTTGGCAGTAATTGCTTCCTTGCCTAAAGAAAGTGTAGGGGAGATAGCAGCACTCACCAGGAGCTCTGGGCCCACAGTTTCTAAGTGGTCTCAGGCAGGGCCTGAGGCTTCCAGCCAAGTAGCTGGTTGTCACTGAAAGCCAAACATTTAGTTTTGAGTTCAGCTCCCATTTGGAATTCATTTCCCAGACCTCGAAGTATGAGACGGTGCAGTTGTTATTTATTTATTTTCCTTTATTCTTAGGCTTGTTTGCTTTCTGGCAAGGAGTCAAGGTTGTTTCTGTGAAAGCTGGAGTCCTTAGGTATTTGTAAGATGAGGAAAATGCCATGGATGGTGTGTGAAGGGGATGTACAGAAATTGGACAGGAGGGAATTGAGCCAACTCTGCCTGAATTATGTTGGTTTTCTCCTTCCTTTGAAAATCAGAAACTGCGAAGCGCTGTGGTCCATCCTTGTAACACCCACATCCCTCCCTTTCTCCCTCTTTCCTTCCCTCCCTCCTTTTCTCCTTTCCTTCCTTCCTCCCCCCTCTCTTTCTTCCTCCTTCTTTCCTTCCTTCCATATTTAAAAACTGAATTGAGCATCTATTATGAGCTAAGTAATATCATGGTAATTTAAACACAGTTCCTAGCTTCTAGAAACTCATGACTGAGTAGGCAAGACAGAAAAGAAACAGGACACTGCACTCTTGCCGAGTACTTATTACACCAGAAGTCTGTGGAGACAGTCCAGGGTTCACAGTAAAGAGGGCTGTTACCTCTGTCTGGCATGGGGGGTTAGGGGATCAGGGAAGTCTTCTTACAGCAGTGTTTTCAGCTGAATTCTGAAGAGTCAGAAGGAGGGGTAGGGTGATGAAGAACCAAGCCATGTGATGGGTCATCATTATGAAAGTGGACAGAAAGGGGTGAATTAAAGATGTACTATGGAGAAGACATTAACAGGTGGTTATGAAAGGCAGGAAGGAGTGAATGACAGTGCCGCTTATGGATGCCTCTGCTGAGATACGGCCCGGCTGTCAGCCCAGTGTGGAGTATGGTGGGCAGGGCCTGTGTCAGGGCCGAGTGGCTTGGCTCTCTTAACACTAGTCGTAAAGACTCATCCAGTTACTTTATGGCAAGTCTAGTGACAACTGCTTTGATTATATTCTCTCAGTGTACCTGCAATGTGGCTCTGTGTTATGAGAGATTATTTCTAGGTGATACCCAGCTGAGGCATTGAGGAACACTGAATCGCACAGAAAGCTCCCTTTAATTCTTTCCCAGCTTTCTGATGATTGCAGGAGAAAGCCTTAGTTTGAAGTTGCTGTGTTTTTAACTCCACTCTCATACATGCTGCTGCTAAGTCACTTTAGTCGTGTCCGACTCTATGTGACCCCGTAGACGGCAGCCCACCAGGCTCCGCCGTCCCTGGGATTCTCCAGGCAAGAACACTGGAGTGGGTTGCCATTTCCTTCTCCAGTGCATGAAAGTGAAAAGTGAAAGTTAAGTTGCTCAGTCATGTCCAACTCTTGGCGACCCTATGGACTGCAGCCTACCAGGCTCCTCCGTTCATGGGATTTTCCAGACAAGAGTCCTTGAGTGGGTTGCCATTGCCTTCTCCATCATACATGCTAATCTTCATTTTAACAAAGAGAAGGCAGTCTCAGGCACAGAACCTTCAGCAGAAATAGTATTTATCTAGAATTTAACAAAATTTTATTTGTTATTTACTGAGAAAAATTTTTCAGTACAATTTTTATTGGTATTAATCTTGTGGTTAGTATCAATTTATGGTGATACTGGTTTTCTATGTATGGTAGCAATTCATTGTTTCTTTCTTTTTTTTTTTTTTATAAATCAACCTAACATTTATAAGAGCTGCTCTGGGCAGTTAACACAGTTTGCTTACAATGAAGAGTTATCTAACTCTGAACATACTGTACATGGCAATTAGAAATTGTCATGGTAAGAAAAAAACCACTGCCCACTTTCCACAACCAACACAAAACAGCCAGAAACAGTAAGGAAAATGTAAGGACAGAGATGGGGTTTGTTTTTATTATAAAAGAAAAAAAAATAGTAACTCCTCAGGAATTTTAACAAAGGAAGGGAATATTTTGCTCAGAGAACAGCGCCAAGATACAAAATTACAACTGTTTGGACTCCAGACTTGTCCCAGCTCCTCCAGAGCAGAGATGGGGAGGAGACAGCTGAAGCAAACAAGCAATTCTGTAAAACAAAGACTTAGAAACACTACAAATATGATTAAAATAAAAAATTCTGTTTTGCTTTAAAAAAAATCTTTTTTTTTTAATATTATCAAAAGGCCTGCTTTAGTGACATGCTAGTCCCACCAGAAAAATAACCCCAATACCCCCTTGTCAGTAACATGCTCAAGTTGACCAGCCAACTCATATTTCTAAACCCCTGTGTGTACAAGTACATGTGTGTCTTTTAAACCCGGGTCTCAGGTGATGGCTACTGGTATCATGGGCTGCTACCTGTTAACCAACCAACGTCAGCCTCCCCAGAAGGGCGAGCAGGGCAGAGAGAAGCCCTGAAGTGTAGTGAGGGAATAACAGCCCCAAAGAGCCAACTTTTCCAGCAAAGCCTCCCCCATCCCCACGCCCACTCAAAAGGAGATCCTTATTTCTAACCAGACTACCTGTCTCAAATTTGGGTTCCCCATAACCAGAATGGCTTTTTCTCCCTAAAGAGAAAACACACATTTATCTGCACACCCATATATATAATTTTTTTGTTTTTACATTTAAATATAAAAATACTACTCTGCTTTGTGTTATGGAGGACCACACAATGAGAACT
This sequence comes from Moschus berezovskii, assembly GCF_049115385.1. Classification (NCBI taxonomy): domain Eukaryota; kingdom Metazoa; phylum Chordata; class Mammalia; order Artiodactyla; family Moschidae; genus Moschus; species Moschus berezovskii. The sequence continues at coordinate 45,092,639 of NC_142467.1, read as the reverse complement.
TTTTCTTTTAAGGTAGGCCTATCCATCAGTCCATTCTAAAGGAGATGAATCCTGGATGTTCATTGGAGGGACTGATGCTAAAGCTGAAACTGCAATACTTTGGCTACCTCATGCGACGAGTTGACTCACTGGAAAAGACTCTGATGCTGGGAAAGGTTGGGGGCGGGAGGAGAAGGGGACGACAGAGAATAAGATGGCTGGATGGCATCACCGACTCTGTGGACATGAGTTTGAGTGTACTCCGGGAGTTGGTGATGGACAGGGAGGCCTGGCGTGCTGTGATTCATGGGGTCGCGGAGAGTTGGACACGACTGAGCGACTGAACTGAACTGAACTGAATCCATCCATTTATGCGGAGCCTGTCAGGGTGTTGAGCCCCAGGCAAGGGAAGCACCACACCAGGAGATCTAGGGCGTTTTCCTACCTGATTTCCCACCCTTCCTTCCCCCCTAATTCTCACTTTTGATAGGAAGTTGGTTACAACTTTGTAAGTAATGGAACTTCCCACCAAGAAGGGAAATCCTAACCTAACCACAGAATCCAGCAGCCCTGTCCCCCACTCAGTAACCACTCAGAAAAAGTCCTCCCCATCCCTTCACAATGATTGGGCTCTCTGTCCAATAGGCATAGCTCTCTGGACAAACACACCTGATTAAATGGAAGCAGTGGTTATGTTTCCCCGCCCCCCTCCCAACTAATGCACTGGAAAGCTTCAGTGATAGGAAAAAGAAAAGGGCAGGGGTAGTCAGGTGGTTGTGAAGTGATTAAGAACTTGACCCCTTCAATCCTGACCAAAGAAAGCAAGAGAGATTAACTGGGTGTGAGGAATTAAAAAAAAAAAAGACCTTGATATTCCACCCTTTGAGTTATAGCTCTTATGACATTGAGAGGGGCGAGAGTGGGAGTAAGATGTAGAATTAAGAGGGGTTTTGAGGGCTCCAAGTCTAGTCCACTTAGTTCTTATACTGGAAGGGCTCGTCGCAGGTTTCCTTCAGAAGACATGTGCGGATGAGGGCTTCCGTCACGGCGAAGGGGTCACAGTTGGCAGATGGGTGACGGTCTTCGAAGTAGCCCTTCTTCTCCTGGCCAACAGTCTGGGGGATGCGGATGCTAGCACCACAGTTGGCCGTGCCGGCAGAGAAGTCGTTGATGTTGGAGGTTTTGTGGAATCCAGTTAGGCGCCGGGCATTGTCCAGGCCCCCCTTGGGATCCTAGGCTCGGATGTGGTACTGGTGCTGCTTGCTTAGTTTCTCAGTGGCCTCCTCAATGTACTTCAGACCATTCTCCTCTCGCATGGCCTTGGTGCTAAAGTTGATGTGGCAGCCGGCCCCATTCCAGTTCCCAGGAATGGGTTTAGGATCAAAGGTGGCGATCACTCCGAAGTCTTCACACACACGATGCAAGATGAAACGGGCCACCCAGAGATGATCACCCATGTCGATTCCTTCACAGGGTCCTATCTGGAATTCCCACTGTGCAGGCATGACCTCGGCGTTCATGCCCCCGATCTTGATGCTGGCATACAAGCAGGCCCGGTAGTGAGCCTCCACAATATCCCTGCTGTAGGCCTTGTCCACTCCCATAACACAGTAGTAGGGACCTTGGGGCCCAGGGAAGCCATTGGAAGGCCAACCAAAGGGGTGACCATCAGTGCCCATGAGGGTATATTCCTGCTCCATTCCAAACCAGGGGCGTTGGTTGCTCACCATGTCCATTATCCGTTTACAGGTTTGCCTTAAATTGGTCTCTGCAGGCTTTCGGTTGTACTTGAAGACTTCACAGAACACCAGCTTGTTGGGGTCCTTGCGGAAAGGGTCCCAAAACATGGCAGCAGGGAGAAGATACATGTCACTGTTGGAGCCTTCAGACTGAAAAGTACTCAGTTCAGTTCAGTCGCTCAGTTGTGTCCGACTCTCCGTGACCCCATGAATCACAGCACGCCAGGCCTCCCTGTCCATCACCAACTCCCGGAGTTCACTCAAACTCATGTCCACAGAGTCGGTGATGCCATCCAGCCATCTCATTCTCCGTCGTCCCCTTCTCCTCCCGCCCCCAACCTTTCCCAGCATCAGAGTCTTTTCCAGTGAGTCAACTCGTCGCATGAGGTGGCCAAAGTATTGCAGTTTCAGCTTTAGCATCAGTCCTTCCAATGAACACCCAGGATCGATCTCCCTTAGAATGGACTGGTTGGATCTCCTTGCAGTCCAAGGGACTCTCAAGAGTCTTCTCCAACACCACAGTTCAAAAGCATCAATTCTTCGGCAATCAGCTTTCTTCACAGTCCAACTCTCACATCCATACATGACCACGGGAAAAACCATAGCCTTGACTAGACAGACCTTGGTTGGCAAAGTAATGTCTCTGCTTTTTAATATATTATCAAGGTTGGTCATAACTTTCCTTCCAAGGAGTAAACGTCTTTTAATTTCATGGCTGCAATCAGCATCTGCAGTGATTTTGGAGCCCCCAAAAATAAAGTCTGACACTGTTTCCACTGTTTTTCCATCTATTTCCCATGAAGTACTAGAGCCATCAAAATTCCACTCAGGCAACTCTTCTGTACACTTGGGTTCAGAATCCAAGGTTCGGGTCTTGCAGCGCAGTCCTTCTCCAGTACCGTCGATCCAGATATACATAGCTTGGACTTTCTCGCCCTGAGGTAGGGCCATGTACACCTGCTTGATGCCTTTGTTCAAGTGGGAGCTCGCTGAGGTGGCCATGGTGGAAGGTGTTCTGGGCGCCAAGCAAAGCGGTAGGGCGAGCGGGCGGCGAGAGCGCGATGAGAAGAGAGGCGGAGGACCGGAAGGTGCTGCTTACACAGCGCGCTCTTCTCCCATTCACCTCATTGTTTCTTGTTATAGTGCATTAAGTGAAAACACAGATTAAGTTAAAGAAAAATGTTACTTAATTTGTATTTCAGATTTTATGCAGATATGGGAAAGAGCAGAAAGGAATATGTCGATGACTGAAGGTTGTATTTTTTCACTCCTTGCCTTGACTCTATCAGGAAAATGTTATTTTAATCTCAATTTAGTTATTGCAAAATTGAGATTTAAAGGGGTTAAATGATTTGGTCAGGGTCAACCAGCCAGCAAGTGAGAGATGAGGATTGAACCTGAGTCCATCTGACTCAAATCCCATGTTTCTAACCTTGAGGACATAGACAGACCTCTACTGACCAGATATCTGGCAGCAGGCAAAAGGAGGGTTCTAGAATGTTAGACATGGAATGATCTTGGCAATCCATTTTGTCATACTTTTTTTTAACCACCAGCTCCTCTTTTATTGTATATTTATAAAAGAACAAGCTTGTTTAATGAGTTATAATTAAACATAATTATATTAATAATTATATTATATTATAATTATATTAATAATTATAATTACATGTATTCTCCCAGTTATTATAAATCAAATAAAGAGGGGGCATTGTCCACTGAAATTCTGGATAAACTTGAAAGAACTAGTATTGCATGTTTTGTCACATTTGAGGAAGCAACAGGGCCCCAAATGGAGTCCAAATACAGTCCTCCGTCATCTTGTGAAGGTGCCCTTTCCTCTGCCACACTGTTCCCCTGAGCCCCATTCCCCTAAAAGCATTGGTCCACAGACTTGGCTTCCTGCCACTCCTGACGCTTGGCTGCGACCTACCGTATAGCACAGGGAACTATATTCAGTACCTTGTAATAATCCATAATGGAAAAGAATCTGAAAAAGAACAGAGATGTATGTTTAACTGAGTCACTGCAATGTGCACCTGAAGCACTGGAAACCAACTATACTTCAATAAAAAATTAAAAAAAAATCAGATTTAGAAAACAAACAAAAAAATACCCTAATTGAGTTCTCTAATTCAAACTTTCTGAATGTCAGTTAGCTTAAAATAAATGAAATGGATAGAAAAGCTATAGAGTCACAGGTGCCTTGAAACACATTTCAAGGTAATACCAAACATGTTTATTACACAGTTCAGCTTTCACTTTGCCAACTTAACATGAACAAAACTGTCACTTTTTGAGAAGGAACTTTGAAAGCACCCCAATATTGCAATGCCTTCTCAACCACTGGCCCTTCCTCTAAACTCTTTCTCTTTATTTCCATTCTCTTTGCTACACCTTAAGGAAAACTCTGGTGCTGTGTCTTCTTGGCTGGGCATTCAAAATCTTTCCAAAATGGGCCAGACAACCATCCTGGTGTTCCCTGGCTTGCAGTCATTGCTCAGCTATGCTGGGTAGTTCACCCTGAACTTGCCACCTAGTTTCACACCTTTCTGCCTAGCTGGTTTTTTTGCATCTCCCTGGAGGATCTTCCCCTCACATATTTCCTTATTCTATTTTTCCATCCTTCACAGCCCTACTGAATGGCTCCATCTCAACCGTATCTTCCTAGATCTCATCATTTAAGGGAAGTCTTCCATATTTCTAGATTTATCTCCATATTTTATTTTAAATTTCTCATTAATTTCTTCTTTGTTAAAAAAATTCCAAGGCTTTTTTATAGTCAAAAGAAAATAAAAAATGACCCATAATTTTCTAATCCTGATAATATTTTTTAATATAAAAAGTCATGCATGAATTTTGTTGGAAAAATCTGACAGTATAGAAAGGAACAAAAGAAAAACAAGAAAGCTTCCTCACTGCTCCATCCCCCTTTACCTTTTTTTTCAGCTGAAGTACAATTGATTTATAATGTTGTATTAGTATTAGGTGTATAGCAGAGAGATTTATATATATATATATATGTAGATGATAATCTTTTTCATATTTTTTTCCTTTATAGGTTATTACAAGATAATTGAATAGTTTCCTGTGCTATATAGTAGGTACTTGTTGGTTATCTATTTTATATGTGGTAGTGTATATATGTTAATACTATACTCCTAATTTATCTCCCCTCTTCCCCTTTGGTAACCATAAGTTTGTTTTCTATGTCTGTGGGCCTATTTGTGTTTTGTATGTAAGTTCATTTGTATAATTAAAAAAAATCCCACGTATAAACGATATCATATGGTGTTTGTCTTCCTCTGTCTGGCTTACTTTGTGTGATAATCTCTAGGTCCTCCATCTTTAACTTTAGCAGTAAACAGTCAGCTCCATGCGAGTGTGCTGGTCTACCCCACTAGACTATCTAAACTTCTGGAGGATTGCTACCATGGCCTTCTGTCTGGTGCAGTGCATTGTATACAGTGAGCAGACAGTTAGTTGCTGTGATCACACAACCAATTCTAAGTTGTTTCACTCAGACAGACTATCTAATGTGTATTTTACATATCTGATCTGAAGTACATAGATTGCCAGATATTTCTCCAGAAAAGATGATTGTACTTGGGATCAGTAGATAATTGCAGTTTAGAGTTTGCAAACATGAAGAGCCATATGCAAGTGCCTGCACGGCAAGGGACGGAGAAAGCTTTTATAGTGGGAAAAGGAAAGTGGGAGGGCTGTAGTACAGGAAGAGTTCACGGTTTTTCACTGGCTGAGTCCTTGCCAGGGAAGGGATCTTTCTTCTTCCTGTTCCATTCACTGCATCGCTCAGTTGTGTCTGACTCTTTGCGACCCCATGGACTGCAGCACGCCAGGCTTCCCTGTCCATCACCAACTCCCGGAGCTTACTCAAACTCATGTCCATTGAGTCAGTGATACCATCCAACCATCTTATCCTCTGTCGTCCCTTTCTCCTGCCGCCTTCAATCTTTCCCGGCATCACAGGGTCTTGGGCTCTGCTATAGTCACAGGGCATGAGAGCGCCCCCTTCTGGTCTCCCATTTCTATCTCGTAGAGGTTTCGGTTTAACTTTTTACAGTTGACATCAAACAAAATTGAAAAAGTCCACCTTCGGGGTAGCCCTGGAGATGAATGACTGCCCTCTAAGAGAAGAGGCGCTGGAAAAGAGAGTTTCTAGTCCAGTATTTTACAGGTGCAAGGAATCGATTCTCAGTTTTCCCCATCTTTTATTGAAAGGCTGAAAATCTCTAGGATCCCAGGAGAGCTACAACTTGAGTCTTAGGAAAGGCAGGAGACCCCTTTCTCATCTTGCTGTCTTCCTCATGTGGTGTATGGTTCTTTCTGTATCTTTTCCAGTGTCCTATCTTTTCTAAAACAACTTCTTTCCTTTGCTTACTTAGTCATCTAGCCCTGGGCCCCAAATGGCCATTCCTGGCTTGACTCTGCAAAACCCTCCAGCTTAGTAGACCACAGTTAATTGACAACAGTCTCTAGGCTACTCAGTTCCCAGTTTTCAGGATAGCAGCCTGATAGGCCCAGCTCTTCTCTTCTTGCCAGACTGATGTTGCAGGATGTCAACGGGTGGCTGTGCTTATGTCAGACTTCCACCCCTGGACCAACCAAGTGTGACTAGGGATTGAGACCATGTGGTAGGGAACCCAGTCCAGCTGCCTCCGCAGGGCTCTGGCAGAGAACAGATTCCCCAAGGGAAAGATGTGGGTAGACTAAGGGAAGAAATTCGAGATTGAATCAAGTAATGAGCAATTAAGTACCTGGGAGATATTTAAAGAAATTAAGATTTAGGGAGGACTTGAAGTTCAGTTCAGTTTAGTCGCTCAGTCATGTCCGACTCTTTGCGACCCCATGAATCGCAGCACGCCAGGCCTCCCTGTCCATCACCAAGTCCTGGAGTTCACCCAAACTCATGTGCATCGAGTCAGTGATGCCATCCAGCCATCTCATCCTCTGTCGTCCCCTTCTCCTCCTGCCCCCAATCCCTCCCAGCATCAGGGTCTTTTCCAATGAGTCAAATCTTTGCATGAACTGGCCAAAGTATTGGAGTTTCAGCTTCAGCATCAGTCCTTCTAAGGAACACCCTGGTCTCCTTTAGGATGGACTGGTTGGATCTCCTTGCAAAAGTATTGGAGTTTCAGCCTGGTTGGATCTCCTTGCCAAAGTATTGGAATTTCAGCCTCAGCATCAGTCCTTCCAATGAACACCCTGGTCTCCTTTAGGATGGACTGGTTTGATCTCCTTGCCGTCCAAGGGACTCTCAAGAGTCTTCTCCAGCACCACAGTTCAAAAGCATCAATTCTTTGGTGCTCAGCTTTCTTCACAGTCCAACTTTCACATCCCTACATGACCACTGGAAAAACCATAGCCTTGACTAGACAGACCTTTGTTGGCAAAGTAATATCCCATGGATGAAAAGATCTATTTTTTTCTGCTTGATTCCATAGAGTATAGCCAGAACCAATAAGTGGGAGTCGAAGTGAGGTGCTGAGTATATTAGGAAAAAGAAACTCTAATAGTAATGATCTCTAATTAAGCTACCTCTTGAGATCATGACTTTCCTCTGTGGGAAGTGTTTGAATAGAACTTGGATGAGTTCTTTTGATGGGGCCTTGGTGCATTTGGAAAGGTCTGGATCAGACAACCTTGAAAAGTTTTTTCCAACATTTACGATTCCAAGGACTTACTTTTAAGGGTTTCTTCTTAACCACATTCACAAAACATCTAGGCAAACACATGTGCACCTCTGAGTTCAGCACCTGGTGTGTGGCATTTGCACCATTGAGGAGCACTTTCTGATTTGTGTCTCCCAATTTGACTGCAGTTTTATCGGAGGCTACTTAGCCATCTGGCTGCTGCTACCTCCTGTCTCCTGGAGTGCTCATAGCTTTCAGCTCAGCTTGGTAGTCTCAGGCTCATTTCATTTTCTAAACAGCTAAGCAATTATAATACAGGAAGCGAGAGCGAGGCTGACAACAAAGCCACCCTATTTGTAGTGAGAGCTGGGAGAAAAGCTTGACTGCCTGGAAAGGATCTACTAGTGATTTTGAATCACCGAACTCATTGCTAACTAACATTGTAATTAGAGTTAAACCACGAAAGCCAAGATTTAGGAGACCATCTGGTCTGCTGTTGGGAGAGGGGGAAAGAACATTCCAACCTTGGAGAATGGAGTTGCTGGGACTCCTGCACATGACCTTGTACTTTACTTGACTTCTTTCTGTTTCAATCTCCTCTGTGATGGATGGCAAATGCTGCACTGAGAAAACACAGATGTTTTCCAAGACCTTGACAGAATGGGCTCCCTCTATTCTCTGGCTGGAATCCAGTAGCACCAGATCTGTGGACATTTACTGGGGGCCTGTTACCTGCAGGAGACTGGGTTAGTTCCTTTTAGATTAAAAGCATATAGCGTCTTCCCTTCAGGAGACTAGAATCTAACTGGAGGGAAAAATATAAATTCTTGAACAGTTGAATGACAAGTACAAAAAAGTCAAAGTAGAGGGACCCTGGTGATGATGAGAGTTTTGAAGGATGGAGGGATGTTGTGGCTCACAGTGACCCATGGATGCTTATTCTAGAGGTGTTAGCTGGGGCTTGTGGACTTGATTAGGTGAAAGGGTCATTCAAGATAAGTGGAGCCATTATGAACAGGGCAAGATGCTGAAAAGCCAAGGTTTATTCAGAGGGCCACAAGTACATCAGTTTGAGAAGAGCACTCACACAGGATGTTGGGTTTAGCATTCTTTGCTAGTAGACAGGGAGCTAAATGATTCTGTTTTATATGCTCAGCATGCGGATCCAGCACTCTTTTTGTAAACTTTGAAAGCAGTGTTTCAAAGACAGTTCTGTTCTGTGTTACTGCCTTTGACCTTGAGTTATAAACTTGCATCATTTATGCTAATTTCCCTGACATTACCGTTCCTGAGCCTTTTCTCTCGAGCCAAGAACCTGCCTGTCTCTTATACCCACCTATGAGGCCTAGCTTTGACCTTGGGAGTTATAAGGAAAAAGGTATCACCTCTTTCCTATACCCTGGTCATTTTGATATTTGAAGTCAGCTATTATACCTCCCCTGAATTTTGTCTCTACTGAGTTAATCGCTTCTAATTTCCTTCTTCTTTCCTCAGAATATGGCCCTCACCATTCTGGGTACCCATATTTGACACAAGCCGTATATACCAGGTTTTTGCAGTTTTATAACTTGTATTAAGATAATTGGAGGTAGGGATGACCTACATCTTTGATGACAGCCTTCAATAAATGCAGTCACTTCTCTTGGGAGGATCTCTTAGTCTGCTGGAATTCTGTGAGCTGTAACCTTCTTTGGGGGTACTGAAGCATCTCTCCCAGAGATACATCTCTGTCAAAGAAAGCCTTGAAGAAATAGCTGCCTATTTCCTGTACCTTTCTTTTTTCACTGTCCGTCTATTTACTGTAGAAAGGACACACTTGCAAAGAGAGCGCACATTTCTATTCAGTTTGCAATGCATGAAGCCTCACTGAACATTTACTTTCTAGGTAATCTTCACTTTTTTTTATTGGCATTTGTTTATGAAATTATTCAGGCAATTAGATCATTTGTTCATTTGCTTATTCACTGAGTACCGTCCATAACAGACGTGTGCTACAGATGTGGATTCAGAGTTGAGTCTGTGTCCTCAAGGAGATTGCAGGTGATAGAGTCTAAGGTGAGTGGGTACAATTCAGAGGGATCAATGCTAAAATGGGTAGAGCAGGGACACAAAGCAAGGAATGAAGTGGGAAGTGCTGGGGGAGGTGGAGGGAACTTTATGACAAGACACCATAGTGACTGGATCATGTGCTTCTTGAGATCCCCCAAATCCCCCAAATTGGGAATTCGGGACAGTGCTTTGTTCATCTGTTTTGGCCTCTGCTCCTAGCATAGTGCTTGACATTATAAATGCCCAATAAATATTTATAGAATAAGCTGAATGAGCTGCAATCGTTCATCAGAGTCAGAGCAGCTCTTCTCTGAAGTTGCATTCAGTTAGCAAAAGGTTGAAGAGAAAGAACCCAAAGAGAATGCCCAGAGTTGCTTGGATTTTTGCCAAGAGCATACAGAAAGAGCCCACCAAGTTGAGTTATTCAGCATGAAAAATGCCATCTCTCCCAATAGCTCCATGTTTCAACTTGAGCTCTTTCTCTTCTGCTGGGAACTCCTGCTGGGGTTCTGGGGACTATCTGTTTCCCAGCATTTGGTCTTGGGTAAAGGAGAGTGGATGTCCCCATTTCAGTGAAATTCTTCCATTGTCTCTTCCCATGGTAGGTTCTCCTTCATTCCAGGGCCTCAAACTCTTACCTTGCTGGGTGGTGACACCTGTTAATATGCTCGTGACAAGGTTCAGGCTCCACCTACTTGATGAATTATCGACTCTTTGTGGTATTTGCAAATTACACAACCACTAGGCAAATGCCTTCACCCTATAGAGTCTGCATCTTGTGCTCCAAAAATATTTATTCAGAATACTTGTTGAAATGTTTTCGAACTTTACATTATTCCATTAATTCTTCTTTGAGAAGGTGTCCTCACTCTAATTTATACAGAAGAGCCTAGCCTATGAAGAGCTGAGTTTTCTTAAGATCAAACTGTTGTTAAGAGTGGAAACTCAAACTCAGGGCTTCAGTCGATACAATTTTTAAAAAAATAAATATTCTCTCAATTGTGAAAGTTAGATACGTTCCCTGTAGAAAGTCTGGATGAAAGAAGAAAAGTGAAATCATGACGCAGAGATAGTTGCTGTGAACAGCTTGAATTTTCTTCAGCTCCTTTTTATTTCTTGCCCAGATAAGTTGCAATTACATACATATACAATTTTTACTGATATTGAAATCCTATTATACCTGCCATTTTATAGCCTGTCTTTTTATTGAGATATAATTGACATATCCCTGGTGGCTCAGAGGTTAAAGCGTCTGCCCCCAATGCGGGAGACCCAGGTTCGATCCCTGGGTCGGGAAGATCCCCTGGAGAAGGAAATGGTAACCCACTCCAATATTCTTGCCTGGAGAATCCCATGGACGGAGAAGCCTGGTAGGCTACAGTCCACGGGGTCGCAAAGAGTCGGACACGACTGAGCGACGGAACGGAACGGAATTGACATATAACATTAATTTCAGGTATGCAACATAATGATTCAACATATAAATGTATTGTGAGATGGTCACCACGATAAGTCTAGTTAACATTCATCACCATTTATAGTTATAATTTTTTCCCTTGGGATGGGATCTTTTAAGATCTACTCTCTTAGGAGATTTTAAATAGTCCATGCAATGTTATTAATAATAGTCATCATGGTGTATGTATATCTCCAGGTTTTATTGATTTTATTTTGACCACCTTCACCAATTTAGCTCATTTCCCATCCCCACCTCTGGCCACCACCAGGATGTTCTCTGTATCTAAATTTACATTTATTTACTTGTGGTTTATTTTTTAAAAGTTTTTGTATGTTGCATGTAAGTGAGATCTTATGGTATTTGTCTTTCTCTGACTTATTTTACTGTAACCTGCCTTTTACTGATTATAATATCGTTCATTTATTCAACTTGAATTTATGGACATTTCCTACATGCCAGGTGTGGACTAAGTCCTGTAGTCAGATGGGGAGACTGGCATTCAACAATCACAGAAATAAATGCAGAATCAGAAACTGTGATAAGTGACAGGGAGAAAAGGTACGATACTGGGAGGGAAGAAACAAGAGGACCTGACAAAACTGAGGTTTAGGGAATAGCATTCTGGGGAAGTGACGTTGCAAACAGTCTTCTATGGTGATGATGTCTTTGCCAGAAAAAAGAGCGGGACATGGTACAGGCAGCTTCCAATCATAGCGATTGGAGTGGAGACCCAGAGCCAATGAGAGCTCTCTAGAGCTGTGAGGCTGAAAGAGGGCCACAGTGATCAGAGCGAGGTGAGCAAGGGGGAGGAGGCTGCTGGGTGAAGTTGGAGAGGGAGGCAGGCCTGCATCCCCAGGACCATACACGAGGGCCTTCATCCTAATAACCCGTGAAGGCTGTGAAGGACTTTACAGGGGAGTGACGTTTTCTGTTTCACCAGGAAAAGATCACATAGGCTGAACCAAGGAGTATGGATGGGGGAGAGAGGAGGAGGAATTTATTTAAATATTCTATAACACAATTTTTAAAGGCAGCATTTTATTCATATACTCAGTATGCCTTATTTTAAAGAATTCATTGGTTTGGTGTTGTTTTGGTTATAATTTTCAAAGTAATGAATGTCCCTGCAGACAAGTTATTTTGCATAGCAACGATGATTGCCTTAGATGAAATCCCCAGAGGCAGAATTGCTGGCTCAGAGGGCATGCACAACCTTAAGGCCATTTTTCCATATTGCCAAGTTACCCTCTGCAAAGGCTGTGTAAATTTCAGCTCCCCCAGGCTGGGAATAAATGTACTGATTTCCATACACCCTTGCCAACTCTATTTTTTATTTTTTTAAGTCTGTGTCTTGATAGGCTAGAAGCAACATCTCATGTTTTAATTTCTATTTCTTTGATTACCAGCATGAGAGAACATTTTTCATAAGCATGTGGGTCGTGTATAGTTCTCCTGGAATTGCTCCTGATCCCATATATTTATATCTCTGGATCAGAGCTCCTTCCATCATATCTCACACCTCTTTAAGATGTCTTATAGAAATTTCACAAGATTTCCTGGGCAGGCCAACTCCAGTTCCAGGAAGACTATCTTCAAGATTCAAAGGTGCTGATGGACAAAAGTGACCATCCTGTGAGTAGGGGACCTAGGCATTTTTATTTATCACAGAGACTCATACAAAAAAAGGGAAACATAAATAAATTAAAGAGATCCTAGTGATAGAAATGCTTTTCCTTCTGCTGATATATAAGATAACTGAGGTTTAAACACTTAACTGTTTAGTTGATGCTATAATGTGAGCCAGGATGCAGTTTAAAAATTTCTAGTGCTGCAATAAAAAAATAAAAAGGAACTGGTGAAATTAATTTGAATAACATTTTGTTTAATCCAGTATATATTTAAAATATGTTTTTTGTTGTTTGGGGCTTTCCTGGTGGCTCAGTGGTAAAGAACCCATCTACCAATGCAGAAAATGTGGGTTTGATCCCTGGGTTGGGAAGATCCCCAGGAGAAGGAAGTGGCAACCCACTCCAGTATTCTTGCCTGGGAAATCCCATAGACCGAGAAGCCTGGTGGGCTACAGTCCATGGGGGTCACAAAAGAGTTGGACGTGACCTTTAATCCAACATATTTAAAACATATCAACGAGTAATCACTATAGAAATTATGAAGGGATATTTTGTATTATTTTTTCATACTATGCCTTTGAATTTCAGTGTGTGTGTTGCGTTTACGGCACATCCCAGACTGGGCTAGTATATTTCAAGGTCTCTGGTTATGTGTGGTCAGTGGCTTCCATATTGGACAGCATGAGTCTGGATGGTAACCGGAAGGCTCCCAGTAAGAATCAGTGCTTTGTAGGATTCAAGGGCTGGAGAGGAGTGTCATGTGTGGTGAGCCAGTATTCATTAAAGATGCTGAAGGGAGGAAGTTCCTTTATCAGGGTCATGTGGTTGAGGAGTGGTGTGAGGAATTGGACACAGGTTCCTCCAGTACAGCTCCCAGTATAGCTCATTCCACTTCTGGATTATTGTGAGGTCATGAGGTGCAGGCCTCTTAAGCTCTGCTTGTGTGGTAAAGGCTATGTCCTGGTTATGATTTTTTGCCATACATGATACAGTGGATACATTTATTAAAAAACAGTTTTGACCCCAGAAAACAGAGGATGGATGAGCATAGCAGAGAGATTTTCTTGGAAAAAACTTTCTACTGTGTTCATCTGAGCCCTTGAATGTTGCTCTTAAGGATGTTTCTGCTCTTGCAGATGAATGGATTCTGGTTCACCTTTAGGGACACTTTAGGGATGCAGTGAATGGCCAGCAGGTGGTGCCAGAGACAGCTGGTAACTGTGGAAAGTGCTGACTGTCCAAGGCACAGCTGTGACTGCTGGCTGCAGATCAGCGTTTGGGGCTCAGATGCTGATTCGATGGGAAACTGAATGTGGAAATGTACTTTATCCTTTTTATATGGAAAATGGGTAACTGAAAAATTCATTCTTATTGTCTAAAATTAGCAGAACTATACTTTTTGTAAATGCTTTTATACTTTTAGTAAATATTTATCAAAAGCCAGTTCTAGACCTGGCCAGGAAAAACAGAAAAAATCTGCAAGGAGATAATTCCAAAGGCTTGATAGAAAAAAGACTATAAAGTATCTCATTGACATATTTTATATTGATTACACGTTGATATGATAACACCCATATGAAATGGCAACCCACTCCAGTGTTCTTGCCTGGAGAATCCCAGGGACAGGGGAGCTTGGTGTGCTTCTGTCTATGGGGTCACAGAGAGTCGGACACGACTGAAGTGACTTAACTTAGCATGATAACACCTAGAGTAAACAATATTAAGAGAGTTGAAACCAAAGGTAGAGAAGTACTGCAAGGAGATCAAACCAGTAACTCCTAAAGGAAATCAACTGATAGCTTACCATGGACGAGGATTTGTGATCTCCAAAGAAGATTTAGCTTCGGGACCAGGGACCATGCTTGATCACTCAAGAGCTTTTGTGTAGCAGAGTTTTATTAAAGTATGAAAAGGTACAGAGAAAGCTTCTGACATAGACTTCAGAAGGGGGACAGAACTTTTTAAACTGGTTATTACAATAAGTCAAAAGAATGTCTCAAGGTTGAAAAGATCTTACTAGACCCACTCCCATAATTTACATTTTAAGATAACAGGATTAGTCAGAAGGTTTTCAAGAAGGAGAAACTGTCCTCAAGCAGGATACATTATTGTTATATAATCCTTAGTACAGAATTTAAACAGAGTTGTTTGTTGTGTAATCATCAGGGCTTAAAGAAAAACCTTTTATGTGACTATGGCTAAGGAATGTAGAGAAAAAAGAGGTTTGTCCTTTCCTCCTCCTTGAGAATTCCAAACCCCTATCTCCTCCTTGAGAGCCCCAGACCCCTTTCTCCTTCTTGGAGACCCTGGACTTCTTATCAACCTGCCTAGGAATTGACTCTCTCACAACCTTGAATATTCACCAGAAGGACTGATGCTGAAGCTGAAGATTCAATACTTTGGCCACCTGACGCGAAGATCTGAGTCATTGGAAAAGACCCTGATGTTGGGAAAGATTGAGGGCAGGAGGAGAAGGGAGCAGCAGAGGGTGAGATGGTTGGATGGCATCACCGACTCAATGGACATGAATTTGAGCAGACTACAGGAGGTGGTAGAGGACAGGGGAGCCTGGTGGGCTACAGCCCATGGGGTTGCAAAGAGTCTGATACAACCTAGTGACTGAACAACAGAGAAGCACTTTGCAGAAGGAAGGGTGTGAAGTAAGAATAATAATATTTTCCCCTGAGACTGACCAGAGTTGGGACAGAACTTAAGTCAGTAATCCAGAATGCCAGGGGAGAGAGTCTCAAGTGAAGTGAGAGAGTCAAGAAAACTTAGATCTAAGGTGAAAGAGGCCACAAATACTTTGAAATCTAACCCCTACTCCCCACAGTTGCTACTGGAAGCCCTTTCTCAGAATTCCTATTAGGAATGCTTGTCCCTGAAGTGTGAGAGGAGAGCCTGAGTGGGTCTGCTTCATAGAAACCCAGCTTTGTAGGGTTTGTTAACTCAGAGAATATCAGCAGGCAGCCCCAGGCTGAATCTAGAACACATATATGTGTTGTGTGACTTGCCCCATGTTTTAAAAACTTTCCCAATTATTTGTTAATATGTAAAATTTGGATTTATTGCTGAACTATCCAGATTTTCGACTAGTACTAGCCTTTTCGGTCAGGACACATGTCATTCTGCTTCCTTGCTTTCAGTTTCTCTCTCGACCTGTGGGCATCCATGTTTAGGACCTTTAACTTGAAAGAGAAACAACATTTTACCTCTGTTCTCTGTTTTGGCTGGATTTGAGAGTTGAATTGACATAACAAGATTAACAGGAGAAAACACACAGATATATTCAATTCAAGTTTTATATGACAAGGGAGCCCTCATAAGAAAATGAAGACTCAAAGAAGTGGCAAAGCTGGAATGTTTTTGTGCTAATTTGAACAAAGAGTGGCAATTGTGGAAAAATAAACTGTGTGGAGAGGCTGAAGGAAGATAAGAATTATTTTAACAAAGTCTGTAGAGAATTCTCTCAGCTATGATTCCCTGCTGAAAAAATGTTTCTTTTCTCCTGGTACAGGGAGGGTATCTTTCACATGTGAGTTTTTATCTTCTGTTTTCAGGAAGAAAAGTGGAGATTAGAATGTCCTACTTGCACCAGGGCTTCCCTGGTGGCTCAGAGGTTAAAGCGTCTGCCTCCAATGCGGGAGACCCGGGTTCGATCCCTGGGTCGGGAAGATCCCCTGGAGAAGGAAACGGTAACCCACTCCAGTATTTTTGCCTGGAGAATCCCATGGACAGAGAAGCTTGGTAGGCTCAGTCTATGGGGTCGCAAAGAGTCGGACACGACTGAGCGACGGAACGGAACGGAAGATCAAAATAATCCTTGTGCCAAAGTGGCATATTTTAGAGTGGCATGTTCTGCCATCCTTCAAGCTGAACTGCTTCATCTCATTAAGATTTCCATGGTCTACCATGGAAAAAAAAAAAGAGGGTGTATTTCTTTAAATGTCTGGGATAAAAAGAAAGTACCTTTTGTTTTAACTTTTAATATTTTTCACTCTAGGTATGAGGTATGTTATATTCTTTTTCTCCACCATCCCCCCATTGGAGATCTTAGTAGGGAGAAAATATGTAGCTGGAGGAAAAGACAGTGAAGTGGCAGAGACTCAGAGGAAAGAATAAACAAACAGAATAAAAGAACAGAAACAAAATTCAGGAGATAATTTATCCTGGATAAGAGAAAAAAGAAGGGAGCATCGTTTCTTTAAATGTTCTGAATAAAAAGAAAAAAATTACAACCAGAATTATTGATTGGAAGCAGGAAAAGTAGAATCTACACTGTAGAAAATTTAATGAGAAACGAGACACATTTTAGAAAGTTCTCCTGATTGTATGGAAAGGAGATAAGGAGGAAAGGGGAGGAGAGATCTAAAGTCAGAGCTCACAGGTTAACCTACAAATAATAACTTTTGAAGGAAGTTGTAGAGTCAACAGATTATATGCAATGATTGAAGGCATAATAGAAGAAAATCTGCCCAAAATAAAATATTCTTGGATGGAAAGTGAGTGTTTCATGGGTTTTTCATACAAACCTTAAATAGACCTATGCCAAGACAAATCCTGGTAAGAAATTTAAAATTTCAGGGATGAATAGACAAGTTCTACAAGGCGTCTGGTCCCATCACTTCATGGGAAATAGATGGGGAAACAGTGTCAGACTTTATTTTTTTGGGCTCCAAAATCACTGCGGATCTGATTGCAGCCATGAAATTAAAAGACGCTTACTCCTTGGAAGGAAAGTTGTGACCAGCCTAGATAGCATATTAAAAAGCAGAGACATTACTTTGCCAACCAAGGTCTGTCTGGTCAAGGCTATGGTTTTTCCCGTGGTCATGTATGGATGTGAGAGTTGGACTGTGAAGAAAGTTGATCGCTGAAGAATTGATGTTTTGAACTGTGGTGCTGGAGAAGACTCTTGAGAGTCCCTTGGACTGCAAGGAAATCCAACCAGTCCATTCTAGAGGAGATCAATCCTGGGTTTTCATTGGAAGGACTTATGCTAAAGCTGAAACTCCAATACTTTGGCCACCTCATGTGACGAGTTGACTCACTGGAAAACAGTCTGATGCTAGGAGGGACTGGGGGTAGGAGGAGACGGGGACGACAGAGAATGAGATGGCTGGATGGCATCACCAACTCGATGGACATGAGTTTGAGTGAACTCTGGGAGTTGGTGATGGACAGGGAGGCCTGGCGTGCTGTGGTTCATGGGGTCGCAAAGAGTCAGACACGACTAAGCGACTGAACTGAACTGAACTGAACTGACAAGCCTTCAAACAGAAAATTAGAGAAAACAAAAGAAGTTACTTTAAAAGGACATAAATCAAGTTATTCCAGTTTTCTCTGTATAAATAACTAACATCAGAAGAACATAGGTAGGACCTACAGAGTTTCAAGAGAATGCAGCTGAGACCTAAGAATTTTATATCTAGAGAAGATAGTATTCTTTGACCAAGGGATCCAAAGGATGTGCAAAAATTTCAGAAAATATACCTCCCAAATAACTCCATTTATGCAAAATAGCTGTTTCATGCCATAAATAGTTAAATGAGAAGCTAACAAATGAGAAAATTGCAGAAAGAAACAAAAATGGCAACAGCACAGCAACTAGATAAAGAATTAGCTAAGTGAACAAAAATATGAACAAGGAGGAAAAGAATGGCCAAGTTCATTATTATCACTTATAAAAACTATTTGAATCCCCTAAAAGCCTTTGGGACAGAGGGATAACTTGTGTATCTACAACAATTTGTTCATAAAGTGACTTTTAATCACCTTAAAATGTCTAACCTAGCAGCTGCTCTGGGATTCTGAACAAAGCATCCAAACTGAGTTTTCAATGACAGCATAATGCTAAAGGGACCCATTCCAGGACTTTCTCCTCTTGGTGATTATTTCAGAACTGACTCTTTTATACTCCAGACATTCGTATCTGCAGCACCTGTCCATCACAGAGGTACTAAACTAGTTTAAATGAAGATGGCTCCCATCCCTTTGGCGGAATTAAATCAGAAGACTCAAGAACAAGCAGTGGCAGTGTT